>NC_143068.1:15605500-16228333 GCF_052426305.1 Pelodiscus sinensis | reverse complement strand
CTTTGTGTTTGGAGAAACATCTAGGAAGGGAGTGGACAGAAAAAGCACCAGTTGATTTCCTCCTGTGCTACAGATTCTGGTCAATAATCCAACAAAGCAAGTTCTCCAGAAAGCACCCTTTAAATCTTCTAGGAATCCAGCCTGAGCCCAACATGAACTCTTTGTGGTTCAGACATGATATCTAGGGATTTATGAATTTCACCATCTAAATCAAACTGCCGGCATTCTTGATAAAAATAGAAGCGGATGTGAATTGTGATCTTCTCCCAAACAGGGCTTGGAATTTGTCATCTGTTTTGCTAATAACAGACCGTGGCTGAAAGACCTCTCTTCGTGTGTGCTGGCCCAGACTGATTTAGAAGTAAAGTATCTGTGATACTGCGAATGATGATGGTAACTGGATGACTGTTGAGTGTGCTGTGATCTGATGCCAGTGAGATCATACACAAAATGTCTGAACAATGATTTCTGTATTATCCTTGGGCGTAGGTCCTATTAAGGGTGGCATTCTTGGTGATGTATAAAGGTTCTGGAACTTGCCCACTGGTATTTCTTTGCTTCCTTAGCAGCTGGGTTGAGCATGGCAGAATTGCTGTCCTATGAGTCAGCGTTCTCAAAAATCATTTAAAAACATATAACTTTACACTCCTGTTCTTGGTTTGCTCCTTTACCCAGTAAAGGATGGGGCCTGTGATAAAGATATGACTCATGGGGTTGCTGGCAAGACCTTCATCTTTTATTTCTTGGCTTCTCTCACATGACATGGATGGGGGTTATAAAACATTACATGCCTGTCCCATGACAGGCCTCAGAATCCTCAGACTCCAGTTAGCTACCCTTACATCTGCTCTTCTGAACATCAAATGCCAGTCAAATAGATCAACCAAAAATAGCAACCACCGCAAATCTGTGACAGGCCCAGAAATCATTTCCCAGCCCCATATTACCCCACCCTCATGCTAACAATGCACAAACCATTGGGTCAGATTAGGACAAGCAAAATAACTTTGCCTAGCACTTGCACCAAAATCCCTTCTGACATTCATACAATGCAAAAGTGGTTTCTGTTTCCCCTTCCCTGCCCTCCAACACACCTCATTATTTTACATCCCACTGCTATCATGGGTCCCAGCTGAACCTGACATGGTGCTACAATATTGCTGGTCTGACTAGAAGCGAGAAAAGAGTAGGAAATTATCCATAGTTTCTATTCAGAGTTTTTCTGACCCATTTTCGCAGGCCCAACAATAAATATTTAGAGGTGGGATTTTCCCAGTGGCTCAGTGTCGACCTACTTCTACTTCCAATTGAAATCAATAGGAAAATTCCCAGTGACCTCAATGGAAGCGAGTTAGGCAAACACTAAGCACTTTTGAACCTCTTGATCTGAAAAGTTGCAGGTTTTAAGGCCAAAAGGGGCCATCAGATCAACCTGTCAGACCTCCCAGTGCAAACCATAGGGCGTCGCTCACTTTGTTTTGGTTACTTACTCACACTGCCCTCTCAAACCTGCCAGAAGTTCTCTCACCTGCTCTTCCAGCATCTCTGCCCCTCTGGAAGCCACTGTGCTTTTACCACACAGGCAGTCGAAGTTCTGTTCCATTGCGAGCATTAAATTGTTCAGCCAAGTTGACGGAAGGGTGCTCTCACCGTGGGCTCTGCAACCAAAGAATTAACTTGTGAAATGAATGCCTTCCCTTTGTCATAACATAGCTTCAGACACTCAGCAGCTTGTACAACTTCATCACGATCTGATGGACATGATCTGAAGTCAGAAAGAGCTTTGCCATTGATTTACCGAGGGAAAATATTACATATAAACTAGGTTGTTTCAGCTACACCAGACTAACACGGCTACATTTCTATCACCACTCTGGCAGGTGGTTACTGAGCATCAAATCTCTCTCAGTCCAGTCTGAGAGTGCCACCTGTAGTTGTAGCACTAATCACAATGTACAATATGATATGTATATGGTCTGGGAACATCTGTGTCTGGTAGGTGAGTTGTCCTATGAAATGTAGCGTGCCAGGCCCTCGAGAAAACAAAGAGGCCTGGAAACAACTCAACCAGGTTACAAACAGGGTTTAATTTTTCCTTAGAGGGACAGAGAGAACTAGAATGAGACCTCAGACACTGCTTATATTCTACTCCCTAGACCACTTTTGTCTGAGCCTGGCCAGGGCATTTTGCCAGAAAGTCTTTCCTCTCCTTTCCATAGTTGGCAGTTTAGGATATGGGAAATGTTTTAATGGAGGGACAGGGGAAGAAGTTAAATCTCTTCACTCTTTTCGTGGCAGTGAGATGGAACACTATCCTACAATACTGTGGTTTAAAAGGACAGATTATCTATTTTATGGCATAAAATTATAAATGATCTGCATGCTTTCCAGACTGGTGTTATGTGTGCCAGTGTAGCACTTCTAATGGAGAGCTGCCCTAAGTTGGATAAACAGACAGAATGGGGTGAGGTTTCAGAGGGGTAGCTGAGTTAGTCTGTAACTGGAGAAACTTAAAAAACAACGAAAGGTTTGCAGCGCCTTAGAGACTAACAAAACCTGTAGAGGGTATCATGAGCTTTTGTGGGCACAATCCATTTCTTCAGATGAATGGGTGAATCAGTCTTAACATCAGGTCCTTTCTAGAGCAGCTCCACACTGCCACCTTCTAGGGCCAGTACCTATCAGGTAACAATGGGTATGTCTACACTACAGCACTAATTCGAACTAACTTAGTTCGAATTAGTTAATTCGAATTAGTTAATTCAAACTAAGCTAATTCGAATTAGCGCATCTAGACTTAAAAACTAGTTCGAATTAGCGTTTTTCTAATTTGAACTAGCATGTCCACACTGAGTGGACCCTGAACTGAGGCTAAGGATGGCCGTAAGCAGTGCCGGCAGGGCATCAGGTTAGGACTTAGAATGTGGAGCTGCTGCCTCAGGCTAGCCGAGGGCTGTGCTTAAAGGGACCCGACCCCCACCCCGGACAGACAGTTCTCAGGGGTTCCCTGCTTGCAAAGCAGTCCTGGCTTGGAGTGCCCTGATTGCCCACACTCGGCACATCACAGCACTCGGCCATCAGCCCGGCTGCACTTGCTGCAGACTGCCATCCGGAGGGGGGAGGGGGGTCAATCAAGGGGCTTCAGGAGAGTTTCCACCCCGAGGAGCCTGCAGAGCCAGCCCAGTCCCACCCATCAGGGGCTCGTACCCCATTCCTCTCTCACCTCCTTCCACTTACCCCTCCCTAGCCCCCTGTGGAACTCCTTGCTGCAGGAGGCTGTGAAGGCTAGAACTAGAACAGAGTTTAAAGAGAAGTGAGATAAAGTCATGGAGGTTGGGTCCATGGAGTGGTATTAGCCAGGGGGTAGTAATGGTGTCCCTGGCTTCTGTTTGTGGAAGGCTGGAGATGGATGGCACGAGACAAATGGCTTGGTCATTGTCTTCGGTCCATCCCCTCCAGGGTCCCTAGTGTTGGCCGCTGTCGTCAGACAGGCTACTGGGCTAAAGGACCTTTGGTCTGACCCAGTACGGCCATTCTAAGCGCAGGGCTCAGGGTCGGGGGTCTCACTGGACCACCTTGATTTTCATGCCAACCTGCTCCTGGGTGGCCAGGCTGGCAGCTATCCTGCCCTAGATGGCCACTTTCCTGTGCCTAGTGCGGAGGTCGTGGATGAGGTCCACGATGTCTGCACTAGACCAGGCGGGCGCCCACCTCTTGCGGACCTGGGCAGGCTCCCGGGAGCCGCCAGCCTGGTCCCGGGAAGAGGCGGAGGGCTGGGTGGCAGCGGGTGGCTGGCTCGATCCGTGCCAGGTGCAGGGTCTGCTGGCTGGGTGCTGGCAGGCTTGCACCTGGCACGGGCACCGTAGCCAGCCCATGCCCCTTTAAGGGCTCTGGGGCTGGGAGGGGGGCAGAAGAGTTTCCCTGGTGGTGCCCAGAGTGGCCACCAGGAAAAGCTGGGGTGGGCTAGCCTCCCACTAGTTCGAATTAAGTGACTACACAGCCCTTAATTCGAACTAGTTAATTTGAACTAGGCGTTAGCCCTCGTAGAATGAGGTTTACCTAGTTCGAATTAAGCGCACCGCTAGTTCCAATTAAATTCGAACTAGCGGTTTGCATGTGTAGCGCCTATCAAAGTTAATTCGAACTAACGTCTGTTAGTTCGAATTAACTTTGTAGTGTAGACATACCCATTATGGGTGTGTCTAGACTACATGGCTCCGTCCAAGGAACCACGTAGATGAATTTACTAGACATAGCAAAATGAAGCAGCGATTTAAATAATCATGCTTCATTTACATCAAAATGGCCGCAACGCTGTGCTGATGATCAGCTGATCCGGCACAGCGGGGCAGTCTAGATGCGCTGCGGTCAACAAGGAAAGCCTTTGTTGACTGCTTTCGTATGCCTTGTGAAGTCTACTGCCCCGCTGTGCTGGATCAGCTGTCGGCACAGCACAGCGGCCATTTTGATGTAAATGAAGCATGATTATTTAAATCGCTGCTTCATTTTGCTATGTCTAGTAAACTCATCTACATGGCTCTGTCGACAGAGCCATGTAGTCTAGACACACCCTATGAGTTCTCTTCCCACAGTGTTTAGAGACCACAACTGAGCCTGCATGGCTCCTAGCAAATGTGGCTCCAACCACACAGGAAGGGCCAGCCCTGCCCTGAAGCGATTACAATTCAAACAGACAAGACAGAAAAGGGTGTGTGAGAGAGGAAATAGTCTTAGCCCCATTTTTCAACTGAACCATTCAAGGTACTAGTTGCTGGGGGTGGGGGACAACAAAACACCATTTGTAAATGGCAGCAAACCCTTCAAGAGACCTAACCATGCAACTGATTTTGGCAGGATTCTTCAAATGAAAGATGCAAGAGTCACTTAATGAATTATTATTTTATCAACGGTGTGTAATTGATTTAACTTACTGGGCTGGTATCAAAGATTCACACACATTTTCCTACAGCTGCTGAGGAGCTGCAAGAGTTATAATTAATGGCAATGCCACAGCAAGCAAATGTCTGCTTGGTTCACATCTTGTTGAGGTCAGACAGAGACCTTCTCTCATGGAATATGAAATCAATGGCACTAGGGAGCTATAGAAGTATCTGTTCCAGGCCTGAACTCAGCTTTTAGTGAGATTTCCCTGTCTGCCCCATCCTAGAGTAGAGTCCATTGCCAATTTTACTGAGCAAGGAATTGGGAGAAGACACTATATTGGTCTCAAAAAACACATTCCAGCTTGCTGATATGGACTCTGAAACATCTGAAAAATTAATACTGTCCAGAAAAACAGCCAGTGTTCTGCACAAGAATCAATTCATGCTAGTGCAGGCCTTTGAATATGACTAATTATTTTGAGATAGATGTTGAGCCAGATGGGACCCAAAAGGAGATGTACCATGGTAATGGGCACAGTATAAAACCTGCATAGATCTTTCTGTGGTTAGAAGTTTCACTGATGCTGAATAGAACAGGGCATTACAAAAAATTGCGAAGTTGTTTTCATTTTGCAGAATTTACTTTTTCAGAAATTTTGCTGATTATTATTGCAAACTAAATTATTATCAGAAGGTTCTGTTTGCTATCTGACAGGATTTTAGTAAATGAAAAAAAATAATTATGGTGTCCCTAAAATTTTGATTATAAAAGTTACAAAAACAAAACAATTTTTTTTAAAAAGTCAGCAGTTTTTCATTGAGTTTTCTTTTGATACACACATAAACCCCATCATTGGGGAAACATTGTCTACCCTTAATGCTGACACTTTGTAATTCCAAGTTCCCACTAATCTGAGACACAGCACTCCAAGTTGATGTGCAGGCAGTAGGACACTGGTTGTTAAACTGAGAGGCTACACTGTCTACATTGCAGGCTTTTTGTGCAAGAACAGCTGTTCTTGTGCAAAAACTTGCGGGGCATCTACACTGCATGCACGTGCTTGCACAAGTAAATTTACAGTAAAGCATCAGCAGAGAGGGCTTCTTGCTCAAGAGTTATTCCTCTCCCCATGAGGAATATGCCCTCTTGCATAAGAGCTCTTGCGCAAGAAGGCAGTGTGGACGGGCAACAGGGGTTTCTTGTGCAAACGCACATCTCTTGTGCAAAAGCACGTGACAGTGTGGACATGCTATTGCGCAAAACCTTTGGCACAAGAACTCTTGTGCAAGAAGCCTGCAGTGTAGACGTAGCTAGAGGGTGTAATCTCTGGGGCACGAGTCTCAGATCCTGGCCTGGGGGGCCAGTCCCAGCCAGAGAGATTGCACAATATGACCTGGGACTCCCCCCAGGCTGGGGGTTGCTTCTGTTACAGGCATGTATGAATGTGCACCACCAGTAGAAAAATAACCTGTAGCTGTGGGCACTCTGCTAATCCGCTGGGCAGCATTTGAATCTTTCCTGAGCGGCTGCTCAAGTGCACAGTTTACAGGAAACATTGCTCAAAGCTGGATGAGATGTTTCTTAGGTAGGAGGGGAAGAAGGGGAGGGGGTTTAAAATGGTCTCATTGCTTCATTCCTTTTGTCTCCTATGAAAGAGCAGGGCCGGGCCTGGCTGTTTGCTGCACTCTGGCCTTTCAGCCACGCTCTGTGGCAGATCCTCAGCTGGAGTAAATCAGCACAGATCTGTCTTCCAGGGAGCAGTCCCACTGGACAGCAGCTGAAGACCTGCCCCTATGGATTCTGAGCCCTGTTAGGAGCCTTACTGGATGCGAGGCAGCGTGTGCTCTCTCTGCTGTGCTCGGTTCACTCCTGTCCCCTCAGCCTGCTGCCTTCCAGCTACACGTGGAGCATTGTGCATCCTGGAACTGTCCCCACCTCATCCCAAGTCTGCCTCTGCCACACCGTCAGCCCTCGTTCCCATCAAGGCTTCGTTCCTGTCCTGTGCTCAGCAGATGTCATCGGGGGAGGAGAAAGGACCATGGCAGAGAGAAGAGATTTTCCTGTGGAAAAAGAGGATCTTTGCAGGCTGCCCATCTCTGCTCATTATTGCCTGGCACCTGTGCCCCAGGGCCTAGGTCCAAGCACGTTGTGAGCCGGCACGATGCCATCACAACAGATGGGCATGAGCATAGGCAGTCATGAGAGCGTGATCCTGCATCCGCTCAGGGCATTGACTGTTCAGGGCAGATTTCCCAGCTGAGAATGTCAAAACAGCTGCCGGTCTGGAGTTTATACACCTATAATTACGGGGCTATGTGATTTCTAATCCAGCTGGATTAATTGACAAGCTAAATATAGCATCCAGGACCATATAAGGCGAGTTTTTGTGTATGGTTTAAATCAGGAAATAGGGCTAAGGCTGGCAGGAGCAGACATTGGAAGAATAATGCCTCCAGCCTTGGTCTGCAGTCATTGCTGGCCTCAGACTGCAGAGGACTCTGTTTCCATTCATTAGTAACCGTATCACAACAGCATAGGGTTGGCTTTAACTAAGAACTGAGTCTCATTGTGCTAGAAGTAGAACAAGCACATTGCATGAGACAGACACTTCCCCAAAGCCCTTACAGGGTAAATAGAAGAGAGAAGAGGAAGTTGGGAGGAAGGCAGCATTATCATTCCCATAAGCACTGCAAGGAGAAGGGATGAGGTGGGATATCACACAGGAAGTCGGTGGCAGAGACTGGAATTGAACCTCAATCTCCTGAGGGGAACTGGCTGGATCTTCTTTTTTTCTGTAAACTTTTTTCTGTCATAAAACAGAAATGTCTTGACAAAAGCTATTGGCTTCATCAGGAAGGCTTCTCAGAGACATCCTCTGCCAACCCCTTAATAGCCAATAAGGCACCGTGCTGGGATGTGGGATATCCAGGATTAAATTCCCACTTTGCTTGATTAGGAGCATGGACTAGAACCTGGGTTTCCCACATCCCTGTTCACTAGTTTGAGGTTGGGTGTCGTTTTTCATGAAAAACATGGAAAGGTCTCATTTCCCTTCTGCTTCACAATGAAAACAAATTGCAAAACCTCCATATTTTTCATGAAATGGAATTGTCCTCCAAGCCAGCCCGCTTCTGAGTCCCTGTCCCCTGGCTTAGCCACAAGAGCATCCCTGGCTCTTGTAAGCCAAGGGTTAAACTATTCTCTAAGCGCACACGTGCCATCCCACTGCTCTCATGCTGAGTCCATGTTCATATCTGAAGAGAATTGGACACAACCTCTTGCTTCCTGGTGTAACTTTCTAGACCTTTAACGCAAGTGATACTATATGATAAGCATCACCCTCTTTTTGTAGCCTTTTGTATACAGAAACGTATACTTTGGAAGGTTTTCATGATTAAAGATCTAGAAAACATGAGCTTTGAGGGAAGACTGAAAGAACTGGGTTTGTTTAGTTTAGAAAAGAGAAGACTGAGAGGGGACATCATAGTGGTTTTCAACTATCTAAAAGGGTGTTAAAATTGATCTCCTTGGCCTCTGAGGTCAGGACAAGAAGCAATGGGATTAAATTACAGCAAGGGAGGTTTAGGTTGGACATTAGGAAAACTTCTGTCAGGGTAGTTAAACACTGGAATAAATTGCCTAGGGGGTTGTGGAATCTCCATAACTGGAGATACTTGATGACCTCTCAAGGTCCTTTCCAGTTCAAGTAATCTATGATTCCATAACCAGAAAAAAATATAAAAACTCTCTTCTCCAACTTCACTTGCTCTCACCCATTCAGATCTTTTAATAAAGCTTCTAAATTATGATTTTTGTGATACTTTCTTTACATTTGCTGCTGTCTTTATGCTTTCGGCGATTTCCAGGTAATCTCCGCAGGAGATTAAGAAAAGGACTTCTCAGGGGATTCTCAGACAGGAAGGAAAACAGAAGTCACAATAGGCTCTTGTAAGCAGGGCCGTCCCATCCTCAGGATCGTTCAGGGAGGCCGCCTCATGCCCTGTGCTTTGGGATGCCCTATGGCAGCTGCTTCAACCATCCAGGGATTGCTGGGCAGGGAGGCCTGGCATGGAGAGGCAGCAAGGGTCGCCCTCCTTCTGCTTCACCCCACCACTCCCTCCCTGTCCTCTGCGCTCAGCTTCATCACAGCTGTGAGAAGCAGAGCCCCCAAGCCCCAGTGTGCTCCACTTTCCACGGCTGCAAAGAAGCAGGTGCAGGAGGCTGGGAGAGGGCAGCAGAACAGGCTGGTGGGCCCTCTGGATCCTGCTGCTGCGGTGTGAGCAGGGGGCACGCCTGCTGCCATCCCGTGCAAGACCCTCCCATAATCCCCTGGTTCACATTGCTTGGGGAGAGTCAGGTGCAGAGCAGGTCCAGGGCTTTTAAGAGGTAGCGCAGGGGCAGAGCAGAAGCAGGGCAGGGCGGGTTTCCCTGGGGTCTGCGCCTGAAGCATTGTGAGAGGGAAGTGGTCCCAGGGCATACATCCCCGAGGGGCCCCCCCTACTTGAAGATTCCTAGCCTCTAGCAACCTGGTGCATTCACTTATAGCGAGGCAAAGAATGTGGGAGACAATCCTATCCTCACTGGGTAGCATTCTGTCTCGTGTGTCTTGATAGCACAAATTACAAGACAGTACAGAATCAAAATATGAGGCTTAGGGTTGCCAGGTGTCTGGTTTTGAACCAGACAGTCCAGTATGTGAGCTTTCTGTTCAGGAAACAAATTGAGAAAATATAAATGAGAAACTATAAATGTCCAGTATTTTCAAAATAAGATGTAATTTAGATTGTGATGTAATGTCAGGTGTGTCCAGTATTTTTGTTGAAACCATCTGGCAACCCTACGGGCTGCTCCAAGGCTTATTTTACAGAGCAGTAGTTGCCCATGCAAATTCCAAATTGCCCTTATCTATTTCATGCAGCCACTTACCGGTTTGGGCACAAAGGTCCCTAAGCTGTTTTGCTTTTACTCCCACAGACTGCAATGGAATTTGTACCTATATAAACAAGAGGAAAATTAAACCCATTGCATTTGAATATCAGTCTCACCCAAACCAGATTAATACCAGACTGTGAATATCTACAAGGTTAAATTGCTTTTAATTTTTGTTTAATTATCTGCAATGGCACAAATAACTAACAGCATTGATTTAAACTTGGCACTGACGGCAGGTTCCAAATGGCAAAGCATATTAAGAAATCGAACTATTAAACGTAGTTAATGAGCAAAATAATTATGTGGTGCAGAGCCATAAAAGGTTAGGTTTTAAAGGTGTCACAGTTCATAAGCAAGAAAGATTTAATCACATTTTAATCAAATATTTATATGATAATGTGCTTTAATCAAAACAGTAGCAATTAATTTGGGGGGACTATCGTGTGTGCTTTCCAGTGGGTTTTTTGCAGAGTTCATGCTTTCCTACTGAATAATGCATTGGTCCCAGTCGTAAGCTCATAAAGCAGTGTGTAACCTGGGATAAAAGAGTACAGCAATAAATTATATCTTAAGTCAGCTTCTCCACTGCCAAGCATCCAGCATCATCACAAACACCCTTGTAAAGTGGATTTGGTGGTGTTTTATACCCAATGCGCACAGTGTAAATGATGGCACAAGACACAGGACAGTGGAGAATCAGACCTGCAGTTTGCAATGGGGAGCAAACCGGAGCCCGTCTACCAATATGGTATGTAAGTGCATTACTATTCAGAAGTGATTTAGCTGCAACTTCTTTCCCTCTCAATGCAGCCACCAAATCTGGTCCTTCTGCTTCACTGCTGGCACTCTGACAACTTTCTGCAGTGAGAGGCAGGCACGGTGTCAGAGCCTTGGTTTCAGGCTGGAAGGAGTTGACACACCCAGTCCATTCCAACAGTTCTCATCTCTTCCCTTGGCCCTTGTTTCCATCAAGAAGTTAGAAGGGCAGATATTATAGATATTGAGTGTGGAATTGACCGTCATATGCAAATTTGACCCGGTCTCTCTTGGCCTGGTTTGGACTGGTTAACATTTTATAAAACCAGATTTCCTTGCGTACATTCAACACTCTATTGACATCAAAAGCTAAGTATGGGACACTTCCAGCCCACTCAGTTTGCCTCATTAGCACTGGGTCTACAATTGACAGGCACTATTTTTTCTCCCTCTCCCTTCTTATTCTGATTCTTATTCTTATTCTTATTCTCCCTTCTTATTCTCTGCTCAAGAACATCATGTCTGAAGAAGTGGCTTTTTCCCATAAAAGCTCATGATACTATATTTGTTAGTCTCTAAGGGTATGTCTAAACTACATGGCTCTGTCAACGGAGCCATGTAGATTAGTGTACTCGAAAAAGGGAAATGAAGTGGTGATTTAAATAATCGCCGCTTCATTTAAATCAAAATGACTGCCACGCTGTGCTGATCAGCTGTTTGGCAGCATAGCGCGGTAGTCTAGATGCTCCACGGTCGACAAGGGTTTCCCTTGTCGACCGCCCTGGTAAACCTCATTCCACAAGGCATAATGGGGTGGTCGACAAGGGCTTCCTCCACGGGCTTCCCTTGTTGACCACAGAGCATCCAGACTACAGCACTATGTCACCAAACAGCTGATCGGCACAGCGTGGCAGCCATTTTGATGGAAATGAAGCAGCGATTATTTAAATTGCTGCTTCATTTCCCTGTGTCTAGAAAGCTCATCTACATGGCTCCGTCAATGGAGCCATGTACTCTAGACATACCCTAAGGTGCCACAGGACCACACATTTTTAAAGCTACAGACTGACATGGCTCCCCCTCTGAGGGTATATCAACACTATGGGATGAGGTTGAATTAAGATACTCAACTTCAGCTATGTTAATTGCATAGCTGAAGTTGAAGCAACTTAACTCGACTTTTGGTGCTGTCCACATTGCAGGAAGTCGAAGGGAGCACACTTGCCTCATAGAAGCAGGACTACCAGCTAATCAGGACTTTCAGTTCGGATTAGCGTGTTTTCACTGGATCTGCTAATTCAAACCCTGGAAGATCGACAGCGGCATCTTTGACCTTCTCTGTAGTGTAGACGTACCCAGAGATATTAAAGCCCTTACTGTGACATGTATTGCGGTAACCCACGCAGCAGATAATTATCCTGAGAGCCATTAAACAACCATACTATCTATGCCTGCCAGTGCTAGCATATTTCACATTCATGCGGTGTTGCCATTCCAGGAATTGCCATCACTGGAAACAGGTACCATGTGCTGCCAAGGCAAACATGACAGTGTCCAGTAATCAGCCATTTCAATAACAGGTCATTCCTGGAACCACGCTGCTTTGGGGATTTTAAAATACTTGCCCCGCTTCCAGGGACTCTCCAGTATTTTTGAATGCTCCACATTGAATGCTCCACATTCGGACTCTCCAGTATTTTTCCCCTTAATTTATTTAGCATCTTGTGCTAGATATGAATGTAATTTTTTCCTTTTGCCATTTTAAACACTTCATCGGTAAGTGTTATTTTTCCTTTAAGTGCTATGCTGGAGTCACGATGAAAAGCTTCCAATGAACCACCTTTGCCTGGAATGATTTCTTTTGCCTTTAGTTTGGCCAGATGTTTCCTAATTACTTCTGCCCAGGATTTTCCTTTTTTTTCAATGTATAGACATTTCCTCTAAATGAAAAGTAGCAGAAGGTTCTTGTTTAGGCTTTTTGCCTGGGTGAAATAGGCTGGGCTCAGCTTCAGCATCCAGGCTGGACTGGATGCTTGAAGATTCAACTTACCTTCAAAAGCTTGATCTTTTGTACTATCAGTGCAACCCTTTTAGATCAACTCGACAAAAGCCAAATGGCACTTTATGGCTTGAGATTTATTTTTGGAAGCTAGAACTGAGTCACTCGGTTTCTCCTGAGCATCTGCCTCCATTACTCACATCAGATAGGACTTGTTTACATGAATAATACCCCATTGAATCAGTGCCCGATGGTGTCAGTAAGGATTTTACACTCAAGCCCATATTAAGCTTGATAATTGTCACTTGGACGTCAATTGCACAAGGATTCTCATTGACTTAAGTCAGTCAATTATTGGGTCTTCTGACGGATATGCTGCCCTTTACTCACATGGCAATTCCTTGGGAAATACGAAGCCATAGAAGGAATCATTTAAGCCTTTTAATGATTGGAATTAATCATTGAGTTAGGGATGAATGTGTAGAGCTACTATTCAGGGTGGCCACTGAGGGTCATACAGAGGGGAGATAAGGGTCAGATAAACAGGATATAACCGTGACTGTGGTATTTTAGGTCTCTAACCATTGCTGAAGGGGAATACCAGACCTCACAGAACAATGATCTGACCTGGAACAGTGAGGCACATGCCTACCCACTGATTTGCTATTTGGCTATAATCAGAGCACTCTCTTATGGGGAAGGGGCTTATATGTTCCAGTGTCCCTAATTTTAGTGCTACCTCAACACAGGAAAACAAAAGTGATCACATTGCAGTCCAAGTAAACTTGACACGCATCTCAGCTGCTTTGACTGAGAGGTGGGGGTGGAAATCCGTCACTTGCTTGTCATCCATCAACTACAAACACAGTATGCTCTTGGCTTTACCTCCACAAATCCTGACTCCAGACCTTGTCAGGTTGTTGCTGTGTTTTGAAAGGAACTCAGTGGCAGTTCTGATGCCATCTGGAGACACCTTGGCTTGATAAATATTACAATTCCATATGCAAACTGGTGTCCCTGGTTCCAGTCACCCTTGAGTTAAGCAACTTGAAACAGTCATTACTAGGTGGTGTGCTATACATCTGGATCTTTTCAGATGAGGCATTTAAATGACATATTCAATATTGTGACTTTACTGGTTTGTAGGGAGAATCTATCAATATTTGTATGAATTCCCTAAAATGTTTATGTTCCACTGAAGTGACTTGGCTATAGTTTACTATGGAGATAAATTAACTCTGGGGAATTTTATTTTAGACTCTTGAAAAATTTGAGATCATTTCCGCTCCCCCCTCCCCATTAGCTGGTCCTACCTTGCCTTGAAAAACAAGGTGCAGAGGGATCAATCTTCTGGCTCAACAGGAAATGGAACAGTGATGTTAAAAGTGGTTGAGAAATCCAAATGGCTAAGTGCTCCTTTGGGCCCTTTCCTGCCTCTGGTAACACGAAGGGGCTCTATGGCTGGTGGTTTTAGTGTAGGAGAATTGCTCCATCTCCTTTCACAGCCTCTGGAGGGCAGGATGTGTTGGAGTCATGGGCAAGAGAAGCACAGTGCTGTTGATGGAACGGCCTCCACGTCTGCTGGGCAGCCCAAATGTAAGTGCGCTCCTGATGCAACCAGACTCTAGGAGCACAGTGTCGAAAATGGACGAAGGAAAATCAGTCATCTCCCTGGCCATTTTCTCCTTCAGCATCTGGGGGACTCGGTCAGCACTGACTATTGGATCCCCTATTTTTAAATAGAAATGGTTTCCCTTTCTGGGATTCAAACCAGCTACTTTAACTCCCCTTGTGCACTGGTTTGTAGGGATTTCTGTTCCAATTCTGGTTTTTGAGCTCCCCCGGTGAGTAGCTACTTCAGCCCCTAGGGCACCTATCCAAGACTACTATGCTGTAGATGGAGCAGTTGCTTCCTGACCCCGAGGATGATCAGCTAACTGGCTGCAGAAGGGATTCCTTTCCCTGCAATATGTCTCTGTGACTACAAATAAAATCATTCAACCCTTTTAAAAATCCAGCTGCAGCATTAATTTAATTTGTCATGTTTATACAATGTGCCTATCACTTGCTCTCTTGTCACATAAACAATCAAAACATTGACAAAAACATTGACAATTATCTACATTAGCATAATGTCAAGAGAAAGCGAGAGAGAGACTGAAAAACTAAAATAATCCCACTAGGAAAGACCTGTGTGACGACACAGGCTTTGGAAAGTACCTGAGAAGTCCACATATGTGGAATTATTGAGCTAAAAGGAAAACAAATTCCAGAGGGCCTCATTCTCCTCTAATGATTTCTGGCTTCTGAAGCCCAGCTGTAGAACACCCTTTCCACAACTCCATGTTCAGCAGGGTTCATAACCAGTTACTGGCCAGGTCATGTCCAAGCACCACATGATTAATATAGGCAACTGAGATAATATCAAGCATTCTACTACAGTAGACTTCTGATAATCCGGAACCTATGGGACCTAGGATTATCCAGTGCCGGATTATCAAATATGCAGGACTATCAGGAGGTACTATAAGCTGGTTATATATATACTGTATACATTATATACTGTATATAAAGTGTTCTTAACCCTTTTTATTGTACATTCTGTATACAGTATACTGTAATGTTTTAGTTTTTTTAAGCCTTTTTTACCCTTTTTGCTCAGTTCAGCTGCTGCCGCTGTTACCTTGTGACTCATTTTTTGCCAAAGTTCATTCACTAGGCTCTTGCCATTTTGATGCCGGACTATCAGGAGTGCCGGACTATTGGATGCTGGACTATTGGAGTTTTACTGTATTATGAGACAGGCCCCATAATCATGAAAAAAAAATCAAGAGGTTCTAAAAAGCTATATCCTTTGGGGTTCTTTTCATTGCCTTTTTGGTTGCTGAGCCAAAGACCATGCTTTGTTCACATTTTCAGGCTTTTCTTCTTTAAAAGACAAGCATATTGCTTATTTCAAAAAGCTGGGGCTTTAAGCAAGTCAGTAAACATTTCGAGACTTAATGAGAGGTGGACACTAGGGATGTAACTCTCTGTTGTAACAGCTAACCAGTCAGATGATTGAATTATTGGTGAGCCACTGGAGGGCAGCTGGGGCTGAGGTCCCAACAGAGCTGTAGTCCTGCCAGGTCTGTAGGACAGGGGTACCACCTGTCTGCCAGAGCTGCTTCAGCGCAGCCATGACCAGATGTGGCTCTGTCTGCTGGCCCGACACAGCCGAGGTTCAGCCCGACTGGCCTAATGTGAGTCTGGTTGGGATCCCACCAGTTAGCTTGACCCAACTGTGGCTGCTCCAGCCTCACATAGCTGGCCGTCCACTGGAGTTTCGGGGCAAGGTCCAGTTAACCAGTTACCCAGCAAGAATTCTATTAAGCCTTATGCTTACCAGGTAATTGGTTAAGTGATTAACCTTTCACATCCCCAGTGGACATGCTGACCTCTTAATACCAGTCACTTGTTAGCTTTCTGTAACCAGTCTAGCTCAGCTGTTCTTGCAATACACATATGGCTGTGTAGGAGGTTTGAACAGGACTCCTCTTTCTGAGCTTGAAAATAGGACATCCCAAAATCCTCTGTCCTGGATACAATTCTCTACTACGATGGAACAGTCTTTGTAGGGTTACTCAGCTTTGGTTCCATAGCCTTTGCTTTCCCTTTTTCCAATTTGGACAGAGTCCTAGAAGAGATCCAGAATCCTAAAGTGACAACAATACATCTGTATTCATCCTCCTCACCCCATTCCACCCCCTAGACATTAGCACATCTCCTTTTCCAAAAAGGCAGAAGTGAAAACTCTCTCGACCAAATAGAGTCATAGCTCGTGCTGGGCCATCGCCTCCCGTTAGCAGTTTGCCTAGAAGCATAATGATGGTGCACACCATTTGGAAGTGACTGAGTTTTACAGCAGCTGCCATTTGAAAATTGTCACTTGCCACATCGTAAGATTTCGAAGTCCTGAGTGGATTCAAGATTTACAATGGAGCAAAGGCTCTGAACATTCACAGGGAGCATAAAATTAATTCACTCCCTATTCCTTTTCTTTCTCTTGCAGAAGAGCTCCCTAAGGAAAGCTAGAGGGATCCTGTTTGCTTTTTGAGTAGGCAGAGAACAGCATGTCCTGTTCCATTTATTGTCTGCAAATCATAGAAAATCTCTTGCTTCTCCATGGCAAAAATAATTAGAATTAGCAAGTTTATCTCTTCCTGCTCATGTGTGTGAATTTCTACAAGGGCCTTATAAGCGAGATCCTCCATTTCCCCGCATATCTATTATTCGTCTTCATCTTCTTCCTCACTGGCAAGATCTGCTGCTTCTTCTACATTCATATAGTTGTTGTTCCCAATGATTATATTGTGAAGTTTTTCACAAAGAAGGGAAACGTCACATGGCTGAGCCACGCCGCTATCATCACAGGATGTCCGTTCGCTTTGCTCTGCCGTCAAGTTGCAATCTGGTAGAATTATTAAGCAAGACCGAACATGAGAAATCATTCAAACGACTGGAGCAAGGTAGAGCTGTGTGCCAGCTGCCCTGCATGCTCTAAATGCAACTGGATTGTGCAATCCTTATACGAAAATAAATACATCCTGGTTCCTGACACTGGTACTCACATTTGCTTCTATCTCTGCATATTTCATTTAAAATTTAAAGGACATTCATGATCAGTGCTTAAGATACAAAAGTAAGAAATATTGATGTGAAAAAGGAACAGCATGCAGCAAAAGAGAAACCAAGGTTTTTGCAAAGTAATTACAGTTTAGCATGATGGGAAAAGTACCCTGATAAATAATATCAACACTTGGGATGAATTCTCCAGTCTGCCACTATGCACTGTCTGGTGGACATCACAGTGACTCCCACCCCTTTGCTGATTCCCTGGAGGTGACATGCCTCGGGTAGCAAAGAGCCCTGTTGCACTTTATTCTCCACTGGTGTAAGATTGCTAAGGGATGTCATGCCAGTGGTGTAAGTTAGGGCTCCCCCTGCACAAAGTATCAATTTATTCCACCATTATGGGGCGGAGGGGGAGAAAGGACCCAGTGAGAGCTCTAGAATCTGATCCAAAGCCCACTGAAGCCAGTGGAAAGATTCCCATTCATCTAAAGAGTTTTTGGATCAGACCCCCAATATAGAATTTTTAGAACTGGTCACCTACCCAAGTTTGGCAAGTATGGCCTAGGCAAATGTCTGGCACCTACCATGGAGCTAACTCATCCACATCAGGAAGAGCCTACAACAGTGTTTCCCACATGGTGCTCTGCGGAACCCCGGGGTTCCGTGAGGTGAAAAGGTTCCGCGAGAACTCATTCACTCCCCCGCCCACCCCTTAAAGAGACAGAGAGGAGCCGGCAAGCAAAGACACCAACTCCTCTCTGGTTTCCTGCCAGCTTTCAGACACCTCCCCTCCCCAGCTGCTACTCTGTATTTCCAAAGCCCACCTGGGACATGCATGTCTGCATTTTGGCCCCCCCGGCTGTAGGGGTTCCTCAAAATTCTTCCGAATTTAAAAGGGTTCCATAGCCAAATAAAATTGGGAAACACTGGCCTACATGTGTCCAAAAGGCATTAGGCAACTTCACCTGAACCATCGTCTTCCTCATTTGTTTCCTCCTTTGCGAGGCCGGCAGAACCACGCTGGTCATGAACATTCAACTTGTTGCTGTTTCCAAGCATGACATTCTCCATCTTGGAGTTGTCGATACTGACTCTTTGTAATGGAGCGCTCCCGTCTCTGGGGTGGGTGTTAACAATTTTCAATGACGGCCCAAGGCTGCTTGTAAGAAAGTCACCAAATTGATCTAGAGTTTACAAAAAGGGTAGAGGGAGCATTAGTCATAAAAACAACAGAATAAGGCATAAGACAGACAGAATTAGTCAATCTCAAAAAGGCGATGTACTCCTTTCTCAGGACTTGGGTGTAGCAGAAGTCTCAGCATTTTAGTTTGTTGCACAGAAATAAATGGATCCAGGCAGGAGGGTAAATAACACAATTCTAAAGAGTTTTTGGCACTTGGGCAGCGTGTTCCATGAGTGGAACTTAAAAGCATCATACAAAATATTGGCACCTTCATTTTATAGATGACATTAAGCAGTTTGCCCCAGGCCACTTGGCAAGTCAGAGGTAGGGCCTTGGATAGAATCCAGCTCCTCTGACTCTCGGTCCCTCAATCACAGGGGAAGTATTCGCAAATGGGGAATTGAATTGCCTGGTCCTATATCCCTTTCAAGTCGGTGGGAATCAGAAGCAGACGATAGCTGCAGAGCCAATTATGAATGTGAGGACCCATTTTCTGGGCTGCACTCTGTCATAAAATTGGTTCTGCCTGCCTTCAATGTAGGCTTTCTGGGAGGGTTGCAGGGTTCAGAGGTTTTTGATAAAGGAGGGAGTCGCTAACATGAGCTTGTAAGATGCCAGAGGATGTTTACCCAAACTCCATCATCCTAAGGCCACTACTTTTCACAATCATGGAATCATAGAATACTAGATCTGGAAGGAACCTCAAGAGATCATCAGGTCCAGTCCCCTGCCCTGACCGCAGTCCCAACACACCAATCCCTGATAGATGTCTATCTAATCTGCTCTTAAATATCTCCAATGATGGAGAGTCCACAACTGCCCTAGGCATGTTTTCCTGCCATGGTTGTGAAAGAGGACAGAGCTACATGGAGAAGGTTGGAGGGCAACAGGCACTGCTGCTCCCTATCATAGACTCTGAGCATTATGCCCAGTGTCTAGGGTAATACAGGTTTGTTTTGGCACTGACGTGTCTTGTAATGATTCACAATTCAACTCTCTTGCAGAAAGGACTGTTCTTGGGGGAGCTTTCATATAGTCGGTGCTCTGCAGAGGGTAGGACACAAGCCAACACACTGTACCTACTCTTTTCTGGAATGCCACCTTGGTCCACATGCTCCTCTGGGTTGTGAGGGAAATCCTTCAGAATGATATTCATTTGATTATCATCACCAATCACAGTATTCTTGAGTGTAGACTCTATGATGTTGATTTCCTGACCACCCTGGGTGGCTGCTTCAACTTCACAGTGTAATGTATTAGCATTCTCTGATTCAGCCCTAGAGCTCGGAGTACTTGGTCTATTATCTAAAGCATAAATGTAAAGGGAAGGAATAAAAACTCTATTAATAAAATGATAATAATGAAATTTTCTATGGAAGAGTGCCAGAATAATTGCTTTGGCCCTCTCGTTTTGATCTGGTCTATATTAGGTGTATATTGCAATAGTAATTTTAATTTATATTATCTCTCTCTATATATAAAAACGTTTTTCCTGCTGGGTGACAGAATGATGTCATCACACTCTCGTGCTCTCTGGTCATGAAAGCCATCAGAGAGCGGGGGGTTGGTGAGCATAGCAAGCAGCGGGCACAATCCCTTAGTAAAATGTAAATCACCCCATCTCAAAAATATAGACTGTAATTGGAAGAGGTTTAGAGAAGGGCTCAAAAAATGATTAGGAGTATGAAACAGTTTCCATGTGAGGAGAGATGAATAAGAATGGGACTTTTCATCTTGAAAAAGAGATGACTAAGGGGGACTATGATTGAGGTCTATAAAATCATGACTGGTGTAGAGAAATAGATAAGAAAGTGATATTTACTCCTTTTTATAAAATAAGAACTAGAGAATCACCAAATGAGATTAATAGGCAGAGGGTTTAAAACAAACAAAAAAAAAGAAGTATTTTTTTCACACAATGCATAGTCAACCTGTGGAACTCTTTGCCAGAGGACCTTGTCAAGATGAAAATTATACTATGTGGAATATCAACAATGCCACAGTCGATCTTCCAGGGTTCAATTTAGAGGGGCTAGTGAAGATCCACTAATTCAAACTGAGAGGGTGCCCCGTCAGCCCTGGTATTCCTGTTCCTCACAAGGAGTAAGGGAAGCCAACGGGAACGTTTGCTCCAGTCGACCTCCTACTGTGTGGATGGTGATTTAAAATACGTTGACACCAGCTACATAATTAACATAGCTGGAGTTGTGTATCTTAAGTCCCCCTTCCCCTTTAGTGTAGATGTGCCCTAACAGGGTTCAAAAAAGAACTACAGTAGATACATTCGTGAAGGATAGGTCCATCAATGACTATTAGCCAGGATGGACAGGGAAGGTGTCCTAGCCTCTATTTGCCAGAAGCTGGGAATGGGTGACAAGGGATAGATTACTTTGATGACTGCCTGTTCTGTTCATTCCTGCTAGGGTACCGGGCACTGGCCACTGTCAGAAGACAGGATACTGGGACCTTTGATCTGACCCAGTACTGCATACTTAATGCATTTATGTTATAGTTTCAGTTATTGACATGAAATGATTTGGTGTTTCCCCAACAGATTTTTTTTCAAGATTTCCATTTTGCAGTAGTAACTTTTATTCCCGTTTTGAGCAAAAGCAAAATTTCAACATGTTGGCACATCCTACAGAAATTCCATTCTCCATCCAGCTGGAATGAAACATGAAATCTTTTGCATGTTCTCAATTATGATGGCCGTTGTTCATGTCTGTTCACAGAGAGGATAACCACTAGAGTAACCATAAACCAGCGCAGACTGATGATTACCATCTTTTTTATCCACTAGATTCAGAGAGTTGTAGTTTCCAATCTGAGTAGCTGTGGAAGCAGCTATAGAGACAGTGTTTTGCACTCCTCCCTGATAGATAATGTTTGTTGGATTATTCTGGATTATAACTGGACCAATGGCCTTATTTGCTCCAAGACTTGTTGCTTTGTCATCTGGAAAAGAAAAAAACACACATTTAGTCACCAGTACAAAAGACAAATATAATTCTCCTGGGAGACAAGCAGTTCTTGTCCTGAGACAAAACCCAGCCTCTCTCTAGGCTTCCTAGCGGCTCTTCAAAGAAAAAATGATGGCACCCACAGCTTGTGGTTCTTAAAGGGGCAGTGTGTTTCTGTCTGAAATGGCTGCCTTAAAAGGGCAATGCCTGCTCTGCTTTGAAAAGGGCAAACAGTTGTTTTTTTGTTTTGGGTTTGTTTTGCTCAACGAAACGCGGTGGTTGGGGCTTTTTTTTTTCCCCCTCAACAGCTTTTTTCCCTGGGCTTTTTGTGCTGTATCCACCACTATTTTGGCTCTTTATCTGTAATGGGTTGGCCATCCCTGCTCTAGCAGGATTCTAGGACCCAGATCTTGTGCGCTTACTAACCCAAGACAGACTGATCTGTGTGTGGACTGCAATGGCTCAAACCTGACTGAGCGCCAAGACTTAGTGTTCTGTGCAGACATGCCCAGAGGCACCTGTTATGTTACGACTTGTGTGTATTGAGAGGGAGTAAATGCTATGCAAGAATTCTGGTTTCATAGTGACACTGACGAGTCTTGGCAGTGTTGTGGTCTCAGAATGGATGGCTGTGGGCAGGAACACATTGGGAGGAGCTATGGAAGTCAGGGAGAGTGGAGGGAGTGTGAATTTACATAGAACTTCTGTGTCTGCGTGTCTAGCGGTGTCAGTGGCAAAGAGATCTCAGTCATCCAGCAATGCCCGAGACCTATGTACAACTAACAGTGGCAATGGTGTGTACTCCAAGCGCAGGATTTGATCCTCAGAAAAGAATGACAGAAATGGGTCTGATCAAGACTAGGGCATATAGATAACAAGATGAAATTATTTTTGTCTGAGAACGATAGGCAGCGTCTCTTTTTCTCCTCATGTGTGTGCATAATAACTTGGGGCTACACAGGACTAATAATTTCAGGATCTTAGAAGCCTTTACAAGGCCAACAGACGCTCTCTCCATTTTACGGAGGAGGAGATGGGAGCACCACTGGGCAGTGTTTCTCTGTAAGCTGTGCACTCAGGAGAGATTCAAATCCCCCCCCCCAACAGATTAGCAGAGTGCCCACAGCTAGGTTTTGTTTCTACTGGTGGTGCATATTCACATGTGCTTTGGTGCATGTCAAAATTATTCTGCACATGGATGGAAAAAGATGAGAAAGAACATTGAGCAGCAGGGAGTTAAATGAACTCCTATTTCCTTAGGAGGGTACATAGTGAATCAGACAGCACCTGGCTGAACCAAGACCCAAGTCTCAGCCCGGTGCACTGGCCAGTTTACCAGAACTTCTGGTTAAAGATAGATCAAGCTGTGAGTATTAGTGCAGCTATGCAACTCGAGGAAAAGCCAGAGTTCTTGAAGCCAAAGAGGACCATTTAGTTGTCAAGCTGAAATTTTTTACAGCCCAAAAGAAAACAAATCCACTTTTTGTATCGCTGCCCACAGTGCAGTGTTATGAGAAATGCATCTCAGGACCATACCTGTGAACTCTCTGTAAACCGACCAAAGGTTTGTGGTGTCCTCCAAGTTGAGGAGATGTTTCTTCTGAAGCGCATATAAATCTGCATTCACAGCCTTGCAGGTCGTCTTTCCCAGGTGTTTGGCAATGGCTAGTGCATTCTGAGGTCCATTTTCTGACAGAAACTTGTAAATCTGGTCCTCTGGGAAACAAAGGGTGGACTTAATGATTCACTGCCAGAAATGGAAGCTAATCCAGCTACGCTGCTCCCTGGGAATACTGGGCTGGTAATCGATGACCCTGAGACCTCACATGGTCTATCAAATTCCCCTTTGAGTCTTACCAAATTATCAGCTCATATGACTTCACTGGGATTGCCAGTAATGTGCTCTGTGCTATCCAGCTCAGGCAATGGGGAAGTAGGTGGACCCATAATTCTGTCTCTATACACCAAGTACCAGAGCCAGAGGGCTGCATGTGTAATGTGGACAGGTGGAATTGAACCTGGGAGCTTAGTGTATGAGCCTCTACTACATGAGCTAAAAGCCAGCAGCCTCTCAGCTGAGGTTGTAGCACAGTTCCATTATTCTCTATGTAAGTGGTCTCAGTGCCACTAGATGGGACAGGACACCACACCCAGGAGGGCTGTCTGCTGTGTCATTTAAAGCGGTGTAGCAGTTTTTGGGCTCCCCATGCACTAAAGTGCTTCAGGGTGGGGCTCTGTCTCGCCAAGACAGAGGCTTTCTGGAGGGTCACCTGACAGGATGAGACTGTACTATCACCTGCATGCTAGTCATGCAAAGTATCTCTAGAGGCAACATGATTTGTGACTCCAATAACCACGCTACACGTGTACGCATACAATAGCGTAATGCTAACATTGAGAAATCTCCATTGTGGTTGTCAAAAATCGTTAACCAGAGATTTCTAAAGTTAGTTGAGTCAGTCTTAGGCATGTGGCAAATATCTTACCGATTTCTGTCAGTTTGCTGTCAGCTTTCACAGGCATCAGAGCGTTCACAGGCTGGTGCAGTGAGACAAGCATGGTGTCATCTAGAAACAGAGAACATTATCAGGCACTGTCATTTGGAGGGGGGGGGGCTGTGAAAAGTTCTGCTATTTAGCTAGGAAGAGAGACTGATTTCTCATTCTCCTTTCTTGTACCAGTCTCCTAAGCCAGACTCCCAGGGGAGCAGACACCCTTGCTGCATAGCCATGGTACTGATTTTCAGCCAGCTCCAGAGAATGTGGGGCTTTAAAAGAGCGAGGATATGAGCAGAGGGTTGGCTTGCTGCATGGCTTGAGTTGATCAGGGGGTGGGAATGGCACCTCTGCCTTGGAGTGGAGTTGGTCCTCTCTCTAGCTAGCTTAAACCTATCCCAGCCAAAGGTCCCTGGCTAACAGAGATCCTGTGGAGGGGAAAGGACCCTGGATTGAAGCCCATGGAGGGTCATGCAGAGCTTTTCATTCTGAACTACAGAGTTCAGGATCCCATGAGATCCACAGAGTCATTCTTCTGCCTGGCTTTTCCTGCAGAAGTGGTACTTGCAGGGTCTATGCCTCCTGGAGAGAGGAAGGTCTCCATGGCACAGGATGTGGCAGTGCCAGATTCCCCTGCCTGGGAACCATGGTTCCTCATCACGGCTCGGGGAAGCTGGAGATGTGGAGATGTGTTACAGGATGGGGGGAGTGTTCTGTAGAGGATTAACTATCCCCTTCTCTGGGTGCAGACCCACCCTGCGTCAGAATAAGGAGGGGAGCCTGACACTCAAAAATATTTCTGAAAAGCCAATTTTTGTCCGGAATGCACCAAGATTGCAAGGACTGTAATGCAAAAGAACTGTCCTAGGGCAGGGTACCCTCCGAGAACGTAACATGTGGTTTATCTGCCTTCTCTGTCCACCCTGGACAAGGTTCAATGCAAAACTGCCTAAGAGTCAGTGCACCTCCTGCTTTAGTCGTGTTTCAGTTCCGTACAAAGGAGAAAGAACACAGCTGATTGACTTGTTACCCCTTGCACCGAGTAAAAAAGTGGACATCAAGTATTTGGAGTCAAAGACTCAACAGTCTTTGATGCAGGTAGCCACAATTTAGTTACCAACTTGAAAACAAACTCTGCTTCCAAATGCCCTCACCATCGAAAGCTGTAGATATAGTTTTAAAAGGTTTCTCAGACGATTTACCAGTTTTCAACTCAGTGGTTTTCTGATGACATTCCCCCTCTGTCTCCTCTGCACGGACCACCCATTTATGGCTGACATTCTTCTCAACCTTTCCCTCCTTATGCAGCTTGTACAGTACTTTGTTGGCTTCCTGTTTTGTAATTGAACATGCGTGAGCAATCTGATAGGCCTTCTGTGGAGGGGCAGCTGTCCTTATGTGGTCCAAGACAAGTTGTTCCACTTCTGAAATGAAATGCAAGCACAAAAAGCGGTAACATGCAATTCAGACAATACTTCTCACCCTCTTTTTTACAGCAATGAGATTTTAGCCCTTGTCCCTGATCTTCAGTCTGAATTTTGTATTTATAACTGAGAGCATAATATTCTGTAATAATATTCATAGAAACCAAATGGGGAACTGTGATTGGACATTGGTAGTGGAGGCATGAAATGGACTGAGATTACAGGATGTCATGGCCTTCTTCTGCATTTATACATCATATAAAACAGGTGTAATTACATATTTAAGCTTTAATTAATATGTATTTATCCACCCAAAATGACATCTTCAGGGCAATCCCTGCCTGTCATATTTTTTATTTCTTTTCAAGAAGGCCAGGAAAGAAAGGGGAGTAGAGCAGAGCAGAGCATTGAAACTGACAAAGAACAGAAACAGCGACTCTAATTGAAAATACTTTGGTACATCTAACCAAAAACCAGTTTTATTTCCTCCAAGATGCTACAGCTATGAAACATGGTTTGCCCTTGCATACAAACTAATTTAATCAGGAAATAGGAAATGGGAGGCAAGAGGGCTTAGCTGATGTTTTACAAAAACAATTAAATGCATGAAATGTATCCATTCCTAATGATATTATTAAGGAGAAATTTCAATCATCCATTAGCACTGGCATTAATTATTGCAAGCACATTACAGTCAACATAATTAAAATGAGGAAATCATTTGCTATGCAGACTTAAAAAAAAACAGATTATTTGCTCCTCTGGAGAAACTCCAAAAAAGCTACTTTTGAATGAACCTTGATTACATTTGTTTACTGAAGCCGAAAGTAAGTTAGACTGCAGACACTGCTCAAAAGCGATAGCAACATTGTAAAATATTCAAAGCTGAGTGAAGCAGTCCTGTGCCATTGCTATATAATCATGAATGAGTTTGGGATGCTGCAGAAAGTCAATTCTGACTAATACTTTAATACTAAACTGACAATGAGCTGCTGACATGCATATATGCTTGCAGAGTTCCAGCGCTGAAATTAAATATGGATGAATGAAAAAAACCCTGAGCTGAGTATGTCAAACAGCGCATGGCTGGTATTTTTGTAAATACACCATACAATAAAAATGGGCTAGCAATTGAGTTAAACCTGACTCCTGCTCTTTGAGGGGCTGATCCGATTCCCATCGAAGTTGATGGAAATACTTATACTGACTTCAGCAGACAACAATTCAAGGCTGGGAGTTATGGACCTGGAAAGTGTTAAGTGTCTTTATCTCCCAATGATTTCAGCACCACTCAGGAATTAGACACTAGACCCAAATAAATTGTCCCAGATGATCTTCCTAATACAGGCTAAATCTGGTGCTCTGATAGTTACACAAATTCACATGGATATCTGCAGGCAAAATTTGTCCCTCAAGCAAAGGAAGTGACATGACATAAAATGTCTACGCCAAGGCTGTGTCTAGACTGGATGGATTTTGCGGAAATACTTTTAACGGAAAAGTTTTTCCGTTAAAAGTATTTCCGCAAAAGCGCGTCTAGATTGGCACAGATGCTTTTGTGCAAAAAGTGCTTTTGTGCAAAAGCATCCGTGGCCAGTCTAGACGCGATTTTGCTCAAGAAAGCCCCGATCGCCGTTTTAGCCATCGGGGCTTTTTTGCACAAAACAGCTCCTCCCTGTCTACACTGGCCCTCTTGCGCAAGTATTCTTGCGCAAGAGGGCTTTTTCAAGTCAATGCTCTTGCGCAAATTCAAGCGGCCAGTGTAGACAGCTGGCAAGTTTTTGTGCAAAAGCAGTTGCTTTTGCACAAAATCTTACCAGTCTAGATGCACCCCAAGGATTTATACCCTGTCCATCGGTTTTCACATCTTCAGCAGCTTTTATTTTCCGAATTTCAGTGCCACTCATGGCACATTCTGTGAATTTCCCCTGCCATATTGTAAAGTTGCCATTATTTGTAAAGTTAAATGCCACTAATGCTGATCACAGTTGCCTCCTTAGGTATGCGCAGCACAGCTTCCTAAGTTGCACTGGAAAGGTACTACAGTGAAACCTCTGTTATCCAGCACTCTGCTAACCAGAAAACTTTGTTAGCTGGCATTGCCCCCAGCTATAATACTGTCACATCTTCAGGCTCACAAGCCTGGCTTGATTTACCATGATTGGCTTAACAATTTTTTATTTAAGAAGTATTAATCATCTTTAACTCACAATAGAAATGTGAGACCAACTGCCTCACATTACAAAATTACCAATATTACAACCCTGAGTTTTACTATTATTGTCCATTGGTTTTTCCTAGGTTAATGGGACCCTCAGATAACCGGAATTTTTAGATAACTGGAAAGTCCTAATCCCCAAGCATGCTGGATAATGCAAGTTTTACTGTATTTGGTCTGGACTTCTTCCAAACTCTTTGAAGAGCCAGATTTTAGCAGCTTGGCTTTCAGGTAAGATGTTTGGTACCTGGACCTGATCTAAAGCCCAGTGAAATTAACAGATGTCAGCCCTGTATGAGTCAGTGCTGTATTCATATTTAGGCACATTTGTTCATTTATTGTATAACACCACATTTGTATGGATGAAGAATACATACCAGAGGCTGGAGATACGCCTACACAGTCCTGTACAAGTCTACCGAGTGTAAGTTTCAACAGCGGGATTCTGTTACCCAAGGTGGACCAGTTGCAGATCTGGCATTTGATTTAGCAGGTCTAGTAAGGTCCTGCTAAGCAGAAAGCTGAGGACACTCCTGAGAACTCTGGGAAGTCAACAGGAGAGTTTCAGCCACTGAGCTTCCACTAGAGAAATTTGGCTTAAGGTATGTTGACTCTAGCTACATTACTTACATAGCTGGAGTTGTGTATCTTAAGCCAACCTTCCAGTTTAGTATAGACCTGTCCTTAGGTATGTTGAATTTTGGGCTTTTGCACACCTTAGCAGCTAAGGTAATTTACCTTCAAACATCTGAATAATGCACCAGCGGTCCATGACTACTATATACTCTCAATAAGCAAGCGACATTAGCGTGCTTAAAAATGGTTAGGAATATTTACATTGGAGGCTGAAATCTGAATAATTGAGGCCTAAGGTTCTTACGGGGCTCTCTCACTCTATCAAGGCAATTGATGTCAGCTGAGCATCCTGAGATCTGCTCTGCATGAGGGCAAGACCTCATGTGTCCATCGCCCTTCATGAGTGGGTACTCAGTTTGCTGTTTTTCAAATTCTGATTCTTAGTTTTCGGTGCTGCTAGCACACAGACCGTGTGTAGTGTCGGTGCTTTATGAATTCAATAACTCATAAAACTTCAGAAAAATTAGTTCAAAAGAAAGAGCAAGAACTCAGCTGGAGTTTCTTTTTATGTTGTGTTTTGTTTTGCAGAGGGGATGAACTATCAATGAGCTGTTAAAAGGGTCCCTGGCTGTTGCCCAAGACACCTTTACAATCTGGGATTGACACTGGAGTGACTGACGGAGCTCAAGGATCTGAAGACATCACAAATACCTTTGCGGTGAGAAAGTCATCACTACAGACCTCAGTCAGGACTTTTTCCGAGCCATGAGAAAACTCTTACAATGCATCAGCACTGGGCCATCGACACTACTGAGTGGGCCACATGAGTGGCTCTCCTTCACCTCAGTGGGCCGCAAGATTGAAAGTGATGGGCAAGCTGCAAACTGTGGCCCATTGGGGCTCCACATGCAGCCTGTGCACCCCCTTTCTGCCCCCTTCCACCTACTCATGTACTGCAGCATTTATCTACTCCTCCCCCTCCCTGCCAGCACTTTTGTAGCTGATTCGTGCTTTGTCCCCACTTCTTCCCCTCTCTCCCAGAGCTTGAACTGCCATAAATCAGCTGATTTGTGGCCTTCAAGCTCTGGGAGTGGGGGGAGAGGAGCGGGGATGGAGCACGAATCAGTCGAGATTCTCGGTGCTCTGAAAGTGCTGAAAGGGAGGGGGAACAGTAAGTAAGTGGGGGGGTCCATGCGGAACCCCAATGGGGTGCATGTAGCCCATGGGCTGAAGGTTAAACCCAAATTGAGCTCCATAGTGTATTGAAAAGATGCACCTCAGCTAATAATTCAGCGCCTGCAAATGCAGCGCCTCAACGACAACTGTGAGAGACCCAGGAAATGCAGCAGTTGAGCGATTGTGTGGATACCTGCTGAAAGAAGGGGATTTCCAATTATCCATGGGTGATTTTCTACATGTACATGTCCCTTTATATCATAAAATCAATTAGAGACAGTCATTTGTTCCTGAACACATTGGTTGGAGAGAACGATTAGTTCAGAGACATTAATTTCTGGACAAATGTTTACCATTAAAATGTAATTTTGATTCCACTAAACTCCTGTGTCACCACGTTGTAACTCAGCCAATTCTGGAGAATAAATGAACGACTTTAGAAGATACAGTTCAGGGTGAAGCATGATGGGAAATGACTCCCAGATGGTTTGTTTTTATTAGGTTTCGCCACGACCAATAGGGACAACTGAGGGACATAGATCAGATTAGTGCTACCAGCCTCAACGTTTGTCCCTCTTCAGAGCCAAGCTCTAAGGCAGGGCTGGGCAAGATGAGGCCCGGGGCCAGATCCAGCCTGCCTAACACTTCGATCTGGCCCGGGGATGGCATCTGGATGCTTTCTATTTATATCCTGCTGCCCATGCAACTGAATTTCCAGGCAGTGGCTCAGGCAGCAGGATCTTATTTAAATAGCTCGCCACTCCCAGTTGCAGTGCTACCATGGCACGGGCTAGAGCTGTGAGCCCTTTAAATAGCTGCAGCAACTCCAGGCTGCTGCCAGGCATCATGGTAGCTGTAGAGCTGGGAGTGGTGAGTCCTTTGCTGTGTTTTTAATGCAAATCCTCCAGCCTCAGGCAACTCTGGGGGGAGACTAGTCCCCGGGCCCACCCCTGCTGTCCCAGGTCCCATCCCTTCTGGGGGAGGGTGTGTGTGGAGCTGTCCCATGACCACGTACCAAAAGTCATAAGTGAAAATTATTGCGCCCCTCCCCGCCCCCCTCTCCCCGCACTTTAATGGATCTGTTACAGAGGTTCAGACATGCCTGGACTTGGAAAAAGAACTAGGAAAAATGTCTCCACGCTAATGTTTGAGAATGAAAGTATGTACATTTCCTCGTATCTCCCCTCCCCACCCCCACCGTCTCCAAAAAGCTACAAAAAGTGAAAGATGTTTCTCGGTTTACCACGTAACCAAGATCAGAATGTGACCTAGTCACTTGATCAATAAGCATTACTCTGGGAAATTCTGGTCTAATGGGCAATCCAAAGAGAGGTGCGGAAATCCTCACAAAGCTCTTGAAATTTCAGCTTGTAGCAGGAGGCTGTAATAAAGGAGGCAATTCTGCTCATGTGCGACGAAGTCCATGGGAAGTCCATGGGGATTCTCACACAAAGAAAGGGTTTACAGGACTCAGGCTAAATCCAACAAGAAGAAACTTAAATGATGAATAGTTCTGCAGCACCTTAGAGACTAACAAAAAATGTAGATGGTATCATGAGCACGATCCACTTCAGATGAATGGAGTGAGGGGCCCAGGGTACAATAAAGAGCAGAGAAAGAGAGCATCGTTTAGCACAGACACTCTAATTGACAATATTTTTATCCTTTTTTCCTCCTCTTTTCCCTCCCTCTTTTCCATGAAAGCTCGTGATATCCTCTACATTTTTTGTTAGTCTCTAAGGGCACATCTACACAGCAGGGCTGAAGTCGAATTAAGCTACGCAACTTCAGCTACATCAATTGCATAGCTGAAGTCGAAATGGCGCCGAAAGCCGAATTAAGCTGTCTACACAGCAGGAAGTCGAAGGAAGAACACTCTTCCTTCAACGTTCCTTACTTCTCATAAAATGAGGGTTACACGAATCAGAGTAAGAAGTCCTGCAGCTTGACATTATTTCAAAATAATGGCTTGCTGTGTAGATGCGCTCTGTGTTATTCCACAATAATGTCAGTTATTCTGAAATAACGCTGCTGTGTAGACAGACTTAGGTGCTGCAGAACTATTGGTTGTTTTAAACTTTTTTTGGTTACAGACTAACACGGCTACCCCTCTGAGACTGGCAAGAAGAGACGAGGGTAAACACATTCTGTGATTGGAAAGATGGTAACTATTTCCAGCCAAGATGGAAAGAAAGAGTAGAGAAAGGACTAAATTTTTCTTACCTTGCTGAAAATAAGGCCCCGTCTACATGGGTCTTATAACCACATAATGGGGTCTAAGTACACCTTGGACATGGGCAAAGCTGGCTTCTAATCCTGAAAGGTGCTGAGCCCAAGTGAGCACCTCCCATCCCATTCTGCTCAGGGGGAGCGCAGCATGCCCAGGATTGGGCCCCCGAGTGGAGCAGTGCTGCATGTTTCCAAGGTTTGACAAAGTATGAATTACTAGAGTCAAGCTCCCTCTCCCACCTCTTCTCTGGCCAGAGCAAGTGCAGCCTGGCTCCACAAGTTGGTCTCTTCCCAGTGCTTTTGCTGTGCCAGCTGTGGGGGCTCTCACCAAACCAATTGGTTTTGGTGGCCATTTAATTGTTTTCTTTAATTATTATTTTGTCCGTCTATAGTTAGGAGCTCAGCCAACACAGCGAGCTTGCTGGACAAGTTTACACCAACAGCACAGCTGCCCCAGGCCTCAGGCAGTGTACTGTGGGTAGCTCTTGGAGTGGGACACCCTCTAGCTAAGGCTATGCATCCCATGGGTGGATTATACCTAACTAACCATGTGGATGCCAGTGTCATGGGTTCACAGTCTTCCAGCTTGGGGTTTGTGTGAATCTGAAAATAGCCAATGGACCCAGATTAGTCCCATTTTAATCCTTCAATCCCTGCCTGTCAGATGTCTTCATAACTGCTTGATGACTTGAACCTTCCACCTGCCAGATTTGGTGGGAGTTGATAGAGAAACCCCTTTGTCCCCCAATTCTCATTGCAAGGGCTAATCAAAAATGCCCCATGAAAACTTGTTTTCCTGTGGAAAACTGGGGGCTTGGCTAAATGATTTTTTTTTTCTGAAAGTCTCTGCTATCTTTGGTAATATTCAGTTTTTCAAAAAATGCCCATTAAACAGAAAGTTTTCTGATTTCATTTTTGGGGTCAGGAGGAGAGGGTGGAATCGGACAGTTTTTGGCTGGAAATATATGATTTAGTTGGTGAAAACCAAATTGGTTTTGACTTTCAACATTTTCTGCTGAAAAATTAATCTTTTTTCATAGACTCCATTTTCTGGCCAGCTTTATTCACGGTGTTCTCTAGTAAGCAGGAGACATTTCCAATCGCTCTCCTAAGGCAGACATATGATGACAAAGACAGAACCTATAATTTAGCTTCTGAAGCCCCCCTTCCTCTACCTTCCTAGGATACACAATGCCACTCGTATCAAATCAGTCTCATCTATGTGCTAAACATCAAAAGTAACAGACAGAGTCAGGAGTATAAATGAGCAGCCAGAAAAGTCAGGCAATTTTTCATTAAAAACTTAGAATATCTTTAAAAGCAAATCTTACCTGCACTATGTGTTGCTTTTGCCATTTGTCCAAATCCTAAAGCAGACTGAAAGTCAATTACAGAATTCGTCACAAAACAACTGACTCCGGCATATGAGCATGTATTAATCAGAACCAAACATCCAGTCAGAACAGAAAGAAAAGAGTAACTTGGGGTTGGGTTTCTAAAAGAAACAAAACAAAAACTGATACCGTGCGGTGAAGCTGGAAATGGAAATTGCAACTTACGTATCATCTCAGAAACCGAAACTGAAGTTTGACAAGACAAAGTCCTCTGTAAAAATGTCTGTCTGCGGATAAAGTGTTACACATGACTCAGACAGTCTGTGGCCATTTTAATATACATCGGTAAGCAAGAGAAGGGAACTTCCTGATAGAAGCAGGGAGGATATTAATAGAAAAAAAACAGGAGAGATGAATAGATATTCCATTCCTAGAGTTTACCTTTGTGTGCTCCATTCTCTTACATGAGTGTCCTTGGCTCAGATGCCATCGATTTAGGCACATCTCTCATGCTAGCTGATCTGGAAGATCCTTCTTTGAAATCTGTCTGAGCTTCAGGGAACAGAGTGGATCTATATTTTCATACTTCCATAAAGGACAACTTACTGTGGGTGGACTCTGCTACGTTAAAATCCATTGTAAACAGCTTTTCTTTAAGTTTCTTTAAGCAGAGATCACTCTTCTTTGTTTTGCTTCCACCTGAAAGCTCTTGGTCATGTCAAAATTCTCAACAGAGGCCCATCTATTCATGCCATGGTATGCATTCAGGTACAGCAATTGTGTGCACAGTTTTAGCAGCTAGTCATGAAAATAATTGATAAAGGACTGTGGTAAGTAATTGCAAATAATGCATGCAACAATCTAGCCCTGGGAAGAGTTCTGAATAAGGAATTTGCTCTGCTGAATCCAGTGTTGACAGGTCTGAATTTGCATTGGAAAATGTTGTGATATTTTTTGTTTTTTTCTTAAAGTGCCAGCTTCCAAAGTCAAGATATCTCAGTCTTCATTTAAAAGAAAGAAGCAAGTTTCTCACCCTCATGATTACAAAACAAAAAGCTTGGAAAGACTCCAGGACCAGAAGGCAAATAAAAATAACTGCATCTGTATTATTTAAGAATCCAGATACTTATTAAGATAATCTCATGATTTTGGGGGTATAATTCCTGATTTTTTGAATGTTGTGGTCTGGTTATGCTGTGACTCCTAGAGCTGAATCATTCTTGTGATCAGTTGTGGGTGGAGCCAGGAGTGAGTAGCATCGTACAAACAATGTTGTAAATCTGTAAATAGAAAACGAAACTTGCATTTTTCTCTGAAACAAAACCAACCCAAAACATTGGCAGACATGAAAATGACAGCTTTCAAATAATAATAATAATAAAAAACCCAGACCAGGGAAAGAAGCAGCAGCATGTCCTTATTTTTAAATATTTGTTTGTTTTTAAATATTTTAATTTGTTTTCTTTGCTCAATATTATCATAGCTGCATGTTAACATGTAATCTTTGGGTGGGCTAGGGTTTTCTTCATTGCCATTCTCCAGTGCCTACAAAATCCAGCATCCTAAGGAAAGCAACTATAGAACCAGAGTTCATTCACTGAAGATTTTCAGTGAGGGTGTATCTAGACTACAGGGTTTTTTTGAAAAAAGTGACCTTTTTTCAAAAAAACTTCAGCTGCATCTAGAAATTAACTCAAAAGAACGCAGCCGTTTTTTCAACCATGGAAAACCTCATTTTACTAGGAACAACAACTTTTTTCTAAAGTGCTCTTTCAAAAAAGGCGCTATTGAATGCAAACAGGGCTTTTTCAAAAGAGAGCATCCAGACTTATTTTGCTTTTTCAAAGTAAGTGGTTGCAGTGTAGATGCTCTCTTTCGAAAAAGGCTTTTTCAAAAGATTCTTTCGAAAAAGGCTTGTAGTCTAGATATACCCTGAGATTTTCATAGTCAAATCCAAAAGAATAAAAGGAATTAATTTAGTTCTTCAATGCCAACTTTATGAAATCTTATGATAAAGAAATTTAAATAAAAATATTTTGAACATAACAGGGCTATCATGTAAGCCATGTATATGAGCTCTACAGTTATACATGAACATGAAGAAAACAAATTGAATCTAAACAGGTCAGTCCCCACAGAAACACAGTGAAAAGGCACTCCCAAAAGCTTAGACTGAATTCACCCGAGTCTCAGGCTATGTCTACACTCGCGGCTTCTTGCGCCAGAAATATGCAAATGAGGCTAAGCGTGGAATATCGCTCGCCTCATTTGCATACCTAATGAGCTGCCATTTTTGCAGAAGAAGCTCTTGCACCAGAAGGAGCTGCTTACACAGTAACAGCATTGTGCAAGAGAGGTTTTCTTGCACAAGAAGGGGCCTCAGAGTCTTTGATCACCAGACCTACATGGTAAGCTGAGTCAAAAGCAACAACTTCCCTCCACTTGCCTGTAGAAATGTTCAGCTGGAATTCATGCAGAGTTTTCCTCCTCTGCTGAAACTACTCAGCTAACCAAATAACCAACCACTTAGTTAAGCATATAGAGTTAAAACAAATACAAAACTAGACTAGCAAAAGAAATGTGGCTTCCCACTCATCATATTTAGATAAGAGTAACATTGGTGAATCATATTAGCTGAGACATTTAACTAAAACAAACATTCAAAGTATATTTCCCTCCCAGTTTCCCCTGTCTGTCATCAGCACTGACAGAACCACCCTGTTGGAGGGTGAACAGTATCACTAACCTGCCGCAAAAGGCATCTGATTTAGGGAAAACACCTGCTTCCTGCTGCTGGGCAAGGTATCTCCCAACCCATTCAGCACCCAAGTCATGGCCTTTTGCAAGCTGTCTGGTGTCCTATGAGTGTAGCAATAGGGAACCTACTGAGCATATCCAAAACTACCACATCAAATCCCAGAAACTTCTGACTATGGAGAATTAATTGTGTGTTCCTCTATCAACACTGACTCAGACACAAGTCATTCCCACTCCCCCCCAGGGGTGGCCCATCCACATAGGCGCCTAGGGCACCAAATTACATGGGGGTGCCAAATGGGGGCGCAATATAATTTGGAGGTGGGGGCGCTGATTGCATGGTTCACCTAGGGTGCCAGTTGCTGGCAGCTAGTCTAGGGCCGCCCCTTCCCCACCCGCACCAATAGATTTCTTAAAGAGATATCTCCCTAGTAGGCATGTTACACACAGGCTACGTCTACATTGTCCCCTATTACGGAATAGGCATGCAAATGTAGCACTTTGGAAGAGGCAAATCCGCGGGGGATTTAAATATCCCCCGCGGCATTTGAATTTTCATGGCTGCCGCTTTTTTCCGGCTTGGAGATTGGACGCTTTTCTCCGGCTTGACTGGCGCGATCCTCCGCTGCTTTTTTCCGGCTTGGAGATAAGCCGGAGAAAAGTGTCCAGACTGGCCCAATCCTCCAGAATAAAGCCCTATTCCGGAGGATCTCTTATTCCTACTTGCAAGGAATAAGAGATCCTCCGGAATAGGGCTTTATTCTGGAGGATCGCGCCAGTCTGGATGCTTTTCTCCGGCTTATCTCCAAGCCGGAAAAAAGCGGCGGCCATGAAAATGCAAATGCCGCGGGGGATATTTAAATCCCCCGCGGATTTGCCTCTTCCAAAGTGCTACATTTGCATGCCTATTCCGTAATAGGGGCCAATGTAGACGTAGCCACAGTGAAAATCTGTCTAAGGTGATTGTAAGCCATGAGAACTGATTGTGCTTCACTGTGGAATCACTCCAGCTTTACACTGGCAGAACACCTTTGATTTCAGTGGTGGACTAGAACTGCTATATCCATGGTTTACATGCCATCACTTTGAAATACTACAGGGGGCTTTCCAATGAAACACATTGTCTTGGGGCCTCCTCCTGCAGAGGGCAATACACAAATAGATACAACTAAGGACACATTGGCATTGTTCTCTGCTGTTTCTCCTTAGAGAGGAGTTAGCCCCAAATTTACCTTTCCCCTTCTCCCCTATGAGCTTTGAAGTTCTAGCTTTTATCATTGCAGACCATCTGCAGAGGAGATGTGGGATCATGAAGCAGACTTTAGCTATTGGATGAGACTTCCCAAGCTGCTAAAGAGCTTTGGATGATTAATTCCTATTGGGTTTAATGGGAAACAAGCATGAAAACCTCTTTGAAAAATCCCACTCACTACTCTTGATGTTAAAATAATTAGCACCATGTTCTATTTTATTCTATATAGGCCCTAATAATGTGCTCATTACTGAAGTATTTGATCACTTTCCGGTAGCACATGATGTGTTGTGCTTAACATCTTTCACATGTTGCATTCTCTCATCTCCCCCGCCCCCACCACAGATTATGTTGCAGAAACTCAGGTCCCAGAAATGCACCATGCAATTGACCTGGAAGTTTGAGTTAATTCATATAATGTAAAGTGTCCTGCCCCTTTTTTTCCCCTTGTGGCCCTAATCTGGAGCCACTCCAGGATTCCTCCCACATTTGGGCCTCAGTAACACTAGCTGCCTGCACTACAGCTGTGGTTTCGATGGAGTTATAAGATCCTTTTTCCTGTGCAAATCTCTCTTTATAGCCTTCTAACATTGACAAGTCTGTGCTGGCACTGGAAGGGCAAGAGATGCTGTGCCTGAACTGACTGGCAGCAGGCGAGGGGCCAAGGCTGAAAAGAGAAGGACAGAGATGCTGGGGAAAAGCAGTGACCAGAGATGGAGGGAGAGAAAAGTGAACTCTTCTGAGCCACACTTTGTTTCAGAGTAAACCAATGAGAGCAGCGTTCCCAGTAAGCTGTGTGCTTGTGTGGCCACTCAGGAGAGACTCAAATGCTGCCCAGCTGATTAGTAGAGTGCTCACAGCTAGATTTGTGTTTCTACTGAGGGTGCACATTCACACATGCTTTGGTGCACATAAAAATATCCCACACATGGATGGAAAAAATCCACACAGGGACAGAAAAGGTTAGAAGGAACGTTGAATGAGAGGTATTTTATTTAAACACAACCAATACTGATCAGTGCCATCGCCTCCCACGCTTTGCCTGCCATTCCCACAATACCTGGTGTTTTTTTTAAAGCCTGAACTGCTGAAGTCAAGAGAGTGTCGGCTTTCATTTTAAAAAGACTGGACAATTCTAACTCTCATGATGCAATCTTGGGGCCCTGGAGCAAATGTACCGTAAAGGCTCACAAATAAAAAAGCAGCCCCAAATGGTTAATATAAAAAAACTTTATTTTTCCATCAGTGTCATGATTTTTGTGGGGCCCGACTCTCGGTGTTGGACTTCTTGGGACAGCGGATACTCGGTGAGTTGGCTAAAGTGTTGCTCCCTACAGCCCAGCTGGAACTGGAGAGACCAAGAATCAGACGCTCTCCCCTCCTATCTCCCTGCTGTGGCAGTGCAGCGCGCGCTGCAGAGAGGCAGCTGGAGAAAATCACATCTCTCCCAGGCTGCCACATGCAACCCAGCTGGGGCTGGGAATCCAGGGATGTTCCAAACTTAGTCCCCCACCCCTCCGCCCCTCTTTCCAGCACCTACCTCCACCCACTTCCTATTTCCTCCCACCTACCCCCTGCTTCTCCTCCCACATCACTTTCCACAGTCTCTCTCCAGGGTCCAGGACCAGGATGCACTAATCAGGTCTGAGGCGCACACCTTAGAGCAGGGCTACTCAACTTTGGAAGCCCTGGGGGCACAATGATACTCATAGCACATGCCGAGGGCTGCAACTTAAGTGTGGTTGCATATACATGCAAATCTATGCAAATAGCGTCTTTCACACTGATAGGAAAGATGAAGGCAAGACTACACAACACACAGGCCCCATTTAAGTCAGTTCTGCTGACATTAATAAAATACCCATATGACAGTACTTTTAATGAGTACAGGCAGTCCCCGGGTTACGTACAAGATAGGGACTGTAGGTTTGTTCTTAAGTTGAATCTGTATGTAAGTCGGAACTGGCGTCCAGATTCAGACACTGCTGAAACTGACCGCCAGTTCTGACTTACATAGAGAATCAACTTAAGAACCCCAGGCGTCCCCAAGTCAGCTGCTGCTGAAACTGATCAGCAGCTGATTCCAGGAAGCCCGGGGCAGAGCAACTCTGCCTCGGGCTTCCTGTAGTCAGCGCTGGTCAGTTTCAGCAGAAGCTGACTTGGGGACGCCTGGGGCAGAGCAGCTGGGGTGCTACTGGACCAACCCAGCAGCACCCCATCTGCTCTGCCCCAGACGTCCTGATTCAGCCGCTGCTAAAACTGACCAGCAGCGGCTGAATCAGGACCTGGGGCAGAGCAGCTGGGGTGCTGCCGGGTTGGTCCAGTAGTGCCCACGGGCGCTGCAGGACCAATCGGCAGCGCCCCAGCTGCTCTGCCCCAGAGTCCAAAACAAAAGCCTGGTCTGCAGGGGGGGGGCACACTAGCTGCGCCCCCCCCCCCAGCAGACCAGGGACAGGGGGAGCAGAGCCGCAGCGGCAGCGGGGTGCCGCGCCTCTGAGGCTTTGCTCTGGCAAAGCCTCAGAGGCGAGGGACCCCGCCACGCTGCGGCTTCAGTCTGGGTGCCTGTGGTCTGCTGGGGACGGCCCCCAGCAGACCACAGGCACCCGGACTGAAGCCGCAGCCGCAGGGGGGTCCCGCGCCTCTGAGGCTTTGCCAGAGCAAAGCCTCAGAGGCGCGGGGAACCGCCGCTGCTGCCGCTCCAGTCTGGGTGCCTGTGGTCTGCTGGGGACGGTCCCCAGCAGACCACAGGCACCCTGACTGAAGCCGCAGCCGCGGGGGGGTCCCGCGCCTCTGAGGCTTTGCCAGAGCAAAGCCTCAGAGGCGCGGGGAACCGCCGCTGCTGCCGCTTTGACTGAAGCGGCAGCAGCGGCGGTTCCCCGCGCCTCTGAGGCTTTGCTCTGGCAAAGCCTCAGAGGCGCGGGACCCCCCCGCGGCTGCGGCTTCAGTCAGGGTGCCTGTGGTCTGCTGGGGACCGTCCCCAGCAGACCACAGGCACCCAGACTGGAGCGGCAGCAGCAGCGGTTCCCCGCGCCTCTGAGGCTTTGCCAGAGCAAAGCCTCGGAAGCGCGGGAACCGCTGCTGCTGCCACTTGGGTGCCGGTGCCTGTGGTCTGCTGGGGACCGTCCCCAGCAGACCACAGGCACCGGGTCTCATGCGGCAGCAGCGGGGGTTCCCGCGCTTCTGAGGCTTTGCTCTGGCAAAGCCTCAGAAGCGCGGGAACCTGCCCGCTGCTGCCGCTTGGGTCCCGGTGCCTGTGGTCTGCTGGGGACGGTCCCCAGCAGACCACAGGCACCGGCACCCAAGTGGCAGCAGCAGCGGTTCCCGCGCTTCCGAGGCTTTGCTCTGGCAAAGCCTCAGAAGCGCGGGAACCTGCCCGGTGCCCCTGGTCTGCTGGAGACGGTCTCCAGCAGACCAGGGGCACCGGAGCAGCTTACGAACGGGGCTTTCTCGCACCGACTTCCGGGGCGAGAAAGCTCCGTTCGAAAGTGCGGATCCGACGTAAGTCGGATCCGCGTAAGTCGGGGACTGCCTGTAATGACAATTCAGGAATTTAGCTACTAAAACGCATCTCAACAGAAGACCATTACATTGACTACTTTTTTGTTTTGACTGCCACCTATGGAACACATGTTGAGCCCCATGTAAACCCAAACCACACCCCAGGCTGCAAACAAACGGGCCCCGGATCGCACTTTGCCTGAGGGCTGCATGTTGAGTAGCCCTAATTTAGAGGAAACTGCCCTAGGCACCATGTAAAGCAGGAAGGGACCCCCCCCCCCCCAGTCAGTCATTCCTGTGAACTCCCAGCTGCCCTCACTTTTCCCTCCCTCAGAGAGGTCAGAGATACTCTTAGTTACCCAACCCAGCCTCAGCCCAGGAGCTATGGGCCATATCACACCTGCCACCCAGCAGACAAGAATGGGAAACTACATCAGGATCTGCCCACAGAGACTCATTTTGCAACATCTCACAGACTAAGTGGCAGGGTTCATTCTCAGGCCTTACAAAAGGAGGGCGCAGCACAGCTCCCGGTAGGGGAGAACTAAGGGACCGTAGTGCAAAAAGGTGATTTACATTTGCCATCTCTGCCCAAACCCCTGTGAGCCGAACTGGTAAAAAAGGAAGCGGGATAAAAGTGTAGCAAAGCCAATTCAACCAGCGCATTTGATTTCTTTCGAGCGGTTTGTTTTGGTTCTTTCCCTTGTCGTGCTCCTCCTGCCCACTAGCAGTGCACACCACCTCTAAGGCAGCCTACCCGGTCCTTCAGCACGGCACTCTTGATCCAATCCCATTCAGCAGAGACACACTGACCTCATGATTCAAGATCCAGTTTCTCTGTATTTGCGAGGGACAAATACGCCAAGGAGGCACTTTTTGAGTGGCCTGCAAAATTCACCGCTAGATGCTGCGATTGTGATTTATGGCTTCTGCTTGCAAATCAATCCCAAGCCACCGTGTGTATTCTAATGGGGAGCTTGAACTACAGAGAACAAAAATATGAATAGCTACTGACAGCTGACGAACAATTAATCCTGACTGATAAGTCAATGCTCCCCCAGGTTTCTGCATTGCAGAATCCGCTCTGAGCACTGCAGGTTTAAAGCGACTTCCCCTTCCCACAGCCTGGTGCCATTGGTTTATGAAGTTAGGGTTGTAATTTCATTAGTGTGTCTTTTAGTCTTCTCTGACAATATACGCTTAACAGGCTGAGAGGTGGGAAAACCCAAGCTGCTGGTCAGTCCATTTTCCCTCTTGTTCACTGAGCCAGAGGAAACCCTGAGTTGGGCAGGGTGACATTTCTGCCTGCAGTGATCCCAGCCCATGTGGGGACTCAAACAGGGTTCACTCCCTAATCAGGACTGGAGGGAGCCCAGCTCAGTGGCAGGACATGGTGTTGGTTATTCAGTGGGGTGCACCGGTCTTTCTGAGCCAATTCTGAACTAGTAGCACCAGCACGACACTGCAGGAGACTGATTGAGTTCTGACCAGGTGAGATCATTAAAGATCTTGAAGCACATTTTGTTATGGGGCTCTTTTCCTGTGCACCCTTCAAGCACACTCAGACTGACTGTAACAACCCCCTCCGATAAGACAGGCCTAGTGGGCTACCATTCTACAGCTTGTCCCTTGATCTTCCCCGGTAAGTGAGAGGCACATCTGGTCTGTTCCTGAAACATCAGCAGCTCCACTGAAATTAAAGTTAGTACCTCTCTGTGAAACGTTTGGGGGCACCGGGGCTGAGAGGCACCTCACTGCAACCTGTTCTTAGCATGAGGAACCCTTGCCTGTGCCCAGAGCTGTCCTGTCCATACGATGGTTTGGGGTGGCTGCCCCAGACTTCGTGCTTTTAGGGCCCCCGTGGTGACTGCCCCAGCTGTTCTATGGACGGGATCAACAGGATTACCTGGGGGCGAGGGGCCTGGCACAGAACACTCACGCACATACCACGGCAGCAGGAGCCACCTCTGTTCTGCCCTGCCATCCTCTCTCTGCTTACTGCGTTTGGCTTCTCCATGGCAGCAGAAGGCAGAGTACAGTTGTTTTTAGTTTATGAACATGGAAAAATATCTGACTTTTCACTATGAAAAAAGGCAGATGGGGGGCGGGGATAAGGTAAAAATATGCCCCAATCATTTTCACATTTATTTTCTATGAAACATTTCGGGGGAAAATATATTTTTGTTTCTTCAGAAATTTTGAAAATACCATTTTTCAATTAACTCTAGCAGGATACCTCTGAACATTTCCCATTCTATCCAGTAGAGGGCAGCTGAGCCAGTGTGTCACGTACTTATCCACAGCCCACCACAGTGACTCCGGGACTGTGGTCTACTTACTGAGACACTGAGGAAACATTCCCTGTCGAATGTGCAGCTTTTCCTTTGCTTCTCTGCAAACACTCCTCCAAGTAGCCAGCCTGGAAAGCTGCCATTATTGAAAGCTTAGGTACATTGCCAGATGCCTTGCACTAGGAGTCCCCAAGAGTTTGACCTTCCTGCAAGCCATGTTTATAGCCTGCTCTTCCCTCGCCTACTTGCCGAGACAGAAAGAAGGGGCATTGCTGGTATGAAGGAGGCGGAGAGAGCGGGGCTATCATTCCGAAAGGATTCAGTCTTGCTCTCCATTGAGCTCGAGTGAAACTGTTCCTACCAGAACTCAAGTGAGAAACCGTCTACTCAGTTGTATGCTTTATACCAAAGCAATAGTATATGTGACCTGCATGCTATGCCTTAAGGGGCAATACAGGGCTAGGGAGAATGAAGGGTCACATGTCCCCACCCCCAAATGCCATGGGGCCAGCGGTCAGAGCTGTCCTGTCCTATGGACGGTTTGTCCAACCACCCCAGGCCTTGTGCTTTGAGGGGTCCCATGCTCTAGGGAGCTTTGAGAGGCCCAGGGGACTAGCTCTGGGGAGGCTGGTACCAGCATTAAGGGTCATCCATCCCCCACTCACTAGCGGCAGGGTGGCAGAGCAACCTGGCCCCAGCTCCCAGCCATATTGTTCCAGGAAAGGGGCTGGAGGAAGGGGTGGAACCGCCCTCCCTCTACTCAGTGGCTGCTAGAAGTGGAATGACGCAGCTGGGAGCCCACCAGGGGTGCAGAGCAAGTTGGGGCCAGGTCTCTCTGTTTCCCTCCCACCGCCAGTGAGCACAGTGGGGATCTGACCCCTCATGCTGGCACCACCCCCACCTCTCACTAGCCACATAGCTCAGGGAAGGAGCTTGGGGGAAGCGCTGTAGTGGGGGTGGGACAGAGCAGGGGTGCGGGCTTGGAAGAAGGGGTGGAGTGGGGGCAGGAAGAGGCAGGCCTGGGGTGGAGTGGCAGCGGAGCAGAGCCAGGGCCAGGGCCGGCATGGGGAGAAGTCATGTGGGGGGCAGATGCCTGGCGGGTGTCCCCTTATGTCCCTCCCCAGCAGTGTGCCTTTGTTAGTGCAATCCAAACTATATGCTGTTGTTAATGCAATCCAAATTTGCATTTGCTTTTTTTTTTTTTTGGTAACGTCATCACATTGTTGACTCACGTGGAGTTTGTGACCCATCACAACGCCCAGCTCTTTCTCAGTGTGTGGCTGCCACATCAGTTATCCCCCACTTTGTACTTGTGCATTTGGTTTTCCTTCTCTAAAAGTAGCACCCTACATTTCTATTTGTTTAATTTGGTTGTCTATAGCAGAGTTCTCCAAATTATCAAAATCCCTTTGAATTTCAGTTCAATCTTCCAAAGTGTTTGCAACCCCTCCTAACGTGGTGTCATCTGCAGATTTAATCAGTACACTCTTTACTCCTGCGTATTTAACAAACATGTTAAGTAGCATCTGACCCAGAACAGCTCCCTGTGGAATTCCACTTGAGACCTCTGAAAATTATTGCATCTGTCCACCAAAACTAGACAGAAAATCATATGCTATGCATTTTCACAATTTAAATGGAACAGATATTCTACTTCCTGCGAGGAAGAGGCACTAAATGGAACTCATGGCTTCTATTTATTCTAAACTGCTCTACAGTAATCTCTTTGATTGGAGCCAGGTTTTGTTTCAGATCAGACGAAGCAATTTCTTAGGGGATGACAAGTTAAGTGTTCTGGCCCAACCAAACGTACACTAATGAGCTTCAAGTCTGGGATTACTCTTTTGTCCTATATGCCAAAATCTTGCTACCATATGACTTCTGACTCTAAGCACTAAAACTACAGGCCTGTATCTGTGCTAAATTAGAAAACAAAAATAAAAACATACCTCTTTTCAATCGACACATATCATTTGCATCATGCTCTTCAACTGCAAGGCAATTTTAGATGCACTAGATAGGACGTCCTTGGAAGAAAGAACAGTGTTAGTTTGATTGTGCAGATGGGAAAACAGAGACAGAGAGGTTAAATGACTCATCTATGGGCCAAACTAACAAACTGACTCACCCATGGGAGAGAAATCAAGAGCTGAGAGTAGAACTCTACCGAATAATCTCAGTGGGACACTGGGAGCTAGGTAGGAACTCCTCTATGAACCAGACCGTCAGGTGGAATAAATGGGAGCAACTCCATTGATTTCAACCAGAATTGCACCCCGATGGCGAATCTGGCAGGGTGTTGTTGTTTTTTTTTTCCTTCAGTGAAATGCCATTGCTTTAAGAAAAGTCCATTTCAGAGCACAAATTTGCACATCATGTGCAATAACCCCCAGGTTTATCTTGTCCTTTCACTTGTAAATCAGGAGCCCCTGCACTGCAATTCATGGAGTTGCTCTGGGGTAGGCAAGAGGCAAATCAGGCCCTCTTATAATCCTTTTACTGCTCTTGGGCAGTGTACACATACCCAGTTCAGAACCAGAATTGAGCTATTGGTCACAGCTAGGGATTTCAAAAACAGTACAAGTTCCCACTGAATTTGGGCACTTAACTCCCTTAGTTTCCTGTGGAAAAATCTCAGCTGAAAGCCATCAATCTAGGTGATCATTCCAGGTGGCACTCGTGCTTTGGGTTTCTGGGCCAGTCCCCACATAAACTGTCCTAGCTACTGTCTATGGCATCTGAGAATATAACAAACAGAAGATAAAATCAAGGCCAATTGAATGCGATAATCCAAGTGTTTAGAAGTCTTATTTTTGGCCCTTTTCATCCCTTGCCAGGGTTTTGTTAGTTTGGCCATGATTAAAAAGAACTTTCCTTTGGATCCAAAACATTCTCTACCTCCCCGCCGCATGCCACACACACGGAGAAAAAGAAAAAGAAAGAAACTTAGGATAATACTGGCACTTTTCCCCACTGCTCTCAGCAAAGAGTCCCTGTGGAGTCTCTTTAAAGAAACTACTCTTTAATGCAGGTTACCTTGTTAGCAGAGATCCTATTTCAGAAGGATTTCAATCCCTGCGGTTGACAAAATGATTCTATGCTATTGGAAGAAGGATGCTTTTCGGTGTTTTGAGAGGCGACCCTGATCTGAATCTGCAGCAGGCAGTGTAAATTCCCAGTCCAGTACAGAGAGGGCAAGGCAGCTGTGGTAGTCCACAGAAAGCCAGATGATTTTAAAAAACAAAGCCAAACTGAAACCAAAACACCCAAACACAATTGAGAGGTGGGGCCAGATAGGTTGAAATCCAAGGAGAGACCAGTTCTAGGTTTCTCCCTTTCTTTCCCTTTTAGTCTCAAGCCTCTATCATTCTGTCCTCAGCTTCTTCTGCTGAGAGGAATGAATAACAACTTGTACCAGTGATCATCAATATGGACAGGACTCCATGCCCTTCCATACAAAGTCCCTTGGGCTGGACAAATAAATGGACACAAATCAGACATCAGAAATGGTAACACATAAACCTGGAGGCTGTGTCTAGGCTGGTAAGTTTTTCCGCAAAAGCCACAGCTTTTGCACAAAAACTTGCCAGCTGTCTGCACTGGCCACTTGATTTTGTGCAAAAGCACTGACATTCTACTGTCCGAAATCAGTGCTTCTTGCGCAAATGCTTTGACGTTCCCGTTCGGGCAAAAGCCCTTTTCCAGAAATGTTTTTGCACAAGAGTGCCAGTGTAGACAGCTAAAAACTGTTTTGCGCAAAAAAGCCCCGATGGCAAAAATGGCGATCGGGGCTTTCTTGCGCAAAACCACGTCTAGATTGGCATGGATGCTTTTCCGCAAAAGTGCTTTTGCGGAAAAGCGTCTGTGACAATCTAGACGCTCTTTTCCACAAATGCTTTTAATGGAAAAACTTTGCCGTTAAAAGCATTTGCGGAAAATCATGCCAGTCTAGACGTAGCCGCAGAGAAACATTTTAACCTGCTTGGTCACTTAATCATGGATTTAAAAGTAGCCATTCTTCTACAAAGGAATTTCACTAACCAATTGAGGTATGTCTACACTGCAATCGCGTTCTTTTGCAAGAAAATTGGAAGAACAGAGAGGTTTTTTCCAGCATTAGTAATACTCATTCTATGAGGAAGAAGCCTTTTTCTGAAAGCTCTTTTGCAAAAAGGCATGTGTAGATGGGGAAGAGGGAGTTCTTTTGGAAGAAGAGGAAAGAGGAAAAAGCACATGTGCCCTGGTGGCCATTCTGTCCATAGGAATCACAGCTTTCATGCGAGAGCACATCTATTCAGTCTGGACTCTCTTTTTCGAAAAAGCAAATAGCTTCTTTGCTGCACTTTTGCGGTGCGGATGCTCTCTTTCGGAAGAAGATTTTTTGGAAGATCTCTTCCAGAAAAAGCTTCTTCCAAAAGAAGCCTGTCATCTAGACATAGCCTTACAGGGAGAGGCTGCAGAACTCGAATTCATCTATAAATTTGACACTGTTTCCCTGGTTTTAAATAAAGACATTAACTGGTTGGCACATTACAAAGCCAATTTTTCCTGCTTGTAACATCCATATTTTCAAAGCAAAAGCTATGAATGGGACACATCCGCCCACTTAAGTAGCCTAATTAACACAGGTTTTGAAATTGACAGAGACTTCTTTTGCTGTTTTATATATATTTGTTACGGTTATTTCCATTCCAACTCATCTGATGAAGTGGATCTTACCCATGAAAGCTCATGATGCTATATATTTTTGTTAGTCTCTAAGGTAATGTCTACAGAACTAGATTTTGAAATAAGTTATTTTGAAATAACTCCCAAAATAATTATTTGAAATAAGTTTATTCCTCTTCACAAGCAGGACTTATTATTTCAAAATAACGAACCCATTATTTCAAAATAAAAGGCTTGGTAGTATGGATGCTCGCCTTGTTATTTCAAAATAACATCCCCTAAGGTGCCACAGGACTACTCATTGTTTTTAAAATTACAGACAAACATGGCTGCCCCTCTGAGTCTAGTAGCTGGTAGCAGCAGTAGGCTATTATCCTCTATTGGCAACTCCTGGAAGGTGACACATTTAATTTTCGGGTTATACAGGTACGTGAAGCATGTGAGTACATGGGAAATTCAAGTAATATAAATTTCACTTTTCTCCAGACGCCCCTCCTCTTTTAATTGCATGGGATTAAGCTTTACAGATTTTTTGGAAGGAGATCAAGGCAGGGCTGTGGGAAGTGTGGAGTTGCTCTAACTCTCTGAACTTGCAGAAATTAACCCACACTGTGTATGAGATCTCTTCAAACACAAACAAAGTGTTACCTACCCTATGTCCTACCCCAGCCCAATCTCTCTGCCTGGGGAGAAGGCAATGCTAGCAGAAGACTGAAGAGAGTTGCTAAAGCTGGGTATGAAATTGAGCTGCCTCCAGGAACAAAAAATGATGAAATGCAGTCATAGGCAGCGACGTGGCTAGAAGTGCCAAAACTACATGAGAAGTGAATCATCTGTCAAATAGCAATGGGAACAAGGATTAACTCTATGCCTGAGGAAGAAGATCTCGATGCCTTCTGGAAGCTTTAACGAACAACAGTGCAGAACAGTCTAGGTTATGATTGGAAAGATAAAGTATTGAGGGGTAAAAAAAGTAAATTAAAAAGAGATAGATGCTGTGAAGTTTTGATGCTTTCAAGTTTGGTACAAATACCTTCCAGCAAGCAAACCCAGAGGGAGATGCAGAAATCTAACAAAAATAGGCTCAGTGTTGGAAGTGCTGGATAAGGTTGAATTGATTTTTTTAAAGTCTTTAAAAGTTTAAAACAAGGCCCTTGCTACTTGTGGTGTCTAAGAATCACAATTAAAAACTGTTTCCACTGTTCAGAAAAAAGGTTTAAAATAATCTCTTTCCTATCAAATGTACAGTAGCCTCCCTTGTTGTTTGAGAAGAGTAGTTTATTTACAATAATTTTGCCTCCCCACCCCACTAAGGGTACGTCTACACAGCAACTTAGTCCACTTTTAACATAGCAGGCAGTTATTTCGAAATAAAGTTGAAATTCTGTCAAGCTGGAGGACTTCTTACTCCAACTCCTGAAACCCTAGTTGTACGAGGAGTAAGGGAAGTTGGAGGAAGAGCGCTCTATTTCAAAATAAGTGCTATGTAGGTGCTCCCAATTTTGAAATAAGCTATGCAATTGATGTAACTCAGTTTGCGTAACTTATTTTGAGTTAAGCCCTGTTGTGTAGACGCACCCTAAGGGCATGTCTACACTAGGGAGTTATTTCAAAATGTGTTATTTTGAAATAATAAATCCTGAAATAACTATTTTGAAATAGCGCTATGAATAGCTTCAGAAGCAGGAGTTATTATTTCAAAAGAGCACCGCCTGGCTTTGCAGCCTGGGAGTTCAGTCATTCTCAATAGCCCAGTGTTGGCCAGTCACACAGTTGAGTCAGTGTTGCTCACCGCTTAGTGAAGGCTGATCAGTGACCTGCAGCAACTCTTCTTATGAGCTGTGATCCCAAAGACGCTGTGCCCATGAAGAATGCACATTGTATTGGACTTGAAAAATTTGGTAAGAGGTTTTAGCAAGATTGTAAAAGGAGAGTGCTTTGGACAGGGGGTTGGACTTGATTTCCTGAGTTCTATGATAATAACAAGTATTTGTGAGATTCAGATTGTATATTTATTGTAGACCAGTGCTTTTTTTTTCTAAATAAATAAATAAATAAATAAATAAGTGCCGGTACTCATTTCTTGAGGAAAGTAAATTTGAAAAATGCCTCTCCCACCCTTCTTCTTACTGAATCCCCTAAACCCTTTTCTATTGAATTTGTGATAAACTTTTATAATAATGTTGAAATAAATAAATAGACTGTTGAAATAAAAATCAAAATGAGACATTTGTATATGCCATTTATTACTTTGATTTTAAAGAATTAATTCATGAAAACATACTAAATTGAGTTTCATCTTGCTGTTCCTGCAGAAGGAGTCAGTCAGGCAGGGGGCTGTGCCAGGGGAAAGCGGCACGAATGCTCCCAAAAAAAGGTGCCAGTACGCTGTACTGGTGTGTACCGTCACAAAAAAATAGCAGTGTTGTAGATTATCACTGTTAAAGTAACAGTAAAGCCCTGCAAAAGGGTTACAACATAAAAACAGACTCCACTCCGTATCAAAGAATAAAGATTTTCATAGCTTCCCAGAATTCAGCTTCTTCGGAAGGAAGACAGCTGGCCAGAAACCAAAACAGTGAGTGTCACTACTGGGCATTTTCCATTCTTGACTTCTCATTTTTCTCAACAGTGAATGGTGGAGAGCAAGGGCTTCAAAGTAATAGTTTGCCTACAGTGCCAGAAACCCTTGGGCCAGCCCTGTGCTCCAGTAAGAAACCACCAATCTGATTTAAAAAAAGGCGATAGATGCTGCTAAATCAAGTTCTGTAAGGAGTGCCTGATCAACAGCTGCTCTAAATATGTGATCTGATCAATGGCATGTAGGAGCTGAAATGGTGTATTTATTGCCTCTTTGATGTTTGATACAACACTGTGCCCAATGTCTTACTCAATGTTCCATGATCCTCAGGACCAATTAGCCTGGTTTGAATTACTAAAGGATTTTCACATACTTGAGTACTTTGCTTTCATACCCGGGCCCTTTGCACATGCACACCCAGTTCCGGGTTCACTCTCTTTGGAGTAGAGTTTTGTATATCCAGGAATGGAAAGAAGAACAATTTAAGACAATTCTGACTCCCATATGTATTTAACTTTTTTAATGTGTCAGCCCTTTACCTGACCAGTCTTTGATAACTTAATAAAAATGCATGGGGTAGAAATGCCAGGTCAGCAAACTTTCAAATGCACATTTTCAGACACTTTGAGATGAGGGAGAAGCACTTTCTGCAATGTAGTTCTATTAAGTGGGAAAGAAACATCTTAAGCAGATGATAGGCAATGGGTTCTAGCAGGTTGGAGTTGTGACTCTTGCCATTAATCTGTTTCAAGCCATCAAGGCTGAGGTCTTCAAGAGCCATTATTGATTTTGTGTGCCCACCTCTCAGTTTGATTTGAAGTGCAGAGCAACCACAGCTTCAGTTGAAATCAATGGGAGTTGCTCCAAAGAGTAGAGTCACGGGATCCCAAGCTTGGAACCCAAAAACCTGAGGTGTTTGTGACCAGTGTTCACTTTTGAAATATTACTCTTAACCTCTGTGGTAGCAATGGGCAACCTAGGCTAGTGAATGGGCCACATGAATGGCTCTCCTATATCTCGGTTACGACAATCTTGCAGCCCAGTAAGACAGTCTCCTTGGGCAGGGTAGTTTTGCTCACTACGCTTGCATACCTAGAATTTGCAGGGTGTGCAAATCTGTTTTCTTAACAGTGAATGGTGGGGAGCAAGGGCTTCAAAGTAATAGTTTGCCTACAGTGCCAGAAACCCTTGGGCCAGCCCTGTGCTCCAGTAAGAAACCACCAATCTGATTTTAAAAGTACATTATGTTTGCAGGGTGTGCCAGCTGAACTGTAGTGGCACTTTTGTTGGATGCAGAGGGAGTGCACGGCTCTCACAGGCAATGTTGTGTGCAATCAGCACACACCTCACTTCACATGCCCGTACTTTACCTGTGTGTCACACTGGTAACACTGCAGCAAGGAAGAATTAGGTTGGACATTAGGAAAAACTTCCTAATTGGCAGGGTCTTTAAGCACTGGGATAAATTGCCAAAGAAGGCTATGGAATCTTTATTATTGAAGATATTGAAGAGCAGGTTAGATAAAAATCTGCCTGGGATGATAGATGGTACTTGGTCCTGCCGTGAGGGCAGGGGACTGGACTTGATGACCTCTCGAGGTCCCTTCCAATTCTAGTTGCTCTTTTGATTCTATGATTCTACTTGGTCCTGCCATGAGGGCAGGGGACTGGACTTGATGACCTCTCGAGATCCCTTCCAGTTCTAGGTGCTCTTTTGATTCTATGATTCTGTAATACCAGAAGGAAAAATACTCCATGGACAAAAACCAGCAGAATCTGGCAACTCTGTACGTGGACGGCAGGAAACAAATTTATTTCACGGGTCACACATAAAATCCCAATGGACTACATGCAGCCCACATGCCACAGGTTGCCCACCACTGCTCTGTGGTGTACTTTAGCCATCTATGAAGTGTCGGTATCACCATCAATAGAGCAGGGCTGGTCGGAGGGTTAATTAACATTTGTAAAGCGTGGGAGGCATTTGGATGAGTGATGCTATGGAAGTGCCGAGTTACTATATGCTTCACACTTTTAAGAGAAAAAATAGATTCTGGTACATCCCACAAAGCTGAACCCAGATATTCAGAACTTCCTTATGCAAGTTAAAGAGAAAACCCTGCAAACAGTTAGGTTTTTAATCATCATTTTAATGTGATCACTGCAAGTGGACCACAGCCTCAAAGGAAGCAAGTCACACAATTTATCTGTGCTTGAGACTTAAATCAATCTAAACAGTTCTTCGTTGATTGATGGTTACTCAAATTAAGAAGTTCTCACCATCAACAATGCTCTTGTAGGAAAGGCAGGATCACAAGGATGGTATATATTGGTGTCATAATGCAAAACAGGAATGCTTCTTTTGCAATTAAAGCTGCATATTCCGAGGAGAACAACACCTTGCACACAGACACACCCATGTGCATGCAAGCACACAAAACAAAAGCAACATTTAGCATGCAAATACATCAGGAGCAGACTACAGCTTAATTTGAAAACCACAGTGTCAAACACATATGCTGGCTTATCATTTTAGCCCAGTAAGAATGTTAGTTACTGACTAATTCCCCTACACACAAATACAGAGCTGAGGACGTATTTTTCCCCAATGTTTCAAAAGTTTGGGAAGTGCATTTAAAAGTACATTATGTTGGCAAATTCTGAATTTGGCTAAGAAAGCAAAAGGTGAAAACAAATGTTCCAAAGTATTGTAAAATTTATTGTATAAGTATTGCAGCTTTTAGAATGACATATAATTGCCACTATTGGTTACTGTTACACAATAAGCGTTTACAACAGATTCTTGTAAATTGGCATCAGCGTACATATTCATACTAAAACAGCAAAATATAGATAAGTACTGCATTGCATGTGCTGTCAATAGTTTACATAAGTTTAAACTGGAACAGAATTCAGGATACAGGACTGCCTATAACAAACTTCAAAGCCAAAGCAATGCAACTGGAAGTTTAAGAAAATATCAATACAATGAAATGTGACTATAAGGCAGGCAAATTAGGACTTTAATGCCGTCCTTCATGAGCTTCTATAGTACAGCAAAAATTTGAAGCACAGTTTCTGGAAAAAAAATTTTTTTGTAGCTTTGTGTTGTACATAGAAAATCTGAGCTGACAGAAGAGAATAAAAATTCATTCTGTTCTTGACTAACATTATTTATGCCACACATCTGGATTTAGTTGTTTTTCAACCCTTAATAAAAATGTTGGGCTTTTTTTTTTTCAGTATAGCCGTTAGTGCAATTTCATAGATTCATATGCATACAAAAAAAGGTCATTTCCCAAGAAAGCAATCAGTTTTCCTTACTTCCCCACTTAAGATCAAATGGATTATAAAATACTTAAGGAAACAATGCACTAGATTAGTAAAGCTGATATTCCAACTGTTGAAATCAAGGGTTGTGAAGGGAACTTAGTTTTACCAGTGTTTGAACCAAATAAAACCCATTCTTCCTTGCCATCCTTATTTAAAAATCCTTATTCACATTGCAATTCACTTAGGCTGTCTACACAGCAGTGGTATTTCGGAATAACTAATGCTAATCCGAAACAACAAAACGCATGCCTACACTACAAGACTTTATTTTGAAAAAACGTCAAGCTTGAGGATCTCTTACTCGGACTCCTGTAACTTCATTTCATGAGGAGTAAGGGAAGTCAAAGGAAGAGTGTTCTTCCTTCGACTTCCTGCTGTGTAGGCAGCGCAAAAGCCCAAATAAGCTATTTCAACTTAAGCTACGCAATTGATGTAGCTGAAGTTGTGTAGCTTATTCTGACTTTAGCCCTGCTGTGCAGATGTGCCCTACGTTTTGGTGGCACTTTACTGAAGAATGCTGTTTGCCCTACTATAAGATACAAAGAAAAAAAAGGTAACATGACTTTAAAGCTAACATGTCAAACTTCTAGCAAACAGGCAGATTGGGACAAGAGGTTGCTAAGCATAAGCAATGTCTTGTTTTTTTCTGCTTTTGTTAAATAAAAATAAACAATATAAAGGATGCTCCTTCTTAAAGGGCTTCAAGCTCTTCCTCTCTCATTTCCATTGACATCAACAGCAAATCTCCCTTTCCCTTCTGGGGTATAGGATCATGATCAAGTTTAAGTACAATTCTCATCTGTAGAAAGGCTGGGAGAAACCAAGAGTGAAAATACATCAGCTGTTGTGCGCACAGTTGGTCTTTAGTTAACTTGCTGATGATATGGGACATCAGTATTCAATAGAAATGGACCCTGAGCCAAAAAAATTAGACCATAATTCCTAACTCCCTGTTAGGATATTGGAATTGGTTTGGGTACGATCTTGAGTATTTTGGTAAAAAAAATACATAGATTACACAAAACAGAAAGAGGATTTAGGGGGAAAATGATTGGAGTGAAGTGCTGGTTCCAATAAAGTCAACTGACATTTTGTCATTGACTTCAGAGGAGCTTGGATTTCACCCCAAAGGTTTAAGTGATGTTGAAGTTGTAGATTGGTTAGGATCTTTCCATATATACTCTTATCTAAATCCCTGGTAATGGAAGTAAAGGACACCTTGTCAGAAGAAAAGCTAGATCCTTTTTGTCCTTATACAATACCTGGGTTGAAAGAGGAATTCCTTTCCATTGAAAATTCCATGTTTTGAACCTTCCTGTTTATACTGTCATAGCTTCTCCATTCAAGAAATAGGAAAATACTCTACCTGGGAAGTGATTGCAGTGAAGTCAGGGAGGAGGATGGAAAAGTGAACATCTTTATTTAAAAAAAGTTTAAAATGGGATTTTCTGAATTTTGACCATCTCTATTTGCAACATTCTCTTTAGAACGCTCTCCTGACAACCTGCATTAGACAGTCCCTTCCGGAGAGCCAGTTATCTTTCTGAATGATTTTTATAGGTTTTTGGGGGGCACTTTAACTCTCCTTCTGCAATGACAAGACAGTTCAGTTACTTAACAACCTCCAGTCCATAACGCTTCCATATTTACTATATAGTTTTAGATGTGATGCACACTCCACCCAAAACCTGCTGAGGTAACCATTTTTGTAGCAAACAAACTAGTTAGACTACAGAACAAACAAAACAAACAAAAAAAGAAAAACCAACAATACTATTCACGCATTTTGGCTCAAGAGGGCAGTAGATATTATATTTCAGTTTGTCTTTTGGTTGGTATCTCATTTACAATATCCACCACAGTTTCCTACCCACTGGAGTAGGATATGTGCATAAATGTATTCAAGTTACCTTACAAACAGTCCATGAAAACAAATGGCAGAAAGGGAGCACCTTACATGGCTAGGCACATCAAACTGGGTCTAGTGTGTGAAAGGGAGCATTTAAAGAAGCAGTACCCCTTTTAAATACATAATGGGAAAATTTAATGCAAGAATTTAAAGGTCAGGACACTGACCCTAGTAACTCATGACACTATCAACGATTTCTGTCTCCCTCTTTAAAGGGAAGGTTACTGTTTCTTTAATAAGGCACTAAATAGACATGTTACATAAAGGAAAGATAAATTTTAAAAACTTGTATAAATTCATCAGTTTTGTATCTTTTGTGATAAACTAGATTTGTTTCTTTTCATGATTTTTTTTTGTTTTGTTTTCTTGTTTTGAAGGTCAACAAAATTTAGGTGACGTGACTTATCAAGCTATGAAGATTTCAAAAGGCTGTGGAAAAACAGGTATTGATACTGCAAAGGTAAAGGACTGCTACTCAGCCAAAAAAACCCAACAAAAAACAACAAACAAACAAAACAAAACAAAAAACCCACAAGCAAAACAAAGTAATGATCAACTTCAAGTTCATCTGTTCATTATCTTCTTTAAAATATATATAAATATTGTTCAAATGGTCAAAACTTCAAAACTGTTCTCATGGTTTGTCTGTTTTCAAGTAATAGAAAAGTTGCTTAACAATAGTTTATAGTTATTGCCTTTATATCTTTCATTTATGTTACTCTACTAGTTAGCATCCTGCAGAAAATGTAGTTACATCTCCTTGTAAAACTGTCATTCTTTGTGGTTCCCCCATCTGACCCTTCCTCACATTTGTAGATATCCTCTCCCAGCAAATGGAGAAGTGTAGCCTAGCTAATAATATCTGCACACAAGGTAGAGAGAACAGTTATTCCCTTATGTGTTCTCTCTCTTTCTTTCTCTCCTTATTTCACTCTGTCACATACAAATTCACCACAAGGGTAAAACGTCTATCAGATATCTACACAATAGAAAAATGTAAACAATAGCATAGTAAGACAAAATGCTTATGAAACAAAGATAAATTAAAAACATCCAATGATTCTGAGGAGGTGGTTAGCAGGGGTGGAACCTTGACTTTGGGGACAAGGGATGATGCTTGTTTGAATGAAGAAATAGTCAGAAGAGGTAAAGGGTTTTGCTTCTAAAGCATTCAGCATGGTTTTGTTAGCTTTTATTTAATACATCACAGGAGCAGATTAATTTCCATCTCTTGTTTTTCTCTCTCTTTCTCTAGCATAATAAAAGAAAAACAATGAACAACCAGAGGCAGCATACTAGGACTGCAGATACTTATGCAATACAACCGCACTCTTTTTATCCCAAATAAAGTTTTGCAGTTGAACATCATATGAAAGTGACACGAACAAACTACAGACTGTTCAGCATCTTTCAGTGTCCCATTTAAAAACCTATCCAAAAAGCCAGACTTCAGTTGTGTTACCAATTTACTCACGTTAACCTCTATAACTCTCACTTTCTCTCAAAATGGACCCCTTCAATTTAATATTTAAAAACAACAACAACAAAAAGCCATTGTTTTCCTTCAGACTGTCTATTCCTTTCCCCCTTAAAAATAATAAAAAAAGGCTAGAGAGTTTCTAAAAAAGGGAGAGGGGGGAAATCAAGTATTCAAGTATTTTTTGTTTGCTTCTATTGTTTTTGATTCTCAGAAGTGTTGAGAGCTTTTTTTGTTTAACTCCAATAATCCTAACTGGTAACATACATGCAAACACACAAACTCCTCTTGTTCTATAGGGAATGTATAAAGCAGTAACTATCATTAAACTGCTCAGTAGAAGACTGTATTGTATGGGAAACACTCGGGTGACCATGGAAATTAAAGATTTGCATAAGATGCAGTCTCTCTTGCAATGTTCCTTCCAGGACAGTGTCTTTAACTTTAGGATTTTCCACCCCCTTCCAGCTAGTTTGTTATTCACTTTGAAATGTATCCCTTAACAGTTTTGTGGTAGACATGATAGAGGCTTTGACCAACACAAGCACTGACATATTTATATTAAAAAATAGTGCAAAATTTCAACATTTATATAAATAACTCTAAACCCCTGCTTTTGATTTTTTCTGTTTCTTTTGTTTTGTTTTTTGTTTTTGTTTTTTTTTTACAATGTAATACATACTTTTTGAGTTGGCACTCAAAAAATTGCCATTTTTTTCTCCTAGTTCAGAAAACAACAAAACTTTTTTTTTTAACTAGGCCTCTTCTAATACAAAAATACTCCTGATCCTCACACATACAGTTTCTCTTATTTTTAATATATATTTATATATATATTGCAGATCTTTAAACAAAACATTTTTGTGCAAATATTTTTTTCTTTAAAGTTAAGTGAAATAAAAAAAGCATTCACACACACAGCTGAACTAGAAACAACGACAACAAAAAATGAAGGACTACGGTTGATTTTTTTTTCCTTTTTAAACTTCTAGATGCAGCTCAATAAAGAAATGTTTTTGCAAGCTTTCTTGGCTTGTGCATTCAGACCAGACATAACAAGTAAATATTATACACAGAGTGATGGGGGAAGGGCTTCTTATTTTTTGCTCATCTTCCCCAACGCTCTCTTTTTCTTTTAATGAGAAGTGCAGCGTGTTCTTACTTTTCATGTTTGATTTTTTTAAAAGGGGTGCCCTTTTTGTTTCTCTTTATCCTTGTTCCATGCGTTTGTGCTGTCAAGGCCATTAATTTGCGAGTGGTGGAGTCTACTGCCCTCCATTATCGAAGGCATGCCATTGTTGTTCTGCTGGTGTTGGAAAAACGTAGATCCCGGATAGTGACCTATCACTTCGCTGTAGGTCGGCGGTGGTCCTTCCATTCTACCATTGCTTCCGTAGCAGGTCGCGCTGATCCCAGAGTTACTGCTGGGTGGGCAAGGCCCTCCAAACACTGAGTTATCTATCAAGTCACTGTCAAAGATGGTTCTGTTGGGAGGGGCCCGGACCGATTCTCGATTTAGTTCCATTTGTTGCTCTGGATCTCGGAGCTGTAGTGTGCAGGGTCCTTGGTAAGGGGGTGGCTCCTCTCCATCTGATAGTGAGATGGTGGGAGGGAGGTCAATCTCATGTTGCATGTAGGGGTACGTTGGCTGGAATCTATTAAAACGATCCCGCTGCAAAAAGGATGGCACTGCTAGTCTGTCTGCGGGTCTTGGAGTGTAGATTTGCTGCTGAAGACAAGGGAGAGAGAGTAAGTTTGGGGACATTGCAGCCTGTATCAGAGCCCACATGCAAATAGATGAGGTAATTATGCAATGCCAGCCTTATCCTCACCTCTGTTACTCCACTTCCGGACACTGTGCTTTCTGAAGGCCACAGACTTCCTTCCTACATTGGAAAGAATAGAAAGAAAATTGAGAATCATTCCTGTCCAGCCAGTGTCTAAACTGCCAAATATTTTCAAAGGAATTCTATCAAGTTATATGCTGGGCCAGAACATCCACTGGTGTAAATGGATGTAGCTGCAGTCAATGAAACCACATAATTTGCGAGAGGGATGAACTTGGTCGGAGGTTGTAAAAAAACAGTCAATATTCTTACTTGCATTATTAAGAGTGTTAGATTATTAACACTGAAAGAATTATTGAAATAGAATGTTCATCATTTATGCTTTCTATTTTTCTTGTTAAATTTCATTTAGAGCTTGGATTGGACAGTGAAAACAACACCAGCCAGTGTGACTCCCTTTTTCACTAGAGCCTTTTTTTTTCTTTCTTTTTTGGAGGTCTGTTTCAGTTATTGGTGCTCAGGCATGTTTAGCCCTGTCTGCGTTAAAACCATTGGCCTCCGTTCTGCAATCAGCTTACCGTATCACCAACTTCAGGCATTCCAAAATCAAGAGCCAAGCCTCCAAAATGCAGGGATTACCTTAAAATTAATTATTTTTAAAAGGTTCCTTGTATTTCTTTCTGCTATGTGAGCTGTTATAGTTCACACTTTCAAACTTTTCTCTGCAAGTGTAAGGGTTGGACATGTACCTTTTCTTTTCATTGGAAATTTGTATATAGTCTGGGGGCTTAAATAAAAATAACCAAATATAGTAAGACTGACGATAAAATTGCGGTTGTGGCAATGCTGAGATCCATGTGGGTGAACTCAGGTGCCAAAATGGGGTTTTGTAGGGTTTTCAAAATAATTACAAATGTTTATATTAGGTAGGAGGAAAACTAACTTGTACAAAAGTGGCCATTTTATGTGTTATCAAACAGTGCATTCTGAATTAGAGGACTCCCGTTTCCTCACACAACCTCTCCCTCTCCCTCTCTCTCTCTCTAATTCCCCAATTTTAGAAAAGTATATTTTGTGATGTTGGATTCTTTAAGAATCCAATTAAGTACTTGCTTCTGAAGCTCTGCTTCTGCACACAAATCTTAAGGCAGTTCTGTTATCAGTGCAACAACAACACCCCTCAGCAATTTATATGGAAAAGAATTGTCCCAGATTCTTTTTCACGTCTCTGTGGTTTTTAGGGTGTCTCTCTTTGAAATGCTAGAGGTTAAGTATTATGACAACTACGTACTTTGGAGTTAAAGATAATGGATCTATTATTTTAGTTTCATACTACATATCAATGCAGCTGAACATGTCTGGCAGTTGTGAGCAATGCAATTTTTATAGGGCATTTTGAGACTTAATACGTAATTGTCTACACAAGCACGAATTGTTTAGTCTATTCAATTGTATATGGCTTCCTTTGCCTACGGGAAGTGATATCCTGTAAGGATAGTCTATGGCAAAATTCCCTCAACATCCAAAACTACAGCGAGCACTTACACCCATCACAGATTGAAATTTAGTCTGGAAACAAACTCTCTCTCCTCTCACACACACTCAAAAATAAGCAGGGGAAAGGAAGCCTCAAAATACCAAAGAACTTTTGAATCTTTAGAAATATCTTGTTCAAACCAATGGAACCACTTAAATTGATATGCAATTTAAATCATTTAAGGATCTGGCTCTTTGTAACCAAATGCACTCTTCTCAAAATGAGGCAGGGGATTATGTTGTACCGCCAGGCAAGGAATGCCACAGAAGAGATACAACAAACAGGAGGATGACTGATGAACACAGAGCCAAAATATGGCTTTGAGCATTAGGTACACTGTAGCTGTATGCACGGATTAAAACTTTGCTGGCTTTCAGGTCTTGTGACCTCGATTAAAAGGAATCTGAAACCACTGGGCAGTGGAGGGAATCACATTGAAACAGCTGAGTGTTTACTTTGCAATCGCCTCATGGCAAACTTCCTGAGCGGCTACTGCCTCACTGCCGTATGCTCGATATTTTATATTTAACTTAGCAGTGGGCAGTGCCATTGCAATATCCCATCTGCTTTTCCATTTCCCCTGCAGTGATGTCAACCTGTTTCCATACGGGCGGCTGCCATGCTGCATGAAGGCCAGTGCTTTCGCCAAGGCAGAGGGAATAGCGCTACGCCCTGAGGTAAGATTTTTGACTTTGCACTGGATAAGGCAGCTTTCAACAGGGGAGGAGGAATATTGTTAAGTGAACTAAGTTACTTTCAGGACTTTCCTCCCCCTGGAATCCTCACCTCCCAACCCCTTATAGCAGGGCTGCCAACTGGGAGGTAGAGGGGCAAAGGGGGCAGCTGCCCCAGGGCCCACTGATTTAAAAGGGCCTGGGGCTCCTGGATGATGCCATTGCTACTGTGGCAGCAATCGGAGTCACGAGCCCTTTAAATCACCACCTACACAGATTGTTCTAGGTGCCCCTAAAGGGCTGGCTGGGGGAGGTTACCTCAAGCCCCACCCCTTCCACCTGAGGTCCTGCCCCTTCCAGAGGCACAGCGCTAGGCTTCCTTCCACCTTGCCCAGGGGCTCGGCAAGTCTCTCTGCAGCTCTGCCCTGCAGTCTCCAGACATGAAACTCTTTAAGGTTCTGTACTAGTCGCTATACAGGGGGGCTCATGAGCAGGGCTCCCAGGTGCTACCAAAATACAAGCACACGATGCCCAAGAGGAACTAGCACAGTAGGAAAAGCATTAAAATGCAACGACCAGAAATCTCAGCAGTGAACGAGCAGGAGCTGCACAGCTCAGTTCTAGATCAACGTCTGAAGTGGTTTGAGCGTGGATTTTTATTTTAATTCATTCTATTTAAGCATTTCATGGCCTGATCTGGTGAACAACTGAGCTGCCCCCAATGAAGTTAAAGATGTGCTTAGCCACCAAGGGGCTACGTAGGCTAGTGGCCCTCCATCTCAGTGGTACGCAAGATAGTTGCAACCAAGACAGTCTCTTGGGAGAGGGCATTTTGCTAACGGCACTTGCGTGCCTAGAATTTGCGGGGTGTGCCCACTGAACCATAACAACGCTTTGATTGGATGCAGAGGGAGAGCCGCATGCTCCCAGTGCTGGGTGCAATCAGCACTCACCTCAATTCATATGGCCTGGCTTTACATGCCTGTCGCTTTCGTAATACTGGTAGGAAAAAAAATGACACCGACGAAAACCAACGAAATCTGGCAACCCTGGGCATGGGCAAGGGTAAACAAAATGTCTTGTGGGCCACACACAGAACCCCCGTGGGTCACACATGGTCCCGGGCTGCAGGTTGCCCACCACTGTACTTAACTACTCCAGGACTGGGGCCTTGAACAGCACCCTTCACTATGGTGCATGAGCAGCAGCTTATGTCTCATCTCTAAATATAGAGAGGAAAATACAAAGTGGCCCTGGAAAGCAGCAGCCATGAGAGTGCTATAATACCAACCCCAAGCATTCTAAAATCACAAAGAAGGCCAAATCTCTCTCCCTCACATCCTCCTACCAAAATTAAGCCCCCCCTAACACACAACCATGAGATTGGCTTAAAATAATCAGATTCTCAAAATATTACATTGAGAGGAGTTATTCTTATTGTCCTTCTAACTTTTGCGCTCTTAGGGTTTGTGAGTTTCCAAGCTTATCTATGCGAGATTCTGGTGTTTGCACATGACTCCTTAGTCTAGGTCTTAATGAAAAAAATATCGTCAAGACTCCCTGCTGCTAGTCTGGCCCGGGCTGCATTCCTGACCCTGGCTGGCTGGGGCTCTCTGGTCCAGCAATATCTGTGGTCTGGCAGTCCCAGGTTTCATTGGTTCAACGCACACCTTGTATTTATAATCAAACGGCATAGCAACACTGAAGCTTTTGGGAGTTAAAACTGTGCTTGGAGAAGCATTTCTGATTGTGATTTCCTATTCCAGGGAATCAGTAGGGCATTAATAATAGAAGGGGGTGTCAAAGTGGTGACTGCCATTCTCATGGTGGAAAAGGCTGTTTCGAAAGGGAAGTTCTGCAGTGTTTCCTAGAAACAGTCACTCCCTGGATTTTTGGAGAAATGAAGGTATTTATGACAGGTAGAGAAGTCAACAGAGAAATATGATGCCCACAGTAGTCACATTAAAAAAATCGGGGATGGGGGAGTTGGAATTGTAAACCTTTCTTCTTCTAATTGCAATTGTTAAGCAGCAAGACAGGGTGGGCTCTACTGCAAATTCTTTAAAAAAAAAAAAAAAAAAAACCTTATTGCAAGCAATAGACCACTTCTGTATTTCAGAACAGTAATTCCTCATTTAACACTATAGATATGTTTCAGAAAATGATCATGTTAAGTGAAAACATGTTATGCGGGGTCAATTTTCCCATTGAAAATAATGGAAAAGGTGGCAGTTGCGTTTCAAACGGTGGTGTCTGTTGGGACCGAGACATAAGATTGGGGGAGAAAGGGGACTGGGTTACAGCAGGGAGAAGAGGTGTTTGTTTCTGGGGAAAGGAAGGGGAGAAGAAGGGAGGGGGATTGGGTTGGGAGTAAGCCCCTGTGGCGGGTCTGCTGGGACCCGCACTGCGTCTGGCGAGGGGGGGTCGCTGGGGAACTGCGCAGCGAGTGGCGAACCCTCCGCCGCTTTGCAGGGAAGTCGGGGAAGCCCCGCGCAGCTGCCGGCAATGGTTGGCTATGGAAATCGTGTTATTCTGGGGACGGTCATGTAATTAAAAAATGTTCCCCCCCAAAAAATCGTGCTATCACGAAAACGTGTTAAGCGGGCACATGTTAATGAGGAATTACTGTAGATGGAAAGTGCTGGGTCCAGGACTTCTCTGGGCATGCAAAAGTTTGCCATTGAAAAAGAACTTAAGTCTCCAGGCGCTCAGTGGATTGGCAAACTGCTATCTAGTTCAATACAGAGAATACACAGGGATGACAGACAGCCATTGATGTTGGAACACTGTTTTCTACAGGAAAAAAAAATCACACTGTGCTGAATCTTAAATGAGCCACTTTTAAAATCTTTATTATGATTGATCCTACTGTAATGAGCTTCCTGTTTAGCACACTAGGGGGCTTTTCTGTCCGTACAGGAGTGCTCACAGCATGCCAGTAACTAAAGTAATGTGTGGCTGTGAGTTAATTACATTACATGGGGGGGAGGGAGGGCAGGATTTTCTCTGGAGGGGCGGGGAGGAAGGAAACCAAGAGATGATTCATAATTAAAAATAAAAGATAATGTAGCTTTTGATCTATGGAGCTAATTTGTGTTACAGAAGTATTCCTTTAGTGGTAAATTCAAACCGCCTCTGATGGTGTTGTACACAATACAAGCGGCCCTGATATGGCACAGTGTAAATCTGCCAGGAGACTATCTGGCGTTTTGCACTGCTGCCCTCCTCCTCCAAGCCCCAGAGGTTCTACTTCCAAAGAGCCCTCAAACACCACAGAGAACTACACCCACTTGCTGTCCTACGGTCCATCACCCGCTGGCGCCTTAGTGAAGAGACAGACAGGACTGCAATGCCCATGGATGTCCAATTTATAACAGAGGGCATTGTGGGTGAGCTTTTATTGAAGAGCTCTCTTAATTCCTGCCATGTGAACATCTGTAATATAAGTACACGGTCATATGAGAGACAGAGTTAGGCTATGTCTAGACTTCAGGGTTATATCGGAAAAAGATACACAAATTGTGAACCGCAATTTGCATATATTTTTCCGCCTTTTTTTTTTCCGGAAGAGGCTTTTCCAAAATTTGGCCCATCTACACAGGGCTAAATTTTGGCAAAACATCCTCTTTCAGAACATCCCTTCTTCCTCATACAACGAGGAATACAGGGATACCGAAAGAATGCGTCCGCTTTTTCAAAAACTGTTCCAAAAAAGTGGACGCGTTCCTTGGACTGCAGAGTAGACATAATCTTAGGTATGATCAAAATGTCTAGGGACCTTATAGGAGAGCGACCAACCCATAATTGGGAGCAGAAAGATGTTTTCCTGATGTCAGTGTTATTACCCAATTGTCCATGATGTGGTGTCTTGTGCTCCTAAAGCATCTGGGATGAGCCACTGTCAAAGAGCCATGATACCAGACTAGAGGGAACACTGGTCTGATCTATTAGAGAAATCACTATGTCGCCTGCAGTTGGCTGGGAATATTTCAAGAACAGATTCTCTCCTGAACTTTCAGCTCCTGTCTCCAGTTGGCTGGACTGGAAACATCATAAAAATAGCTCTCTTTTGGTATTTTGTTACTGGCAGAAACCAAAGGCATGAGAATTTAGGAAGAACGGCTGTAAAAGTTTTTAAGACTACCTCCCAGGATCTGGATTTGAGTTAGAATTTCAGCTCTAATCCCCTGGCTTGTTTGCTTCCAAACAGGCAGATGCTTTTGTAAAAATGCCTCATCTGCAAGTCACCATCACATGTGTGTTGTTAAAGAGAGTTCACCTTGTAGTTTGTTCTTCTTGCCTGGTTTAAACAACAGCTCATTCCCTCACTCCTCTGAGACACATTCCACTAAGACGACATTACTAAACTGCATGATTTCACAGTTGTCGGTGTCTCTCACTTTGGTGAGAAGACCTTGACAATGAACCTCAGTGGCCTTGAGTATTTCATGCCAAAGTGAGAGAGAGGTCTGTGGGACAGGGATGGTTTGCATTTTTTTTGGTCATTAAATGAATACTGGACAGTTTCGCCAAATACCTTGTAACTATCGACTTTGGGCTCATCAATAGGGAGTCATTGGGATGACTTACTAGAACTCACTCTTAATGTCAAGTTGCCTGTTTTTAAAAGGATAGCCTCATCTGATTTTATTATTATAGGAAACACTTGATACCTGGGAATAGTGCACCATCCATGACAAACTAAACATGTGTCATAGTGATAGAAATGTAGCCGTGTTAGTCTGGTGTAGCTGAAACAAAATACAGGACTATGTAGCACTTTAAAGACTACCAACTACCTTACCCATTACAAAGATAGCTTCCCCAATTATCACCTCTAATACCATTAGCTCACAGACATCTACCCTTCCCCACCTCTAATATCATTAACTCACAGACATTTACCTCCCTTCCCTCCCCCCTCCCCCGCATCTCCCTTCTGTTCTGAAATGTGATTTGTCCTTTTCATATGTGTTCATTTTTTTTTAATTGTATCCTTTGGTATATATGGCTGTGACTATTTTCTTCCACTATTTGATCTGAGGAAGTGGGTCTGGCCCATGAAAGCTCATCATCTAATAAACCATCTTGTTAGTCTTTAAAGTGCTACATAGTCCTGTATTTTGTTTAAACATGTGTCAGTACATTTGCACTTATTGTAGAAACCTGTGATTTGGAAAAAATGACATATTTTGCATGGATTTGGGAACATTCCTTTTTTAAATTTTCTGCCTATGGAAACTCCTGAACAGTTCCAAATGGATGAAGCATTCTTCCTCCCTTCCTGTCCCAAATTGCTGAGCACAGCTGCCATGTCTTGCCTTCTACACCAGTGATAGTTTGACAGATTCTGATTGTTAAAGTGCTTTGTGATTCTTCAAGATGCCAAGCAATATAGAAATGCAAGGTATCAAAGAGCTCAGTAAGAAAAAAATCCCCAGAATGTATTTCTTTTCCATGTAGGTTTTTATAATGTTGCTCATCACCATAGTATCTGAACACCTTCTAGTTGCACATTAAGCAGCATGACTAATATTTGTCACGATACTGGAATGGATTTTGATTGAATTTGTGTCAACACTACAATTAAAAGAATTTTATTTCCTCTTTGTTCAAAAGAAGCAGGAAGCTTAAATTGTACCATGAACCTTTCAGGCATTATAACAGGGAGAATTCTCCTTGTTAGACTGAACAGTGTTTTCTGTGTGCTGCAATACAATAATGAGACAAAAAACTCATTGCACTTCTAGTTGTAATAGTGATATTAATGCAGATTTGTGGCCACTATTACAATACACCCTAGTAAATACTGTATGATATTTGCACCCTCATCTCTAAATTTAAGCAGTATTATTTAGGACTCCCTGGCCAATGCAACACCCGCAGGACCAATGTATTTTAGGGTTATGTGAGTCAATAATGAATCTAAGAGTTTATAACTGGTGTTTTCAGATTCAGGGGGTACAAGAAACCCTCCTCCCACTGTCAAGCTGTGGTTCCCCCTTTAACATCTGGCCAGTTACTTGGCAGTGGCTTACACATCCTCAGCTGCAGTCTGCCTGTTGCAGAGCATACAAAGGCTTCTGCACTTGCTCACATGCAAAGTGCCCAGGTTCCGACACGAGGTGGTTTTGTTCTCAAGGCAGTGAATGCTAATCTGAAATTTCTCCACAAAATCCTGCAAGACCCCAACCCACCTGAAAGATTTGGCTTCTCTGAAGATGCCTGCCTTAGGGCTCTAAATAGCTTGTGCACCTTACTAGATGGGCAAATGCAATTAAACTGGACACTTCTGGCCACATGGACAGCAACACACACCCAGATGGGGGAGTTACTTACTGAAGATAGATTCTCATCTCTCCTTCTCCCTTGACTGTGCCGGTTGATGAAGGATCGTGCAGAGAGTTTGTAGTGGTTCAGCAGACATGTGATCACTACCACCATCACCATCATCACCACCACGATTATGATTATCTGTACAAACTCCAACTCCGCTGCAAGAGATAGAGACATGCATTTTGAGCCACCTTAGAAAAGCAACACCAAATAGAGTACAAGAAATCCTAGACCGAGTTCAGCCATAAAGCTAGTGCAGCCGCACAGCTGGATTGTTTCCACGGATGTTTCAAAAGCTCAGACACAGATGTTCCCTGCAAGCTTCCAGTTAAGCAACACAGAAAAGGGAAATGACTAGAAACAAGAAATAACAGTGCTCTATGGATGTAAGGAGTTAACCAGTTATCCGGTAAGTAATAGCCTTATCGGCAGGCTTACCAAGGTAACCAGATAGCTGGCACCTGGCCCAGCGAGAGCAGCCCTGCACCCATAGGGCAGTGTGGTGGACCCTGCCCGGCCCAGCGGGAACATGTGGTGGGCTCGGACTGGCATGGTTTGAGCAGCCTGCAGTGCAGTGGGCCCGGACATTTAACATTTTAAACAGGATTTTACAGCCCTAGAGTGCTCATCCATAATAGATGAAGGACTGTCTTTACACAGGATCTGCAAAGACAAAACGATTCTCAGTGTTGGCTTTATTGGCTGCAGTTGCGAGGCCTGAGTCCACGGACAACATTTCTCAAAATGTCCCGGGGGAGCCATCTCAATATCTCTATCAGACATGTTTGCTAGATGCCGCCACTAACTAGGCTGGCAATGTATTATTTCAGGGCTGGATGCCCTGCCACCCCATTCAGCGAAGACGTGCTTCAAACATTTCTGGTCTTCATGACACAATTTTAAAAACCAAGTCTGAGTTTGCAGTACACTCAACAATGACATCACCTATTCAGCAGAGGCTCTTGTAGTAAATTAAGCTTCAACAGCCTTGTGAGTTGGGGGGTATACTACCCCCTTTTTTACAGGTTTGTAAATGGAGACCTCTCAAGGAGTCACAGCAAGCTTGGAATACACTAGGAATAGATTCCCAGTCCCACCCATGCCACAAGACTTCCATGCTAGCTCCAGTTTAATCTGCCAAAAAACACACAGTGGATCAGAATTTGTGCTTTTCAATGAGAGGACGGACATTGAATCTACACTGACAGCATCTCCCTCCTTCCCATGTACATAACACATCTACAGATATCACTCACTTCAGTGCTCGAGGGGCAGATATTGAATAGTGTGAACTGGCACAAAGAGCCTCAGCAGGTTACCAATTAACTTCTGTGTCCCCCCAAGAGATACTAGATAGCAATTGGTATGGAATGGCTCCTAAAGTCAAAGGCAATATTTCCCCACTTATACTGCATGCATTGGCTGGAACTAGATATCGGAGACAGCACATGACAGCTTGAGAGAGAGTTTCTTGCAATCCTACTTCTGAGAAGATGTATCTAGCATCCAGGGTGAACCTAGAAGACACCCTGTGCAACCCAGCTCCCTGACAACTGGCAACGAAGTTATCCTGTCTGCTAAACACAGATGCTCACCTGTACGTTTGGCTGAAGTGAAAGCACGGTGCTTGTCTATCTGTGCTATCCCCAAGTGATATTTGTAGAGACCAAGTCAAGGGGGAAAAGGGAGGAAAAGCAAAGCCAACAGTGCTGACGATGTTGATATAAACCCATTCCTCCATGAGAAAAGCCACAGAAACCATTTTTTCAAAAGCTGTGCCCTCAGCTATCACAGATACTGTAATTGGCATTAAAATGTGAGAGCACCTAAAAAGCACACCATTACAATAAGACGTGTATCCAGTGGGATGAGTTCTGCTGACTCGGGCAGATATTTTATATGGAGCATTTTCCTTCTGGCAGCAGGGACGTAAAAGCAAATAAAAAGCAGAACAGGCCAAGTGACAATCCTGGCTGGTCACCTCAGGGTTATCTCTGCTCAGCAGCAGCAGCCTTTTCTGCCACCAGACCAGTTTTAATATTATATTTCCCAAATCACCTCCAAACCACTGCTGACTGTGCCCACAACCTTCAAAAGTGGTCTTCAGGTCAGTCAGAACATTTGGGAGCTTTAGTGTGAGAGCATGTCTTTTCAGGATTGGAGCCAACCACCCACCACCTGAGAGGGGTGGAAGGAAGCAACTGAGTGAAACTATCAGTCCACTTGTGAATCCAAGTGCCTGTACTTCTGAGGAAGTGGATCTGGCCCACGAAAGCTCATCACCTAATAAACCATCTTGTTAGTCTTTAAAGTGCTACCTAGTTCTGTCTTTTGTTTCAGCTAGACTAGACTAACACGGCTGCATCTCTATCACTATTCTGCACAAGCAGTGATGGAAGGGAATGTTAGCTAATGTCCCAGGGACAAACTCTACCCACGTAAAAAGGGAACCATGGGATCTTCAACGGTACATCAGACAAAGTGGTACCCAAACATCATGGCCATGAGCTCAGCATGCCAACGACACAGAACATCTCTTTTTCAAAGTTAAATCTGAAACCCCCACCTGCCGCATAGTTGGGCATAGCTGGTGGGAGAAAGAAGGGATATTTGACTGTGCCGGGATTGAGATGTGTGGTTCTAGAGATAGAAGGATGCTTAAAACCCAGTAAATCATCCCTGCCAGGCACAACACACCATGCCACACCACACAATTAATGCTAACAGTTTTAGGAGGGGGAAATCTAAGAACTCTTATACATTGCATTACTTTTTGTAATGTAACTGCATGGGGAAAACTTCAGGTAATGCTTCTCTGGAGAAAAAATGTGTGCATTACATGGGTAAATCCCTCTCTCCCCAGAGCTGCCATTTCAACCTGTTACAAAGCTACCGCTTCCAAACATGAGCCTCTTGGATACCATTTTTTAATGCGGGGAAAAACAGCTGGAGAGGAGCTGGGTGGAGACATTTACCCAGCCACAGCAAAGAGTCCGTCCCCCTTATACCCCCGCCCCAGCCTTTCAAAGTCCTAAGAATCTAGCTGTAATGCTCTCCACTGAATGGGCAACATACAGTACACATATTGTCCTCTGACACCCACATTCACAGCTGCAGCCTGTCGCTGGGGCTTATTTTGGGGCCTGTCATAAACAGAGGTCTTTAAATCCACTCCAGAGAAAAGGCAGCTCTGCACTTTCTACCTCAATGAGATACATGGCGAAAAGCCACACAATGCCATGAAGGGAAACAGTCACTCAGCCTCTCCGCCTCATTTAAATATTTGCCATTAACATTCAAGGGCCCTTTGTAGAAAGTCTCCCTGCATGACCAAAAAGATGAGAGGCTTTAAACCATTACCCAGAGCCCTTTTGTTTCCTTCCAACCATGAGAGGTTAAAGGTAACAGGCACCCTGACAGGGAGACAATCCCCTTGTCCTTGTGTTAACTGCTAGGGCCCTGGACATGCTTGGTTGCTTCCTAGACAGCTCGAAGCGCTTGGCAGACAGGCAGGCCGCCCTGAGGGTGGTGTGAGGGCAGACCGCATTTGGCAGTCCTATCACGCGCCGCTCAGGCCTCAGCCTCGCCTGTCAAGGGGGAGGTTTACATAGGAGCAAGGGATTTTTTTGTTTTATTAACCAGATTTATGGCTGCCTGTCTGCCACATGGAGGGGATTCCCACAGCCGCCAGCTACGTGTTCCTGTCAGCAGGAGACCTGCCTCTTGGGCTAATCTGCATTTCTTTAGAGTGGCAGAACTGCAGAACGCTGGACTTAACTGGGAGGAGAGATTCTGTTTCCCAATAGGGCTATTGTGGTCCTCCGTGCACTGGGAAACACCAAACCCCCTTTAATAAAAATGTTCCCTGGAGATGTTTATTCAGATCCAAAAGCCAATTGCAAATGTCTGCCATTCATAGAAAAAGAAGTGGGCGTCTCAGGGGAAAGAGTCCCAGTTCACCATCCTTTGGGAGGCCCAACTGTAAGAGAGGGCAGCACGTTGTAACAACCCCTTTCAAAGTGGGGGACTCTCTAAACTCCCATTTTCCATCCAGTCAAATCAGAAACTCTCCACACCCAGCTCCAGTAAAAAATAATTTCCAGCAAATATCCTGATCCCCCCCCACACATTTTTTCCTATAAGGTGACCCCAGTCATGCAAAATCTGGAGTGGAACCCCATTTATTTATCCAGGAAGAAAAATGGAAGTCAGATAAAATGAATGGATACTGTGAGGCTATGGTATTCAGAATGAACTTGCACAATGGCTAAGGAAACATGGCTACCTCTTGGAATGCTAGGGATTGTATTGTAATAGAGAGGTAGCCGTGTTAGTCTGAACTTGCTAAAACAAAAGGAAAAACTATGTAGCACTTTAAAGACTAACAAGATGGTTTAATAGGTGGTGAGCTTTTGTGGGCCAGACCCACTTCCTCAGAAGTACAGGCACTTGGATTCACAAGAGCTTGCCATACACTAATTTCAAAAAAATCTGCCAGGTACAATTAGCAACTAAAACTGCAGTGGATAATGGGGCTTTGTCTACACTTAACAGTTTAAAGCACAGTCCTGGCAGGGTTTTAAACTGAAAGTGTGACCAGGGCACAAGTACTGGGAGAGAGCTCTTCCAGAGCCATATGTAAACTACCTCCACAAGGGGCGTAGCTAATAGTGCTGGGAGCAGGGCTCCCAGTGCTGTAGCCTGGTTCACACTGTCGCTTTACAGAGCTGTAACTTACTGCACTTAGGAGGATGGGGGTGTTTTTTCACACCCCTGCGCCAGAAAGTTACAGCACTGAAAAGTGCCAGAGTAGATTGGCTTCTACTCAGGCAGCAATGCTGGTCTGTCATTCCAACTGAACACTTTATGTCTGCTCTTTTGCCAGTAAGGCTTGGCACAAAGTCTAGACGGTGCACTGCTGAAAAACATTCCTCTTCTAAGGACACTGCCCTTGTCAAAATGCCCAAGTTAGTCAGGGACCCCTTTCAGTAGGTGGATGACAGCTCTTTAAAACATAAGGGCACAAACAACTTCACACCTGGATAATGCAGATCCCTCTTTCCTCTCCTATTTGTTACACAGACTATCATCTGGAGAAACCACCATCCTCACATGATGGAATGTGTTGCTTGCTGTCCAATTCGCACAAAGCCGGATTTTAAAAGAGGCAAGCCAACTTTGCCTGTGATAAAGTGTGACACATGTTTTGGTCACTTGAAAAAAAGTATGTCGGTGACCAAATGGCTCATAAAACCTTAAAAAGGGACATGGTTCTATCCCAAAAGATTCTGAAAACTTTCTAAAGAAAAACAAGACTAGCTGGTTACAAAGAAAAAAGTTCTCACATGATGGGTGTGAGACACATCAATTAGCCAAGTCTTGCTAAACTGCTGAAGGAATTCTGTTGGTATAAGTAAAGCTAAAACTGTCTGGGAGTGTTTTTAATATCTCCCCCATCTGCAAAACCAGGTGTTTTAGTTATCATGTGTCCAATCGCAGATTTTATAGTCCTCTAAAAGTTGTGTAAAATAGTTTTTTCACACACAAAAGTACTGTGACTGGAGAGTCTGATATTGAACAAAGGAAGTTTTCCCCATGGGGAAGATTGGGAATGGTGGCAGGGTCAAGACTTTTAACCTCTCTCTGGTCCAGTAATAAACATTGTCTAGTCTGCCACTAATTTAACTAGCTGATTTAACCTAGATCCAATAGCTACTGTAATATAATGTAATTATTACTGAAGAGGAAATACTTCTTTCCAGCAGGAGTTTTTCCCCCGTTTCTTTTAAGGGCAACTGTTTGGAATATTACAAGTGGAAACTCAAGTGAGGCAGATTAGTGGCAGCGTGCAGGTGAGATGATGTGATTTATCATATGGTTCTGCAGAATACTGCATGGCACTTGCTACTTTTGATTACAAGTTTGGCTGTTTAAATGTATAATGTAGTTTAGCCATATGTACTGAGTAGGCAAGTTCACATTATAAACAGAACCAGAACTTTAATTTTCTAATGGGAGTGGGGGGTTACTTTTGTAATCTCAACATCCTACAAGTAGGCCTCCCACCTCAGCTATTGTTTTTTCTTACCTATGCTCATAGGTGTTGACTCCTTGGGTGCTCAATGGCTTAGGGTGACCAGATTTTACAGGGACAATCCAGATATTTTGCTTTGTCTTACATAGGCAGCTACCTCTCCCTCCCCCCTTCCCCCACGGGTGCCGCACCCCAATCCCAATTTGTCACATTTGCTGTCTGGTCACCATGGCCTGGTGACAAGGTTGCAAAAGGGGCAACTACCCCAGGGCCTGGCAATTCAAATGGGCCCAGGACTCCCAGCCGCCACTGCTGCTAGGGCCCCAGGAAGTGCAAAGGGCTGGCTGTCCAGCCTGCACTGAGGGCTGCTTGCCCCAGCCCAAGGCCCCGTCCCTGCCTGGAGCACAGAGCCAGCCCTCCCCCACCTTGCGCAGGGACCCACCATTTCTATTGGCCTCCCTGGCTACCCTACAGAGGCTGGAGCCTCCACAGGGAAAAAAAACAGTGGGTACTTTGCACCCACTGGCAGCCCCGCAGGCCAACACCTCCCACCTTCTGCAGATCAGCTGTTGTGTGCAGGAGGCACTGGAGGTGGAAAGAGGAAGGGTGGGGTGGGAAGAGGGGAGGCAAAGATGGGGTCTTGGAGGAAGGGGTAGAGGTAGGGCAGGGGTCAAGCAACCTCCAACAACTCGGTAAGTCAGTGCCTATGTCTATGCCCATGTCCTTGATCATTTATCTTCATCTGCATGGGGAAGCACAAGGCTTCCTAAGTGCTTAGGAACCTTTTAACAGAGTGACTCTAGAATGTTATTGAACTAGCGATCTGAACACACAGGCTATTGTGTATCTCCGTGAGGTGCTTTCTAGAAAGGATGTGCTGTGTTTTATAAATAAAAAGATTTCTCGCCACTGCACTGCCATCAATGTGCCTCTAGTACAGACAACACATCAGCGACTTTCAGAGCAGGTCTAAATCACAGGATGATAGAGACTTCAGCATCTGCACATTATTGTCCCTACCACAGTTGCAACCCGTGAGGACTGTACCAGTGGGATACTGGTAAGTCTCATATTGCCCCCAAACTCCAGCCTGTAGTAAGCAGCACAGCATGTGAGCCTGGAACTAAGCTCTTTTGAATCATCTGTATCATTATAACAAGAACAATCACGCCTCCCAGTCTGGCCTTATGGGGAAAAAATGCAATTCAAAAATATCCCACACAATTTGCTCTTGTCAAGCTTCAAAAGGGTCAGGTCTACATGAGGCATCAAAGTTTATGTCAATTCTTCCTTCTGTTTTAACTTTTATTCATGTTCCTCTTTTTGAAAACCCATGAAAGCTCCCTAGAAAGCTGGAACTAGGTAGTAAAATTGCATCCAAATGGCTAGAGTCAAACTAATGAATAAAGATCTTAATAAAACCCAAACTGTAGTGTAACCATGCTATTCAGGCACTGAGTAACTCAAAAAGCACACGGGGTGGTGGTGATGGGACTGCAAAGAACGTAATTTACAATTCTGTTGGGATCTTTAAAAAAAACACACAAGAAAAAAAACCTCACTCATTTTGTATTAGACTTCCTAATCATTGTCATTTTTCAATTAGAAGAGACCTCAATCCATTTCTTTCTGTAATTTCCCCCCAGGGAGGTGTTATGAATGCACCAGACTTTATGTGATGGACAAATTTGGCTTGCAAATGCAAAGTAAGGTCACTCTAATTTAATTTAGCATAATTTTCACTCCTGAATACATTTCAAACTAACAGGTTCAGACACCACATTTAAGTGACATAACCTACTTCTCCATATTTTCTGTCTAGACAGACATTGCCATTTTGGGGATCAGCGTGTGATCACTCTGCAACTAAATTTTTTTTTAATACAGATGAATGTATTTCTGGAAATGGATATTCAGGGTCACGTGAAATCACTTATCAAATGCTACGTCTGCGTTTCTGCCTGCCTCCTCAAACCAGTTCTGTCCTTGAATATTGGATCATAGCATTACATTAAATCAAAATGTTGGGCTATGAAAAATACAGGTTACACACTGTTGTCCAGATGACAGACATGCACAGAGAAATAGCTGCACACACACAGATACTTTGTGAGAAATTTGGGTAACACTTTCACAGTGTGCCACGATCCAGAGGGATCCTTAGCTCTGCCAAGCAAGAGTGCCCCTGTTATGTGGAAATTGCCTATAAGCTAAGAGGAGTGATGTCTCCCTTTCTAGTTAGAACATCATGTGTCGATTTGGTCATTCCTGGACTTCTGTCTGCCCATGGGTATTGGGAACTAAAAGCACCTGAAATGTATGAAAATCTAATCTGGTTAATAACTGCTGTCTATGTGACAAGACAGAGGACAGCTCATTGTCATTCCAACCAGCAGCCCCCCATGTGAGTGACTTTCAACTGGCAAGCCATTTCATTTATCTAGGCTCCAGGAGCACCAGAGCCAAGATTTCCTCCTCATTTGAATGAAGACCTGACTTTTTAGAATTTAAAATCAAATTGAACCAGACATTGAAAGGAATAACTTTCTGATAGCTGCTAGGAGCATTTCACATACTATGTCCACTGAGCATTTAATCCACAACAGGTTTACATTTTGTTTAAAAAGAAGACAGTGATTTGAGTTAATATTCCTTCTGTAAGCAATGGTCATTACTCTTCCCAAATGTATCAGGTTCAAGCATGCAGCGTTTAAGCAGAACTAGCTTTGCCACATGATATTTCTGAGGTCTTTGAAATGTTATGTTTTAAAGCGTTTCCTTATTTTACAAATTTTGTTCCCACATTCAGAACACATAACAATTGTTCTCTTCTGCTATATAGAATACCATTTATTTATGAATGCCAATACTCCAGAGCTGTATGGGAACAAGTATTTATGGAGACTATACCTATATTTTGCTGACTAATTCAAAACCATGGTAAGGTACAAAGGTAATTTTCAGGAGAGTTTTTTACAGTAAGACCTTTGCTTTCAACTGGGTACAATCTGCAAGTCAGAACAGTTCTCTTTTAGGGTTGCCAACCCTCCCTGTTTCACCGGGAATCCCCAGGAATTGGGCTACGTGTCCCCGAGGCTGCTGAAGCCAATCTGGGAGATTTTTGCCCACTAACAGTTTGGCAGTGCAGTGGGGCTAAGACAGGCTCCTTGCCTGCCCTGTTTTGCACCGCTCCCGGAAGCAGCTAACCCTTTGGGCTGACAGTCTCCGTGTACAGTTCATGCTCGGAGCACTGACTCTACAGCTCCCATTGGCCGGGAACTGAGGCCAATGGGTGCTGCAGGGGCAGTGCCAGCAAGCAGGGACAGCGTGGAGCCAGGGTGGCACACTCACCGCCACCTAGAAGCCACTGCCGGAATTAAGTGCTGCCTGGTGGCACTGGAATTTCTCCTGAGCAGTTGCACAAGTACACAGCTTACAAGGAACATTGCTCCTCACTCCCTCCTGCTTCCTAGCTCCTTACCCCAACTTAGAGCCTGCACCCCTCACTCCCTCTTTCACCCCCAAACTCCCTCCGAAAGCCCACCCCACCTGCAGCCCCCAAAACACCCTCCCAGAGCCTACATCTCTTCCTGTGCCACAACCCCTTGCTCCAGCCTGGTGAAAGTGAGTAGGGGGAGAGTCAGCAAGGAAGGGAAGGAGAATGAGTGAGTGGGGGTGTTTGGCTTCAGGGATGAGGTGGGTCAGGGGTGTAACTTTAGGGAAGGGGGGGGCAAGTCTGTTTGGATTTGTGTGAATAGAGTTGACAACCCTAATTACTATCCAGAGGCTTCAGTCATTACATGTATTAAATAATTCAGAGAATACCGGACACCCGAGATGGTTGGTATTCTCTGAATTTTTCCCCAGCCAGGAGGTGAAAATGACGGGCACCTGGCAACCCTACAAACACTCAGCGCCCGACTACCCTACCCTCCCGAGTCCTCCCCCCTGGCTCCCAACACCCCCAGCCCCAATGCTTACCTGGTTCCCCAAGGCTGCCGGCACAAAATGACTGCTGGCCAAAAGGCCTAGGGCAGGCATGTCCAAAGTCCGGCCCGCGGGCCAATTGCGGCCCGTGTTCCGGTTTAATATGATCCCCACAGGTAATTTGGCAATATCTATCTTTTATGGCCCCCAACGAATCCATATGTATTGAGATGAATACATTGTAAAATCTCAGGTAATGTCAGTTGGTCTAAATCAGTTATAAATATATTTGGACACAACATGTATACTTGGTGTTATGTTCCTGTTCATATTTTTTGAACTTAAAAGTTGACAGACAACCTTTATTACCAATAATATGTAATGTACTTTACAATGTTCCTGACATATATTTCAGCTTCCTGGATTTTTTTTTCCATCTGGCCTTCAGATATGAAAGGCAGAGTGATTTAACACCTGTTTAGATTTGTCATCCATGTGACGAAATGAAAAGTATGCTGTTTGCAATAAACTTTGCATAAAATAGTTAATTTGCATTTAATTTTAATGGTTCAAAGAATGTCAGGCAAAATGGTCGGCCCTCACGCATGTTCACTTCATCAAATCTGGCCCTCTTTGAAAAAAGTTTGGACACCCCTGGCCTAGGGGAAACAATGCTTCCCCTGGGTCTTAGTGCTCAATCTCTCCCCTGTTCCTATCTCTACACTCACTCTTAAAGGGGACATGCTGTTTTAATGCTGTTTTATTTTATTTTAATTTTTTTGGCTTAAGTCCTTGGAGTCCTTTTTTTGTTGTTGTTGCTCAATAACTTTGCCCCCCCCCCCTTTTCCCTTCAACAGATTTTTTTTCCCAGTGGTTTTTTTTTGGGGGGGGGGGAGGGGGAAGGGGGTGTTCAGTATTTTTGTTTCAACCATCTGGCAACCCTGGTGCTTGAATTTTTTCCAGGTAAGATGGGTCAGGCTAGGATAGCATGAATCATTCCCCATACTCTCCTCAGGCTGTCCGCACTTATTTTCTTCTAGCACAAATCTCAGACCAGGAGAAGGCCTTGCTGGCTCCATTGAGGTGGGAGGGCAAGACAGCACAAGAGGCAACTGAGCCATTGTCCAGAAATGAGGTGATCCACATACAGCAAGTCCTTCAAGGCATAGGGAGAGGAGACACAACCTGGACCAGTACAAGACTTGCTTGTTTCTACACAAAGTCAATCCCTTTTAACAAGGGAAGGGAACAACTTCTGGGTAGGGGCCCACTGACCCACAGAAAAATCTGTCAGGGCCCGCACACAAGTGAGAAGCAAAAAACACCCAAACCCCCAACAAACAAAAAAATCCACCTCACTGACGTGGCTCCTGACCGAGAAGGGGAAAGACGCTCCCCACATTCCCCTCACACACCAGAGCCTAGGGTGGCCCAAGCTAGTAGATTTTGTTTGCTCCAGCCCTGAAGAGGGGTAGTGGGGGACTGGAGCAACCAGTGTGGACTCCCCAATCCTGGGGGGGAACACCAAGCCACGAGGGTCAGATCTAGGCAGGTTGGAGGCTGCATCCAGCCCTTGACCCTTAGATTTCCCACCCCTGCCTTTTAACATCTTTCTTCCACTGTACCCTTTTTTCACGTTCCTGCCCCATCTCGGGCCCTCAGACAGTTCCAGGCTACCAACATAAAAAGTGATTGTCAAAAAACATGGAGGGGGAGGAGGGGAAAAGTCCTGAATGACGTCGTGAATACAGAAAGTATAACAAGGAAACCCAGTTTATACCAGGGAAATTTCTAAAAAAAATCCCCCAGCGTTATTAACACCAACTTATAGAGAGGGAGCCAAAACAGGTTTATGATGGAAACTCAGCTGCAGCTTTCATTCAGTAGCAGCCACTGCTAATCTATATATCAAGGCTAATTAGATTAGTAGGGAAAAAAAAAGGAGGAAGTGCGTAAGAATTCCTGAAACTAAAAGAAGAACACAGACTGAGAGGAACACAGATTTTATTATATTAAAAAGTTTTAGCATCCAGTGGAAACTGCGTTTTTCTCTGAATCACAGTCACCCTCTTGCACTGCCTATGTCATTCTCAGCACTGTTCAGAAGTACTGAGCACATTTTCTTTCACTTAGCCTGGCTCTGCTTAAGGGGGAAATTTGGTTTTATCTTGATTTTGACCCATATTCTGCACAAGTGATAAAGGACTGTCCTGTTGAGAAAGAAACCGTGGGGGAGTGCACAGAGATGGAACTGGACGGGATAAGTTGATAGGTGTCCCCGGACCAGTTTCTTTTTTAATAAGATTGGTAGAACAGCTATTTGCAAATCAGCACATGAAAGCCTTTGCTGCTCAAAGGGAAGGGTCTGACTGGGGTTGAGGGTTCTGGGGTGGGAGGAGGTTTTGGGGTGCAGGTTGCCCATGGGCTGTGGCAGGGAGCGGGGACTCCCCCTTCGCCCTTTCTCCTCACTCCAGCAGCTGATCTGGGAGTGAAGAGTTGCCTCTCCCATTGATCTTTCCTTTGTGCCTAAAGTATCTTTTTTAATTAAGTGCAAGAAATGTGGCAACATTTTCAGAGAAACAGGCCCCAAGAGGTTAATGGAATGGTCAAAGAACAATTTCCAGTGCTGTACATTAGCTTTTTGGCTAAGACATTTCAGCTAACTTTTGTAGCTAATGACACTGGGATATTGAACAGGGTCTCTTCTGTGCAAAAGGATTCCTGTTGCCTGACTACCAGTGCTCAGTAAACTGCGTATATACTGCTATGGGACGATGAACAGATTTAGAATCTGCCTCTTAAAAATGAACTAGGTGCAACTTGACTAACATCCTCCTGAATATCCAAATAGATTTAAGAAGAAATGGACTGAAGACATCTTTTAATAAGGGGTAGTTTGAGGATGTTCATTTTTAAAGCTGCCGATGGAATTTACTTTTAGGCAGGGATGTTACAAAGTGGGTAACTGGGTAACTGTGTAACCGCTAAAAATTTTAGCGGTTACATGAACCTGCAGCGCGGCAGCCAGCTCCCCGGAAGTGGAGCAGGAGCCTGTATGGAACAGTTCACGGTAACTGATAAGCCCAGGCTTATCAGTTAACTGTGTAAACAGTTATCCTATTACATCCCTAGTTTCAAGTCCTTTTCCTTTAGCCGCAGCACTCGTGGAGATAATGCATAAAATTCTATATTAACACCTCCACTGGCTAATGAAGTATAAGCACCAGCACTGACTGCTGAAGACTATAGCCATAGTTCAAAGGAAGGAGGGAAGGAAGGTAAAATAAACACTCTCGTTTTACACCCTCCCCCCAAAAATGTGTTTTTTTCATTTCAGGCTGACAAATATGCATTAGCTATCTCACTTTAAAATCCTAATGAAAACAAAGCCCTGTAATAGTACAAGGTACAGTAGGGGAGGCCAACAATGCGTGAGAGGATACAGACGGCTAATCTCGCCTTGCTACTTCATGTTCAAAACTACAGATGATTAATCTTTTCTATGATTTTACACCAAGCTAGCACATAGGGGATCACACTGAGAGAAGAATCATCTTTCTGATGGTGAGGACACACTCTAAGAGGTATAAGAAGGGTTATGTGAATTCATGAAATAGATATGGTTTGACAGTAGGAGGAGAAAGAGGAATCAACAGAACCTTTTAGGGACTTCCTGACTTTGAGCTAGGTTAGCAGCCAAGTTCCCTCTAATCTTTTCCATCCACGTGTGGATTTTTTTATCTATGTGCTGAATAATTTTATGCACCAAGGCATGTGTGAATGTGCACCACCAGCAAAACCAAAAATCCTAGCTGTGGGCACTCTGCTAATCCACTGGGCAGCATTTGAAGCTCTCCTAAGTGGAAATGAGGTGAGCAACCTTTGAAGATCTCTTAAAATCTCGCCAAACAGCTTAGAGAAAGGGAATCCTGCTCAAAGGTGAGAGCATACCGCAGAACTACTAAATGGAGAAGTCTGACATCTGTGCACGGAAAGCCTTTATGCAATGCTTTGACATTGTGTCATGCATTTCATATATTGGTCTTGTTGCACTTTAAATACCAATCCAACATTACAGGTGCTTTTTTGCAGACCTAGAGAAAATGAGGCACGGATAGGTCAAGGGACTTGCCCACGGCCATGTAATGAGACAGTAGCAGAGCTGGGAATAGACTCTAGGTATTCAGTGTTACTCCTTCATAAGGCATTTGCAACTATTTGTGAAGTCTCAGTTTATGAATGGGATCTAGCCCAATGAAGTGACAGAACGGGGAAGGACTATTAGCAAAGTTTTGGCAAGTTGGTGTGAAATGCTATTTCACATTAGGAGGAGACTTCACTCAAAACAATAACATTCTGATTGGGTAATATCTTTTGTATTCAACGAAAATACGCTGTCCTCTCCTACATCTAAAATAGCTTTGAGCAAAACACAATGAGGTTGAGGAGTGTGTTCTCAAGCCTATACAATCTGAAGTGAATTGTTGACTACAATAGAGCTGTAGTCTACCATTATTTTCTAAAACTGGCAGCACTGTGATCAGTGTTTTTCCCACCCTTGAGCAGAATAAATTTTGCCATGGGCACCAATATGGAGGTGATGTGCGTTACGTCACCTTCTTATTGGTGCACCTAATAAAATGCATGTGGTGGGGGTGGGGCCAGGAGTGTGAGAGGGAGTTCAGGCCTGGGGCAGAAGGTTGAGGTGCAGGAGGGTGAGGGCTCTGGGTGAGGGAGTGGAGTCTAGGGATGGGACGGGTTGAGGGGCTCAGGGCTGGGACAGAGTTGGGGGTGCAAAGGTTCTGGTTGGGGGTGTGGGCTCTGGGGGGGCTGAGGCAGAGGATGGGGTGCAAGGATGTGATGGGGCTGGGTCATGGTAGGATGTTCAGGTCACGTCAGAGGGGAACCCAGGCCTCGATGGGAGAGGTCTGTACCGCCCAGGCTGTGGCTTCGGGGTGTGTGTCTGGGCTACTCTGGCCGTGGCAGTCACAGAATCATAGAACACTAGAACTGGAAGGGACCTCGAGAGGTCATCAGGTCCAGTCCCCTGCCCTCATGGCAGGACCTAGTACCATCTAGACCAAGGGTGGCCAACCCAAATCTGAGAAGGAGCCAGAGTTTACCAATGCACATTGCCAAAGAGCAAGTTATATGGCACCAGCCCTGATCATCTCCACACCACTCTCAGCACATCCGGCCCACTGGCAGTCCTACCGGTCAGTGCCGCTTCCTCCTTTTCCTCCTGTCCTCTGGGATCAGCTCTTTCTCAGTGGGAGACACTGAAGGGGGGGGAAGCATGGGTGTGACAGGCTCAGTGGAGAGGGTAGGAAGTGGCAGGATCCTAGCGGGAAAGGGTGGAGGGGGACTGCGCCTAGAGCAGAGCTGAGGGTTGAACAGTGAGCACCCTCCAGCCCAGTGGAAAGTTGGCACCTGTAGCTCCAGCCCTGGATTTGGTACCCATGTAAGGAGCCGCCTATTAACTTTTGAAGAGCCGCATGTGGCTTTGGAACCACAGGTTGGCTACCCCTGATCTAGACCATCCCTGCTAAATGTCTAGTTAACCTTCTCTTAAATATCTCCAGAGATGGAGATTCCACACCCCACCTAGGCAGCTTATTCCGGGGTTTAACCACAGTAGCAGAACATGCACAGCAGGGGGACGCACCAGACCTGGGCGACCCCAGGTGCAGCAGTTTGGAGGATGGGTTACTTTGTAGCTGAGTGTGGGGAGGCCCTCCCCTGACTGCCACAGATCCCTGCCCTGCACAGCTTCCTGGATCACCTGCATGGCATTAAATAGGCCACTATGGAGCTTACAGGGAACTTAGATTTTGATACATTTGTCCACACACTTCCTCTATGATCTCTGGAAACTAAACATCAACTTATATGGGTTTAAAGGCCCCAGTCTTCCAAATGGTCTTTAAAAAGTATTCTCTTGGTTTCAGAACCAGGAAGGGGGGGGGGGGATTGTACTGTCTTTCTCTCAATAAAAAGGAGGTTCAGAAATTCATGATAAATACTTTGCTCATGTGCTAATTTTCCATTAACACCTCCAGCAGCTGCCCTAGCAATGTGACTCACAAAGCAAAATGTAACGGCTATGTACACAACCCTAATTTCTATTTTCATCCTGGTTTTCTAATCCTTTCATGTGTCTCCCCGCCCTGGGTATCTTTTGCTTGAACAGATTCCTTGTGGTTCCAGATGGCAGTGCCAGTTTGTAGAAACAGCTGTAAAGGCAATACTGGGTCAGTGCAAGGTTTTGCCTTTAAGATGAGTTCAGATGTTCAGGATAGAAGATAAGTTGTGGGAAGAAGAGAGAGAAGATGCCTGAATCAAATGGTGTTCACCATAATGTTCTGTACCCCCATTCGGGATTTTTGGGGCAAAAGGTCTCCATGAACCTCAACCACATTTCTAACGTCCATAATTCTCCCCCTGCTAGGGTTGATGGGGGACTGGAAGGGACACAGTAGGATGCTGGACATACAGAACACTGAAGCAATCATCCTGTGGCGATCGATCCACCGGAGGTCAATTTAGCAGGTCAAGTGAAGGTCTGCTAAATCAATGGCCGATCACTCTTCCATCGACTCCAGTACTCCACCAGAACAAGATGAGTACGGGGAGTCAGCAACTGGAGAGTTTCTTCTGTCAACCTAACGTGGTGTAGACCCTACGGTAACAGATCTAAGCCACGTCGATCTGAATTACACTACTAATGAAACTCAAATGGCATAGCTTAGATCGACCTGTCCTCAGACTGCGTAGACAATGGCACTGGGATGCCATTGATAACAGGAGAGTCAACTCAGCCTGCCTGGTGACTTCCAGGATTTCCAAACAAGATGCCGCAGAGAGGCACATTTTTTGAGTAAGAAAATGAAAAGCAGCTCCTAGAAAAGAAGGGAGGGGCAGGAGCCTGGTGTATCCCAGTTTCCATAGGAAACACTTTGGATTCCTTTAGCAATAGTATGACTTTCTGTAAGGCGGCACCAGTTTGGGCCCGTTGCCCTACCACTCTCCCGCATGTGAAGGGAGACGCACGTGCAGTTTCCCAAAGAACAAGCTAGTTAAGTTTTGGTGTTACAGCCTGAGACCTACGATCTATCTCCACCAGTCAGGCAGAGATGCTGCCTTATACCAGATCTTATGGACCTGATTTTCAGCAGTGCTCAGCACCCAAACTTCCAGGGTGCTGGTTGTTGAAAAAGAGAATGAAGGGGAAAAGACATTCCCCTCCCCCGCCCTTATGCCCATGTGTCAGCTGTCGACGGGTCTGGCCAGATACAGACAGACAACTTCATTCCTCGGTCATCGAGTTTCAAAGCATGCCTATTATTTGTACTGCAGTAGTGCCCAGCGGCTCAGTCTGGACCACAGCCCCATTCTGCGAGGTGTAGTACAAAGATGACAATAGCTCATTTCTTGCCATGAATTGCTTACAGCCTCCCACTACTCGGCCTGCCCCGAAAATCGGGATCTGCCCAGAGACTTAGTCACTTAAGTAAAAAAAACAAACAACAAAGCGTTCCCTTCCACTATGCTGCGAGTGCAGAGTAAGGGCTACATCTGCCAAAGTCTTGCTGGGAATCTCAAAGATGGCCCTATTGCTGTTTGAGGTGGCCTTGCCTACATCAGTCTCACAGATACAGTATGCGAGTTCTGTAGTTCAGAGGGCAGCAACCTACGGCACGATGCACAAAAAATTCTAATTAAGCCTGCCCACCTTCACATCACTCACTTTCCTGGAAGGTGCGTGTCACGGCTGCTCCTGCTGGTGGGGACAGGGACGGGGACGGAAACAGCCTGGGGCCACATTGGGGGATGGCTGCTCAGGCGGCTGCTCTGGTGGCCAAGGCCATGTTGGGAGCCGACAGCTGCTGGGGCTGAGGCCACATTGTGGGGTTGCTGCTGCTGGCATTTCAGGCCTAGAACACATGACGGGTAGGCAGGTTGCTGGCATGGCTGGGCAGGTTGGGGACCGGAGGGAGGATGCTGAAGCTGTGGTTGGACAGGTTTGAGGAGTGGGGGGTGTTGAAGATGTGGGCAGGTGGGTTGGGGACTGGAATGGGCCCTTGGCCGCATGAGGGGTGGCTGCTCAGGCAGCCGTTCTGGCATGCTATAGGTTGCCAAACTCTGACTCACAGGCTTTTGTGCTGCTTAAAGTATCAAGCTGCGAGCCTGAGATCGGAGAACTCAGCAAGGCAAAACAACGTCAAGGATCGCACTAGATGATATGATATGCATCTTTATTTATTTATTAATTAATGAAACTGCTGTAAGTAGGATTATTATTGACTTTAAAAAGTATCACAGGCACGCTGACCCATAAATAGAAGTGAATAAGTTAAATCTCAGCACACCACTTCTGAAAGGTTGTTGACCCCTTCTGTAGTTGTTCCACGGGTCAAACAGAATGGGCAGACCTGGGACCCCAGTTTTTCCAGACAGAACAGGGGAACCTGAATCAGAGCAGAGAGTATGAATGTGTGTCTCTAGGAGTTTTCTTGATAGCTTAAAAAAAGCTTTACGTCAGTCTAAAATGAATAATTAGGAATATAGTTTCTAGCTTGTGTGTAACAACTGTGTTTTGGGCTACCTGCAATGCCCAGAGCAGTCAAAGGAGAAGGCAGGGGTCAATTCCCACTCCTCCACGCAGATAGGAATACGAGAGAGGAGAATTCCCCGGCACAAGGACAGAATCGGGTTGACATGAACAGCCTTACACTGGGGAGAGAGCAAGGGGCCTGCTCATGATTCAGCACCTCACAGGAAGCTCTGGGCTGCTATCCTTGGAGCTGCTCCAACTTACTCTGAGCTGTTTCTGCCCTGACAAGATTTCAACAGCTTCCCAAAGGTGGTGCATGCAGCACAGAATCTAGCTCCAGGTTTATAGCTACTGTGTCTACCAGATCCCAATCAACAAGTGCAGGGAGGCCCTAATTTTCTTGCCACCAAAGTTGGAGAGGTTGGGAAGAAGGGAAAGAGTGAACACTAACTGGTAGATGATACTTGTTTATCACCTGCACATCAGAAGGATGGTTACTGTAAGAAAATTCAGACTGTCAAGCATGGCATCTTGTAATTACTGCACATCTTTATTTACCTTCCAATAACATCAGCTCAGTTCAAACCAGAAATGAAAAGACCCATCAGATCAACATCTGTCGACAACACAAGATAGAAAATAGTGAAGAAAAAGAACATAGAACCCCATTCTGATCTCCCATACTTTGGTGTATTGCAGGAATGACTACGTTGAAGTCAATGGAATTATACTGGCAAAAAAACATGGACATAAGTGAGACTGTAAAACCAAGGTGTCCTGTGGCACCTTAGGGTGCATCTACACAGTAGGGTTTACCTCAAAATATGCTATGCAATTGAACTACATCAATTGTGTAGCTTATTTCGAAATAGTTTATTTCAAAATAGGGAGCGTCTACTCAGCACTTATCTTGAAATAGATCACTCTTCCTCCAACTTCCTTTACGGATTGTACAATGAGGGTTACAGGAGTTGGAGTAAGAAGTCCTCTACCTTGACAGTATTTCAACATTATTTTGAAATAACTGTCTGCTCTGTAGACGCGGACTAAGTTATTTCGAAATATGTTGCTGTGTAGATGTACCCTTAGAGACTAACACGTTTATTAGGTCATGCACTTTTGCAGGTAAAACCTACCTCATCAAATGAGATGGAGTGGAAATTACAGAATCCAGGGTATATATAACAGCAAAAGAAGTTACCTGTCAATTGTAGGACCAGTCTTAATGAAGCTAATTAAGTTGGGCTGAATGTGTCTCGTTCATAGTACGTGATGTGGAAATAAGAATATCAAAGGCAGGATTTTACCCACGAAAGCTCATGACCTAATAAATGTTTTAATCTAAGGTGCCACAAGACTATTCATTGTTTTTAAAGTTACAGACTAACCTGGCGATATAATTGAGATAATCGAGGCTGAAATCAGGCTCATAATAGCCTGCACAACAAAGCTAGATACACAACTATGGACGAGTGCGCTTGATTCAGTTCTGCTTCATGCATCCTCAGCACACACAACAGTTAAATTATATTTTCAAAAAGTCAACATGGCCAATTGTGTCATTCAAAGCAGAAATAACACCGCACAACATACTGATCCCAGCTTTAGAACTGTAGCACTGTGTGGAAGGAGTAACAATTACACCACAACTCAGAAAGGGAGCTAGTTTGCAAGAGAAATCCTTGCTCGAGAAAGATGAAACACCAAGAGATCAATGTCAGTTATCAGCTCAGTTTTTCATTCGTTAGACCGGATAAGCAAGTTCTGTAAGTTCTTATGATCTAGTCTTTTTTGGAGAAAATCACCCTCATGTCATGATTGCAAATGACAGCACTTGTGGTAATATCAACGTACAGGGGGGCTTGGATATTTTTGCAAAAGCATCATCTTGATCTGTTCTGACATCTGCTAGTACCCTCACTGTAGGATGGGACAGACACAGACTTAAGAATCAAGTTCAAAGCCAAAGCTACCTGGAACTGACAAGGACCAGCTTTATGAACATTAATGTTAAAAATCAGCTTTTTTTTTTTCTCAATTGGGTCACTTTTTTGCATTAAAGTAATTGGAAAAACAAACAAACAAAAGAGAGTTGGCAACAGGCAATTCCAGCACAGTATTGGGAGAATTTTGCAGGAATGGGGGACAAGAGACTAACCAGTGTTACAGGTGTTGTGGAGAGAATATATGACCTGAATGATGATCCCTTAGGAGAGTGAGATGCTTTTAAAGATTAACTCCCCTTTTTGCCCATCCCCTCACCTCTGTCTTCTGAACTAACATCTTCTATGCACAAAGAGACTGCTCCAAAGCCCAGTGGAGTTAATGGAAGGACAGTTGGTACTTCACTTAGGAAGCTATTCGCAAGAGCAGGAATGGTTATTTTACTTTTTAAATTCAGAATCTGATTTTATACTGAAAAACCAACTAAACTTCATGAAAACTTCCAAACCCTTCCTCTAGCCATCACTGATCCAAGAATGAGCAAAACAGCTCCGTCATCATCCCATATTAACTTTACCACAGCTAGATGGCTGCTCAAGTACCAGAAACAAAACCCCTTGCTCACTCTCTGAATTCCCCCTTTCATTGTCCTTGGCAACAGTAATAATGAACAGCTCAAACTTCCTGCCATGATCTCTCTCAGCATCCACCCACCTCTCCTGCCCAATTCTGCCCTACACCAAAACACAACAATAACCTCCAGGCTTCCGGTTTTCCTGAGGCCTTGTACAGAGCAAAGAAAGTAAGAGAGACTGTGGACTTCATTTTTCAATCACATTGTCAGCAACTCCACTGAAATCAACCTCTTTTTTTCACGGGTGTAAATATCAGAGTCAAGCCCTGAATACAAGACGAAAGACGCTTTGGTTAGCCAGCCATATTTTAAACTTCTATGAAAACAAGACAGAGTAGTCCCATGTACCCTGGAAACACTCAGGATCAATATGTGGTTTGTTGCTGGATAGGTTTTCCTCCCAGCAAGCAGAAACTCATGACAAAAGAGCACATCTCATTTACAAAGTTAGCTATAAATACTTTTGCTAACTGCCATTTAGGAATTTCATTTCCTGCTTGAGCAAGTCCTGTTGAAAGAGGCAATTACCAAATTTGTTTCTAGTTATAGAAATAGATGTTTGTTGCTGCCCACATCTGTTTCGCCAAATTGTCAGCTAGGGACGCTCTAAGGAGAGCAAACTTCTTCCAGGGAGAGCTTTGCCACCTCCCAACAGCAATTAGATGGATTGGTTTTCCACTCCCACATCTTCTTTTAAGCTCTTTCTGTCACCATAATGGTTTGTAGGACTTTTAACATGCAGATCCACACTTAGTTGTGAAAATCTAGATCCCTTCGGTTTGCTATAGGACAGTAACTTGTTCTTGCATCCTGCTGCTATTGAAAAGCTACTACAGAATATACATGGGATCTATTGTCAGAAATATCACACCAATTTGCCCAAGTTTCTCCCACAAAGTCTTCTGAACCCAACATCTTTTATGCACAGAACTCTACATGGGGCTGCTCAAATACCAGAAACAAAGCCCCTTACATCACACTCTGAATCCCCTGTTCATTCTCCTTGTCATGTAAGTTATGTATGTTCTGCAGTTTTGAATCTGGAGAAGGAATAATGGAATGAGGGGAGAATTGTGGGCGCATTCTACACAGTGTTCTCTGAAAACTGCGCACTTGAGCTGCTACCCAGGAGAGATTCAGGCCCTGCCCAGCTGATTAGCAGAGCACCCACAGCCACCAGCATGCGTTTCTACTGTTAGTGCACATTAACACATGCCTTGGTGCACATGACAAAATTTATTCTGCACACAAATGGAAAAAAGTTAGAAGGAACATTGATACACATGCTCTCCTCACTAGGTCCTGTGGGTCAAGCTCTGGTCTGGGGAGCCGAAGAGTTGGGTCCTGTTCCTGGCTTCTCATGTGACTTCTGACAAATCAATTTATCTCTTTTGGCCTCAGCTTCTTCATGATATTGCCCCACCATCCTTTGCTTGACTTGTCTTCTTAGGATTTCTGGACTATTCTGGACATTATCTGAACTAGTCAGAAGTTACTCTACACAGGGCACCAGTGAGACTCCTGGTGAGACCAACTTCACCATCAGACATAGGCAAGGCTCACTGAGCGGCCGTGAGCCCCGCTCACCAGCTCCGCAGTTCTGTGCTCTGCGCATGCGCAGATTGCTCTGCGCCGGCTCTTCCGGGGTGTAATCTACTCTCCATGGGCGAGTAGATTACATTGTTTGTCGAGCCCTGTGACAGGAGAGTCAGGGCTGGCCTTACCAGGAGCCAAACTGAAGCAGCCACCTCAGGTGCCAGACTGTGGAGGAGCACCACTAGGACCCAGAGTGTAGAAAATTGTGTCTGCTGCTGGCCCAAGCATCATTTGAGCTCCCCGCCTCAGGTGCCAAAATGTTGTGGGCTGGCTCTGAGGAGAGTCACAACATGTCTAAGGCCTTGTCTACACAACATAGTTTAGTTGACAAAAGTCAGCTGTTGTCAATAGAACAGTGAAGGAGTACATGCTGAAATACTCCTCCGTGGATGTAACTGCAGAGCTATGCCAGCTAGGGATGCAAAAAAGCCGGTTAGAAAGGTAACTGTGTAACCACTGACAATCTTAGTGGTTCCACGTGCTGTGGGCTCTACAGTATGAAGCTTAAATAAGTTCAATAGTGCAGAGCCCGCAGCAAAGCCTCCCCAGGAGCCCCAGCCATTTTGGGATTATAGTTGCAGTCTGAAATTGGCATGAGTGTGTGGGGTGGGGGAGTAAAGGAGAAGGAATATACTGGGCTTGGTAAAATTACAGAAGAGAGGTTAATAAGTTTATTTTCATTACAATTGTAGCCACTGCCTGAGGGCTAACTAACTCCTGGAGCAAGCACTGGAGTTTCTACATATTTTTCTAATATATAATATGTGTGTAAAGAAACCTGAGACCCATTCCCCTGTCCCCTTTACCGCCACAAAGATGTATTTGATACAATCAGAGATCTATGTCTATGTCATATGTGCTTTGGTCACTATGGCAAAAAAGGGACTAGTTTGGAATCCCCATGAGACATCTGCTCGTAGGAACCAGAAGGTAGATGGATGGCTAGGGATTGTGGTGGAAAATTTACAGCTATTCAGTAAGGTCAACGCCAACAATAGGTTTTCACAAGGGCAAGGGGATGGGGAAGAGACACTCTTTCATTCCCTGCTCTTGTTCAACCCCTCCTCACCCTGCTCTTCCCAGATGCGATTAAGATGCGATTTCAGCTTGGTTTGTCACTAGCTTTGTAGGGACTGAAATATTCTGATGTGCTTTGGGCTCTCTCCTTTTTTTAAAAGTCTGGTTGCAGTAGTGGGTGGCTAGCTCTGTCCCCTCCCCTTTGAGCTTGGGTGAGTCTGTGGTGTAAACACTGTGACCCTGAGAATTTCCAGGGGAGTGCAGGGAATAGCAGTTTACATTGCAGTTGGGCTCGGGTGCAGGTAAAGAGTTTGATGGGGGTAGGAATAGGGGAGGATTATCCATGGACACGGCTTGTCCCTTTTTCATGATTTAACAATAAAATAGTAGCTATAGCAACGGGTTAATTAATGCACCTCATTTGCATAACTAAAAACTACAAACCCATTCAAACCATGCTGATATTTTCATTCTTAAACCTGGCCTACCGAGCTGTATTCTTCTTACCACAATGTGAATGCACACAAATAATATTTATAAAAGAAAACCATGGCTTTTTCAATGAGATCTGCCTATGAAACTCCAAGGATTACTCATTCTACCTAGCTGTATTCTCTTAGAAAAATGTTGGCACTTGCAAAAAAAATATTTAAAAAGGCAGAAAATAAGGAAAATAAAGTAAAATGATTTGTGGAGTGGATGGGAGGAAATGGTACATTCAAGGATTGGGGAGTAAAAAGATAGTGAATGTAAAGGTTTCAGACTATCGTATAACCAGAGGGGGAAATGTCTTCTCACCACAAACATGCATCTGCATGATGTCTAGACAGTCATAAAAAGGGCAATTAAAGTACTGCATGCTGCAGTAAGCTAATGTCTCCTCTCTGAATCTAAGCAGTTTAATGTACTGTACTAACTTCTCCTAAAAAAATAAAAATAAAAAGGAAAAAAAGATTTGCAGGGGAAAATATTTTGAAACTCTGTTTAAAATAAGCTGGTACATTCGTTCAACCTTGTCAAATATTCGCCTTGTAAGTTATACCATATCAAATATTCTGCCTGCGTCCTGTCTAGACTGTGATAACAAAGGGCATTTAAAGCCCTGTGAGATGCACAGAGTAGCCGCTTAAAGATGCAGTATTGCTTTCTACATCTGAAACCATTTATCAGATGGAATTAAAATGAAAATGGTTAGTGATCACTTGAGTTCATAACCAACATTTTAAAAAGCAAACCCCAAAACAAACAAACAAAACCTCACCACCCACAGCTGTTAGATCTATATCCCATCAACACCATTCCAATACAGCTTTCCAATGGAATTTGGCTGGCATTTGTTTTTATTAACCAGAGATGTAAGTATCTTAGTTTGGCACAATAATCTTTAACATGGCTGTTCAGGTACTTAAAGCCCATTTCCAAGAATGTTACAAGATCCACAGTAACATAAAAGAGAGTGGGATGCCTTTCCATATAAAGGGTTAACTATGAAATGAATCAACATATATAAATAACACCTCCCCCCCCCCTGAATTTTGCCTTCAAAGCTGCAGGCTTAAAATTCATCAACTACACTTTGGCTGTGTCTAGACTGGCATGATTTTGCGGAAATACTTTTAACGGAAAAGTTTTTCTGTTAAAAGTATTTCCACAAAAGCGCGTCTAGATTGGCATGGATGCTTTTGCACAAAAAGTCTAGACACACCCTGTAATAGCAACTGGTCTACCTTCACTGAGATGCAACCTGAATAGCCATCATCCTCCCTTAGGACCAAAAGGCAACTTAATGCAAATTGAGTGGGTGATTTAAAAAAAAAAAAGTTTCAACCAACAAAGGACACTTTTCTGAGAAAAGCACAGACAGTTAAAATCTTAGCCAATACAAGAACCATCTCCTCACCCCACCCTCAAATTTTATCAGCTGTTTGAGAGCCGAAATATTATAAAGTATATGCAAAATACCTGATCTGGCTTAACTGAATTAGATTTACAATGCCTGGGATGCTGTAGAGATTAGTGAATGTTCTTGACAGATAATGCTACAGGGCAACAATTTCAGCAAAACCCAAGTGTAAGGCTATGACTTTTAAAGATGTTATTTTACTGTAGATAGGGTAAAACTGGCCAGCTATTACAAAGGGCATCAAAAGCATATTTTGAAGAGGAGGCAATTACGTATACACAGTTTCTATTCTAGTTGCATCATGTGGCAGTGATGAGTGGAGGGGGAAGTTTGTCTTTAAAGTTCAAAATCAGATTATCTCAGTTTATTGCACCACAATAACCCCCAACTCTATTTGTGCCCCCCACGCTCATTGCTTAATTATTATTTTAATAAGACTGTTTCCAACTTCACCGCTTATTCTGCAATAGCCCAAGGGCTACAACTGTTCATTAGACAGAATTTCTGGTTTAATTGCACTGATACAGCTGTGTTGGTTATCTGGAAGAAATTACTAAACTGAGCAGCAAAGAATGGAGCTAGATGCTTTCTTCTTTTATGAAAAGTTTAATATTTTTCCCTATAAGAATAGCAGTAGTAAATTCATTGCTGGTTTTGCTGTCCAAAGATGGAATTAGCTCTTAATTGCTTCCTGGGCTTTCTGTCAGGTGTTACAGAATCCTTACCAGACAAAACTATTGTATTTATTGTAGTGTTTGCACCTTAGAATCCATTTATAAGGATGTTTTCACATTGGTCAACATGCATCTCAAAACTTATCCATCTGTGCTAAGCAGTCCCTAGTTGGGATTTGAACCTACGGCCAAAAGAGTGTTTTATTTTACTCAATAGGAGAGGATGTCTACAAGGGCTAAAGTGCCATTTTGAAATGAAACAGTTTTAAATTTGGTGGTTTGTGCGTGCTTCAAGATCACTTCTCTATCTTCAGGGGAGCTACTCTTTTAAAGTGAGACATCATAAAGATTTTTGATGCAGCTATACACATTCACCGGGAGCCCAGTCAGACTCACGTTACACTCAGTTATCTCTTCAATGGGCCCTGCATATAAGGTTGCCCTGTATCCAGTTTTGAACCAGACAGTCCAGTATTTGAGCTTTCTGTTCAGGAAACTGAGAAAATATAAATGAGAAACTATAAATGACAGGTATTTTCTAAATAAGATGTAACATAGTTTGTGATGTAATGTCATGTGTGTCCGGTATTTTTGTTGAAACCATCTGGCAACCCTACCTGCATATGTATGCACAACATGTTTGCTAGCCAGCAATAATAGTAGGGCATATCAGGGTGCCAAGTCCTGCTTGCATTCCAAAGTCAATTGGTTAATTTTTAGTACAAGGTGAGCCAGACTGAGGCCACCAGGTACAGCTTTTGGGAAGGAATGCAACTTGTTTCACTAAGCTGATGCAACCACTGGCTCAAGATATTTGGCCTGATCATAAAAGCAGCCCTCTGGCAAAAACACCATTTTGACAAACACTGTGTATGTGTCATCCTAGGTAACGGTGGCACATGGGCACAAACAGTGGCCAAACACTGGAATGGAGACATTCAGAGTCACTCTTTGGCAAGACACTGAAAAACCAATATTTGAGAGAGGCCCCCAGTGCCGTCTTTTTTTTTTTTTTTTTTTAAACAATGCTCCCCAAATTCCAAAACCAGCTTTGCAGAACCGAAGCTTTTACTTCCAGCCTACTTAGAATGCCTCAGCTTTAGGGCTGGGGTAGGAAGCAGGTTTATTAGATTTTGTTCCCACTCCACCCTCTCCCAAGCTGTAAATTACCAGACAGATTTGCTCTGTAAAAATTTCATCACTTCTGCTTAACAGTCAGGCTTCAAACCTGCCACAATTCTGCAGCTGTCAAGTCAGCCATGGAATTTATTTAGAATTCTTCCTTGACTCATGTTGGCAAAAGCTAGAGATAATAGCCTTAGATATCTGGAGAAATAGCTATGGGTGGAGGGGATCTTTTAAAAAACACTGCATTTGCCATGACAAATGCCGAGAGAGGAAAAAAACCAGCCCGTCCCCCATAATTTCATTCTTCTCAGACTCCTGACGAAGTATCTTGTTTATACTATCCTACACGTGCTCATTCTATATATCTGATGTGCACAATCCCTATAAATACCAATGTGGGTAAATCATGAAGGATTTGATTCCATGGTGACTTTTGCCGAAATAAGCACTTTATCATTTGGTCCGTTTACTATTAAATGTTTTTTAATTAAAAGAAGTACTAGACTACCACAATTTTTGTCTTCTTCCCATGGACCTGTGATAAACTTACTTCCAACTTATTTATCTAACAATTCCAGATATCAGGCAAACGGGCCAAACACCATCCTTAGTAGCAGGACCCAAAGGACTAAAGTTGAATTAAGCTATGCAACTTCAGCTGTGTCAATTGCATAGTTTAATTTGGCTTTTGGCGTTGTCGACACTGCAAGAAAGTCACAGAAAGAACACTCCTCCTTTGACTTCCCTTACTTCTCATGAAATGAGGGTTACTGGCATCAACAGGAGCAGCCCACTCCGTTCAAATTAGCGGTCTTACCTCGACTACTAATTCGAACCCTGGAAGATTGACAGAGGCAGTTTCGATCTTCCTCTGCAGTGTAGAGGTACCCAAACTGTCCAATGAAGATAAAGTTAGAGATGATCTAAGTTTAGGGGAAGCTGGGCAGTGGGGGAATAAGGCAGGAGAGCAAAGAATTAAGCTAAAACCAGACGAAAAATTCTCCTTCCACAAAAGCCATTTTTGATGTAAAGAAATGAAAAATAACTCTCATTTCATCACAAATCTGTATAAATGAATCAACTGTTTCATTGCTAGGACTTTATTTGCTGAAAATCTTTGCAATTCTACTATTGCATTTCAATAAAGCCCTAAAGACAAAACCATCTTGCAGGCGGACTTCAAGAGACAGAGAGTCATGTCAGCTGCATCCTTTATATGTAAAAGTACTCTGCTCAGACCTGACTCGTTTTGTATCTTGGTCCTAGATGCTTTTTGGCAGTTTGCTCTAGACTTATTGGCATAGGCTAAAAGGTTTTTATTTAGACAGTGTCAGCTGAGCATCTGTGCATGTAAGAACTGGAGTGGGAGTAATCTTGACTGTATTTCAAAAGCACATTTCTCTTTGGGACCTGCCTTGATAATTATAAATCTGAGCATGTTTAAATAGCGGGGTTACTCCCATTGGCAGAGTCCCCATTTCCTTTCCCAAACATTACTCCGTATTCTGGGACACATTCCCTAATCAGTGGAGAGAAGGCTGGCTGGGAACACACTCTAACCTCTGACCCCCACTAACAAAAAGTAGAGAAAGCGTCTAGACCTTTAGTCTGAATGTGAGAGAAGGCAAGTATTGTATTGCGGAGATATGGGCTTTGTCTTAGAGAAAAGACGCTGATATAGATACTGAAGGAGACACATAAAGGACTAGATAGGAAGGGAAGGGGAAAGCCAAAAGTAATACAAACTCTAGCTCTAATATTTGGTAAATAGAACCCATCACAGTGAAAGAGCCAAAATACATTTGTCCCTTCTTAGCCAATTTACGCTTTAGAATAGGCTTCCCTCACAGAGTCCCTCTGGTCAGTATTGCTACTGTCTAAGCAAACAGTATGACATCAAGTCTGCTGAACCTCTGGGAGCAGGAATTTGCCTGTCTGACTTACGGCATTCCATTACAACAGGCTTGGCCTCTTAGCCTCTTTGTATGCTGGAAATCTCTGAAAGCTCCATTAATGCAACCAATTTCTGTTCAATTCAGTGCAGACTGTTACAGAAGAGACAGCATACACCATGCTCTCTCTTGTAGAGAGTCTCTGCTTTTATTTTGCTGTTAGTCTAAAACAGTTTGGGGAAGTCTTTTCTAACCTTGTGGTTAGGATGCTGGCATAGGAGGCAGGGTCCCTGTCTTCAAGTCAATTCCACTCTATGGGTACATCTACACTTGCTCCCGAGTTCGAGCTAGGAATGCAAATGTAGCCAATCGAAATTGCTAATGAAGCGGGGATTTAAATATCCCGCACTTCATTAGCATAATCTCACCTGCACGTTATTCCGCTCAACAGCTGTTTCGAACCAAGAAGTGCGCTCCGGGATGCATTAGTTCAAATCAAACCTCTTGGTAATAGTGTTCCTTCCTTCGACTTCCTGCTGTGTAGATAGCGCCTAAAGCAGAGTTAAACTATTTTGACTTAAACTATGCAATTGACACAGCTGAAGTTGCGTAGCTTAATTCAACTTTAGCCCCTGCTGTGTAGGCGTAGGGTCAGATACTACAGTGGGAAATGTACAAGTACTGTACAAGTAGAAAGAGACACACACTCTGGGCACGTCTAGACTACATGGCTCCGTTGACAGAGCCATGTAGATTTGTTTACTCAGCAAAGGGAAATGAAACAGCGATTTAAATAATTGCCACTTCATTTAAATTAAAATGGCTGCTGCGCTGTGCCAATCAGCTGTTTGGTGGCACAGCACTGTGGTCTGGACGCTACGCCGTCAACATCAAAGGCATTTGTCGACCTCCCCAGTAAACCTCATCCCACAAGGCATAAGAGGGAGGTTGACGAATGCCTTTGATGTCGACGGCGGAGCATCCGGACTACAGCACTGTGCCGCCAAACAGCTGATCGGCACAGTGTGGCAGCCATTTTAATTTAAATGAAGTGGCAATTATTTAAATCGCCGCTTCATTTCCTTTTGCCTACAACCCTAATCTACATGGCTCCGTCGACGGAGCCATGAGTCTAGATGTGACCCAAATGTCCCAAAAGCTCTTCCCCCAGTCTTAAATTGGGTAACCACCAAATATCTGGGGTGTATTTTAGTATACTTTTAAAAAAGTATTTGAAAACATTAGATGAGAAAAATTTGGAATTTCCATCCTGTGGGAAATTCTGACATTTCAACACTGGGTTTTGGTTTTTTTACTTCACTAGGGAGGAAAAGTTGAAATTTCAAAATATTTCATAGAATGGAAATTTCAAAACATTTTGATTCAAAGAAATTTAAAAAAAATCACTTCAGCCTTTTTTAATCAATATACAATGTCTTGACAGTCCCAATGCTGAAATGTTTTATTTTGGTTTCTTGAAGTAACCTCAAAAGCTTTGTTTCAGACAGTTTAACTTTAATCTGCATTTTCCAACTGGAGTGCGTTGCTTCATGGGAGTCGTTTTATGGAAGTCCGATGCCCCCATTCTCACCATGGGTTAGGCTCCCATGTCAAACTACATTTCCCATACATATTCTGGGTCATGTGCCTCCCATGATGCACCACAAAGAGCTTTTTCAGAAGGAAATCTGCAATGCATTATAGAAGCTTGTCCTGTAGGAAAGCATTGAGGACAAAACTTCAACTCCCCTAAGCCAGGAGTGGGGAACATAATGCATCGGCTCCCAGATTGCCAGGATCCAGCCTCCAAGACTCAGGGCTCCCCCCTAGCATTAGGGAGCCCACACCACTGCTCCAGCCCTTTGTACTTCCATTATAGGGCTGGAGCACACAAAATCTACTAGCCTGGGCCCCCTACGCTCTGCTGTGTGAGGGGAATGTGGAGAATGTCTCTCTCAGTCAGGGGCTATGTCAGTGAGGGTTTGTTTTGTGTGGTTTTGTTTTTGCTTCTCACTTGTGCGTGGCCCCGACTGAATTTTCTGTGGGTCAGCAGCCCCGATCCAAAAAAAAGGTTCCCCACCCCTGCCCTAATGCGCTGTGTTCACAGGGAAACAAAGATTAATGATTCATTTCAAATCAATTCAATAAAACATTTTGGATCAGTTCAACAAAATGAACAATCAGTCCAGCATGGAACAAGAATTTTTCATTTAGATTTTCCAGAAAAAATAAATACAACTTTGCAAAAACTTCATTTTCCATCTGAAAATCATCCCAAAAGGAAGATACTCAAATACCTCTAATACTAATTAACTAAATAACTAGATTAAACAAACCAACAAATACATTTTATATGTTTTCTGTGACAGTACTTGGGGAATTATTGCTGTGTCTAAACATAAGTGGTATTTTCTGGATAGCGAAAGCCAACCAATTTGGCACCTACAGAGCAATGGCAGTGAAAGAAGAGGAAGATTTACACCTACTTATTCAAAAGTTTCCTTTCTACAGCACAGAGAAATCTACAGATCTTACAGTGGATCATCAGAGCCCACTTGGAGCTCAGTCACTAACACAGAGATATGCCTAACCAAAAGAAAAAAAAACAACAGGCAGATGAGCTAGCTTCCACAGCAACAACAGAAATTGTGTCCTTCTAATTGAATATATTCTGACTAGCAAAACATTAACTACTGACTATGAATACGCTTACTGCAGAGTATTGTAACTTTGTTGTTCACTTAGGTCTTGCCTACACTAACCCCAGCCATTGTTCTCATATACATGACTTCAAGTAAGCAAATAGCGTAGCTGATGTCAACGTACTTACTGCAGCATCTTGTGTGCGAAAAGGTCAGTGGAGGCTGCTTTACCATCAATGCCTGCTATTCTTCTTGTCCTGGTGGAGTACTGGTGTTAATGGGAGAGCACTTGAGATCAATTTATTGTGCCTAAGTAGACATAATAAATTGATGGCCAGTGGATCCACCACCCAACATGGTGGAGACAAGCTATTAGCTACAAAGTGGTCAACCTTATCTACAGAGCTTACTATTTGAAATTAAGTAGTTACTTGGAGTAATGGCACATATATTTTTCCATACTTCAGAATAGAACAGAATAGATCCTACAATGAGGTTTTATCGATAATAGGTAGAGGAAAACCAAATATTGAAAAACAGTGAAAAGAAAGAAATACAGACATAGGCCATTAACCAAATGATGGAGGTATAACAGGATTCACTTCCAGTCTCCTGAGAACATTGACCAATGTGGCTTATATTTCAAGTATTTTGAGACAAAGCCAAAATCAATGGACTATACATTTTTGCATATATAATTATATATTTAGCACTTTGCAAACATCAGTGTCATTTTTGAGTTTTTATGAGGGATGCTAGAAGCTATGGAGAAGGACTGTAATTCTGTCTCGTGAATGGGATATGGACTTGATTGTGGAGCAAAATAAACCACTCTGTCAGAACAAGCAATGAAGTTCCAGTGTCCACTTGGAGACAGCTTCCAGTTAAGATATTCATCCAGAAGGTAGTTTTCTTGTAACGTTTACTAGGTCCAGTAATCACCAATTCTATAGACAGTATGGAGCCACTAGAATCATGACCTATGGCTGACACATCCATTAATGCCATCCAGATCACACTTGAAATATTACCAGGAAACTGCAGGTGAAATATGCAAATACCTGAACCGAGTAACCAAGTAATCTTGCTGCTGTAAGGGTTGTTCCCACACTCCATTCCTTTCCCCTCCATTTTATTGTGCATGCTGAGCGTACCTCATACAAAATAGGACTACAAGCTCTTTAGGGAAAGAATCATCTCAAGTTCTCATGTCATAAAATACTAAAAATTTTTGGAAGGCCACTATGATGACACAAGAGCTGCTTAGTTTTTTGTTGCCATATATTTTGATAGTAGGAATTCCCAAGTGGCTCAGTTTAGCATTTGGCTCCCAGGTTCTTTTGAAAAAGGCAGTCCCTTCAGCACTTTATCCATTGTCCCTCGTCCTTTAAAAGGTTAAAGTCAACATCAACTGAAGGTTTGAAAAACCTAAACTTGAAAATTGCACTAGGTAAAAGTGAGATGGTAAAAACAGAACAAAAAAACCCAGTGAACTACAAATCTCTCTTGGATCAGTCTTACTTAAAACAGTATTCCCTGCCCAGTGCTTGTGTTTTGACCCCCTGTATGCAGAGTTTTAAGAGCTTTATCTCAACATCCAAAGAGAGATGTAGTTAGGGATTATCCAGCAAAGCCAGCACAGATCTTGGCTAATGCTGCCACTAGTGCTACTGTGGTTGAGCAAACTAACAAATGTTTTAATGCCAGGTTGTCACACCTAAAGGGCAAGTCATTAAAGGCAAAGCAGGTTCCATTAAAAAAGCCCCCCCCCCCATCTGAGTATAACATGGGGCTTGCACAGCAAAGCGAGACTCTTCTTCCTCTTACATCCTCTCAGCTAAGTGCAGTTTTTAGTGCACCCTGCCTTAGAACTGGAAGCTTGTCACTCCCTAAAAAGGCAACTACAGATGCCCAAGAATGCCAAAAGAGGCTTGCTGGCACATCTGTGTGGATTCTCAGGGGAGGTTTTCTGAAACCTAACAACGAAGCTGTGAAAGCTAGAGAATTTGGATTTGGGGGTTTTGCAATATAGGCACAATCTGGAGCTGCAGTAAGGGTCCCAGACAAATCCTCTGAGAATACCCATCTGACAGAGGGAGTTTTGTGTTGCAGACTGCAGCTTTTAAGTGCATCCGTAATCTTCTCTTGTTTTTTTAATGTGCTCTTTTTGTGTAACATTTAAGTAAAAAGTTCTTGGATGGAGTTTAAAAAGCAAAACAAAATACCCAACAAAATCCCTAATCAGATACTGGTTTGAATTTAAGTGAAATTAATTTAAGGGTAAGATTTTTAGAATGCCTTATGTCACATTGCAAACAACTTGTTTGAGGATAATCAAGGGAAGGTATCTATGTTAGGCAAAGGAGCCAAGACATATGGAATTCTAAGAATAATGGTCATTGGAAAAACTCACATTTTATCTTCTTCTACCGCTATTCTAAAAAGACAAATTCTTAGTAGAATCACTTTTCACACAAAAGTGTGGGGGAAGAGGTGACCAGTGTTCCCTAGAAGCTGTATGCTTGTACGTCTGCTCAGGGGAGATTCAAAGGCTGCCCAGATGATTAGCAGAGCACCGAAGGCTAGGTTTTGTTTTACTGATGGCGCACATGGTGCACATTAAAATTATTCTGCACATGGATGGAAAAGATTAGAGGGAATATTAGGAGTGATGCCACTGATTAAAGTTAAAAAAAAAACCCTCATAAACACACAAACCAACCCAAACTAGAACAAGCCTTTGCTCACATGTAGAGAAGCAAGGGAATTGGTGTAAGTGTGATGCAATTAAAACCACAGGTGTTACCTACCAGTGTGATCAAACTGATCAGAGCAATCAGTTGAACATTTTGGCTTGCTAGACTAGTTTAACATATTTACAGAAAGCTTGTAAACAGCAGAGAATCTGGAAGGCTGTGTCTACATTGGCATGATCTTGCGCAAAGCGGACTCTTCCGCCAAAACTTGCTGCCTGTCTACACTGGCTGCGAGTTCTTGCGCAAGAACGCTGATGTTCTAATATATGAAATCAGTGCTTCTTGTGCAAGAACTATGATGCTCCCACTCAGGAATAAGCCCTCTTGCGCAAATGTTCTTGCACAAGAGGCCAATGTAAAGAGGCAACATGATTTTCTTGCACAAGAAAGCCCTATGGTTAAAATGACCATCAGAGCTTTCTTGCGCAAAAGAGCGTCTACACTGGCATGGATGCTCTTGTGTAAAAGCACATCTCTTGTGCAAAGGCACATGCCAGTGTAGACGCTCTCTTCTGGAAGAGTTTTTGCACAAGAGTTCTTGCACAAAATCATGCCAGTGTAGACGTAGCCAAAGGGTTTGGTGCTGAAGCATTGAAAAAAAATCAATTTTTTCCACAAAACAAATCCCTGTCAGATTCTAGTAAGTCTTCTCCTCAGCAGATGCATTGGCTACATCTGTCCTTCACATTCCTCCACACACCAGCTCCTTCCAACTTGAACTCGCTTTTTTGTTGCCCTGCTCCTTGAGTCATCATTTCCACCAATGCAAAGTGAGTGCAAAGCCTTATAAAGAGTGGTGGCATTTCACAGCCATTTGACACTGGTGATAGTGACTCCACTTTGTCCTGTGTCTTGTAGAATCTGGACTTCTTTTATAGAATTGTGCATAAAGCTCCTTTGGTCACAACTTCTGATTGAGAATCCATTTATAAAAGGCTAACAATTGATTTACAGGATTTATAAGCATGTGTGATGAATGGGAGGGGTACTACCCATTTCTGGTCATTCCATCCATTCACTTAAATACATTGCCTGTAATGTTTAAAACCACAGACAGGACATAGAGAGTCTCCAGGAATGCTAGGGAAGTGGGAAATGAGTAGGCAGGAAGTCAGGAGAGCCAATGAAAACAGAGCGTGGGTTTTTTTTAATTGGAAAAAGTTATCTTCTTGGTCCTGTTTTTGTGTGACCAGGACAGAGCTGGGAGACATGAATTGAGCCAGAGAGCAAGTCATGGAATATCCATGCATAGGGAAGGATTAAATCTTGGAACAACAGATATGTGAGTAGGACAGGAAATGTTTAGTCAGATGCAATCAGGTTATTTTTTTTTATTTTGGGGTTTGTTGAACTTCTCTGTGCTGAGCACATGTAACTACCCCCTTACACTGTAATTTTTTAAACTTCATCCCAGGGAAGCAATTCTCTGTGCTTTGATCTTTCCTTTTTCAGGCGCTCTTTAACACCTAGTAACCAAGTAATGTTTTACAAAGTGTGTCTTCTTTCTTTTGATAATAAAAATCACCTTTTTAAGAACTGTGTTTGTAAAAATGCATTTTAAAATGTAGCCATGTAACTGCTAAAAATTCATAAAGGTTACATGGTTTCATGAACTGCAGGCTCTGTAGTATAAAGCTTAAATAAGCTTCCAGCACCACTCCTTGGAGGCTTTGCTGAAGACTCAACAGCCAGCTCCCCAAGAGCAGGGCCCACCTAGAGATCCAGCATGTATCCTGTGGCTGGGGGAAGGGGAGGGGAGGTATGGCTGGGCCCACCATGGACAGGGCTATTCCAATGGGCCCCATGGGGCTGGTGGAGAGTTACTCCAGCCCCTACCGGATAATCAGAACCAGTAAGTCTCGCCTGTTAAGGGTGAAGCTTACTGGTTAACCACTTAACCTTTTACATCCCTATTAAGAACATGATCTGAGATTCCTGTGTCCTCGAAGGCAAGGGGTTCTGTGTGCACCTGCCTCAGACTGCAAGTCAGCTATTAAGAAAATTTACAATTGTTTCAAGCTCTCTCCAGAGGGAGGGTTAAAGAGCTTGAGGATACCACACAGGAACAAGTTCTAAATGCATCTTCCTAGGTTCTCAATAGGGTTTTGCATTTGAGTGGTGGTAGTGATACCATGTAAGGCCAAGGAATCTGACCTTGGGGAGTTTTTAAACCGAAGCCTGTAGTGGCAGAGTATGTTAAAGTCTCTTGCAGGCCCCCACCTTCTGCATTCAAAGTACCAGAATGGGAAACAGCCCTGACAGCATGTAACAAACAAGAGTAGCATGTATTATAGATGATTATGAGGTACATCAGTGTAAGGTGTTATAGATGATTTATGAGCCAATGTTAAAAACGACTTAGAGTCTCTATATACCAAGGCTGCGTCTAGACTGGCAAGTTTTTCCGCAAAAGCAATTGCTTTTGCGGAAAAACTTGCCAGTTGTCTACACTGGCCGCTTGAATTTCCGCAAGAACACTGATGATCTCATGTAAGATTGTCAGTGTTCCTGTGGAAATACTATGCTGCTCCCGTTCGGGCAAAAGCCCTCTTGCGCAAATGCTTTTGCACAAAAGGGCCAGTGTAGACAACGCGGTATTGTTTTGCGCAAAAAAGCCCCGATGGCGAAAATGGCGATCGGGGCTTTCTTGCGCAAAACCACGTCTAGATTGGCACGGACGCTTTTCCACAAAAAGTGCTTTTGCAGAAAAGTGTCCATGCCGATCTAGACGCTCTTTTCCGCAAATGCTTTTAACAGAAAAACTTTTCCGTTAAAAGCATTTGCGGAAAATCATGCCAGTCTAGACGTAGCCCAACTGATTAATGCATGTTTTAATACAAAAAATGTCCTAACACTTTATATAAGCTCCCTACACATGGAACCGCCATATAAATGATTAGCTTTTAAATGTACTCATTTCTGCACATTATGTTTTAATCAGAGAAGAAAAAATGTTTTATATTTAGGGAGAATTAAAGTAAAACCAATGCCCAAATTTAGATCCATGAACCCCATAAATGTAATGATAGCATTCTCAAGCAAGTAAAGAGCATTTTGCAAGTAGTTTCAGATGGCACATGGGATCAAATTTTCATTTGGGACTAAATACTGACAGCTCCTATCAACTTTAGCTGGATTTCTGACTTTCCAGCATTTGTGAAAAATCAGGTCACTGAAGTGCACACACACCTGCTTTCACAGAATGCACACAAGTGTTTCCTCATTAACCAAAGACTAAGTTTAGAACAGGAGCAACATGTAAAAGAGTGATCAAGACTTTAAGGAGAACAGGGAAATAGTGCTTTAACAGTCATGTCCAGGCTAGACAACCGTGGAAGTTGCAGGATACACAGGACAGCAACTTGGACTGTCAAACAATGGGAGAAAAAACAAACTAGGGTAGGTCTATAGAATTCCATAGATCATCTGATGCAAGAGAACTACAATCATGAGGAACCATTTATAACAGCCAATGTGTCAAATAACTATTTTCAGACACGTACTATTTTATTAATAGCATGACAATGGGATTTATAACCCATTTCCATTAAGTGAACCATGAAAGCTGTTTGTAGTATAGCAATACACAGATAACCTTCATAATTCATCTTCTAGCTTCTGAAATATTCAACTCTCCTCATTTACCTGGAAAGATATGAGACCAGGATTGACGCCTGGATACATTTGAAAGAAAAACAAAAAACCTCCACAAAGAACCATAGAAAGGTACAGAAGGGTAGCCGAGTTAGTCTGTAACTGGAAAAACTTAAAAAACAACAAATAATCTAGCAGCACCTTAAAGACTAACAAAACATATAGATGGTATCATGAGCTTTTGTGGTCACAGCCCACTTCTTCAGATGAATGCTAGAAAGGTAGTGATGGAATGGACCTGTAGAAGTCACCAGGTCCAACCTCTGCACAGAGGCAGAACCAAGTAGAACTAGACCATTCCTGACGGGTCTTTGTCCAACCTGTTCTTAAAATATTTGCAGTGGTAGAGATTTCACAACCTCCCTTGGAAGCCCAGTGCAGAGCTTTAACAACCTTATAACCAGAGAGCTCTTCCTTACATCTCACCTAAAACCTTCTTGCTGATCAAGCTCATTTCTTCTTATCCCACCTTCAGAAAACTCTGCATAGAAGTGCTCATCATCAAGCTTATCAGAGCACCCCTCAGGCTAAGTCTATATAGCACTTTATAGCTCTGTAACTTTCTGGCGTATGTGTGTGAAAAAACACCATTCTCTCCCAAGCACAGCAAGTTACAAGCTATGTCTAGACTGCCACCTTTTTTCAATTCCTTTTTCGGAAGAGGCTCTTCCAAAATTTAGCCCATCTACACTGGACCAAATTTCGGAAAAACCTCGTCTTTTGGAAGAGCCCTTCCTTCCTCATAAAATGAGGAATACTGGGCTTCCGAAAGAGCGTGTCTGCTCTTCAGAAAAAAATTTCAGAAGAGTAGATGCGTTCCCTGGACGTCTGATATCCCGGAAAAACATAGCTCCCAGTGTGAACAAGGCTACAGCATAGGTTGTTTAAATGGAGCTCTGGGAGATCTCTCTCCCAGCACTTGTGCCGTGGCCACACTTTCAGTTAAGTGTAAACAAAACCTCAGTCATCTTCTCGCAAGATTAAACATGCCCACCTTTTAAAAATGTCCTCGAAGGCCAAGTTTTCTAAACCTTACATCATTTTTGTTGTTCTCTTTTGGACTCACATCTTTCCTCAAGTGTAGCACCCAGAACTGGACGCTCCAGCTGAATACAGTGCAGGACAATTACCCCAGAACATTAGCGTTTTTTTTTACAACTGCATCATACTCTTGTCTCGTATTCAATTTCTGATCCACTATACCTCTGAGGTCCTTTTCAGCAGTACTACCACTTAGCCAGTTACTCCTCATTTTGTAGTTGAGCTTTTGCATTTTAATCTTGTTGATTTCAGACCAATTCTTCAATTTGTCAAGGTTGTTTTGAATTGTAACCCTGCCCCTCCAAGCATTTGTAACCCTTCCCACATTGCTGTCATCTGCACATTTTAAAAGCATATTCTCCACTCTATTATCCAGGTCATTAATGAAATATTGATTAGTACCAGACCTAAGACTGACCCCTGTGGGACCCCCACTTGATTTATGACAGTTAGACAGTGAACCATTGATAACTACTCTAGAAGTACAGTCTTTTAAATCAGTTGTGCACCCGCCTTATAATAATGTATCTGTACTCTTACGACCTTAGCAGTCTCATGAGCATGCCTTGCAACTCCCATCCAAGTAGCTATTTTCTACAATATTTTGGGGCCTAATTTTCAAAAGACCTCAGGAGCCAACTGTGGACATTTGAGTATTTGAGAGATCTCTGACTCTTAATGTAATTACCCCACAATCTTCAGTTATAGCATTTTTTTACAAGCTAGTTTGGACCATTCCTGTTTAAAAAGTACTGAAAAAAAACCCATTTCCAAATCCTGTGAAGTTATAATGAATGAATTCCTCTTTTAATTCACTATTATACCAGGACAACTGCTTGGATCCAGTAGCACTTACATCCAACACTAATAATCATGACTGTGGCTTAACCTTGGTAGGCTTAGATAAAAACACACAGACTTTTCAAGCCTTAACACACACCTTGGAGGTCAGTTATCCTTCTCCCTCTCTCCCAACCTTAACAGAGCCTCCCCCCCATCTCCAGTAACAGAGACTCTCTTTTATATTGTGACATTCAGGGGTTGGTGACCTCCGATGGGAGACTCATGTGCTGTCTTGGAGAGTCATGTCTTCTGTACAAAGGCCAACACTGCACTTGTTCTAATCCTGGGAGAAACCACATCCCAGACTTTGAGACAGCTAGCATATCAGAAAAGGCAGAGGCCTCTTACTACACTTAAGTTGCAGTGGATACTTCTTATGATCTGAAGACGTCTTTAGGTTTGGGTGAGACAAACAATTGCACTAATGAGCTGTAATAATCACAGTAACTAAATATTGAAACTGAAAACATGTGACCTTCAACTGGGCCAAGGATAACCTAGGCATTAAGTTCAAAGACCAAAACTTCAGTAAAAGTCACACAATCCTGTCATGAGTTCAACTGAAAGTGATGCTACAAATACCCATTTCACGCCTGATCTATTGATTCAACAGCTAAAGGATCTCAGATACCTGATCTAGCTAGAGCTCAGGTAAGGCTCAGATTTAGGTGATCATTCCTGGTGAAGGCTCACTTTGATAAGATTATAATGCAGCACTTGGTTATGCTGGGCAGAGAGCTACTGTGTCAGGTCCTCTTGGATATACTGTAGCATATTACTTAATACAGAGTTGTAGGGATCTTCTCTATAGGATGCTGCAGATTTGTAAATCTGTGTTTGATGCAGTCCTAAAACACTACGAAGATTTCTATTAGAAAGCAGCACTTTGTTAAACCCTACCTCACACCAAACAGGAATTAACCTTAGAACACCATTAAATTAAAAAAAAAAAAAAAAAAAAAAAAAGCAAGTTAAAGGTTTGTATAGAACTTGCAAGTGACTCAGACTGAGGTTTCCCTAGAAAGGCATTTATTAGTGATCAATACAAGCCTACTATGTTATGGATAGAAGGCACTGAATTGATTATTAAAGTAGCATTATTTAGTCTCAGCTCCTAATTAACATTATCATAACCAGTTCGAGCCTCTGCTTCCAATTACTAGCACAGGAAAACAATTCAGGCACCACTGATACAAATGGAGCTCTTTCACCCATGTGGCCACAATTCATGGAGTGGGGAAAGAAAAGAGCAGTAATGTTATGCTAGGGAAGTGTTATTTGCCATCAACCGCTAAAGCCATAGTAGATGGTTTTCTGCATTAGCCTAAATTTGATGCATACAAAGGACGGCAATGTGTGCAATAGACATCAAACACAGCAACGCAAGGAGAGTCACAACACCATAACTAGCAAATCAAAGGCTGCCTTGCATCTCTCTCTTCTCCCAGCCTCCCCATTGCAAGATGGCAAGTGAGAAAGGAAAAGCCGCCCAGAAAGCAATTTAAAAGGTTATATTAATACAGCCTTTCTCCTGAAAGAGGCTTTTAAAATTACTTTCAGTGTTTCTGAGAAGACAGAAATAGGCAACTTTTTCACCCTAGAAAGAGATTAAAGGTCATCGTGTCAGTATAAATTACGACAGGAGCTAAACAGCTTGGGATTTGGAGGCTCAGAGTCTACTTGCTGACTTTAAGTCACTCTGTTTTACAGGAACACGTTCAGAATCACTGCAAATCAATTCTTTGCTCACAGAAGGAATTAGGAAGCTATCTTGTAAACTGTAAAGTGTACCCTCCATTTCCTTTGGCCAGATGGGACTTCACTGGGCAGCATGCAGTAGCAATCCACTTGCATGCAATAAAGTTTTGATTAGAAGCAGCATTGAATCAATTTTCCATGAATGGAGAGGGGAAAAAAAGTACCAAGCTGAACACCCTCTTGTGGTGACAAGTTCTACTCACCTCCTTGGTCTTTCACAGTCTGTGAGATGACGTGAAGCCTCCCGCTGTTTCAATTTCTAAAAGCTACACAAGTAGCTAGATGTAGAATCAGTCAGACTTGGAATAGGTTATTTGGGGGGTCAGAAACCATTTCGCTCCCACATCACTTTCAATTCAGCTACAGGTGTATCTGTAGCCCAGTGGTGAGTGTGTTACTAGTCCCTTTCCACTCCCATCCCCACCCCGCCCCGCTCTGCCAACACAGAGAGGATAAGTTGTTACAGCCCAAAGCTACAGAGACTAGTTCTTTAGGTGTAGCAACTCATGTTTTTATCACTAACGGTCCTTGGTTCAATTGCTGGGTGCATCAGCCACAAGGGCGGCTATCCCTTATATGCCACATAATGTATGTACACTATGTGTTCATATGACATTTTGGGTCTGGCCTTAGATGTGTGGGGGAGACACAAGTCTGGAGTTTCTGCCTAAAACACCACATGATGACAATTACATCCTGCCTTTCTCCCCCTCCTCATCTGGCAATCCTGTGCTCATATTTGTCCATTAATTTGAATGACCCATTTTACATAGTACAAGATATAAGTGAGGCTATCAAGAAACAATGTTCAAAGTGAGTTTGTGCAAAGGAATTGAGCCACTATCCCTTTCCCTTCCTTTCACACTACTCCTCGTCATTAGAGGAAAGGCCTGAGATCTGGGCACTATTGAACCGGCTCGAGGAGGAATCCATCCCTCCTTTCTTAAATACTCAAATCCTTGCTTCGTAAGAAAGGAAATTGATTGAAGAATTTATGTACACATGATTTGCTGCATTACTTATATTGGTTAAGATGCTGCACAGAAAATAAACATGGTTTTCCCCCTGTGCATGCTAGGAAGATTACCTATCATAGTCCTACTCTGTCTGTTATTCTGTAGCCAAAGCTGAAGACAGGCCAAACAAACTCTCAGGACAGAGAAAAACTGTTAAACAGCTGGTGAAATCAAAGGAAGCAGTGCTCATCCCACTGTTTAACAGCTGTGCTGGGTCAAAGCTTTGGCCTGAAGACCTGGTGCCTTTTCCGTAGCAAGCCCAATTAGGAAGGAAGCAAGGAAGGAAGGAAGGAAGGAAGCTGGGAAGAAAGAGCGAGACAGAACGCTTTGGATGAAGAGCCCCGATTATGCTTCTCCAGAAAGGAGAGTGAGAAGCTCTATGTGGCAACAGGAAAGAGTCTCTAGCTTAATGTGAAGCTGCAAGGTCAAAGCATCATATCCACGGTTTCCTTTGTCCCTCAGTTCCAAAAGCATTGGGTACCTGCCACAGAAAGCGTCAGCTGACTGTTGTTTGAGGCTGGGGAAACCTTGTATTCAAAGGGACGTCCCCTCCTCTCTTTCCCAAGAGGGACAAACAAAGCAATCCAGGCTCACGCCAGTCACACAAAAGTGCCAAGAGCTACTAAATTATCCAACTACTCAAACTAACAGCATCGATCAAGCTAGAAAACCAAGCTGCAGCTCTTGGCATTGATACAATTAGAGAGTACAGCTGCAAGAGCGTTTGCATTTTTCACCTTCCTGTAGTTACAATTAACAAAAAAGGTCTTTGCACTCCACCCACTGCCAAATACTGAGAGAATGAACGTTACAGATATAGTTTGACTTGCAACACCGTTAAGAGTCCCAGCCTTCTTAAACAAAAAACAAAATATAACAAATGTGTTTCCTAGAACTATTCCTATTATCTTGGGGATTGAAGATTTTTTTCGTTATGATGCCCCTCATATTTTCAAAACAACAAATAGTCTGGTAGTACATTAAAGGCTAACAAAACATGTAGATGGTATCATGAGCTTTCATGGACACAGCTCACTTCTTCAGATGTCATCAGCCGGTCATCTGAAGAAGTGGGCGGTGCCCACGAAAGCTCATGATACCATCTACGTGTTTTGTTAGTCTTTAAAGTGCTACCAGGCTATTTGTTGGTTTTTAAGTTTATCCTGTATAGACGAACTCAGCTGCCCCTCTGAAGCTCATATTTTCAGTTCAATTACAGAGATCTGGATACATGATTTTATTATGCAATTAACAATAGAAGCCATAAAAACTATTGTTCAAGAGACCCACTATACCTATTTTTGTATCAGCTATTTTTCAATTTGACTTAGATCTTTTTATTGATTTAAGTGGGCCTGTGTCTTGCAGGTGAGATTTTTAAGATATTGTGATTTGGTTTACTGTAAAATTAACACAAGGCTGCAGTCAAAAAATTCCTAGCCATCTAGTCAGGGAAGACATACTGAGAAAACACATTCTGATCCTACCTATGCCAAAGGGGGAAAAAAGCATATAGGATGACATAAGGTTTCTTTAAAGCTTTGAGACTGAAGTGCACTTGTCATTTGGAGTGCAACAAAGCTCGATGGTCAAGTGACTAAAGAGTCCCTTAATGTTCGGGTACAACAGCTTTGCTTATTCAAGAACAGTTAGTTCTTTACTCATTACTCCTACTTCAGGGCTGAGTCTCCCTCTTGCCCCATAACCGAGTAACTATATCAGACCCCTTCATGCAAGTTTCCCTCATATTCGAAATACCTTCATTCAGAACTTAAATATCAACAAACACAGCTTCTTTAAATAAATATGAATAAAGGGATGTAGTGAATTTATCCAACTCGGTTTGTTCTTTATGTTTCTTTTTCCGCACAACTTAGTTCTGTGACAATGACTGAGGTATGTTGAATCAGAACAGTATTTTCGGTAGCATTATCCTAAAATTCTGCATGACTAAAGTCCTCAGCAAGAACAACTGCAAATCATCGGTCATTCCAGGGCTGGAGAATAAGTTCATCACTTCATACGCAACCAGTTAAAATAATTAAAATATGAATTACTTGTGAGGGTAGCATCAGAGGGAGACAAAACAAGAATATTTTAATATTTGAAAAATCTCAAAGGAGTAGCCATGTTAGTCTGTAACTTTAAAAACCAGGAGTAGTCTTGTGGTACCATAGCTCTCATCTACCATATCCCTGGCCTACACTAGGGAGTTATTCTGAAATAACCCCCCTTATTTCAAAATAATAAGTGGAACGTCCACAGTACCTGTTATTTCAAAATAACGGGCTGGTTATTTTGAAATCTGTACTCCACCTTTCCTCAGAAAATAAGCTTATTTTGAAAAAGTTATTTCTAGAGTTAGTTTTGAATTTAGTTATTTCGAAATAATTTCTTAGTGTAGACATACCCTTAGAGACCAACAAAAATATACAGGATCAGGAGCTTTTGTGGGTAAGCTTCTTACACACAAAAGCCCACAAAAGCTCATGATCCTATATATTTTAGTCTCAAAGGTGCCACAGGACTACTTGTTTTTAATCTTTGAAGTTATTGTATACCAACAAGGTATGTAGTACAACATAGGAAAGGTACGTTTCCTTAAAAAGTCTCTACTAGAAGGTCTAAGACAAGAACAAAAGAGATACCGTTCACTAAACTGGAAACAATTAAAACCTAAGCTAATTTTCCACTCTAGAATAAGTAAGACAGAACAATGTGACTTACGGTTAAGTATTACTAGGGGGCTGCACCCCTTGCTTGCTATGCTCACAAACCTCTCACAGTGTTTGGCCAGGGGGAGGGGGCTGGAATAGACTGGGGGGTAGGTGTCCAGCCAGCAGGGAGGGTTCAAGAGCAGGCTGGGGAAGGTGTCTGGCTAGGGCAGGCATGTCCAAAGTCCGGCCCGCGGGCCAATTGCGGCCCATGTTCCAGTTTAATACGGCCCCCGCTTCCTCCCCCTCTCCTGGCTCCCCGGTGCTCTTTTGAACTGGCACGCCCAGTGCGCCGCTTCCGGCCACTCCCATGGCCTCCGCGGTCCTAGAGCCTGCCCTGTAGGGCACGTCCGCAGCCCCGCTCCCCCGCTCGGCTGCGGGTTCGCCCTGCTCCCGGGCTGCCGTGAGGCCGGCGTGCCCTGCGCTCTCCGCCCGCCTCCGACCCCGTGGGCCCTCCGCCTTGGGGCTGAGAGTGCGTGGACGGCCCTCACGCATGTTCACTTCTTCAAATCTGGCCCTCTTTGAAAAAAGTTTGGACACCCCTGGGCTAGGGGGAAGGGACGGAAGCAGGCTGGGTGTGTGAGGTCTCAGCCGACAGGATGTGTGACGAGGCTAGGGTGCAGGGAAGGGAAAGGGGTGTGGCTCCCGACCCTCTCTCCCCCGTGCGTGGCTCCTCCACCCCACCTGAGATGGGAGGCCCCTACCCCCATGAAGGAGAGGCCTCGCAATTCCCGGCCCCCACTCCTGTGAGGGGGAAGGGCGGAGGCCGCATGGCTCTGGCCCACTGGAGCACCGGGGAGGGAGGGACCAGGCAGAGCAGCTGAGGGCGGAGGGAGGGGCTGTGGGACGCAGAGTGACGTAATGACATCACTCCATCGTCCCACAGGAAAAGTTCCTTTTATATCTATCTATATAGATAGAGATCATACACACACACACACACACACACACACACACACACACACACACACACACACACACACACACAGAGAGAGAAAGAACTTTACAAGCCAACATTCTGTTAGTATGGAGTGCAGTTTAGAAAGGCCCAGTACAGGCAGTCCCCGGGTTACATGGATCCGACTTACATCGGATCCCTACTTACAAACGGGGTGAGGCAACCCCGCACTAGCTGCTTCTCCCCAGCAGACCAGGGAGATGCGAAGCTAGCGCCCCCGCCAGCAGACCAGGGAGACGCGGAGCGGCTTTTCTCAGCAGACACCTCAGCTTGAGAATAAAGGACTGAGGGAAGTGAGGTGTGGGAGAATAAAACTGAGCTCTGGAGAAATGTTTGGCTAGAGTTTCCCCTACAATATGTACCAGTTCCAACTTACATACAAATTCAACTTAAGAACAAACCTACAGTCCCTATCTTGTACGTAACCCGGGGACTGCCTGTATTGTATTTTCTGGAGTCCATTATTGGAACCAGTGGAGCACATAGCTCAATTGAAATACTAAGCAGAGGTGGAGGGAGGCTGTTTGCCCCCCTCAGACATGACAGGGGAAGGGGAACTGGAGCACTTTCTACATCTGTACAAAAGGTTTAGGGCTTGGTTTTCAGAGGAACTGAACCTCTGCAGCTCCCACTGACTTCTCTATAAGTACAGAGGTTAGTGGTACCTCTGAAAAATTGGGCCTATCATGTGCATGTTTCACATCACTGCCTGCTCCAGGCACCAGCACGTGTGAAGTGTCATCAAGTCTCCTGTGCATCAACAGTCCAGCATGAGTGCAGAGGCACCTCACTCTGGCCCCACTGAAGTCAACAGCAAACCTCCCCACCAGAGTGAGGATTTCACCCCAAGAGCATGAGCCAGAACGTTCTCTCACTCCACAGCAACTGGAGGGGCAAGAACTCTGTGAATTCATCTCAAGTCCACAAGGCCCTTGCTTCAACCCCTTCCCACCCAGCTCCTCCTTTACACAGGTGATTAGCAGAGAGCAGAACTGCTGCATAGAGTGGTGTCCCAGTACACATGTGATGGAGTAGGGGCCTTTGTATTTTAAACCACTAACTCCATCCAGGAGACCCCACCCTTGGCCACACACACCCCACAGGAATGTTCAGATTAACCAAGTCTGGGTGAGTAACTCCACTAGACATGAATGTGTGTCTAGGATCAGCAACAGCCGCATATGGAATGCAGAACAGGTGATGTGTATGGAAAGCAGGAGAGGTCGGGGATATGACTTCACTATTTTGAAAGGATTTTTGGTTTTAAAAGAACCCAACCCAGCAAATTGAAGGTCGGATCTTCAAACTGTCTCAACGCAGAGGTAGGCTAATACTGAGCACTTACAAAAATGCTCACTTTAAGAGTGTTATCCCTAGTCCTAGAGGGACTCGGGATGCCTTTTCAGAGGTTCCAAGAACCCGCACCTCCCATTCAAGTCCATCGAAGCCATAGGTTTTCAGCACATCTGAGAATTAAGGAACTTTTACTTAGGACCCTAATTATGGATTTAGAAGCATTAATTTAGGAACCCAGATTTGAAAAAGTTGGCCCCTCTCCACAGCCAGCAGGTGAGTTTAGCACATGACATGCCCAGTCTATTTGTTTAAATAAGTGAGAGTGAGAGAGGAATGCAACTCCGACATCACAAGCCCCATCAGTGTTTGAGCAAGTGTCCAGGTCAGTTCTCCTCATGGAGTAGATTTCCTGTTTGAGCAGAGACCCGATTTGCCCTTTGTAGGTGCACATACAGCAAGTATGCAAAAGAGCCAAGATGGTCAGGGATTCAATGCCATGCTCTGCATGTTCCTAAACATCCGACTAGAAGCAGGGACTGCATGAGAGCAGATGGATCATTCAACAGTGGTCCTGTTCTTCTGAAGCACGTGGCACTGGCCACCATTAGAAGAGGGACTCCTGAGTTAAATGGACCATTGGTCTGAGCCAGTCAGGCCGTTCTTAGGCTGAGCTACTTAAACTTTTGTGACAAATTATTCCCGTTTCTCAGCCAGCCCTAGTGTAGCGTTCAGCTTACAGAGTAATCAAGCCATTGATCTCCTGCTTCAAAGGAATAAGAGTTCCTCCGGAATAGGACTTTATTCCGGAAGATCGGGCCAGTCTAGACGCTTTTTTTCCGGCTTTTCCCCAAGCCGGAAAAAAAGCGGCGGACATGTTTATTTAAATCCGCGGGGGATATTTAAATCCCCCACGGATTTCCCTATTCCCACTTTCAAAATTAGCATGCCCCTTCCGAAAAAGGGGCCAGTGTAGACGTAGCCGAAGCCTCGTATAACAAAATATTTACTTCACACATAAAACATTGTTTCAGTTTAAGACAAAGGGCTCTGTCTGATCCTACACCTGCAGCAGAACACCATTGGTTTCATGGGTACGTGAAGACTAAAGATGATTCTGTGGCTCAAAATGAATCTTAGTTCTTCCCACTTTGATAACTCAGCTGTAGTCAATAGACGGCAAGGTCCAGTGATTAGGGCTTTAGTTTAGGAGTTAGGAGACCTATATATTTTGTGGGTGCACACTAGGGATGTAAAATCCCATTTAACTAGTGAACTAGTTAAATAGTAACTGATTAAATAGGGCCGGGTATGGGACATGTTCCAGCCTACTGAGCTGGAGTGGACCCTGCGCCATAGGCAAGGGCTGCCCCAGCCCAGCTGCTACCGACCCCGCACTAGGCTACACTAAGGATGTTAAAATGCAGCTAATTGACTAGTTGACTAGTCTATAGGCACGTCCACATTCCTCCTTTGAAATGTACAAGAGCCCCAGCGTCCTCCTGGTAGGACAGAGGAAACTTCGTGCGCTTCCTTCATGCCCCCAGACCGTAATTGGCCTGGGGGCGGGAGAGCAGCAGGGCCTCTGCAGGCTGGATCAACCTGCTTGGTGGGCCGGATTTGGCCTGAGGAGACCCTTTTGCCCACCCCTGCCCCAAACAGAAGATGAAAGCAGGAGTTTTGCTCCGTGCAGAGCAGTGTGACTATTTGCTGCACTTAGCACTGATGCATCTGCTCATTTGAGCAGAGAACAAAATTAATTATCAGCACCAGTGAAACACGAAGGAGAAAAAGTCACTCCAGGCTCGGTGTCCAGCTCACCTGCCTAGAACTAGCTCTCCACTCAGACAGGGGAACACCAAGGAAGGCAGCAGAGCTGCATTTGAGAGGAGAATCAACCCACCTGCCCATTGTATTCACTTTTCCAAGCTGGTCCATGGAAGTTCTGCTGGATGTATGAAAATGGAATGTGATCCCTGCTCAGGGACATATAGCTATGCAAGAATTGGGCCAAATTCTGAGTGCAACGGACTAATGGCCTTCCTGAATAATGGAGAGCAAGGATTGGGCCATTATCTACACAGACAATTGATGTCAGCCTCTAGATTTTGCAGTAGGTTGAGGGAAACTATCACTGTAGTTAAGTTTGCCTGTTTAAAAAAAATACATATCACCATCTCAACACACTTAAGTGGAAATGATAGCATTTAAATGTGATCTATTGTATGAGCCCTCGCAACAAGCAGAACATGATTTTTAAGCAATGGTTAGTCTGATTTAACTAGTTACATTCACCAGTGTAACTGACACCTGTTCCATCATCCTTAATACACCTACTTCTTTCTCCGATACCATAAATAGATTAGAAAAGTTTCTGCAGATGGCCATGACCCCATTTGTTTGTGCACTTAGCCATGTATGAATCACTCTTGGCGTGTAGCACTACTCTGGAATTACTGAAAGATAACTAGTCGGCACAGACACCAATAAATGAATCATGCTTTCCACAAGACCAAACCTTTGGGCTTTCACAGACACCAATTACAAAGTAAAAAGGAAAGAACAAAGAAATGACTAAGTCTGTTTGCATAGTGTCATGCAAAGTTGATTCATAGATTTACAGAATTTTTACTGACAGCATTTGCACGAGCTTAGAGTAGCGAACAGTCTGCTCGACATATAAGACAGAATGGGAATAAGTGATAAAAAACAAGAAACAAAAAAATCTAAACCCCAGAACTCACAACTTGCTGTGTCTATGCTTGAAAAGTTACATACATTTTCGTAAATGAAATCTTTTCGCTTTTAGTAACTTTAAAGCTGTTGGTTAATCAACAGCTCGCATGGTGTATTTCATCATGCAACTAAATTCTACTTGTTGGATTGCATGGGTCAAGTGTGCAAATATGGGCATTTAAATTGCACCTGCTGAATGGCAATTCCATATTACATGCCCAAATTTTCAAGCTGCAGGAGCAAATGAATTGTACTGCCGTTTGAATAGCTTTAATCTGGGACGCTCTGGTCTGGTGATATCCATGGTCCAGCATCATCGGGGACCTGAAGGTGCTCTGGGGTTGGAACACTCATGTGAAAAACAACGATGTGGCAGGACCACAAATGTTGCCAGCCCAGAGAGTCAGGCTGGTGGCTTAGAGTGGAGTCCTGAGGCTAAGGGCTGGCGGTGAGGAACTGGTGGATGGGAGTTGGAGCCAGTGGCTAGGAACTGGTGGCCAGTGCCAGAGCCAAGCAACTGGGGCTGCGGGCCAGCAGCCTGCAGCAGAGGTTGGACGCCAGCTGCTGGAAGCAGAGAGGCTGATGGCCAGCAGCAGAGGGACCAGCATTGACCTCCCCTGGTCTGGCAAACTCCCTGGTTTGGGACCTGTAAGCTCCCAGGGTGCTGAATCAGGGAGGTCCAACCTGTAAAGACTTGCATCAGCAAATATGTTTGCACATATATATGCAAGCCTTTGTGCGTGTATTGTAAGGGCTAAATTAGCCATATATGATTGAGAATTGTGGTCTTTTGTTAAGTGATTTACGCAGCATTGTACTTTTATTGTGCATGCACAGACAATTTGAAAGCATTACGAAAATACACCAATACACACAGAATAACTTCAACAAGCATCTTGAAAAGTTAAAAATGCTGCGTTAGATCTCCGTGTGAAAATCTATAGTCCAACTGATATTACATTTCCCAATAAAAGAAAACTAATGATTCTAAATACAGCATAAAGGCAGCTTCCTATCAAAAATAAATTCTGAAGTTCAAAAATGTCAGGAGATTGTATAAATTATACATGACTCTCAACATTTTTACTGCATGTACTGCAAAATTACTATTAGGTCATAAAACAGAAATAAGGTTTAGGAGGACTAGGTACGGATATCAGGCATGTGAGCATGTATCACTTGTAAATTCAACTACCAGGCTTGCAGGTTTTACAAGATACATGGCCATGAGCGCCCATAAGTCTGATCTCAGCATCAAGTCTTAAGTATGTGCACGGCATAATAAAGTCAAATTGAAGGAAGACATTTTAGTTGTATAGATGGGTGCAGAAAGATACTAGAAACACACACAAGACCTTTTTTGTTGTAAGGCTTCCTATAGAACTAAGTGTTATGCTGATCTGGAAACCTGGGTTCACATGATTATGTCATTAGATACAAATGGAATGGAGCTGGTCTCTTCCAAACATCAGCTGACTAAGCAGAAAGCTACCAGACTGGGTCAGTTGGACATCTCTGCCCTAGAAAGTCCCATGGCTAGAGCAGTAAAAAAAAACAAAAAACAATAAATCAGTCTGTACTAGAAGGCACTGGTAAAACTATTTGTGTAAGCACGCTTACTAGATCCACATCCTTAAGGACATCACATACCCAACCAAAGAAGAAATCTTTACACCCATCAGCTTCAAGTAAGAACGATTGTGTTCAAGAACCAGATTAAATGTTTTGTGTTTCCATTGATTTTTCTTCTAGATAAGGGATGGGGAACCTCCAGCCCTCTGCAAGACCTGAGCCTCGACATTTCCTCCTCCCCGGGGCTGGAACCATGAGCACCGGCTCACCTCACTGCAGGGAGAAGCTAGGATGCCAGGCTGCTCAGCAGAGGGAAAAATGATCAGGGAAGCTCTGAGTCTATGTGCACCTGCCCCTGCAGCTCCCATTGCCTGGGAACCAGGGTGAATGGGAGCTACCAGGCAGAGCCACCTGGCCACGTTGTGGCAGCTTCTAGGACCAGGGTGGGGCCAGGGAAAGGGAGGAGCCTGCCTAGATCCTGATATGCCACCAACCAGAAGCTGCTTGAGGTAAGCCATGCCAGGTCAGAGACCTGATTTGGGACTGCCCCAACCCCAAGCCTCCCATCCTCCAGATGCCCTTGCAGGGCTGAAGCTACCCCCTTACAGATTCACATGGGAGCATTGCTGTCTGTTCACCATTGTCAGGGAGTGAAGGGAAAGTGCACAGTTTGCTTCATTCCTCACTCTGGCTGGAGAGCGCAGGGGGCAGATAAGCTATGCACTTTGCTTTTGCTCCCTCACAGGACCAGGAAAGGGAAGAGCAACCAGCCCTGATATGGATCCGGGGGTGGCCTTTAGAAACCCACCACCTGCCTTCCCTACACATACCCCTACATATATATTAACAGCCCCCTGCCCTAAGCCCCTCCTCAACCTCCAACCCTGACGTCTGCACTCCCCATATCCCCAGCCGGGAGCCTCTCCTTAAGGACCTGAGCAATGTAGGGTAAATGTGCTAGTGCAGATTAATAAAAAGTATTCTATTTAGGGGGAATAATCTAAATCAGAGACCCTAAGCATTAGGTGGAGAGGCGAGACAGTCAGATTGTTCAAAATGCTAGTGCCAGTTTAGGTTTCTCCCTGGAGAAAATTAGTATATTCAAAACAAACTCAATGCTTTGATAATAAATTAACATTTCTACTAATTTCCTGTTTGGCGTAATCATGCCGTTAGCAGGTGTACCAATACCTGTGATGAGCTCGATGTTTTAGGTGGTTCCAAAGTAGAGAACAGCAATTATTCTTCACACTTACATAGCACTTTTCATTACTAGTTTTCAAAACCCTGTATTTTACAGATGAGGAACCAATAATAAATGTTGGGAAATATGTTTTGGCTATTTTTTTAATTAGAAAAAGCCTCTGCCTCCTGGACTTAGAGAAAATAATGGACAATTTTCATTACAAAGAAACATTTAAAATGCAGATCAAAGTGCAGCCTTCTAAGCTATATTCCTTGCTAAACCATCAAAGCCCTCTTTACCTGGAACAATTACACAAATCCTCTGAATAAGGATGAGACACTGATACAACTGAAATGTATCTGAAAAGAGATAAAAGTTATCCACTGCTGCAGAAATTCCACTGAGATTATTTTAAGCCATTTTTGGCAGTGTTAAGCAAATTAACCTTTACCCAAAATAAATAAATAAATAAATAAATGTATCAATCTGCAGTTCTTTGGAATTGAAAACTCATAAGAACCAACTGGCACACAAATGATATCTATCCCACCCTGTAAATGACTGAGCTAGACTTTTAGCAGCTAACAATATTTGTCCAAATGCAAATAGCATGCAGTGTAATATTCTGCACTTGTACCTTGACCACTCTTCAAGGAATTCAATCAAAGATCACTAACTATTGCAACAGTGAAGTCAGGAAGAAGCTACAGATGGTAAACTTTCTCACAGTGAGATGAAGGGTCAAATCCTGATCTCACCTGAGATGGAATCCTAGCACCACTCAAATCAGTGAGGAAAAAAGACTCTCATTGACTTCAGGGGGACCAGGATTTCACTTTGCATTGGCATCAATAAGGCTGGGATTTGATCCCCAGGACCAGCTCCATTCATCTCAGTTACACCTGATGAGGATCTACCCCAAATGACTGGAGCAAAATCACCCAGCAGTTTAGTCACAAAGCCATTCCTACTATGGCTGCCAACTTTTGTTCGATGCATTCCTGAAGTTTTCATCACACGACATTATCTTTAAAGATTAATCTTTTATTCCTGCAGACTCCAGGACATTCCCGCAGGGTTGGCAGCCCTATAGCCCTGTACTCTAATGAATAAACTTGCACATTTCTTCTCTGAGTCTTAGGCTTTGTCTACACTTAAAAGTTTAAAAAGCAACCATGGCAGCTCTCCCAGCACTCTATGTAAACCACCTCCACACAGGGAGCAGCTAACAGCAAGGTAGCCTGGTTCACATTGATTCTTTACAGTGCTGCATCTTGCTGCGCTGGGGGGGGGGGGGGGGGAGAGAGAGAGAGAGAGAGAGAGAGAGTGTGTGTGTGTGTGTGTGTGTGTGTGTGTGTGTGTTTTCACACCCCTGAGTCAGAAAGTTACAGGGCTGTAAAGTGCCATTATAGACTTAGCCTTAGTTTTATGCTACACTAAAACTCTAGCTATGTTAATTACATGGCAGTAGTCAATGTATCTTGATTCAAGTTTCCCTGCCATCCCCGCAGCGGGAGGCCGACGGAAGCAAATGCTCCCATCAGCTTCCCTTACTCCTTGCAGGAGCAGGAGTACCAGCTATGGACGGGGTGAGGAGGGGATGGGAAAGGGTGACCTCTGAGTTCAATTTAGCAGGTCTTTACTAGACCTGCTAAATCAAACTTCAGAGGATGGATCGTGGCAGCATCAATCTTCCCCAGACTGAAGACATAGCTTCAGAGGTTGCATACAAGAACTACCATTAAAATTAATAGCCCTTTTACTACATGTTTGTTTAGAGCAGTCCCCTTGTGAACAGAGAATATACATAATGCAACAGAGGGCTCCTTGTACATCTCTACTTGTATGTCTTCCAGTTCAGGAGTTGTTAGTAAAAAGGCAAAATACATATGGCTGATAACAGACACATGGTAACTATCTGAACCAAAGACCTTAAAGTATTGGATTAGAAACTGTACCACACATGCCATTTCTTTAAGCAAAGCAAATTTTCTTCATTGAATGATTGTTAATACTACCAGTTATAATTTAGTTACTGATTAACTAAAGGGTATTGGCTTGTATGATCTTTAAATAAAAACAATCAAGACCAACACATGCGACTGTGCAACTCTTTACTGCATGGGAAAAATATAGATCACCACAATTCCTGTCCATTACAGTCACTGTATATTTATGTGACCCCTTGTAAAGGCCTTCTCATTGCTATCCATTTATAATTTTGCATTTCAAATTTGTCCTGAATTTCCATTGATCCTGCCAACTTGCCAAAGGATTTTTGAATTTTAGCATGTTCAGAGAGAAACAGCAAAAGAAAAATAATAATAATAATAATAATTGAAAAAGAGAACATATTCTTTTTAGATCCCACTCCTTACGTTTCCAAAAAAATCAGGAGAGACAGAGAGAGACTTTTAACATATACTGAAAAATGTAGTGGAAACCTCAGTTCCTACTTAATCTATCTATTTATCAAATGCATTTCTACACCATCCACTAGTCACCTCAATTATTAGTATTTGAGACCCTGATATAATTTCAGCATGCATAAAAATAATAAAAAGACCTAGTCAGTGGGTAACACACACCTCCATAAGAAAGAGTAACAAAACTCATTGCAGCAAATATTCTCCTAAGTGTATCATGATACTGACCGAAGAGTTAGATGCATCATGTCAGTGCTTCACGCTATATGTGATTTCAGGCACACATGCCCTTCTAATGAATGCCACCTGACTTTGACCCACCTTATGGTATCAGGATCTGGAGGGCAGCAGATGATGGCCCACAGAAGAAGAGAAAAGTCTTACTCTTGTCCTCCTGGGGCACAGAATAAATGATCATTTTAAGGCCTCTGTGATATCTAGGCATAGGAGTAAGAGATGGTAAGTTACATCTATATCTTCACTGAAAAAAAGAATCAAAAAAGGTGTTTTAACAGACAAGAGAGAGCTAACTCAAAGAGAGCTGTGTATAATCCCAGTGGAGACCAAACACAGGTAATTCTTCCCTCAAACCTGTTCCTGTCTGCTCTTGGATTTTACAGGAGATGGCTCTTTCTGTAAAAACACACACTCCCTCTAGCCCCCTAATGAAGACGCAACCAAAGAGAGGCAGAACTCTCCAGAGTTTTGTTTGTAAATATATCAAAGTGAGATTTCAGCAACCAAGTAGGCTTTGTGTAGAGAGACAGCAGCTTTCTAAAAAGCTGGTAGCAGACCTGCACTATTCATGGCACATTCTTTTACATGTGCGTATCTTGTTTATGAAAACTCGAGTCAAAAAAATTGTAGAACGGAAAAAGGTCAATATTTTCGTAACTCAGATTATTTCAGTCAATGGCGGGCAAAATCTGCATTTGGTTATTAAAACTAAAGAATGCAAAGATTTAAAAGTTCTACCTTCGGAAAGAAATCCACTCACATGATTAACTCAGAATGGTTTAAAACCAGCAATCTAAGCCACTTTTTAAATGTGTGTCTAGGGTCTGCTTTCCAACTGTATGGATGTCAAGAGAATGTTCTCAGTTCCTTCGTTAACAAATAATTTAACTACTTTAATAACAACAATAAGCTCCAGAATGTTTTGACTAACATCAGTATAAGAAAATCAGCCAGCTCTTTACTCCCAGTGAATAATAGCACCTTACCACTTCAGCTTTCCCACTGACTCATTAGCCTTCTGCACCTGCATCCCGCTACCATGTTGAAGTTCTAGGGAAGTGCAAAAGCATTCTCTTGGTTATGGGTGTCCAGCCCTACCTATGACCCGTAACTTTCTCAAAAAAGTTCTTTCTGGTCTGAAATATCCTTGGTCTTCACAAGGAACCTCCACTATTTGATCTGAGGAAGTGGGTCTGGCCCACGAAAGCTCATCATCTAATAAACCATCTTGTTAGTCTTTAAAGTGCTACATTGTCCTGCATTTTGCTTCAACTACCCCAGACTAACACGGCTACATTTCTATCACTATTTTACCAGTGCTAATGAGCCTAGTGCAACACAAACCGGGCTGTCACAAGACTACAAGAACTCCTCCGTGGATAACACTGAACTGAATAAACGCAATTTTGCCATTTTTAGCAAGCTGGGAAGTGAGCTACTGAATGAAGAGTGCAGCACTGATTTGTTTATTCAGCTGAATAATTAGTTATTTACAGACTCAGACAACATTAAAATCACCCTGACCTCTTTCACCCAGCCTGACTGATTAGGGCCATAGGGGAGACGTCTGTCTTGCTTAACAAGGGGCAGAATACAGGCATTATGGCAAGTCAGAGTACTCTTTTTAGTCACTACAGTAGTCAAGACTTTGAACCTGGAGTAAGCAAAAAAAAAGGCAAAACAAAACCAAAAACCCCATTTATAATCCTAATCTAAGAGTGCCACACACAGATGACCAGATGCATTATCTAGCTGAATAAACACTCATTCTTGATGTATGGACTAGAGACTGCACTGAACTATGAAGCGGTGGCCTCAATACACAACTTACCTAAGGTTAAATGAAAAGTTTGCTGTTACGCTACTTTCATGCAGCAATCAAATAAATTGCTTTTAAGGCCAGTCAAAATAGTTTGAAAAAAAGAGTAAATAGCCAGCAAAATACTCTACTAATAATCAGGCCTGTGGTTGCACAATAATCTTTTCTATTGAATCCAGACCAGAAGCAGCATTAATGTTGGTTTACACTGCAATTTAACAGCTTTGGCCTCACAGAAATTAGTTATTTTGCCAGCAATTTAAAGTTAACTCCTGCGAGATTAACTGAAATTAGAAGAATGAATGTTAAAGGGCCCGATCCAGAGTCCAGTGAAATTACTAAACACTCTGGCCACTTCAATGGGATTTGGATCAGGATCACAGCACAAAAGAAGGGTGCAGAATTAGAAAGCCACTGTTTGATAGAGGAGCTTAGCAGTATAACAGTCTCACATACAAGGTTCTAGCAAAACTGGTTCTACCTTTACAATAAAAATTGTGCAAAACAGTTAAGTTTTCTTTATTCTTCCTAGGGCTACACTCAGGCAGTAGCAACATCAAAAGCTGGCATCCATCTGCTGCTGAATCTTTCAGAAACTGGAGAAAAATCTTAAAACGGACAATACCTCTAAAAAGCCAAGGAGTAAAATTCAAAAACAGCCCAAATGGGTCCAAACAGAAACTCTTGCCATGAGTGAGACTGTGGGAGAGACTTTTTACATCATTGCTGCTTTGATCTAACCTAGTTTAAAAAAATAAGTTCCTCAGATTCATTATGCAAAGGGACAGAGAAATAATTTGCATTCATTCATTGGCTGGCATAAAAGAGAGACATATCTTTATTTTTTATGTAGTACCATTGGTATGCATATCTAACATGGTCTGTTAAAGTAAAAAAAAAAGAATAATGGTCTATTCAGTACTGATAGTGTTAATAAAATCAGGCAAATCCAGCTTAGTTTTGTCTGAACACGAATGAGATTAAATCAAGATTAAAGGTGCATACCGTACAAAGGGCATAGTTTATTTTAAAATACAAGTCGAACACGTTTTAGTACCCAGCGTGTGAATGCAAATATATTTTTCAAAATTCAAACAACCTGAGTCAGGGAACACAAGAATCTGACTATCTAACATCATAAGGGCCCAATGCTGTCCTGAATCCTCTCTCTGCAACCCCAACGAAGACAATGGCAAAATTCCCTGCTGGCATTAATGGGCATATCTCAATTTACTTTCACCTACTTACACCAGGAACTGCTTTGGCCCAACGGGGTTGTCTGAGTATAAGTGAGGGTGGGTGTGCACCCCAAATTTCAATTTTTCACTGAATGCACCAACACACCCAGATCCAAATTCTGCTCTGAGTCTAACAGCATAGTATCTGGTGTAAATCAGATCAGAGTTGGCCTTCTAGAAGCAGAAAAACCACACAGGCTGAAACATTTTGACAAGATTAATTTTCCAGACAATACAGTTAAAAATAATAGCTAAAAAAGCCAATCCACTTCTCAAACAACAATAACAAGATCACCCTACAGAAACAAATACCCCCATCCCAGAAATGAAAACTCCGCATACAAACCATGGCTGTCTTTCTATTTCAGCTCCATATGGTCCATTTTCAAAGGCCAGAATGGCAAACACAAAACTGGAGGTATCTGATCAGATCATGTAAACATACTCACTATTCCATTTTTATGGATTTAAAAATAAAAAAGCTAATTTTCCAAATATTTGCTCCATTTCTGCCTGTAGCCCTATCACTGCCATATAATGACATGATCACATATAATTTAAATGTATTGGCTAATTAAGATACTTAAAAACAAGATTCATATGTTCAAGAATTGACAACACTATCCTGATGGGTCAAAATCTCCCAACCATCATTTCATCAGAAGGGAGAGAAATGTAGTCTATTCAGAAGAGCAGACAACTAAATTAACAAAACTGTCTCAGTGTTGGCCAAAACATCATTAGGTTTATATTATTAGCGGAAGGGAAGAAGCTACATAAAAATGATGAATTTGAAAATGATTTTTATATATATGTGCTGAAACAAGCAACAGTGGGGGAAGATCGATTATCATAATTGTCCATTGTACAAACTACTCAAAATTATATACGGGGGTAGCATTAAATGCAGTTTTGTCCATTAATATGGACAGATTTTCTTTATACGAGGATGCTGTGTCTCATAAATATTCTAAATCCTAACCAGCAACAGATGAAAGATCAGAACCACCATGGGGAAAAAAATTAATAATAAAAACATTAATTTGCATCGAAGGAGCTATTTTACCATTTCAACTGACTTCCTTATCTCTATTAGGAGAGGCTTTTGACAGGCAAAACCTAACACTGCTCTCCCAGCAAAAACTTTACATCATTTGGGGGAAGTGCTGTGTCCAGGAGCTTTGTATTCTGTTCACCAAAGCCAAGACCTGGCTACTTGACAGTGCCCAGAATGGAGACTGATGTGGTCTTTTGTCATTTTTTACCTTTTGTCTGGTGCTTGTGATGTTTAAACACCACACAGAGAATTCCTGGAGAAAACATTCCCTCCAATGTGTGGCAACAGCATATGTTAAACTGGCTAATGAGTCAAATTTGATCATGATCATACAGGGGTGTCTACACATCAACAGATTCATGCTAAATAATTTAGGATCTGACATATATTTAGAAATGTCTGCAGACCAAAAGAAATTGAAGCAGAAAGACTTAGAAAAAGGGCTGAATTCTGTTGCCTGATGGTTTTTTACTTCACTCTGTCCCTTCAGCAGAAGCTCTACAACTTGTTCAGTCCCTGCAGTTACCCCTTTGGCGTTCTCAGACCTTTGTGAACAGACCCAAGCTTTTTTTATTTGGTTTCACAGCCTGTCTAGCAATACATCGTATTAGCCAGGCCCTCTTGCCCGTCAGACACGCAGGAAAACTTTGACTTATTTAACCACTCTTCCGGCTAGACACGGTCTTAATCTACTTCTCAGACCTAGCGATTACTATTTATAGTCACAAATTCTACATCGCTGGATGTAGATGTGTACACGCACACACACACACACACCAAGCCCGTGCGCACACACAGCATTGACAAATTATGATCTACATAATTGTCGACGGGGTGCGGGGGGGGGGGGGGAGAAGAATAGAAAGAAAGAGGGGACACATTCTTCTACAACTTTACTGATTCACCCTAAAATCAAGATACAGGGTAACAGCTGACGGGCACACTTCAAAGCTGGAATTGGTACAGAAGGTAGGGACCCGCACAATCGCCCTGTTACAGCCATGTCATCTGAACTGCACCCTTTAAGAAGAGGCAACGGAATAACCAAGAATGGGAGCGAATAGTGCACTCTGCCGAGCCCTGCTTTTTGCAAAATCTAAATGGGGAGTGGAGGGGGGCTATTGAGACTACAATAGCGCGACGGGGTGGAGGAAAGCGGAGGGTAAGAGGGATACCTAAGATTGAGGGGGATTACAGCGGGAAAGCGCTGGAATAAAACAAGAGGGACGGTGCGTGTGTCTGGGAGCTACTGGATCCTCCAGCCTCTAGCTGGGACGCTGCATGAGCTTTAAATAGCCCTCGCGGTCTGGTTCCCCGTCTGGCTCGGTGGCGTAGAGACAAAGTTAAGAAAAGCAGCCGGCTGAAACTGACGAGCACTCTCCCTTCCCCGGACACAGCCCTTCCTCTCCCCCTGCCCTGCCGGGTGGACTAAAACTGGCAGCCTTATTACTACCCCGCAGGACTTACAGGTCTCCCATCCGCACTTAGTCCGGCGGCTCCACGTACAACTGAACGTCCTACCATCCAGTGCCCCCCCGGGAGACGAAAGAGTTGGTTCCCTAGATACACCGAGACCTTTCAAACGGGAACCACTTCACCCTCACATCTACAGCCACTTTCGAGGATTGGGGGACGGGGAGAAGGAAGAGAATTGGGGAGTGGGAGAGGAAAGCATGAGAGTGCAAAAATGGGACACGCACACACACACACACTTCATCCAAGCGATTCTCTCCTTTGCTGTACGTAGCGCGCGGGAGGGGGGGGGGAGATTAAACTATGCTTATTTTTTAATTTTTTTAAAAAATAACACCTTTTCCCTCCCCTCCCCAGCGACAAGGCAGCCGGAGTTCGCATTTTGTATTTCTACCCACAATAGAGCCAGTATCGACCCTGGGGTGGAGGGAGACCACCCCCCCCCCCAAATAAATTACACCCAGGAAACTTTAGCGGGCCGGGGAGGGGGAGGAAGAGGCAGCGCCCGAGCGGCAGCAAAGGGAGAAGGAAGAAGTACTTACTGATCTCCATACTCGGGAACAAAGACCTTTTGCAGTTGCATGTGCAGGAGACATTGGGCTGGATGGCTACGGCTGTGCTGTTCACACCCATCAAGTTATACATTTAAAAAAAAGAAAAGCAAAGAACGGGACGTCGGCAGAGCTCTCCGGGCAGCACAACATAAAGCCGGGCTCCTCCGGGGGGGGGGGAGGGAAAAGGAACTGAAAACAGCCACTAAGGCAGCCCCCCACTGAAGGAGAAGGAGACCCGAGCCGGCTCTGCTGGCTTCCCTCCCCTCCCCCCGCCAGCCCGGGAAGTTTGCTCAGGGCTGGGTGAAACAGACTTGCTACTTTGTTTCGCTCGCTCTCCTGCCCAGGCAGGCTCCTAGCGGCTTTTTCCCCCCCGCCCCCCTTCGCTCCTCCTCATTCAAGTCCAAGGAGAGTCAGTTTCCTATGGAAAGAGGCGTCGGAGGCAGACAGACAGGGTGACGTCAGCGCTAGACTGGGACTGCCCTTTCCATAGCCCCGCCAGGCGGGGAGGGGGAGGAAATAGACAGGGGGGGGGGAGAGAGAGAGAGAAGGCGGATAGGTGAGGGACGGCTCTGCTGGCCAATCCCCGCCACCCTGCCCCGCGGGAGGCGGAGCGCCCTTGCGGGAGCCCGCAGTGTGAGAGGCGCGCCCGGCGGGCAGCTGGCAGGAGGGGGAGGCGCTGCTCCCTGGTGGGACGGGGCCGGCGGGCTCTGCGGGAGCCGCTGTTGCGAGTCCTGGCGGCGCAGCGGGCCGGGAGCGGCATCCCCGGTGAGCTGAAGCGGGGTCCCTGCAAGCCGGGCGCTTGTGCGGCGGCTCAGGGGAGATTCCAATGCTGATCCGCAGAGCCCCCGCAGCTGGGAGTGTGTTGCCACTGTGGTGCACATGCGCCCGTGCCTGGGGGCACGTAAAATTTATTCTGCACTTGGATGGAAAATATTAGAGGGGACATAGTTCCATCCCCGCACCTCCCCATAGACATGGGGTCTAGGACACATCCGCCAAAAAGGGGAGACTGCTGCCCCAAGCGTGAGGAACCCCTGCTACCAAATGCTGACTCCAATGATTTCAGATTAACTCAGTGTAATGCAGATGAGGTGTGCTGGCTCCCAGCACTAAGTCTCTAGAGACCCTGCTTTTGCTGGGGTAGACTGCAGCACAATTTGTAATGAAGGGGATTATTAGAAGGACTAGGCTGTTGGGATGCACCCTCTGACTTTCCAATTATTACACTTTAGCCTTTGGTCACTATTTTTCCTCCTTCACAATCACTAGAACTATTCCCACTACATATGTTTTAACAATAAAAATAACTAAGGTGTAATTAAACATAATTTAATAGATTTCCTGACCAAATGCAGGAAAGTTGCAATCTAAGCTGTTACTAGGTTTTCCTTTTTTGTAAGGAAAATCCTCAGGGTGCATGTTTGCTGTGTAGGTTAGTGGCCTGCTTGTTAGAGCAGCACAGCTCTGGTTGACTTCAGCAGAAGTTATATGTCTCAACAAATGAGGCCCCAGAAATACTGTATTCTTAGTTAATGTTGTTGTGACCCACTGTTATGTATATATGTGTTTAGGGAATCTGTGTTTAGGGAATGTGTTTTAATAAAATGCACATTAAAAACATCCTTAGATTAATTTTCCTGAATTTCGGAATCATTTCTACCAGTGAAGCACACAAAATCAGTGCCCTTCTAAAAAATTTGGTCTGGGACTATACAGGGCTTTATCGCAGTTTTGTAATATGACTAGGTCTTTTCAGCAGAGCTTGAAACAAAGTTGTCCAGCATTCCATTCTAACACTATCCCAGTGACTTTGCAAATGTGGTTGTGTAGACAGATCATAAGTGAAACATTGGGGGAGATTTCCAGGGAATGGCATGTGGAGGTTTGGAAAATAAAAGCTTGGCTTGATCACTTGTCAGCTGAACCAGTATTTGTCTTATATACATAAACCTCAATAAATAGTCCTGTGAGATACTGCTCTATTGTCATTTAATTAAAAAATGTCCAACCTGGTTTAATTTTTAGACAGATACAAAGTGGATGAGAGAAGAATCACTACAATTAGAGTTTGTGTGCCAAGTTTTAGTCAGAGTGATTTTTTTTCAGTTGAGCAATAGACCTGTGAAAATAGGGGTTTATAATAAAAATGCTGATACACGCTTTACTTTAGTGGTGCAAACAAGGTGCCATAATACTTGGTAAATCCTGTTACTGAGAAATAAAGACAGCTTCAATTATCTTCCAACAAGGCATATTTTCCCATAATTCTTGATGGCCATAATTTAGTATTTGGAAATAGATAAAGGGTCTTCAGTTGGATCTATGCTCCCTGAAGGTGGTGTAAAAGACATGTTATTGAAAGATTATTTAGGCTTTACGTTTTGCCACTGGACAGTAAGATACCTTCAACAATAACTAATCCAATATGAACAAAGGGAACAAATCTTGCATCAATGATAGCAAAGGAACCTTAAGAGGCTCGATTGTGGTTCCTAACAGTGTAGAACCAGTGTAGGTCACCTTGCCAATTCAACAGACTTTTCTTTCCATAGTAAGGAAACATATTTGAGTGCATGGAATACAACTTTGGGTTAAGGAATTAGAAGGTGGAGTCTGTGGTTAAGGCACAGAACTGGGAGTCAGTAGGGCAGAGTTATTTTTCTAGATGCAATTAGGCTATGCTTTGCAAAACTGGAGGGCTGCTAAATTAGGCACGTGTGTAGGTACCTAAAACTGTGCCCAGCTTTTCAGAGGTATCAAGCACCCTGGTTTCAGTGGGAGCAACTCTGAAAATCCCAACAATATCGGGATGCCTAAATTTGGATAGAAGTGTTTGCACCCCAGTTGGAAAGTTTTAGCCTAAATCACTTGCTCAGGCTTACATGAGAAGTCTGTGGTAGCACTGGAAATAAAGAACACTAGCCTTCTGGATCCCAACTCCAAAACACCGTCGTCTTCCAGCTTGTTGAGGCATGCCTCAGTTTCCTTGTCTATAATTCTTATCTTCTCTATGGGCTTAATTCATTAATGGCTACAAAGCATGCTAAGATCCCCTTTAAGGTCTATGAAAACACAAAATATTCATTTTCTTACTGGCATGGAAATTTAAATGTTGGCTTTGATATCTAAGAAAAGCCAGTTTAACTTGAAGCTCAACTTAACTAACTTGGGCTTTCATTTAGCTGTCCAGCCCTATTCAGCAGAGTAAGTTTAAGCACATGCTCAAATGCTTTGCTGAATCAAAACCTTAAAGAGGAATGCTCTATTTTACCTTCAAAGCCTTAAATGACGTCATATATTTCACAGGGGCTTGGGTAACTGGATCTTTTCTTCTCCCAAAAAAGCTTTTGATGCAAACTGAATAGCAAAGACCCTATTTTGATGGATCATGTTTGCTTTCCCAAAATGTTCCTTAAACATCTAAGCTAAGCCTAGGCCATACTACTTGCAACTAACATATGCCTTCATACTTACGGGCTGTGTCTACACTGGCATGATTTTCTGGAAATGCTTTTAATGGAAAAGTTTTCCGTTAAAAGCATTTTTGGAAAAGCGCGTCTAGATTGGCAGGACGCTTTTCCGGAAAAGCATCCATGGCTAATCTAGACACGCTTTTCCGCAAAAAAGCCCCGATCGCCATTTTCGCGATCGGGGCTTTTTTGCGGAAAACAGTACTATGCTGTCTACACTGGCCCTTTTGTGCAAAAGTCTTTTGGAAAAAGACTTTTGCCCGAACGGGAGCAGCATAGTATTTCCGGAAAAGCACTGATGATTTTACATGAGATCGTCAGTGCTTTTCCAGTAATTCAAGCAGCCAGTGTAGACAGCTGGCAAGTTTTTCTGGGAAAGCGGCTGATTTTCCGGAAAAACTTGCCAGTCTAGACACAGCCACGGTGTGTAGCATAGTCATAAATAAGTCATTGTTAACAATAACAACCTTACATTTCATGGAAAACGGTCAACCTAACCGGACTAATCTCGCAATCAAACATTCAACCCTCTGTGTTCTGTCTTCTAGTATATACCCGGTGTTCCTGTACAAGATTAAGTGACATTCTGCCTCATGTTTGATAAATAATTACTGCATTTCAAGATATAGATGCTCTCATTCAGGCCTCTGCAGTCTTTGCACAGCCAAAATTCCTATTGAGGCTAAGGAGCCATTAGTTATCCAGTGGGGTGAGCAGGATCAAGCCCAAACTTTGCTAAATGGGAATTTTGCAATTGATTTCATTGGGAGAAGGAGCGGGCTGTAGGTAACTGAAGGAAGAGCAGGCACAGCAGATGAAAGGGCATCTACCGTATGTGGCTGGGAAAAGATGGAAGCAAGAGTTTATACTGTTTCTGTGAATCATGTTCTTGTTTAAAGGGAAGGTTTTACTCATGTTGTATAGCTTTGGTGCATATAAGCTTCAAATTTCAGATGCAAGCTTATGCAAGTTCATTTTTTCAACCTTTCATGCCCGATAAACAATCAAACACATAGGCTGTGTCTAGACTGGCCAGTTTTTCCGGGAAATCAGCCGCTTTTTTGGAAAAACTTGCCAGCTGTCTACACTGACCGCTTGAATTTCCTCAAAAGCACTGACTTCCTACTGTAAGAAATCAGTGCTTTTTGTGGAAATATTCTGCTGCTCCCGTTTGGGCAAAAGTCCCTTTTGCGCAAAAGTTTTGCGCAAAAGGGCCAGTGTAGACAGCTGAGATTTGTTTTCCATAAAAAAGCCCCGATTGCAAAAATGGCGTTCAGGGCTTTTTTGCGGAAAAGCGCGTCTAGATTGGCATGGACGATTTTCCACAAAAGCGCATCGTTATAACGCGAACTCCGCGCCAATCTAGACACTCTTTTCCGAAAATGCTTTTAGTGGAAAACTTTTTCGTTAAAAGCATTTCCGGAAAATCATGCCAGTCTAGACGTAGCTATACATTGCTGTTTGCAAGTTGACGCTGGTTTAAAAATGCAATGTTTACTACCCAGTTTAATCAGAAAAGCTACCTGTGGCCTTAAGAACAACCAGCATTTTTCCATTGTGATGTAAGAATGAATAATTAAAGTCATTCTAGATGGGGCTTGTAAACATTAAAGTACATCACCTGACCTTTATTGATTTATTCCAAACTTCTGTACTAATTTTAGCAGTCCCCCAGTGGTTACAGCATAGGTCTAGCAGTCGGGAACGCTAGGTTCTCTTGGATCTTATCACAAACCTACTGTGAACCTTGTCACTTAGCCTCTTTCTCAGTTTTCCTCATCAATGAAATGGGGTTAATTTTACCTCCTGGGATTTTGAGAAGCTTCGTGAGTGTTTGCAAAGTGCCTTGAGACCCTGGGATGAATGGAGCTGTATAAATTATTCATTCTGCTCTCGTTATATGATACTTTTACTCCGCTTAACGAACAGAAGTTCGGCATATGCCTTCAGGATTTGTTCAATCACATGTTTAAATCTTTGCTTTTAGGACTTACTGCAAACACTTTGAATTTCATTATGCATTTGAGCTACCCCATGTAATTATTACACTGAGTATAAGTTCATATAAAATACCATGAAAAAAAAGATCCATGAAATACCATGAAAAATAGAAATAAGTAAACCTAGGAGTCAATTCATTTTCTTCAGAAAATAGGTCAAGACAGTTTGAAAAAGAGAAAAGAAAAGAAAGAAAAAACATAAAAACCCAACAGCTCCCCAAAGATTTGTTAACTAAATAGGTGCCCATTAAAGAGACCAAATATTTCACAGCATTAGTCCCAGGATAAATGTTAAATCGATATTCACTAACGCAATAGGGCAATAGTTACCATGGTGAATAATTCTATATTTATTTCCAAGCAAGCCTTTTTTCTAGCAATTCCAGACATGGTTTCCACTTTCTGGCGACTAACCTCTTAATCCACATTTCTTTTCGTTTTTGTTTTTTTAACTGTTTGGTGCTAGGGATTCCAATCTGCTCCATGCCAGTTATAGCAAGTGCTGTGGCATGATAAAGGAGACTAGTGATGTGCAGAGAGGCAGCTACATGTCAGTTTCAACTGCGTTTTGCAGTTGTAGAGCACCATCCTTCTGAGGAGCTCAGAATAGAGGAAAAGAACTATTCACCCTACACCACATTCCTATGAGCAGAGGTCAGAGAGTGGGGGAACACTCTTCATGTCCCACCCAATTCCCCAGTGGTTCTCAACTAATCTACTTGTCTACCCATCTCAGGCACTTATTCTATATCCATCAGCATAGTTCATCCATGGTGACTGTGGAATCTTATTCTCCTTCCCTCTTCTTCGGGTGGATGCATCTCTGTTTCTTTCTCAGACTCTCCCTCAGCCATGTTCCTCCTTTCCTCCTGTCCCCTGGTGGATACTGCTCCATCTCTCACCCAATTGTTCCTGTTCCGTCATTCCTAGCAACTTAATTCCAGCCCTATGTATGGTGGGATTAAAAGATAAAAGGGGGAAAACCCCTCTATAATATAGTCAATATAAGGGTCCAGTGTAAACAGCCAATTTAGATGGAAGAAGACATTTCACAGCTGCCTTGTAGTTAATGCTTTAGTCTGTCTCACATTGGCCTAGGTCACATAAGGAAAGTTTTCTTCACAACGAGGAGTGCTAGAAAGTCCACTTGTTTTGATTTGTAATGACAAATTGTACTGAAGCCTTCAGAATGTTACTTCAATCTGTTCATCTGTTTTGGTCCCAGTACAACTCTCAGTGAAATCAATGGAAAGACTCCAACCTACATTACATTTGATGGGAAGCATGGGTAGGAAATATAATGATGCCACTAACAAAAAATAAACAGCCTCAGAATTCATGATTTCCACGTTGAAAACACTTTACTTTCTTGCTCTGAAAAAGCAAGACTAGCAACAACACAATGATAGTATGTAAAATAAAACAGCACTGGACAAAGTCCTTTCAAATACAGAAGCATAAACTACAGCTGATTTTTCTCAATAGAAAGACAATCACATGGATAGAGAAATGGAAGGCGAACAAAGGTGGCACTTTGAAAATCTGAAATTGCAGCCAGCATATCAAAGTTAAGTTTTCTAGCTCTTTTGGTGAATCAGTTCAGTTTTTCTGAAAGCTTAGTGCACACCTTTTAGACAGGTTTGCCTTGAGGGTAATTTTTGGGGAGCAGTTTAGATACCCAATGTATGTACACATTTCATATGTGAAGCTGGCCGCATTAGATGATCCTACATTATCTGTATAAAATAACTTATAGTCAAAACTTAGCCAGAACAGAATGATACATTTACATGCCTACATGGAGCACTATGGCTCTCACTCCATGTTTCATGACCCCTTGATGCATATAGAAAAACAAACTCAGAGAAATCCAGATTCTGTTGTTCTTGCTGACTAGACATGTTCACAAGTATATTGTGGTGTCTTAAAAGGAGGAGCAGAAGTATCTTATTGAGGAGCAGGTAGCTATCCTTCAGTTGCCTCTCTCCTGCACTTTGAGATGTAAAGAAGCAGATTCCCTGCTCAGGTGAATTGTCAGCAGAACCTTGCGTGGACACAAAATTGGTATCTGCATCTGCAGAAAGGATCCCTGAATAGCTGCAAATTTGTAGGTGTGACAGGGTGCCGAGACCCCACACCCAAAGCCTGGGAATCTGTGCCCTCGCAGAGGGGCCGCGAGGTGCATACCAGCTGTGCGCCAGTTGTTCCCAAGCTGCGGCTCAGCTGAGCGGCGCGGCGGCCCAGCCGATTAGCGCTGTGGCTCAGCTGGAGGGACGCTGCAGCGCAGCTGAGGCCGCCTTAATCCCGCCGGTGGAACAGGGCGGGGTGACGCGCCGCGTCAGACGGCGTGGGGGCGGGGCGCGTAAACCCCTCCTGGCGCGGCGGGGACTTTAAAAGCCCGCCAGCCACCTGAGGAAAGGGGGGAGAGAGACGAGGAGACTGGCCGGACTCGCTGAGAATTGGAGGGACCCGGACGCACTAGTGACCATCTCCCCAGGGCATGCCGACGCCGTGAGTACAGATACCCCGGAGGTGGGGTGGGAGAGGAAGGAAGCAGCCCAGGGCAGGGCGGTGAAATAGCCCGTGGGCTGGTGCGTTTAGGGGCACACCCTGCCAGCCGGACCGAGACTAGAGCACAGTCTCAGTCCTTAGGGCCCTGGGCTGGGGCCCATGAGTGAGGGCGGGCCTGGGCCCCCCTTCCTTCCCCCACCTGAGGGAAAGGCGAAAATAGTAGGACCCGACGTGAAGAGATAAATTGACCGGCTTGGAGAACGGTTGACTGGACCCCAGACCAGACCGAGGGAAGGGACACGGTCACAGTAGGGTTTTTGCTACAAAATTTGTATGTTAGTTGCTAAAAACGAGCTGCAGATATCCACAGCCATGGATGAGGATGCTTGTGGATACAAAGCGTATATCGATGGATCTGCAGGGCTGTAGTTGTCAGTGTTCCATGGAACTCCATTTCATAGCTGACAATTTGTGCCCGCTGAGGATCTGCCTCGAGAAGTCTTTATCTGCCTGCCTGATGAGGGTCAAGGCTAGGAATGAATTTTAGGTGGAGGCTCTTACAAAATGAAAGGCTCACTTTTGTCTCTCTCGTGGAGACCTTACTGGTTCTTTCTTTGATCTCAGAGGAAAGCCCAACACAAATTTTGAGAAAGGGTTTCTACATTAGGGATTTTTGCATCAGGGTAAGTTGCATTGGGTCAGACTAATTCTACACCTCTACCTTGGCACTGGGGGTATATCTTCACTGCAGTTAGCCAGGCTCTTACCCAGCTGTTGCCTCTAACCCAGGAGCAATAATTTTTGATGGGGGATCACTCCAAGATTTTGGTAAGTGGTCAAGTGCCACACTTTTCTATGGAGAGGATATGGGGTCTGTGATGGAGGTTGTGTGCAGGATTGAGCGCAGGGTAGGAATTGGAGGGCAGCTGAGGGTGTGGGGTCTGAGAGGGAGTTTTGGTAAAGGATGGGGTTGTAACCAATGTTCCCTCTAATTTTTTTCCATCCATGTATGGAATACATTTTTTTACGTGCACTAAGGCATGTGCAAATGTGCACCACAAATAAAAACACATGCTGGCAGCTGTGGCACTCTGCCAATCAGTTGGACGGCACCTGAATTTCTCCGGGGCAGCTGCCCAAGTGCTCAGCTTACAGGGAACACTGGTTGTGACCTGGGGCAGGAGATTGCGGTGCAGGGTATGGGATGGGCTATGGGTGCAGGAGAGGATTCTGATCTGGAGGAGAGGTTTAGGAGGCGGTGCAGGATCTGGGAAGGTGTTGTGACTTGGGGTGAGAGGGTGCAGAGAGTTTGGATGTGGTGACCAGTGGCAGGAGGGGGTGGTGACCTGAGGCAGGGAGTTGGGATGTAGGAGGGGGTGGGGTGCCAGAGGCAGACTCTGACTGGGAGGTGCTTACCTAGGTGGCTCCTAGCCAGTAGGCAGGCTTCCTACCTGCCAAAGCCCCAGGCTCCTCAAAGTGGCTGCCTACTCCATGTACCTCTCTCTGTGCATGGGGGAGGAGATTTTGAACGTTGCCCTTGCCACCAGCACAAACATCTCAGCTCCCATTTCCCCTTTTACTTCTTCCTAGCTCTGGAATAGCCCTGAGCTCCATGCTCTCCAGCAAGTACTTGCACACCCATATTAGGGCTGCTAACTCTCCCAGCAGGACAGACCAGATGCCACTGCTGCAAATGGCATCTGGTCGGGAAAGCTGGCAACCCCACATAGGTGCTGTAACAGTGGGAGTGCTGCACCCACTGGCTTCAAGCAGTTTACAGTTTGGTTCAGTGGCTCTCAGCACCCCTCACTGTACAAATTGTCAGGCTACTGACTCCCACAGAGCTCTTACACCTTGGAGTGAGGAGATGACTGGGAGTCAGAGGAGTGCAAAGAGTTCAATTATTTAGTGACCCGAGAAGCGTGGGAGAGCAGTGAGGTCACTACCTGAATTAGTAGTTCTGTCCACGGACATAGGTGTCCACAGGGCCACTCAAACATTTTAACTGTCTCCAAGGCAGAGCTAAATTTGAAATAATAACTCCTGGATTAGCAAAATTGAAATAGTGTGTCCCCCACTACGGGGGAGGCTCAAAATTAGTCCAAGGCAGGCTCTGTTATTGTGGACACACTACCTCAACTTGGAACCCCAGGAAGCACTGGGGAGTAATTACTTCAACTTACTCTAGGGAGTAGTTATTTCGAAGTAGCAGCAATGGAATGTCCACACTTCCGCTGTTTCAATATAACTGTTTTGAAACAAGCAATATTCCTCATGAAAAGCGGGAGTTATTTTTTCAAAATAACCAGCTCAGTATTTCAAAATAACGGGCTGAATAGTGTGGACGCTCCACTTATTATTTCAAAATAAGGGGGGTTATTTCATAACTCCCTAGTATAGACGGGGTAAAAAAAAAACAACAACAGGGAAATTACACTGCTTTCACTCTCTATTGCTGGGAGATTGATATAAGTGTGTATGCATCCCATCCATTCTCTCAAATAAGGAGAATTTCAGGCATATAGGTTTTGCGTAAAGGCCCCAGTATGCTGCGTACCCTGCTTTGCACACACAAGCAAAAATAAATAAATTAGAGCAAATGCAATTTATTTCTATTTCAGCTGCTTAAAGATGACCAAATATTTCAAGCCCCTCCAAGAATGTCCCTCATAAGGGAGTTAACAATGAGAGTCAAAGGTTCTGAATATGTAGTGTGTGTTCTTCTCCTATTTCAATATATTTCATCCTTTCACTCTATCCTTGGAAATCAGCACGTTTTTGTGGGAAAGGACAAGTTTTTTTTTTTTTATCTACCCACAGAAATACACAAAATATTTAAAAATATAACCATGGTGCAGTACAATCGTAACTATCCACTGCATCTTAGAGGATATGCACTGCTGCTTTAAATGTTTCCAGACCCCCCAAGAGGTGGGTTCCAGACAGGGTTTGATGTCATTCACAGACAGGCGTTTCTGTGTCACTGCATGTAAATGACACCACCACTCAGCCAATCAAAAGTAGAGTTGCTTCAAGTGAAAGTTTCCACTGGTTACAAGGGAGCTAATCAGCAAAGAGAAGGAAGGACCCAGAGATCCAAGTGGGTTTTAAATCCACGTGGTGGAGCAGGGGGAGGAGGTGTCTGCGCATAGACACAATTCATTACCCTTGCAATCAGAGGCTGTTGTAAAAAGGGGCTGCTAACCTCCGTTTGACCCACTGCTATCACAAAGGAGTAAACAGCTTCTCCTTCTCCCTATGCTAGACGCATTAAAAGAAACAGACTCTGCACTTGTTCTGCCTCACTGCAGAAGCTGCACCTATGTCTCTGTCTATGAAGCAATGGAAACACTTCCTAAAAACGGTGTTGCTTTGTACCTCTGATGAAGTTCAATTTAGGCATAGTTCAGTCTCCTTGGTTGTTTTTTTTTAAAGAAATGTATTCCTCCTATTATTTAAAATGCACATATCCATGTGGATACCCCACATCTCCATATTCCAACATAGAAGGGAGAAGCAAACATGTTGCACTCACAAAGAAATGAAAAAAAGCTATTTTCAAGATAAATTCATCGGTATTCAAGCCTAGACAAAGGGTTTGTAATATCATATTTCTGTGTGTGATTCTAATAGGATCCGATCCTGAGTCATGACTGACCAGAACCTACTAGAATAAAATCCATAACATTTAAGTAGATAGTATGATTGTAATATCAATACAAATACCATGGGATAATATCAGACATAAGGAGCTTTTTTTTACCATATAGGCTCTGGTCCTGCAAGCCTTATAGAGGGGAGTAACCTTACAGATGTGAATAGACCTGGTTTAATGATTCTATTCACCTGTGTCAAGTAACTCACATCTCTGTGCGCACATGCATCCGCTTCCCCAAGGAATTTACATACAAGCAAAATAGCCTGATGCAGAAACACACCCAGGATTACATTTTCCTATGCCACAAAGACTCAAGTGCTTCTTGTCAAGAGAAGGGCTGATTCCTAGTGGCAGCTATGCTCATTTTGCAGGATAGGGGCCCTTGTGGGTTGTAAAAGGCTAAACCTTAATCAAATGCAGCATTGTTTCTGTGTGAAGACGCAGCACCAGGTCCTCAGGTGGGCAAATCAGCAAAACTCTTGTCTTCAGTGGTGCTGAGCTGATTGACACTGGCTGTGGATGTGGCCCTTATTTTTTAAAAACAAGTTTCAGACATTCTTTGTGTTGGCCACCAGACTCCTTGTTGTTTTTGCTGAAAGAGGCAAACAGGGCTACTGAAACCTGTTATTCTTTACATTACTGAGTCTTCACACATACATAAGCACTTCCCAGCGATTACCAAATAACACAGCTGAGGAAGTGAGTGGTATCTCACAAAAAGCTTATGCCCTAAAAAATGTATTAGTCTTTAAGGTGCCACTGGATTCTGTGTTGTTTTTACCAAATAACACAGCTCTTAGTGGCTATGGAATGCACTGTACCATGTTATTAAACCTGAAAAGCTTTCGGGGGTGACAAATTCTTGTGTAAGCCTCTAGCTTAAAAACAATTCACTCTTGGCACCTCTGTCATAACTAGGTGCAGAAGGTGTCTACTAACCCCTCCAAAACATTTATGTGGGGCCTGATTCTGCTCCCAAAAAGTGAATGGCAAGGTTCCTTAGAGCAGTGGTGTCACCAGAAGGGCCCACTTGGGTGGGTAGGAAAGAGTTGGGGGGGTGAGATAAGAGAAATGGGGGGGCATTCCCCAGCACCCTGGCCCCTATCCCCAGCTGGCTAAGCCCCCATGCTCAGCTCCCAACTGGAGCGAAGGGCAAGTTGTGGGGGGGTGTCATGGGTACAAAGTAGGTGGGTCACAGCTTCAGCTGGAACAGATTATACCTTTGAATTCTGTTTTCTTTTAGTCTCCTCTTATTTCAGACCCTCCTCAATTCTACCTGGTGCATTTTAACAGCATGGATTAGGAATCTCATTCTATACTAGATGGATCTGGTAACTTGCTCACTAAGAACTGGGAAGTGATCTGGTTGCGGCTGATATAAATCACTAATGAGCACAAGGCAAAGTCTTCTTGAGGACTCTGTGGCTGTGTCTACATTGGCAAGATTTTGTGCAAAAGTGGGCGCTTTTGCGCAGAATCTTGCCACCTGTCTACACTGGCCACGAGTACTTGTGCAAGAACACTGACGTTCTAATGTATAAAATCAGTGCGTCTTGTGCAAATACTCTGACGCTCCTGCTCAGGGATAAGCCCTCTTGCGCAACTGTTCATGCGCAAGAGGCCAGCGTAGACAGACAATGTTAATTTCTTGCGCAAGAAAGCCCGATGGCTAAAATGGCCATCGGAGCTTTCTTGCGCAAGAGAGCGTCTACACTGGCACGGATGCTTTTGCGCAAAAGCACATCTCTTGCGCAAAGGCACATGCCAGTGTAGACGCTCTCTTGCACAAATACTTTAACGCAAAAACTCTTGCTTTAAAAGTATTTGCACAAAATCATGCCAGTGTAGATGTAGCCACATGTGTGTGTCTGAGGGTGTTGCAGACTCTTTGATTGGTCAGAGCTTTTGGAGGCAATCAGCCAAGCCGGCAATTGAATAGATCTATTGCTTTAGAAAGGTCTATTGTTTGCCGATGGGCTGCTGAACTTGCACTCAGTTTGCTCAACTTATACTTGTATGTTACAGACTACCAGCTTTGTTGATTGCATAACTGCACATTCGACTCACCATAATAAACCTAGATAATAAACCTGTTAACTTGGAAGCTTCCAGACAAAAGGAAAAGGAAAGAAAAAGGAGGGTAGATTGGGAGTGGGAATCCCAAAATACAAACTCATACATACATATGTTCTCTGTAAACTTATTTACCCAGCGCTAAAATGATTTTAACCGAGTTATTAGTTTTACATGTTTAAACTCTGCACTTTGCTATCTAAAATAATACATTTGGTAATTTATCTATAGTGTTTTCTGCTTAAATTAAAAATAAGACACTGCAGTATTTTGCTCCTCCCTGTGTATTCTCACAGGTATTAAAATACTGTGGATTGTTTTAGCATAAAAAGTGTTGTGTGGTGCTGATTAGGAATTGTGTCTGCATGTTGTTGTTTTTTCCGAATGAAAAGGTTGTTTTCATAAAATAGAAGTTTTGCCCTAGAAAATTTTGATTTTGCAAAAATGTTCTGATTTTCCAGTAGGAGAACTGAAGCAAAATATTTCATTTTGGTTCATGCTGACACTGATTTGTGTCCATTCGAGCTGCCACTTTGCCTCATGGAAGTTGTATTTCAGGCACCTCATTCAACCATTCTCCTCATTTTGCCACACTCTGTGGCTGGACTACATCTCACAAAACTTCTGTCATGAAATAATATGGTGCTATATGTATATGACTAATTTATGGAGCCAGATCATCAGTTGGTGTAAATGAAGCTACAGCAAGTTACACCAGCTGAGGTGCTGGCTTTTAGTACCATGTATGTTAAATAATAAATAGTAATAATAATATATGTTGAAACATAAAGAACCAGATTTCTTTAGTTCTTTCTGCTGCCATGGAAATTTTGCCTGAGTTCTGCTACGTTTGCCCCAATGGTGATTTCAGTCAGTGTTTAAATAAATCATACGAATCAGGAGTATTGTATTGGTAGATGGTTTTTGTTTTCCATTTTCCATTCTTTTCCTAATGATTTTGGTCATTTGTAAAGTGATTAATTTTAAGGCTTAACAGAACACAACCAAAATGACTCCTTCCCAGGGGCCACGTATCAATCTGATATTTAAAATGAAAAGAGTTATAATATCAGTTAAGACCTAGAGGCTTTACTTTTGCAAATCTTTTATTGTAGATTTTATGCAGCTAATACATTGCTAGTGTTTCCAAGGAAACTAATATGCCCTGTGTTCACTGAAGTGAATCTCACTGTTAAAACAATTAGAAATTTAATCTTGGTTCAGATTTTTTAGGGGTATCATCTTAACACATTTTAATTAAAATATGATTGTGATAATATTTTATACTTACGTAGGCTGTGCTGTAAATTACAGAGGGTAAACTTCATTCCAACACATTGTACTTCTGAGTAAAATACATTTTTCAACATTTCAGTAAAAACAAATTAAAAAGAAGTCTTGATAACTGAATTATCACCACTGTTCATCTCTGAAGACTTTTGGCCAGCTGATGGTATGTAATATATTTTCACATCCAATGCAGAGTTTTACATGTCAGTATATGGCTTAAACAGCATTCTAAACCTCAGCTGAAACACCGTTTGCCAGACAGTTCTAAGGGGTATTAACAAGGATTAGTGTTAGCTGTTGCCAGCCATGGAACAGTGAATATCAGCTCTTGAACAAGGAACACTGTGGTCCTACATAAATACGAATCTGTTACATGGGTGATCTCAGGGTTTGGTCCATTACGTAGCCTCACAGTGGAGACTGATGGTCAAAAGAGTGGCTCCCATTCATCAACACATTTTAGCATATTCTTACATCCCACTGAAGGCAATATACTGTACAAAAAATGAAAGATGATATACAAAAATACCAGGCTCCATAAAATAAAGTCAATGAGACAGATGCAGTCACTTAAAGGTGAGTACGTGCTTAAGTGTTTTTCCGAACTGAGGAGCAATTTGTGCCTACAAATTGGGAGTTCACCACTGAATTGGTGTGTTCCGCGGCGGGTTCTTACAGCCTCATCGTCATTAGGGAACCCTGTGACCGGCCACCCTTACAATCCTTGTTAGATCCTATGCTCCCTCCTTCCAGGTCCTCCCTGTTGACAGTCTGTTAGCAGTCCTACAGCATCCCTCCATGTTCGGCGGAACTTGCTTGGCCCGGTGTTTAGCGGAGATGGAGGGGGACCCAGGCCCTCCCCCGCTCTGAGTCCCGACCCAGGACCCTAAAGGCAGCGAATTGGTTTCGCTGTCTGGTTGGTGGGGAGTTTCCCTGTAACTCACCAACCCTCAGGGTTTTACTCGTCTCCAGTCCCCGTCCTGGGCCACTTCCTCCTCTCCGCTGTGGCACCCGGTCCAGCACTGTTCAGCGTTGAGTCCTGCTGAGTTCGGTATATGGTGTGCCCCCCAGGCGGCGCTCTTTTCCTCCCCTTGCTGTGTCCCACTCTCCTCCTCCTCACTCGGTTGGTCTGGTCGCCATTTCAGTTGCTGCTGAGTGTGGCCACGTTCGGCGTCCAGTGGGCCCACCCCTGGCGCGCCTCGATGACACCACCTGAACCCCTCCCCTGCTCTTGCCGGGTTTTTGGTGGCACCGGTGCATGCTGTGCAAGACTGCCGGGGGCTGGCAATCCTGGCGTCCCACCCGCTGCCGTATGCTTCCTTCAGCCGGTGGGTAGCGCGGGATGCCGGGTATTTTCCCACCTCGGGGTCCTGCGCCTCGTCCGTGGCGTTCCCCATGGTGTGCTCACCAACGAGCGCTTCCCCTACCTACCCGAGCGCACCCCCTCGGAGCCCGGTGCCCCGTCACATGGTGGGATAGAAGTTGTGTACTAGTGTAACTGCTGGCAGGCAGATTTGAATGTGGGACCTCTAGAGCTTAGTGTAGGAGCCTCTACAGCAGAGGTCCCCAATCTTTTGGGGCTGCCAGGCGCTCGGGGGTGGGGCCGTGCCTGCACCATGCACCCAGGGCCAGTACCACGTGCCTGGGGCTCGGGCGCAAGAGTGGCTTGGGCCAGCCCTGGTCACTCGGCGGAAGCACATAAATGCCCCGGCAGGTGCCATGGCGCCCGTGGGCACCACGTTGGAGACCACTACTCTACAGCTTGAGTTATAAAGCTAGCTAGTTCTCAGCTTAGGCTATAGAGCTCACTCATTCTTATCTCTGTAAGAGTTCTAAGTCTCACTACCTGGAGCAGGAAACCACAGCTAGTAAGGGTGAGTCTACATAGCAACTTTAACTCGAAATAGGATATGTGTTTTGTTCTATGCAAATTTCATATCTTATTTCAAACCTATTTCAAAATAGCTTATTTTGAAATTTGGTGCATCTGCACAGCACCAGATTTTTACTAGGATGGCAAAATAGTGCATCCATTATTTTGAAAAATATTTTGAAATAATGGGCGGCTTATGTAGATGCGGGGTAGCTATTTTGGGATGCCAATGGTATCCCGAAATATCTTTGCAGTGTAGACAGACCCTAGGGCTACGTCTACACTGCAGGCTTTTTGCAGAAGAATGGCTGTTTCTGCGCAAAAACTTGCAGAGCATCTACACTGCACGTGCATTCTTGCGCAAGTGAATTTACAGTACGGTGTCGGAAAACAGGGCTTTTTCTGGAAGCGTTATTCCTCTCCCCATGAGGAATAAGCAAGAGCTTTTCCACAAGAAGGCAGTGTAGACAGTCAACATGAATTTCTTGCGCAAGAAACCCCTATGGCTAAAATGGCCATCAGAGCTTTCTTGCCTAGGCTTTCTTGCCTAGGTCTGTGGGTCACACTAGCACCTAAATATGGTAGCTAGAGGCATAAATACCACAGTTTGCACCCACAGATTTCAACATTGCAAACTGAGCCTGCAGAAAGAAGGGCTGGGCCTCACTCCCTTTGAAAATTAAACCCCAAGGGAATGTCGGCAGTAGAAATCCTGCTGGGTTTTGCAACAGGTGTCCGCCATTTTCTCCAAGCCCTTTCCTACATGCCGGAATTGGGTGACTGACTGGTGTAGACAGAGTCAAACTCATAGCCTTTATTCTGCCAGGTTTCTAGCCTGTTGTGCTGCAGTGCTTGCTGAGCTAGATTGACTGTCCACACCCCTGAGAGAACTGTTTTCCCCAGTGGCTAAGAGACGCAAGCCGGGTACTTTCCTAGGTTCAAATCTCACGTTCCGACTGAGCGCCTCTCTATCTTAGGTTTGCCTGTTTAGGTTGCATGTATTCCTGGAGATTTCATCACATGACAAAATCTTTAATTAAATATTAATCTTTAATTCCTGGAGACTACAAGACAATCCTGGAGGGTTGGCAACCGTCCTCCTTTTGTTTATTTCTGACTCATTGCATGCCATGGCTGTTCTTAAGTACTCTGAAAACAAACATGAAGTCACAGTGCCTGGTAAGTAACTTAGAGTAAGACGCAGACACACAGCTCAGACTCTTTGTCTCTGATGTGTGGTGCTCGTGTGAGCAAAAGAAATATAAGAATCTCACAGTTGATCCTTTTTACAAGGCTTCACTGCAATAGTGTTGGCTTGGAGAAGGACCGGACGGTCAAGAGGTTCATGGGAAGACATTCGAAGCATGAGCAGTGGATGCCTTTTGCAAGACCACAGTTAAAACCACAATATTTTGGTTTGTTCCCCACATTTAAGGCTCGCAGATTTGCTTGATAGATCTTGACTCTGACATTCTGCTCTCCCCTCTGTGTGACAGCAGCAGAAATGAGCAGGGAGGGAGAGCAAAAGAGTCAAGGCTGAGGTCTTTCAAGTGGATCAGAGAGCGCAATTTTCCATTGCATTTTATTTTCTTGGTTCAACAGAGGAGTCAAGAGGGAAGTGTGCTCTTGGCTACCTACTCTGTCATTATCTGAACAGTTAGACCTGTGCCAGGTATCTCTTCTTCCGTCAGGTCAGTACCTACCCAGTGAGAAAGGAGGACATAAGGGGCTTGTATTCCCTCTCCCTGCTTTGCATAAAGCCATCTAGAATAGTGGCTCCCAACCTTTTCCAGCATACAGATTCCTTTTCAATCTATTAAAATTTTATCAATCCACCCCCCAAACAATATAACTGTGCTGGCAGCCAGCATGTCCCTCAGCTCGCATTGCTTCCCAAGCCACATGGGTTGAAGTACGTGATGGCTGTAAGAGGCTCCGTACATTTATTTTAATTTCTGTTTTAAAGTTTCTGTGGACCCCCTACAGTACCGTCGTGGACCACCAGAGGTCCATGGACCAGAGGTTGGGAACCACTGGTCTAGAACACCTATGGGAAACATAGTCCCTGCTACCACCAGGCCTGGGGGGAGGGAGGACATTTGGTCCCTGAAACAATTTGGGGCCCTGGTTCCTGCATTCCCTAACATCTAATGTCTCTTTTACTGTAGTGCAGCAGCCATGCTGCCGTGCACCGCCTAGTTGCTCCTAAGAAAATTTCCAACTGGCAGAGACAGAATTCTCCCTGGGAATGACTCTAGCTGCACAGCTTCACCTTACTTTCTATCTCACTGTTTGCAAATACAATTCACTATGAAAAAAGTAGCCACACAAAACATCATACATATAATATGGTACACCCCAATCAAAATACAGCCTTTCACATAACCCTGATATAAAATGTCATAACCAGAAGGACCTACAGTGTGAAACGCATCAGCATTAGGAGAGCCGATACCTCTAGCTTGAGTGGTATTTTTTTCTTTTCCAAAGGAGTTTGCAAAATTTCTTTTAACCATCTGCCCTGCCAGTGCTAGGAGATATTTGGAAAGCGTTCCATTCCCCTTATGAACGTGCAGCAGCAGGGGTGCAGCAAATAAGAAAGAGAAAATCTTTCTAATGAACAACAAATGAATGTGAAAATCAGATCTACATAGTGTCAGCCTGAGTTCCTAAAGCTTTGGGGGTAATTAATCTAGATAAAATCATTGATGTACACTAGTCATAGGTCTACATGGCACACCTAAGCTTTACCATTCCCTGAGCCATATTTGTTTTTAATACAATAATGACTCTTGCTAGATTCCTTTTCTCTGTAACTGAAAAAAAAAATATAAGTATGGTAGGTAGAGCTCTTGCTAATGTTCCTCAAAATGTGGTGAAATTTATGTGAATCTGTCAAATGCGTATTAGTATTCATGACACAAATCACTTTGCTTTAAAATGATATATTGGGCTGTATTGTGCTCTTTTGTTAAAAATAATAATGTGCTCAGACTGAAAATTTTAGTGGATCTGTGTACAATGAGAAGGGCTTAAGAACTTCAGATGAATCCTTCCCTTCAAAAAGTGTATTTGTGTTTGCAGGTCTGGCAATGGGTGAATTTTCAGATACAGTCCACAGTGTCAGACAAAATACACATCATTATGAAGATATTATTATCTGTTTATATTTTATAGCTCTGGCTACTGCAAGCCATTCCAGTATAAGTGACTTTCCATACAAGTCATTTGTAGTCAGAAACTTTACCTTATCAACTAGGAACTGCAGTCTAAGCCTCAAAAGAACAAGTTTTACAAAACACGCAGGTCCAGCAATGAGTGGAGAAAAAATGTGAAAAATATAGCATGCACGTGGATACACAACTCACTTTTATTAGCAAAATCTGCGTGGAACTTGTAGGGAGAAGCACAGGTGGTAGGAGGGAAGAGTTTAGAGGAGGCACCAGGAAGTCGTTTTGCACATATCTGAAATGCAATTGCAATATCTCTGTAAATAGTTCTATTTATAGCCAGTTTAATTTTAGACACATGGTGTCCTCTCCTGTTATTTCCTAACACTTGGTTCATGCAACACTTCCCACTACCATTATTTATGCATTTATTTCTTATGCACTGATCAACAATCTCATATCCAAACATATTACAAAATGTCACGTTGTCAGTGTTATCTCCATAACCCAATGCAACTCTCCGCCCTGCTTCTGAAAACACATGGTAGCAGAGATGAGCTTTGCAGCATGCACTGAAAATCCAAAAACCTGGGTTCTTGTGTGCCTAAGAAGGAATTAGATTCCTGAGCGAAGTGGAGAGGTGGGCACCAAAGCAGGCAGGGCCCTAATGACTATCTGGGAGAGGACAGATGTGGGAGCTACTGTGCTGGCTTTTTGCTGCTGAAGGGGTTTCCCCTTTGCCAAAAGGATCTTCACGCAGCTTTGGTAGCACTGGAGGATCTAGTTCAAGCTGATTTTTTGGCACAAGTACACAATTTTTTGAGGCTGGTATTGTAATTCTTACACACATAGAACTCACACTGAAATCTGTAGGAGTTCCTTTTGTGGAGAGCTTGCGCGATCAGGTCCCTTTATTTCATAAAACTTTCTGAATGTAGATTGCATTTCTTCCGCCTGTGTATTCATTGTGGTATTACCTCACTGGAAAAGGAGTGACAATCAGCTTGATAAATGGATTAAAAGGTCACTGGTTTCCTGTTGCTCCTGGACTTTCACACTGGAGCACACTTGTAAAAAGATAACATTTATACAAAAAGCAATTTCTTGGCTGGTTGTTTTCTATATTCCCCTCAGTATCACGGAAGATATTTATATGCCTCCAAATCAATCCAGTTTTTCTTGCTTTATTCTGCACTGCAGTCGCAGTGTTCATATCAGTCTGTTGCCGTGAAAATTAATGTGACAACACAAAATGCAGCATTCTGACTAAAGGTGTGTGACATATTCCTAGACTGAGAAATGAAAAAAATGACTTGCAATTCATGTTAGTATTCCCCCCTCCCACTTTGCCTCCATTCTATTCCAAATCTGATGGGACAATTTTTAAAACGGATTATATTTTCCAACCCAAAAAATGGGCACTATATTTGTTATTGGAAATTGGCAATTTTTTTTGGAAAAGATACAGTCTCATTTGCAAATTAAAGTAACTCTACTTTCCACATTGGAAACACATGAAAATTCATGTTCTAAGAACTCTTGCCGAGGAAAAATAGGCTCTGTCTGATGTTTGCACTAGTGGGGATACACTAATGTAGAGGTGAAGCACTAGTGCCTGACAGGGACTCTTGTTAGTGTGACTTATTTTAGTGACTACTGGGGTAAATTAGACATTTGCCATGGTGTAACAGTTTTGATGTTCATACAAGCTGACCTAGTTTCAAGAAGTCTATCCATGTGGTCAAAACTGCAAAAGTTAAAGGTCAGATTTTATAGTATGGGAACAAAATGGTGCAAACATTAAAAAGTTTCACACAAAGTCCCATGAAATTGTTGATAGCACACCGCCCTAACTCTTGCTCCAGCAAAGGTTTCCCTAGGGAGATGATGGATTGAGAGGCTAAAAATCCTTTATTTAAATACAGATGTTGAAAAAAGAACAGGAAAAAATTATAGAGAGTGAAAGCTAAGTGATCTGGGGCCAGAGATCCAAAAAGGTAGCTTGTGTTTTAGGGATGTCATGTGCCCTTATCCCTGCATTCTTGGACTGCCATTCAGTTGCAGATGCAAATCTAGTTGCATTTCTGCTGGCAGAAATCTAATTGAAGTGCAAGTCAATGGTGTAAATACTCAGACTTGCTCCCAGAATTCCTTTTGCAGATGACAGTTTTGCTGGTTGCATTTTGCATCTGCAAAAATGGAGGGCGGGAGCGGGGGTATCTCAGCCATTTTGGAAATTTACCCCCTTTTAGCGTATACCTGGCAGATTTTACATTTCTCTCCAAATCTTTGAAATAGATGGAGGCAGATTCTTGAGCCTCTTACTGTGGTGTGTAATCCCGTTGACTCCAGTGGAACTATTTGCAAAAGGAATAGTTGCAAGACCAGAAGTAAACATTTCAAAAGCAGCTGCAATTCCATTGGTCTACCTGACTGAAGCACTTAGGAAACCAAGTCTCAGGTCAGGTCTACTCCAGGAGTGCATTGCTAATTTAGCCATACTGGTTTACTAGCAATCCTAGGGTACATCTACCCTGCATGGCTATTTCGAAATAAACTATTCTGGAATAGTTTTTCTGAAATAGCTTATTTTGAAATAGAACGTATACACGGCAGGGACGTCTCAACATTAGTCCAAGGGAGGGGCTATTTTGAAATAGCAGCAGTGGAGCGTCTACACATGCCTTATTTCGAAATAGCGTTTTTGGAATAGGCGTTATTCCTCGTAGAATGAGGTTTACAGATTTTGGAGTAAGCCGTCAGTTATTTTGAAATTATTTTGAAATCATAGAATGGCTGCATTGAAGCTCGCATTGTTATTTTGAACTAACACTTGTTATCTCAAATTAACAGTGCAGTGCAGACACATCTTAGAGTGTGGACAAAGCAAAACTGATTCCAGCAAAACTGCATTCGCCCAGAATGAAATAAGCAATGAAGAAAAGGTACAGTCTTGCTGGCACAGCTACACCTACCCTCACAGCTTCTGCCAGCACAGCTGGGTGCATCAGGAATCTCACCTCTTCACACCCTTGACCAACATGACTATAGCCAGCAGAGTCTGTTGTGGCCTCACAGACATTTCAGGATGCTTTCTCACAGTCCTCCTGTAATGTTTGTGCCATGACACAATATCTTTTTACACATACATTTTTAACGTGATTTACACCTATCTGTGCTACTGATTGACTTGCTTTTCTGAGTGAAGGTTCTTAACACATAGTGGCTGCGTCTAGACTGGCATGATTTTGCACAAAAACGGCCGCTTTTGCGCAAAATCTTGCCGCCTGTCTACACTGGCCACGAATATTTCCGCAAGAACACTGACTTTGTAACGTACAAAATCAGTGGTTCTTGCACAAATACTCTGATGCGCCCGCTCAGGGATAAGCCCTCTTGCGCAAGTATTCTTATTTATTGCGCAAGAAAGCCCAATGGCTATAATGGCCATCGGAGCTTTCTTGCGCAAAAGAGTGTCTATACTGGCACGGATGCTTTTGTGCAAAAGCAAATCTTTTGTGCAAAGGCACATGCCAGTATAGACGCTCTCTTGCACAAATACTTTTAACGGAAAAACTTTTCCATTAAAAGTATTTGTGCAAAATCATGCCAGTGTAGACACAGCCCATTTGTTTTGTATTGTGCTACTACTGTTTTTAGCAATCAGTGCATTCTACATCAGAAGTAGAAACATTATGGAAAAGAAAGAACCAACTTTCCAGATTCCAAACCCTCACAGGCATTATGTTCCTTAACATAGGCAGCTAGAATATATTTGCTCATTACTGACAAAAAGATAGAGGTGTTCTTTTGTGAGCATTAGGCATCATATAATTTGTAGCAAGCATGAATTATTGCAGTGTCTCCATCCAAACAAGTGAACATCTGTATCCCATTTTCACTGGCACCACAAGATACCTGGCGTAGCCCCAAAACGGAATGTTCAGCTAAAATATGCAGTAATTTGCTGTTGTGTTATCTTCTGCTATTTTCTGCTTTGGAAAAAAATATTTTATTAGTGGAGTCCTCCCACTGTCTATTGGCTTTGCTCTAGCCCAGAATAAAATGAATCAAGTTAGATTATTTCCAGAGCAACACCATGGTGTGGGATTCCATTCAGAGTGGGCATGTCATGCATCCCTTTTTTTAAGGAGCTATGTTATGCAGGGAGGGGGAAATGCAAATTCATTTGAACCCACTAAAGGCAGTGGCATTTGGAAAGTAGCATTCAGTGGTAGCAACAGTGGGAGGAGAAAGCTAGTGTAGGTGATCTATTTGTCTGAGGTTCTTGTATTAGCACATATCTCTATTGTGTCTGACATTCCTTTAGGTCGAGTTTTCAAATTAGGTTATGCTAAAATAAGACCTTGAGTTAAGGAGTCATGTGAACTAATAGGATGTTTAAGATGACTTTGGAGGAAGTATTGACTGAGATAAGTTGCATTTAATATCATGTCAACTGCTTGTAGTTAACCCAATAATGTAAATCTCAGGGTTGACTGATGATTAGCTGATCAGATATTTTAAGACTTTCCCATTGCTACTGAAGGGTATGCATATGTTCATTTTAAACAAAATGTGGTTTGGAAAGTAGATATGCATGAAGAAGCATGCTGTGGCTCACCACCCTAGGAACAGCCTAGAAAAGGCCAAAGGGAGGGGGGGTGAACTCAACATGTGGAGTGGAGAAGTACAAGCATGTGACAAACAAAGCCATATACGGAAAGGTTGAATCTGATTGGTTTAGAAGTTTGTGTTATGTAACCTGTAGCTGCCATGTGCTATAAAACAGCAAGGGGAGGGGCTCCTTGCTTGAGGGGCTTTGGCTGATTTTAGTATCAGGGGCTCTCCCTTTGTGCACATTGAATAAAGTCTTGTTGAATTGAATTGAAGTATCGAAGACCCTTGATTCTGCCCAGCACCTGACTCTCTGGGAACTGCAAAATCCCAACACTACAAAAGAATTGTATTTTTACAGCAAGAGAGCCAGTTTGAGTTAGCGCTCTCAATGCAAAATCCTTGTGGAGACAAGTCACAGGTAGTTCTTACCTCAGTCGCGGTCAATCCTACAACCCTCAACTGGAGCTTTAATTACACTGAGGTAAAAACATCAGTGCCTTGTCTCTGCTAGGGTTGCACATCAAGTGATGTCACTTGTAAAAAATACCCCTTTCTTCACAAGGAGGAAATTGCCAGACATGATGGTTCCTGCCTACAGCAACCAAACAGTGCTAATTAACATAGTGTGAGTGAGGTAAAGTTCTGAAATGCCAATGCTTTCTAGTGAGAGCCAGCCCTTCAGGACCCAGGAGTGACCTTGTATCTCTGCAAGTTCCAGTCATGTTAGGACTGTATACATTTTTACAGTCAGCTGGTACTCATGTCAAAACTTGCAGTCACCTGGTCATTTACTCAATGAACTAATGCATGTAAATGACTGTAAGATCTTTGATCTTCGCTTACAGTTTCATTAACACCGGTCTCCTTTCATTCCCTTCTGCTCCAAGGATAGGTCAGGCAGGCAGATCAGGTGCTTGCTCTCCCAGGCTAAAAGTGTTCTGGGTCACTTTTGTAACACACGGCGCTTAAAAAATGGTCCTGATCTCATGGGGTGACACACCTGTTCATAGGGTCCCATTTAAGCTCTCTACACATTTGCCTTCCACAGAAAGGGGGAAGAAGCTGTGTAGCGGGATCTCAGTACAGTTATGCGTAAGGAGTGAGCTCTTTTATTGGCATCATTTGACTAGTGTGAAAGGTGGTGCTGGTGGTAGCGGAGGGGACTCCCCACACATCCTGTGACCCTACCTCCGCATAAGTGCTCTGCAGTATCCTGAGCCCAGGGTAAGGGCTGGGTTTTCCCTACTTTCCTATTATTCTGACTCTGTGGTAGTGGTGCATGGATGCTTTAGGAAACAGAAAACATTGAAGTGGTATTACACACAATCATGCAATGTGGCATGTCCATGTGTTGGCCTATGTCTCTGTATCCATGCTGCCAGTTTGTGCATGCCAGTAATTGCATTTAGCATTCACATAGCACTTTATTTCTTCATGGCACTTCTCCAGTGTTAACATGGAACTACAGGTTGAACCTCTCTAGTCCGGCACTCTCTGGTCTGGACACATTGGTGCTCCCGCATGATTTTAGTTAGACAAATGTCCACTTATCATGAGTGTGGCCAAATTTCCTGCAGTCTCATCAAGTTTGTTTGAAGCCATGAGTCCTGGCTCTCAGTGTTCTGTGCTGTTATTTAGCTTTAATTTACCCCTCAATGTCTTCTAAGAGCCCAGTAAGCAGTGGTAGTGTTGGTAATGCCACTAGACATATTGACCTCTTGGTTCAGTAAATTCTCTGATTCTGCACCAGTCAGGTCCCAAGGATCCCAGACTAGAGAGGTTCAGCCTGTATTCCTCTTCACACCCTCTTTGCACCATGGAGGCATTGTTATTCTGCAGCTGGGAAACCAAAACAGAGGAGTCAAGCTACTCATCCAAAACCACAAATGGGCCAATGCAGAGCCAAGATTAGAATCCAAGAGTCGTTGGCTCCAATGCTTGTGGCCAAGGTTATTTCACGACCAGTTCCCTCTGAAGAATACAGACAACACGCTCTAAAGTCATATTTCAAACTTGGTTCTAAAATAAGAAGAAACAGTAACAAGACAATAATAAAGTTCCTGATGGGATGTTTAATGCCCGGGGGAAAACTGAGCATACAAAACAGTACACAAATTTAGAAGAGTCACTAAACAGTTGTTCATTTGTTTAGAAAAGAATCAGACAGAGGAGTGAGACCTTGTCTACATGGGAAAGTTTGTCAGTGGTATTGATCTAGTTACACACATTGAACCCCCTTTCGATACTCTTATACCAGGGTGAGTGGCTCTTTCCAAAGTAACAGAAACTAAAATGGAAACAAACATTCTTAGACCAGTGTTCGCATGGGGCTGGAGGTTAATCATGGCAGCTAAACTAGCATAAACTCACATCTTTGTTATATTGAAAAACTTACCCACATAGATCCCAACCTTGTAATCCCTATTTAGCTGGCACACTTCTCCTGACTTAGTGTCTGAGTAAATTGTAACCGTTAATGCAGGGTTGGGGGCTGCTGCTGACTCTCAGAAAAATCAGTCAGGGGCCTCACAAAAGTAAGAAGCAAAAAACAAAACAAAACCAAAAAACCTTTCTTTGACTGAGGAGAAAGACAGACCCCACGTTCCCCTTGCACACCAGAGCCTTGACAGGCCCAGGCTAGTAGACCCACAAAATCTGGGGTAGGGCCAAAATGAGGAGTTCAATGTGTGGGAGGGAGGGGGCTGCTGGGAAGCAGGCTTGCAGTGTGGGGCTTAGGTGGGAGAAAGAGTGAAGGAGCGGGCTAGGAGGGGAGTCCCAACCCTCAGAGGCCAGATCCAGGCAAGCCGGGGGCCGCCTCCGGCCTTGGCCTTAGGTTCCTCACCCCTGCTTTAATGTACCTGGGGTAACTGACTTGCCCTAGATCACACAGGAGCTCTGTGGGGAGTAGGGAAGTGAAGCTACTAACTCCTAAGCAACTCCCCTAACACTGACCAGCCTGCCTCACATTGTGCAGTTTTATTCCCATTGACTTCAGAGCGTTCTTCCAGTATGGGGCCAGTGGGATTGGACCCTGAGCTATTGCAGGCACTAATATATTGTGCAGGGTACTCTCTGTGACAGCATCAAAAGAGGAGAATGTTGCTGGCCCACAAGTGATGGACTATTGCTGCAAGCAGGAGTAACTTATGCTGTCAGGATTCAATTAGCACCACGTTAAATTAAATGTCTTGTGAATATTTCATAACGATCTGGCAGCAGCATATCTGAACTCTCTGGCTTCAACTAAGCCATTTCCATTCCAAAGTGACACAATGTGGAGTTAAAGTAGGATGGTGAGCCAATCTCACTTGTAGGATTGCCTGGTCTAGAATCAAGCTTTATATTTAACAACAAAATAACAACAGCCTCAACTGACTTGTTGATTACATCCACCCATCTTTGACTAAGAACTGACCAAAGCGGGGTGGCAGCCCGAGTCCCAGCAAGACATAAATGCCTTAGTCGCTTCTGAAAATGAGGCTCAAGCTTCTAAGTCACTTTTGGTACGTCTACATTGCAAGGCTATTTCAAGATACCAGAGGTATCCCAAAATAGCTACCCAATGTCTTTCAGCATCCCTGTAAACACCGTTCCATGGGGGATAAGGGTTGTCTCAAAATAGTGTGTTATTTTGAAATAGAATCGAAATAAGATACGCAATTTGCGTACTTTATTTCGAGCTAAGGGTGCAGTATAGACGCACCTTTAGACACTTTTGAAAAATTTGCTCAGTCTTTTAATAAGGGGGAAAATGAGGACAAGAGTGGGACCATAAAAACATTTAAAAATAGGAACCAAAAGGGCATTGAGAGTGGAAGAAGGAACTAAAGAAGTCAGCAGAGAGAGGGATGCAGAGGAAGGCTGAAGGTGGGGATTACGATAGCTTTGGGGGCTGATCTGGGTCTATGTGGGGCCCTAGCATTGTTATTAATCTTTCACTTTCCCTCCCCCTCCATCCTTTTCAAATAATAACTCAATCCAGATTCTTTTCACTAGTCAGAGCCTTCACTGCTTATATTAGACAGCTGAGTAATTTGGGACGCTGTGTTCTAGCCTGTCACATGAGGTGTAGGATTCTCAGTCCAGGGGCTCCTGTCATACGTGTAAGAGACACAATCGTCTATCAACATTAAACTGCTGCAGATACGGATGCAGCAATAACAGCAAAAAGAGTCCAAGCCTTAATACATTCCATCTGGGGCCTTGGAAATTGGCAAGAGCTAGTGATTAACATAAACACCGTGAGTTTTGTTGTGGACAGACAGCATACTTAGCAGAATGTCTTGACCTCTCTGCAATGGAATAGCTGACATTTACCCCAAATGATTGAATTAATATCCTTGATAATGATGACATCTTTTCAGGGAACAGAATCAGCATGTTTAGTACACAGATCTGATTTTTTTAGACGCAGTCACTTGTATGTGAGCATTTGTATCTGAAAGACACGTCAATGAGCTCCCGTTCATGATTCAAACCTATTGCATTCTGGACTCTCCCTGTTTCTCTGCAGGTGTTGGACAACCCTGTTGAAGAAAGAGAATCTTGTAGGAATCAGGGTAGGTAAGTGATAGGCTATATTTGCCCAGTCCTGTCTTCATATTTATAGCAGGGATTTAAAAGCAGATATAAGAATCTGCTAAAAAAATGTCTAAGTCCATAGTACATTCCTCTTGGGATTGTGGGGATTTTGTTTGCCAGCATGTGGCACCAAACGGTGAATCAAATGGAATAGGAATGCTCCTAATTTGATCAGGCCTTGTCTGAGGTACCCAAGTCACACTGGCTTTACTAAGTTGTAAGAAATTATCAGGGCATTTAAAAAATACTAATAAAGGTGTTCCACTTAGCCGCTCTGCTGCTGCTGGTGTGTGTGTGTGTGTGTGTGTGTGTGTGTGTGTGTGTGTGTGTGTGTGTGTGTGTGTGTGTGTGTGTGTGTGTGTGTGTGTGTGTTTCCCCTTCCTGATCTAGCTCATAATGAGTTGGTTGAGTCTGATATTAAGAGCATAATTCCTAACAAACATATCTTACGCCAGCCTCCCGGCCAAAAATGGGGACAGAGATCCAAAATGAGGGCCACAGGAAAAACAACAGCATTGAAACCCTTCAGTGATGTGTGAGCATGTTAGTGCCTTATTCTACGAACACAAGGCTGGATTGTTACAGCCTGAGTTGGCTACAGAAGAAGAAGGTGCTTTCTACTTCCTGCCCCCTGAGGAAGGTACTCACTCAGTATTCCCTGCTGGCAGGCTAATGGCTACCATTTTGGTTTGCATCGAGGACTGAGCTACCGAATTTCCAGAACAGCACTGTCATGAAGAACTGCTACACCATGAGCTAATGATCTAGCCTTTTAAATTAGTGACTGTAGTAGGCTCACCTCCTCTGCTCATGGAGCATGGAGGGAGACACAAAACACAGTGAGCAGTGAGGTATATGAGCAAGTAGAGGGGCTGGAGAAGAGCCCTGACTCAGCCCCTACACTGAGAAATGTAAGAACAGGCCACTACAACTTACTCCTCATTCCAGGCTCATCCTTAGGATTTATGGGCCCTATGCAGTACTATTAAACTGGCGTCCTTATCCCCGATAACAGCCTGAGGGGGCAGGAATGATGATTTTTTGTGATCTTTATAATCTTCAGTGACACGCTAATGAAATATTTTTACAATAAACTTTAAATTAAGGTCCTGTCGACTAACACGGTAAATTCAGAAACTGATAGTCTGTATCTAGGGTTGGCAAATGCCTGTTAAATGGCTTCATTACCACATGAATGGCTCTTTCACAGGTTCAATGTTCTGCTAGTAGCTCTGGCAGGCTTTTTTCACTTGTAAATTGACTAGACCCTCTTAGGAGGAAGCAGCGCCACAGAACAGGGACAGAAATAAGCGGATGGGTGGACATTAACACCCTGTGGTGCCCCAAATTTTGGGGTGCCCTCTGCAGCTGCATATTCTGTGTATGAGTAAGGATGGCCCTGTCTCATCCTGAGCAAGGGGTGGATGGGCAAGAAATGGGACTCAGTGGGTCACAACCTTTTCTCTTGGGCAGTGAAGATACATATGGCCCCTTACTCAAGCCAGATTTTAGTGACAGCCTGGCTCTTAGAGTCAAAATCTGCCACCTTGAGTCATGCTGAGGAGCACACCACTAGTATTTCTACCAAAATGGATGGGGATGCTCGCCGAGAGAGGAGCGGTTTGGGCAATGGTTTCAGACTCTGTCCCTTCATGCTAGGATCCAGCCATCTGGATACTAAGACAGGAAGAGGGGCTGCTCCTGACTGCCCTTTCTGCTCACCTTCTGGCACAGGGCTGTCCTGTGGCCACATTCAGGAATGGGTGAGGTAATCACAATGAAAGGGAAAATGGTTCTGACTTTGGGGATCTTTTTAAGCTTCCACCTGAAGTTGAAAAGGGTCCCCCATTTCTCTGAAAGATAAGCCCTATTCACACTCCACTTGTTCAAAACATACCCTCTTGGAGCTGAGAATGTGCCCAATTCCTCAGCAAACCAAAGGCCCAATGTAAAAGGCACTGTAGAAACACTGAACAAGAATTTGCCTGAACCTAGGACATTTGGAAGGGTGCTTCTGTGGTTAATAGGCAAGATTCAGAGCAACTGCAATTGCACTCTGGCCTTGCCTCCAATTGCATGTGTCACCCTGGAAACATCACCTAATAATTTCTCTGTGTCTCTGCTTACCTATCTGTAAAATGGGGCTAATGCTGATTTCCTACCTCAATGGGAAGTGAATAAACAGTTAGGCTTAGATTCTTGGCCCCACTCTGCTTGTTTTAATCTGCACAGGCACTGCCAACCTCCAGAATCCCCTATTGTGGACATCCTTGAGGTGGAGTGGTCATGAGTGGGCATAGAGCTGCCAGGGCTAGCTCTTACTCTCCCTCTCTCCCCGCCACAGTCCCTAGAGCAAGGGGTGTATCAGGAACAGGGAAACACAAGGAGGGATGTGGAAAGTGGCTGAAGAGTGATAAGTTCTCACTATCTATGATCCCCAAGGGCTCCGTTATCTCCAGGTGATGCAATTTAGAGTAGCCCTCAGGCTGCTGTGTGTGTGTGTGTGTGTGTGTGTGTGGAGCCAGGCAGAGGATGAAGGACCTGGAAAAGGCTCTCCGACCGCCCCCACCTTCTGCACCCTGCAAAAGCTGAGCTCAGTAGAAAATCTGCTCCGGCATGTTTGCAAAATGTGTTGAGGTCTCCAACGGGAGGCACCATAGGAGGCCAAAGTAGTGTCATTATTGCCTCCCCTTCCGAACCCACAAGGTTTAAAAGCTGCAGAAGTCAACTCCAACGGAGGAGAGTGTTGCAATGAATTGTCAACAGGTTTGCCCAGATTTAGGCTTCCTCCTGTTCATGGATAGAACTATGTACAGGACAAGTGTTGCCTGCTTCACTGCATCCAGCCATGACCAGCTGTTTCTATCCTTGGTGGGCACTAAATGCAACCACACTATTCTGCTGTTGTTTTTTCTGTGTCCACTGGTGAATAACAGGTCCTAAATGGAGATCAAGGGCATCCAATTGCATTTGGGCATAAAAACATGCTTCAACGAGGAAAAGGCCAATGAAAGTTGCAATGCCTGTTGGTTCCCTTTTGCCTCCCTGTAGCTAGGAAGCTATTAAAAACTCCTGTTTTCAGGCAGCATTAGTACTCACCTGGAGCTTGCAGCTTTTTCCAAGATGTTTTATTACATTAGTGTTGTCAAATTGTGACATTTTGTAAGTGTAAGTCATAGGGTTGTTGTTAATGCCAATTTAATGGTGCTAAAATGATTAAATATGGCAGTCTTTTAAATAATGAGGTACATAAAAGGTGTTAATAACCTCTTAAGTGCTTTAATAATATTCGGTGCCATAATAAAATTTTCATAATTGGGCCTTTTAACTTTCATCTGCCATAAAGTAATGAAAGAAAAATCTCGGCAGAGCAGCTGAAGGGCTTAAAATTTTGCTTCAATAAGAGAAAAACTGAACAATGGTGAAACTGAGCTCTGTTTGTTAAAAAAATAAAATAAATGGAAAGCCCAGTGGAACATGCATTTTAATATCATGCAACGTTTCACCATTTCTGAAAATAAAAGGCTCTAGTAGAAACTACCACAAGAACAAAAACTACAGATTCATGTCATGCTGCCTCACTTAGACAGTGCTAAACTCTGTGTCAGACTGAATATTTAAGTAAGAGAAGGCTTTTCATTCTGATCAGTAACATATGGGTAGTCTCGTCTATTTGGCTTGTCCTTTACTTTATTCTAAGCTGAACCTAGGTCACTTCTAGAGACTACACAGATGAGCAAAGCTTCTTATATACGTTTAATTACAATGGGACCGATCCTGTACTGGGAATATGCCCTGAGAAAGGAGTGCAGAGTTAGGCAATAAAAATAACTACATTTTCCATGTTGATGGCCCTGTTTGTTACAGACTCAGAAAGGGTTCATTTAAATACATCAGTAAAATGCATCCACCTCTGGGGCAAAACACACTTGTTATTTAACAAGAGCTACCATACTTGTTAGTGTAGGACAGGAATGAAAAACACTATGTGCAATAAAAACAACAAACAGGGGATGTAGGGAGGCAAAATATAAGGGTATGTCTACACTAGCCCCCTTGTTTGAACTAGGGTGGCTAATGTAGGCATTTGAAGTTGCAAATCAAGCCCAGGATTTAAATATCCCACACTTGATTTGCATCTTCCCGGCCAGTCGCCATTTTTTAAATGTACAAGTCCGGACTAACTGCCCGCGTCTACATGCGGCAAGGACCCGGTATTTCGAATTAAAGCCCCTAAATCGAATTACCTGTTATTCCTCCTGCAAGGTTAGTCTGGACTTGTAAATTTCAAAAAATGGTGACCAGCTGGGAAGATACAAATCAAGCACGGGATATTTAAATCCCGGGCTTGATTTGCAACTTCAAATGCCTACATTAGCCTCCCTAGTTCGAACTAGGGGGCTAGTATAGACATACCCTAAAAGTCTGCTTTGAAAATTTGCTCAGGATACCTACCTGTTAGGGAAAAGGCCAGGTGTCCTTTAATACAGATGATCACAGCAGGACCACTGGTTTTAAATCACATCTAAAAACAATAACAGCACCAGCAGCCGAGTGCCCCTGCAAACACTCTAATCCATTGTCTGTGTCACCTACTGAATTACCAGTCCCATTTCCAGCAGCAACAGGAGTGTTGGTTAGAAGTCACCTTTTCATGTACCACCACCACAACTTGCAGGTGATGTCAGGATCATCAGCACTATGTGACAGGTTTCTGGTGCAGTAGTTCTCTAGGGGGAATCCTTAAAGATATTACTTGCTGGCTGCTTTATGTACTTCACTTTTATTGATCTCTGATGTTCTTCCTCCAGTTTATTTGAAATATTGATGGGCTGAAATGACTCAGACAAGCAAACCTCTGAATATGGCTCATAGCCTAACTTTGGGTAGTGAAACAAAGCCATTTCCCATCTTCACAGAGAGTTAGGTAACTTGGGCCAATCATTTAAACCAACCCTAACGAAACCTAGCACAAGAAGGAGTCGGTAAGGGCCCTTCTTTGGTTGATGTGCCGTGTCATATGATCTCTTCATAACTTGTTTATAGCCCTTTCAATTACCCTCTGATAGAGACACTGGACTTAATTCAGAGGTACTGAGCAAAGATGTGTAAATTACACTCTGATGCCTGGGACTAAGTCTGTGTAATTTACAAGCTGAGGAAACAAAGGAAGACATAAAATAAAACAACTTAGAATCCCACATACATAACCTGTAAATTACACTTTATAATGTTAATACCTAACACTTTTGCAGTGCTTTTCATCCACAGATCTCAAAGCACTTCAACCACTTTCTATGCTGCTGACTTTGGCCCAAAAGCTAAACAAAAACTATAGTGTCCAAATCTTAAAATTTTTAAATAAACTAATTTTAAATGTTTTGGTGCAACTTAATAAAAGTCTGCACCTCCTTTTTGTTCACCTGGCTGCACAAAAGTTTGTGGAAGAACTGACTTTTATGTAAAAACCTATCTTTGACTATATTATATAGAGCTTACCTGCATATCTTTAGAAAAGTCTTGACTGCTGTGAATGCTGGCTCTTTTTGCTCCTTATCGTTATTTTCTTATTATGAATGAATGCTGTTCCTATTGATATTAGTGGCAAAACTCCATTAATTTAAATGGGAGAAGCATTTGGTCCCATAAAATAATTCTTCACCCATAAATATAATCCTCCCTACACCCTTGTATTTAATTCAGAGACTACTACCCACTCAGTAATACTCTCCCATTCCCAATTCCAAGCCCCTGAAGTGGATCATATATCCTCCCACTTAGCTGTTCTTTGGTTCATTGGACTTACACATTATTTTCAGAAACATCTCTACTATTGTCCATTAGGGAGATCCTGGATGAGATTATTATGCAGGCTTGGGCTAACAATCCCTCTGGATCCATCGTCATGCTTTCTCGGACTTTGTAAACCTTCGGAGTTGAGTTAAAGCTCCCAGGCTCATCTCTCATATGATGGATGCTGCTCATCACATCATCTCTCAGTTCTGCAGCACAGCTGCAGCCTATGGGCACCTGTGGGAGCAAGTGCATAGCCCTAACAGAACACTCTACTGAGACATGTGCATGAGATTTGTGGGATCTTTGGCCACATTTGGCTCCTTGACCTGGTTAATTTATAACTGGCTGATTTTTCTTCTTCAAGTCCCCACTAAACCCACACTTTTTTTCAGCTTAACTGATAATAATCCTCTCCTGCCACTACCATAAACGCAACATAGATTGTAAATCAAGTCCTTGGAATAGCAAGAAATGTGCCAAGCCAAATATGACCTTCTCCTTCTCCAGTTCTTTGCCTGTGCGTTAGCTCAGACTGTAAGCTCTTTGGGGACAGAACATTTTGGTGCTTATCTGCAAAGCATCATGCTGATCTATAGCTCTATAGAAAAACCACAACAAATAATAATAATAATTTTAGGTTGTTGGCCAGGAAAAAGTGTATGGGTTAGGCCTGGTCTGACACTGGAGAAATGTCCCTTCTTTTTCTGGCACATGACACATGACATTTTTCAGGACTGTGTAATGGTTAAGGCACTGTGCTTTGCATCACAGAAAAGAGGCAGATGATAAAAATCAGTAGCATGCTTGCAAAGTTGTTTTGCATTTAATTTCACATGCATTTTTAGAAACCCACCCTTCCCTGCCATTCACCTCCCAGTTCTATTCTTGGAGAGCAAAAACTGGGATGTACTTTGGAGCCGAAAGTAAAGCCATAAAGAAGTTTGCTCACGTTCCCCGACACATGAGATATAGAGTTAATTAAAAAATGTTCTCTATACGACAGGTTTGTTTCACTGGAAAATGTCACTGATGTAAGGCTGTTCTATTCCTGTTGCCAACTACATTGAATTGACTCCATTATAAGACAGACACACACACACACACACATACACACACAATGTTAACTTTTCTTTCTATAATAAAGTAGACAGATCTTGGATCCCAATTTTTTTTGTTTAGGGTTAGCTGAACTAGGGCAGCTATTTTTTTTAATCCCCATTTATCTGTGGTTCTAAAGAAGACGTTACCACATAGCCCATTATATGCGCTATAGGGAGGAGATATTGGATCCTCGATACACAGTTCTATTAAAATATTTTAAGTAGCCAAATACATTTTAAGAAAACAATTTTGGCAGAATAGTTGCCTCTAGCAACCGTAATAATCTAGAATAAGCTTCATCTTCTAAAGGGATGAAAATTTGTACAATTTCCTGTATTATATAAAGCCAGAAAATGCTATTGTAGAATTAATAGAATGTGGTGCGTGCACCAATGGACATGGGTATTCATTTCATTATCGCCTTTAAGCAGTGAGCAGCTTTGTGCTTTATTTTTTCCAGACAGGTTACGAAGTTTTAGTTGCAGGGTGGAGGAAGATCTGGATCAGGATGGAGGAAGATTCTATGAGCGACTTAGGAGATGTGCTTCAGATGGCATTGTGCAAACTTCATCTGCTTGAGCTCCATCTACACAATAAGGCCATATGGTTTTTTTTAACCAAACCTTGACATCTTCCTCTGACCCTGTTGCAACAAACAGGGCTGCATTGTGGCCACACAATAGTTTTCTTCACGGTACAACCACTGCTCAACCGAGCTGCATCCAATCCCAGACACCTCTCTAAGACTATGTCTAAACTGCTTTCTTCTGCCGAAAGAAGATATGCAAATTCAGAGCTAATTTGCATATCTTCTTCTGATCACATTATTGGAAGAGGCTTTGTCGAAAAATAAAGCACTTTAGATTGGTTCCTTTGAAAAAAAAAATCCTTTTTCGAAAGAACCCTGCATGCCTCTTTTTTATAGGAAGAAGGGTTCTTTCCAAAAAAGGGGTTTTTTTTTCGAAAGAACCGCATCTAAACTGCTTTCTTTTTCAACAAAACCTCTTCCGATAACATGCGCCAAAGAAGATATGCAACGTAGCTCCAAATTTGCATAGCTTCTTTTGGCAGAAGAAAGCAGTCTAGATGTAAGCGAAGGGTGTGTCTACACAGCAAAGTTATTTCAGAATAACAGCTGTTAATCTGAAATAACTATGCGAGCATCTTCACAGTAATTCCGTTATTTTGAAATTATTCCAACTTCTGTAAACCTCATTGTACAAAGAATAACATCTATTCCAAAACAGCTATTTTGAAATAAGGCGTGTGTAGACGCTCCACTTCTGCTATTTCAAAATACCCCTTCACCAGGCCCATTCTAAGTTATTCCTCTGGGGCTCTAAATCGAGATAGCATATCTACATTAGGGAAGCCTTCCTCGGACTAATTTTGAGGTGTCCCTGCAGTGTAGATGGGGTATTTTGAGATAAGCTATTCCAGAATAGCTTATTCCAAAATAACTGTGCAATGTAGACATAGCCTAAGGGCATGTCTACACAGCAACAATATTCAAAGTAATAGCTTTATTTCAAAATAACTTAGTCCATGTCTACACAGCAGGCAGTTATTTCGAAATAATGTTGAATTACTGTCAAGCTGGAGGACTTCTTACTCCAACTCCTGTAACCCTCATTGTATGAGAAGTAAGGGAAGTCAGAGGAATAAGTGCTATGTAGACACTCCCAATTTTGAAATAAGCAATTTTGCAATAAACTATGCAATTGACGTTGCTCAATTTATGTAGCTTATTTCACAATAAGCCCTGCTACGTAGACACACCCTAAGGCTATGTCTGCACTACCAGATTATTTAAAAATAAGTTATTTTGAAATAAAAACTCCCAAAATAACTATTTTGAAACAAGCAGGAGTTATTATTTCAAAATAACAAGCCCATTATTTTCAAATAACAGGCTTGGTAGTATGGATGATCGCCTTGTTATTTCGAAATAAGGGAGTTATTTCAAAATAATTCCCCAGTATAGACATGCCCTTTGAAATAATAACTCCTGTTTTCCTTGGGAAATACGTTTATTTTGAATAGTTATTAAGCGTGACTATATTGGTGCATTCAGGAAAAAAATTGGAGCAACTATCGCAGACTGTTTAACCAGGGTCTCGTGCCCACAGAATATGCACACAGGTTTTCACCAGCATTATGTGGAGCAGTGCATCTTGGGATGTCCTGCCACACAAAAAGCTGGAAGGAAGGAGGCCCAGCCATCCCAGTTACATAGTCACAGTTTGACAACCCATATATTACCCAGGATAAGTGTGGACACAGGCCAGGTAGTACTCAGTACAGATTAAGGGAGGCAGCAAAGGTGGTTTCACAACCTCTTTACATACTTTGCCCCCCCTTCCAAGGTTGGCCACGGGCTAATTTGACCCCTCCCCCCCCCCGCCAGCTCAAGTTACAGCAGCTTCATGATTGTTATAAACTCCAATGTTTCCGAAAGAGGCTCATTTGCTGCCAGGGCTGGGGCCATCATGACTATAATATAACACCGTTCATCTACCACTGGAGGATCTCAAAGTGCTTTACGAATCTTAATGACTTCATCCTCCCAACATTCCTGTGAGACCGGGAAACATCATCCCTAGAGACTCAGCACAGACTAGGCACAGTGTAGGCAGCTTTAATGGGAACTTTTCCATCCTCACCCCCATACTCGGTATATTTAGCCCTGACCTAGAAAGACCATCCTTTCTAGGGCTGAGTTGTGATTCAGACAGTCTGCTTACTAACTTAGATGTGAGCCACAGCTGACTAGCGACTGCCAACTGTGCCGAATCAGAGCTGATTAGAGGTGGGAGAAAGTTTGAAAAACAACATGCCCAAGCAAATGTGGTATGTTTGAAGTACTGCAAATATATATATATATATATATTTAACTTTATGGTGATGTTTTTAAAAAAACCTCAAACAACCTGCCCCCCCCCACCAAAATATCACACCTCCCTCCCACCTCTGTGATTGGAGAGAACAGCTAGCCAGAGTGTTGCTATTTTGAAATTCAGTAAAGTAGAGTAAGAGAGAGAGAGAGAGAGAGAGAATGTGCGCGCGCGCACACACACCAAATGGAGACATATATTTCCATTAGTAGCAGGGTGTACTTCAGAGGAATGCCTCTTCTGTCCCATTCCCAATGTAGAAAGAAAGAAAGATCCTTGAGATTTAGGGCAGATACTAGTTTTCTATCACAGAAAAATATCCATTTTACATGAAAAAATGGCAGTCCAAAAATGGTCAAGGAATTGTCCTAAGGCATCAAAAACTAGATCAAATTATGACTGAGTTCAAGCTGCATTTCAGGATGCACTCTCACACCAGTCCTGTGTGAAAATCATAGAATTGTAGGACTGGAAGACTCTTTAATACATCATCTACTCCAGCCTTTTGCACTCAGGGCAGGACTGAGTATTGTCCAGACCGTCCTTAACGGGTGTTTGTCTAACGTGCTCTTAAAAATCTCCAGTGATTGAGATTCCACAACCTCCCTAGTGATTCCAGTGTTTAGCCACCCTGACAATTAGGAAGTTTTCCTAATGTCCAACCTAAATCTCCCTTGCTGCAATTTAGGCCCATTGCTTCTTGAAGTATCCTCACTTGTTAAGGGAAACACTTTTTTTCTCCTTCCTTCTGGTAACAACCTTTTAGATACTTGAAAACCCTTATGTCCCCTCTCCGTCTTCTCTTCTCCAGACTCAACAATTCCATTTTTTCAGTCTTCCCTTATAGGTCCTGGACCTTTAATCATTTTATGGTCTTTTGTGGACATTCTCCAGTTTGTCCACATCTTTCCTGAAATGTGGCACCTGGAACTAGAAACAATACTCCAATTCAGGCCTAATCAACATGGAGAAAAGTGGAAGAATTACTTCTCATGTCTTACTTACAAGATTCCTGCTAATACACCCCAGAATGATTTTTTTTCAACGGTGTTACACCACTGACTCATATTCAGCTTGTGATCCACTATGAACCCACATCCCTTTCTACAGCACTCTTTCCTAGTCAGTCATTTCCCATTTTGTGTATGTGCAACTGATTGTTCCTTACTAAGGGGAGGACTTTGCATTTGCCCTTATTGAATTTCATCTATTTCCTTCAGGCCATTTCTCCAGTTTACTCAGATCATTTTAAATTTTAACTCTGTCCACCAAAGAGTTGCAATTCTTCCCAGCTTGGTATCACCCACAAGCTTTATAAGTATACTTTCTATGCCATTATCTAAATAATTGAAAAAAATATGGAACAGAACCGGTCAGAGAACTAATCCCTGTGGGACCCCACTCATTATGCCCTTCTAGACTGCATCCCTCTGTTGGCAGAGGGATGCAAATAAAGCACTTCAAAAGTGCAAATGAGCCCGGGATTTAAATATCTCAGGCTTCATTTGCGTACTCATGTTCGGACGCTGTGCCGATCAGGCTCAGTGTCAAAAGTGAAAGTAAAGTGTAACCACGGCTCTGCCGACAGCGGGGAGCTTTTTCGGCAGATCCTGTACTCCTCCAAATATGAGGAGTACAGGATCTGATGAAAAAGCTCCCTGCTGTTGGCAGAGCCATGGCTAGACTTCACTTTCACTTTCAAAAGGGTGCGTGATTGGCACAGTGCCCGAACGTGAGTATGCAAATGAAGGCTGGGATAATTAAATCCCGGGCTCATTTGCACTTTCAAAGTGCTTGATTTGCATCCTTCTGCCGACAGAGGGATGCAGTATGGAGGTAGCCTCTGGTAATGGTTTTCCAACCAATTACGTAGCCACCTTATAGTAGCTCCACCTAAGTTATATTTCCCTAGTTCATTTATGAGAAGGTCATGCAAGACAATATCAGAAACCTTATTAAAGTGTAGGTATACCATATCTACTGCTTCCCCCATCTGCAAGGCTTTTGTTACCCTGTCAAAGAATGCTATCACGATTTATTCTTGACAAATCCATGCTGACTCTTTCTTATCACCTTATTATCTAGGTCAGGGCTTGACAACCTTTGGCTCTCGGCCCACTGGCAGGTCATGAGAGATTTTGCTGATGTTGAGCCCACCTACAGTTTCCATAAGTCACAGTTCACCATTCTCAGCCAATGGGAAATGGCATGGGCTTCGGGGACATAGTCCTTGATATCTGCAGTCATTTCTATGGATGCTCAACATCAGCAAAATGTCTTGTGGCCCGCTAGTGGACTACCCTGACACGGTGAGAGCCAAAGATTGCCGACCGTGTTTTAGGTGTTTGCAAATTGAGCTGGGGTAGGGACGGAGTAGAGGAAGAGTAGAAGCGGGAGCATAGGGGAAGGGGTGGAGTGAGAGTGGGGCAAAGTAGGAGCAAGAAGAGGCCGGGTCTAGAATGTAGGGGTGTGTGCCCTTGGGCCCCATAGCATACTAGGACAGCCATGTCTGAATTATGCTGCGTTCCTCTTCCCAGTCCATAGAATCATGAATTCTACCATTTCATGATCACATTCACCTCAGCTGCCTTTCACTTTCAAAATGAGGCTTGCATGTAACAGGCACTGAGCCACAACTACCAACCACATCCAGACTGCCAGTTGGACTCTGATCAGACATCCAAAGGTGAAATCTTATCTCCATGCATGTGAGAATGCAGGAGGAGATGCAGATGGTCCCTCTATTCTGGTAATACATTAAAGAGAGTTAAGCAGGCAAATACAGCACATCCCAGACTGGCGAGAAAAGAAATGAGACTAAATGCCATGGTTTAACAAATAATTACAGATTCTTTATATGGACAAGGATTTGTAATCTACCTTCATCCACTTTTTTTTTCACAGTTTAGAATTACAATGCAAAAGGGATCAGAGAGAATAATAAAATAATGTCCTGCCTTTGACTACAGTACAGACAGTCTCTGAGGGGTTTAGACAGTTCATTTGATACTCTTTTCATGAAACATTTACCATGTTGTACCAAAGTATTCACTCCATTGTACTTTGGCAAACATAACGCAAAGGCTGTTACAGTCATTCACATAGGCAAGACTCTTGAATCCATTAAACACTATAAGTAAAACAGACCAGAATTATTTCTCCTTTCTTAAAATTCAGTTAATTTTATGTTCCTTGGAAAATTACCTCTCTAACAGATTTGACACACAATAAAACATCAGAGGAAGTTGCAATGTGATATCCAGCATTTCAATGATCTACACAGAGTCTCGGAGGGCATATCTACGCTTCAATGAAAGCTCGGTGGCTGGCCTGGATAAGCTCACCAGACTTGCAGCATTCAGGGCATGTCTTCACCACAGGCTTAAGCGAGTGGCTATGATCGATCCAGCAGGGGCCAATTTATCATGTCTCATATAGACATGATAAATCAACCAATGAGCACTCTTCCATCAACTCCGGTACTCCACCAAAATGAGATGAGCAAGTGGGGTTGACAGGAGAGCATCCACTGTGGACTTAGTACAGTGAAGAAAGCGCAACAAGCAGACCTCAGTACGTCAACTTCAGCTACATTACTCACATAGCCAAAGTTGTGTAACTTCGGTTCGACGGCTGGTGGTAGTGTAAACAAGACCTCAGGCGGCAAAGCTATAAAACTGCAGTGTCAATGTTCAGGCTTAGGCTGAAGCCTGGGCTCTGACAGTCTCCGGGAGTGAAGGGGCTGACAGCCTAGGCAAGCCTGAATGTCTACACTGCTATTTTGAGCCCCGCAGACCAAGCTGCATCAACCTGAATCAGCTGACTTAGGTTCCGAGATTCGGTGCCATGGGATTTTATTGAGGTGCAGACATTCCCTGTGGGCATCAGGTCATCCATGTGGCACACTTGGGATGGAGACGTTTTTGTTTTCTAGGTGCTATATATTTTACCCTCACTGGGTGGAGGATAAAGGCATTGAAATGAAGTTTGACAGATTATAGCTTGCTTCCAAGCTGTGCTACAGGCTCCTTGTGTGTCCCTGGACAAGTCACTTAATTGCTCTGTGCAGTTCCTCATCTGGTAGGATAATACTTCCATTCTCCTCCCCTTAGTCTGTCCCTTCTATTTACTTTGTGAAATGTTCAGCAGCAGTCAAAACAGAATGTCAGACATCATTAAGAAGGGGATAGAGAATAAGACAGAGAATAATTTATTGCCTCTATATAAATCCATGGTACATCCACATGTGGTTGCCTTATCTCAAAAAAGTTCATTGGAAAAAGTTCAAAAAAGAGCATCAAAAATGATTAGGGGTTTGGAACATCTGCTATATGAGGAGAGATTAATAAGACTGGAACTTTTCAGCTTGGAACAGAGATGATTAAGGTGGGGGTATGATAGAGGTCTGTAAAATCATGACTAGTGTGGAAAAAGTGAATAAAGAAGAGTTATTTACTTCTTCCCATAGCACAAGAACTAGAGGTCACCAAGTGAAATCAGTAGATAGCAAATTTAAAACAAACCAAAGGAAGTGTGTCTTCACACAACGTGCAGTCAATCAGTGGAACTCCTTGCCAGTGAAAAACAGGTTTAGGAGAAACTTAAAAAACAACAAATAGTCTAGTAGTTCCTTAAAGACTAACAAAAGAACATGGGTTCTCAAACATAAGAAGTGGGTTGCGCCCACAAAAGCTCATGATATCATATACATGTTTTGTTAGTCTTTAAGATGCTACTAGAGTATTTGTTGTTTTTTAAGTTTTTCCTCTGACAGTCTAACTTGGCTACCCCCTGAAGGTTTAGGAGAGTCAGCCTCTGACCCAAAGCCCACTGAAGTCATTGGGCATATTCACAGAGCTTTTATTCCATTCACAATCAGCAAAGCACTTAAGAACATGTTTAACCATATGCTTAAGGTCCTTTGATTTCAATGGAACTTATGCATGTGCTTATGGGATCTGTTGAACAGGGATGGAGTGCAGAATAAGTGCTTAAGATAAAAGCATGTGCTTAACGGGGCTGCAGTTAAGCCTTTACTCAAATGCTTTGCTGAATCAGGGCCCTGGAGCACATGGTGCAAAGAAAAAATAAAGTATGTTCATGCAGAAATAAACAGAAAATAGGCACAGTCCCTTGGAGGCTTTTGAACTTCACTGGGTACAGTATTTCTGAGATATGCTTTGTATGTCTGAGAACCCATGTTATTCAGCAGCACAGAATCACTCTTCCATCTTCAGCACTGATGAATAGAAAAAACACAGCGTGCAGTCCATTATTCTGAAGGAGCCTTAATCATTCCTCCTCATGAAACTGCTGCTCCATTTGACTGACAGATTTAGAAACAATCCACAGAGTGAAAGAAGAAGAGAAAAAAAAACCCAGCCCCATTTGCTTGTCAGGCTGCGGGTACATACACAAAGCTTTTATCAAAAAAAGAAAAAAAGAAAAAAAGTTGTTGCCTTCCTAAATCACATCTATATTAGTGAGGTGAGTGACAAGCTTAAGGGGGAAAATTAGAAATCTTTCTTTCCAGCTTTTCTGTTACTGCCTTTCATCTTTCCATTGAGCAGTGCCACTAAACAGACACAGGCAGATGCAAGCCCTGTAGTTAAACTGCGCTGGTTGTCAGACTAGTAACAATAAGCAGATTATTAGTAGTTGCCCAGTGGGGTTTTTTGTTGTCCCTTCTGCCTCTGACAATATCACTGAAAGCTGTAACCTACATGGTTCTTTGCCTCCACACATCCACAGATTCCCAGGCCAGGAGGGATCCTTGCAATCACCGCATTTGATTTCCTACATAACACAGACTGTAGAACTTCCCCAAAATAATTCCCAGGGAAGATCTTTTAGAAAAACATCCCATCTTGGTTTAAAAGTGATCAGTGATGGGGAAGGAACCACGCCCCTTGGTAGATCACAGTGAGAAATGTATGCCTTACATCTCCCAGCGCTTTACAAAGGGGGGATAAGTACCTCGCCCTCTGTTGGGCAGCTTGACGGTTGGTGAAGTGACTTACTCAAGGTTACACATTGACTCAGGAGTATAACACAGGTGTGAGGACTCTCTTCAGACTGGAACCTGCTGCCTTCCTAGAGTCAGGTGTTTGGAATGAAGAAAATCTGACCCAGTTAAGCAGTTGTAGATGCAAACCTTCATTTTTCTTCCCTGCCCATCCACCCGCACAGGACGCAAGAACTGTGTGACCACTGACTCCAGAGCCCCAGCTTTCGGAGACTGCCTACCTGCCCATGCAGAGCATTAAGAGATACCTGCCTTCAAGGCTTTAAGAGAACACATACCTTGCCACATGAAACAGGTGCTCTGCGGCCTCCAGCGGCAAAACTGTGACCATTGAAAAACACAGGCACTCTGGAGCTCTTCGCCTGTGGCAGGACAGCTACTGCCACAGAAGAAACCAGCACTCCATATCCCTGGAGGGAACCCATCTTTGCCTCCAGCAAATCCAGCACATCTTCCCAGCAAAGCTGCTCTCTGCACATCTTTCCCGAAAAAAATAAAGGAAGATCGTGAAACTGTGGGTCTCGTGGGACCACAGAAGTAAAACGAGTGCTGTCAAGTAAAAAGAATTCCTTTAGTTGTCTCTATCCCAAGCCTGACTGCCCGGCCAGGCAATATGTTATTTGATACACTTTTGTAGTGTATGTGCTTATACGTTACTCATTTTCACTTTGGATCTGTTTGATTTTGGCATGCAAAAGCCTATATTCGGGCACTGCTGAGTGATTCCTGCTCAGGTTTTACTATCTGTGACCACTGTATTTCTGTTTTATAATAGCCTAATTACAGACAATCCTCTTTACATGCTGACATGCAATGTTAAGTTGTTGTGCAGGTGTGTGAGTGGGTATAAAGTTTCTTTGAGTTCTTCACAGTCATGTAGTCTGACCACCTGGATTTATGAATGGCAGGAGACAGTCTAGAGAAATAAATCTATTTAAAAAACTGTCCCTGATTTCCCATCACCAGAAGCACTGGGGTATGTTAAAAAAATTAAGAAATAAATGTTAAGGATTCTGCCTGGGCTTTCAAAATTCACCTTCCAATGGCTTATCATTAATCGAAGGCAATTATGCACCATTAGCATTCAATCGGAGAATGGGAAATAAGATTAATTACATATCAACATTAATAATCCAGGTGTTGCTGTGCTATTTTGCAAGCAGGGTATATATAGCCCCAAAAAGTGAAGCCTTCAGATCCTTTATGCCATATGTGCATGAAGCAATAACTGTGCTAATTTAGATTTTGTAGCGTTGTTCATTGTGAAAGATCCAAAAAGCTGCAAACTGCAGACCAACAGCAGCACTGAAATGCACCTTCACTAGGGTTGGGGCAAGGGAATTTTTTTTACAAAAATAAAGCAAAAGGAGGGAAATAACCTCTTAGTTATAAGGGATCTTTGATGTAGAAAACAGGGAAAAGACACATAAACTGGGTGCCAGATACTTTGTCTATTTACCGCAAGATAAAAAGGCCTCAACTGGTTGAGATTTGAATCTGACAGTTCAATCCTAAAGGCTTTGACTTTTCAGATTTGGAGTTAGATATTTTAGGTTCTGAGCACCTACAACTCCAGTGGAAGTTCAAGATCTCTGAACACGAGGACTCTGTTGTCTAGGCATTCTTTCCAGTCTCGGTCTGGTCTGTATTATAGAAACATATACAGGTATTTGCCTTTTAAGATCTCTCCTTCAAATGAAACAGGATCTAGAAAGGTGCCACCATCACCTGGCTTTTTCATATACCACAGTGATAAGCCCAGTAGAAATAACTACAGGTAGATGACAAATTGGGCATGGATGTGACAACTATATATTCCCCCATTCCCATGGTAGGCAGAACAGTATCTACTGGGAACCACTGGGCAGTGTGACTACAGCCATAACAGATAAATAATAGATCACACACTAAGACGCAGGCACTTCATCAGTTATAGCGATGCTAGATGCTAATCCAGTCTCCAAAGTCCCATTTGAGATGAGATAAAAATTAGGCCTATATTCTGAAAAATATGGAATAATATACATTAAGGCCACGTCTAGACTTGCGGGAAGATTGACACTGCAGGGATCAATCTTATGGTATTTGATTTAGCAGGTCTAGTGAAGACCCACTAAATTGAATGCTGAGGGTGCCCCCCTTGGTGCTGGCACTCCTCGCTGTTGTGAGAAGTAAGGGAAGTCGACAGGAGCGTTTCTCCCGTCGACCTCCCACTGTGGGAATGGTGCCGCAGTTCGATTTAAGGTGTGTCAATTGCAGCTATGTTGGGGTATGTCTACACTACCACCCTAGTTCGAACTAGGGTGGTAATGTAGGCAACCGGAGTTGCAAATGAAGCCTGGGATTTGAATTTCCCGGGCTTCATTTGCATCTCGCCGGGTGCCGCCATTTTAAAATGTCCGCTAGTGCGGACTCCGTGCCGCGCGGCTACACGCGGCACGGACTAGGTAGTTCGGAATAGGAAGCACTAGCGGACATTTTAAAATGGCGGCACCCGGCGAGATGCAAATGAAGCCCGGGAAATTCAAATCCCAGGCTTCATTTGCTACTCCGGTTGCCTGCATTACCACCCTACTTCGAACTAGGGTGGTAGTGTAGACACACCCTTATTTACATAACTGGAATTGCGTATCTTAAGCTGACCTTCATCTGTAGTATAGACCTGGCCTACGGTATTTTGGTACCTAGAATATTTTAATGTGTGGCCACTATGAGAAAGAAATAACTGTAGCTTAAGGCTTGTCTACACTGGCAACCCCTTTTTGGAAATAAAACCTGGAAAGTGTTCACATTGCAATGTGACAAATGTGAAAAATACCTAGTTTCAATGACAAAAAACTTCTACCTTCATGAGGGGCTTTTGTGTCTCCTTCTCCCTTTAGTATTGACAATCATGCAGTGTGTACTACAGCAGGCTTTTTTTCTAGTTTATTAGAACATAAGAACGGCCATACTGAGTCAGACCAAAGGTCCATTTAGTCCAGTATCCTGTCTGCCGACAGTGGCCAATACCAGATGCCCTAGAGGGAGGGAACACAACAGGAAATCCTTACGTGATCCCTCTCCTGTCACCCATTTATAGACAAACAGAGATTACGGACACCATTCCTACCCATCCTGGCTAATAGCCATTGATGGATATAACCTCCATAGATCTATGTAGCTCTTTTTTGAACCCTGTTAAAGTCCTAGTCATCAACACATCCTCTGGCAAGGAGTTCCACAGGTTGACTGTGCGCTGAGTGAAGAAAAACTTCCTTTTGTTTGTTTTAAATCTGCTACCTATTCATTTCATTTGGTGACCCCTAGTTCTTATATTGTGGGAATAAGTAAATAACTTTTCCTCATTCACTTTTTCCACACCAGTCATGATTTTATAGACCTCTATCATATCCCCCCTTAGTCTCCTCTTTTCTAAGCTGAAAAGTCCAAGTCTTTTTAATCTCTCACCCATTCCAAACCCCTAATAATTTTTGTTGCCCTTTTCTGAACTTTTCCTAATGCCAATATATCTTTTTTGAGATGAGGTGACTACATCTGTCTTATTCTCTATCTCTTTTTTAATGATTCCTAACATTCTGTTTGCTTTTTTGACTGCTACTGCACACTGAGTGGATGTTTTCCAGAGAACTATCCACAGTGACTCCAAGATTTCTCGCTTGAAAGTTGTAGCTAAATTAGTCCCCATCCAATTATATGTATAGTTGGGATTATTTTTTCCAATGTGCATTACTTTACATTTATCCACATTAAATTTCATTTGCCATTTTGTTGCCCAATCACTTAGTTTGGTGAGATCTTTTTCAAGTTCTTCACAGTCTGCTTTGGTCTTAAATATCTTGAGCAGTTTGGTATCATCTGCAAATTTTACCGCTTCACTGTTTACCCCTTTCTCTAGATCATTTATAAATAAGATTGGTCCCAAGACAGACCCTACTAGTTATCTCTCTCTACTCTGAAAACTTACCATTTATTCCTACCCTTTGTTTCCTGTCTTTTAACAGTTATCAGTCCATGAAAGGATCTTTCCTCTTATCCCATGACAACTTACTTTACTTAAGAGTCTTTGGTGAGGGGCCTTGTCAAAGGCTTTCTGGAAATTTGAACGCCACGATGTTTTCCGTAATGCCTGATTAGCCACTCTGGACTGTACTTTGAACTCTGCTGCTCTGCATCTGGGTAAACGGGTAAATAGAAATACGCCCTTTTCCCCCCTGCAGGCCGTGGGAACTTTAAAATCTATTTCCTGCCAGCTGGCAAACAGCAGGTCTGATGCTGCCTCAAAAACATGCCGTTTTTTAAATGAACTGGATACAATCCTGAGTGGGGACCCCACTTCCACAGGCAAGGATGTTGTGGATGCTTCTGAAAGCACAGAGTCAGCAGAAACAGGATTTAACTTGGGGGGAGAAGTTCTTGATGAAGAGGTGGAAGCAGAGGAGGAGGAGGGGCTCACGGAGGGGTCAGCCAGTACAGCAGGCAGCCAGGAGGTGTCCTCAAGTCCCAGAGCTCATGGTGAGTCTCAGTAACTGGATGTGCAGCATGAAACAAGGGAAGAAACACAGGATCATGAGGCAAGGGAAGAGATTGCAGCGGGGTATGGGGTGGGGTGTGCTGTGGCACAGGGTGGTAAATTACTCTATTACAGCTGGGGGAGGTGGGAGGAGAGTGGTGGTGCAGGAGAGCGAGTTGCTGTATTGCAGTGGTGTGAGGGTGGGGCAGGCGAGGTGCAGGATGGAAAGTGTGTGCATGTGTGTGTTGCAGCTGGGAGGGAGGAGGAACAGCAGTGCAGGGCGATCGGAGGCTGAAGTTCTGTGAGCTAGCCAAGCCCTACCTAGGTCTGTGTTATGTCCAAACAGAGCATTGATGGGAACAGATACTGATAGAATTTTGCTGGGAGATGGTGTCAAACTTTGCCTGATGTACTTTGTAATTTTCTCATGGAGGTTCCAGGGCAGGGATGATGTTTTTTCACCGCTGTGGTCCGACACTCTCCCAAACCTTTTCTCAAACTGTGTTGTAGAAACCAAGGTGGCACAGAGCTGGGCTGCATAAGGAGCAGGGTACCCCTGACCACATCCAGACGCAGAGCCTGGGTTTGCTTTTCACCTTTAGCAGGGGTGGATCAGCTAGAGTAATGGCAACCTGTGCACACATGTAAGATTATTACAAATTGTTCCCATGTACACCTGCTGCTCAAGCGCAGACTGTATTTTTGTGGGGCCCCATGCCTACCTTCCTATCAGGAACAGTACAGTCATGCTATTGTTAATGGTTACTTTTCCAGACCAAACCTTGGGAAGCCAGACACATTCCCCCACTGACAGGCTCTGTCAACTAAGGAAAACACCTCAGAGGAACAGAAAGAATATAGTGAAGGATGTTTTGCAACACTCAATGCTCCAAACCAAGAACAGAGAGGAAAGGCAGACCAGGGAGATAAAAGCTAGCACAGAAGCCATTGAGCTCATGCTAAAGCTCATGGAAGACCAAACTGAGATGCTAAAGTGTCTAATCAAGATGCAAAGTGAACAGAACCAAAGGCCTCCTTGACAGCACATGCAGAATTCTTTCCCCAGCAATCCTATCTCTACTCCCACACAGAAGTCTCCCTGGCAGCACATGCAAAATTCTGTACCTAGCAACCCTCCCTCTATGCCAACACTCATTTTCACTCTCTGATAATGGGTTTCTAACAGTACACTCCACTCCCTATCACAGCAGCTGTGACTTTGACCGTTGGACGTTAATATAATTGTGAGGTTTTCCAATTACCCTTACCTGTGCTTACCACCAAGCATTCATTGTACGTGTGTGACTGTGATTGAAAGAGAGCAATAAAGGCAAAACTGATGTAGGTTTCTATGAGTTTATTGGCCCCTGTGGAAGCCTGCAACATCCCATGGTTTCATGGGAATGCCTTGTTCAGGATGAGCAGTGGGATGAGGCAGGGAAGCAATCCTAAAACACAGAAATGTCAGTGCCCCTCATTGTCAAAGCGATTCCTCAGAGACTCCCTGATATTGATGGCCAGCCTATGGTTTTCATGGACAGCACAAGTGTCTGGCTGTTCAAACTGTTCGTCCAGATGCAGTGCCTCAGTGTTCCACCCACAGGCAAACACTTCACTCTTACTCGCATACAAATTATCTAAGCAACAGCATGTGGCCACCACCATGAGGATATGATCCTCCATAAGGTCCAGCCTGCCCTCGAGACACTTCCCTCTCGCTTTCAATCTGCCAAAGGCGCATTCAGCAACCATGCAGCATTGGCTTAGCCTGTGTTGAATTGCTCCTTACTGCTGTCCAGGTGCCTCCTGTAAGACTTCATAAGCCAGGGCTGTAAGGGGAAGCCAGATCACCTCAGAGCACTATGGGCATTTCCACATCCCCCACTGTAATGCTGTGGTTTGGAAAGAAAGACCAGCCCGAAGCTTTCTGAACAGGCCATTGTGCCTGATGATGTGTGAATTGTGCACTTTTCCTGACCACCCTGCATTTATGACTGTGAAACACCCCTGGTGGTCCACAAGCACCTGACACACCATTGAGAAGTACCCCTTCCAGCTGCTGTACTCTGGGGCAAGGTGGGGTGGCGCTATGATGGGAATGTATACGCCATCGATTGCCCCACCAGTTTGGAAAGCCCATTCGGCAAAGCCAGTCCACATTGCCCAGGGTCACAGTCCTATACAGCAAAATGGGATTTATTGCCCTGCACACATGCAGACGTGCTGCCCCAATGGTGGCCTGCCCCACTCCAAACTGATCTGCAACTCAACGGCAGCCATTGGGAATCGCCAGCTTCCACAAAGCAATCGCAACGTGCTTCTCTCCCAAAGAAGTAGCTCTCACGCAGGTGTCCTTGTGCCCCAGTTCAGGGGCCAGCTCAGCACACAGCTCCAGGAAGGTTGCTTTACGCATCCAAACGTTCTGTAGCCGCGGCTCTTCATCCCACACCTGCATGACAGCTTGACCCACCACTCAGGGCTGGTTTTCCTAGCCCAAAAGCAAAGGTTTACAGTGGACAGCTGATCTGTAGCAGCCCGATGCAATGCCACTGCGCTGCTATCCCTGCCACTCACATTATCATCCCCAGCCGAGTCTTCATCCTCTGCTATTATCTGCACAAGTAGCTCTGCTGGAATGTGTGATGTCCTAAGCACATTGAACACAACATGGGAGAGAATTGTGGGATCCGTGATTTCTCATGACAGATGCTGGAATCTGCAGCAAGGACTGTCATTCAAGTGGCATGAAAGCCCCACAAAGACTGGGAAGCAAAGAGGTGGCTGATGGGATGTTTTCCACCTTCCCAAAATGCATAGCACTACGTTGCACATTCCCACAGTACTTAGCGACAGAAGGTGATGCCAGGCACTCGGGGATTCTTACCCATATTGCTTTGCTCTTTCTATTGCCAGGGGAGCTAACAATGTGGCCATGACCTGTCGACAGAGGGTGGCAGTGTAAACATGATTTAGTGACTTTCTTTTTGGTGCCTTATGCCCAGGGGCGGATGAGAGTTTTGCGGGGCCCAGGGCAGCACAATATCGTGCCCCCCCCTTTGGAGAAAAAACAGAAAAAAGGGGTCCCCTCCCCATGCCCACTTCTCCAGTAGCCCCAAACTGATCATGTAAGCTACCCCCTCCTCATCCCCTCTCCTAACACCTCCCTCTACACACCTGCCCTGCCTCACTCCTCCTGGTGCTGGTCCCTCCCCTGCAGGTGTCTGCCCTTCTGCTTCACCACCTGAATCCCCTGGCACCTGCACCTTCCCTTACCCCTGCACCCTCCTGGTGCCTCCCCCTTCCCTCACTGCCCCTGTGCCCTTTGCCCTCTTTTTCCCCAATGCCAACCCCCTCACCACCCTCTGCCACCATTCCCCTCATGCCCCTGTGCCCTCACACGTGCCTTGCTCCATCCCCACCTTCCTCACGCCCACCCTCCTTTCAAGCCTTCTCCCAGCACCTCCCTCTCCCCTCCCTCTCCCCCTTTAGCCCCCAATGCTCTTACCCTCTCCTCTCCTAGCATCACCCTGTCCTCCCTCCCACTAACCTCCCCTCCTGCCCTTTTCATCATTGTCTCCACTTGGCCCCCTGGTATTTGTCTCTCCTCCCCTTTCTTCTCCTGACCTGCCCCCCCTCCCCTCAGCACAAGCCCTTTCCTCTGCTATCCACCTTCTGCCTTCCAGTGTGCAGGGCGGCCGTGGCCCCGGCCCAGGCTCCAGGCCACGTGCCGAACCATGCGGTGCAATGCTGGGCTGCGCGGTTTTCAAGTCCCGGGGCATTTCCCCTCTCAGCTGTTGCATGGTGTTTCAGCACGCCGTGCATGCGCTCCCTCAGCCCCACGTGGCCAATACTGGCCAGCGCCGGGGAATTTCAAAAGTGTGGGGCTGCGGCGCTCCGCCACAATCCCCCTTCCTCCTTCTCCTCCTCCTCCAGCAGCCGCCGGCTGGCCCTTCGGTGGATGGCCCACTGGGAAATTCCCAGTATCCCGCCGGGCCAGTCTGCCTTGCCCTATATCCACCGCTGTTTGTGCATGTCGACAGTAGTTTCATCCCAAAAAATGTCCATTGTAGACATGGTTAGGGCACTGTAGTTAATTCCCATCAGTGACTTTCCTACCTTGTTGGCTTAATTTACCTGAGTAAACCAGCACTGCTTGTATAAAACCAATGGACCCTGGTCAATGGCCAGAAGGATTGAACCTGGAAACTTAAGGGCTAAAGCCACGTGCCTCTACTGCATGAGCTAAAAGCCAGCTGCCTCTTAGCTAAGGCCGTAGAGCAGAATTCACTCTCCCTGTCTCGGTGCCTCTGGGTTACATTTGTACAAACCAACACACAAATACTAGTGAAGATTAAAATAGGTGCTTCTCCTGTGCTCTATCTTGTATCCCAAACCCAAGCAACATTCTTCCCATTTCTTTCATCATGCTGCCAGGGGATAGGTGAGCTCATTTTGCCCTATTTCAAATCTGCTCAGAGATTTGTTGCTTCACCTCACATTTTGAAATGTGTTGGAGTCGCCTTCTTTTTCGGAGAGAGGCTGTGAAAATGAGAGTAGAGATATTAGGAGAGAGAAAAATCGGGTGAACAGATAGCAGGTGGCGTGAAAAACAAGCACAAAAAGCCCAAGGAAAAGAGCGGAGAAGGAAAGAGAGAAATGCTAGTGTCCAAAGTACAGGCCATATGTTTGTGTCAGCTGGAGGAGGGGAGATGAGACAGAGGGACTGCAGCACTAGCTTGGGTCTCTAGGGCTCCTGTACTGTAGTCTTCATGATTGTTCTCTCCCATTGTTTGCAGCCAGGCATTGTTAGCCATATATGCCACAGGAGGCTGCAGCCTTCTCCTGTAGATTGTATCAGAGGGAGAGCCCATGGGTCAGCTTCAGCACAGGGACAGGGACCACACATTGTCTTGCTTCCTCCCCAGCTACTTGGGGATATTTTTTTGCCCCTGGTGATGCATGGAAGGAGCTGTCCCTGTGGATGTCAAACTTCACATGCCTGGTCCAGCCCAGTCATCAGCTATCCTCAACCACAATGAAGACTCTGGAATCAAAGCATAGCTGGCAATTGCTGAGGATGCCTGGGGCTGAAAAGAAATGAGTTTGCTCCCTCTGAGGCAACGGTGGCTCCATACTATAACAGCGTAGATATTTAGGACAGGGAGGGGTCCTTCTCTCAGTGAGGTCACTAGGGCTGTGTCTAGACGACATCCCTTTTTCGGTAAAAAAGATCTTGTAAACCTCATTTTTTGAGGAGTACAGGATCTTTCGAAAAAGGGTTTTATTTTCGAAAGATCCCTGTCTAAATTGGTGGGTTTTTTTTCCCCGAAAAAGCCATTATGCAAATGAAGCGCGGGATATTTAAATCCTGGCTTCATTTGCAATATCGACATGCCTAATTTACATCTCTTTACCAAAAAAGGGATGTAGTCTAGACACGGCCTAGGGAGTCTTGCCATTGGTGTCAATGAGAGCAGCATTAGGCCTCTGTATCAGTCAGCAGAGTATGCCAAGGTGTATCGGGAAGAGAAGATTGCTGGGCCATAATGAGAGGTCATTTCCCCTGCCCTTTCCAAGTCCATTTGCAGACCATACCAACATTTTAATAAATAAAAAAGTGATTTTTAAATCCATGCAGATCTGCATTCCCTGCCAAGCCTGCTTTTCTCTGGAAAGACAGATGGACGCACTCACATTATGGTGGTTGTTTTCTGCGTGCCATATATTTTCAGTGATGTTCATGAAACTAGAATTAGTGACACTAATAATGACAAATCAGAGGGCTAATGTTGTTTAACCCTGTTAAAGTGTGTTATTACATTTACATGTTCCCACAGAGTAAATGCTGTTTGGCTTAGACATATGTCTTGCTATCTGTTTATTTTTATGAATCAGAAATGAATCAGCAGTCAGTCTCAGAGAATCCTGTAGATTTATTTGTCTCATACACGAGTGGTGCACAACCTTTTTTGATCTGTGACCTGCTAACTCCCGGGCCCAGCCCCCGGCCGGCCGAATCTAAGCACTGTGACCCCCCGAGAAGACATTCATGCCCCTCTTGGGGCTTGTGACCCACGGGTTGCGCACCACTGTCATATACCATGGTGGAAGGGGGAAAAAGGTCTTCTCACCACTGGAGGCAAAAACATCCTATTGAAATTAATATTAAATCTAAAATTGTAAAGGGTTGATCTAAAGACGCTGAACTATATACAAATCTTGATGGTGTGGCTCTTAGCCAGGGGTCAGGACAAAGCCAATACATCTGTTAAGTCCTCATAATAGGACTTACATGATATTTAGGTCTTTGTGCTGCTGACTGAATTGCACCTGTTTGTTATCAAGTTTGAGAGGGGTAGCAGAGTTAGTCTGTAACAGGAAAAACTTAAAAAACAACAAATAGTCTAGTAGCACTTTAAAAACTAACAAAACATGTAGATGGAATCATGGGCATAGCCTACTTCTTCAGATGACTGAAGTGTTGGGTGTCCAGAAACAAGAATAAATAAGAGAAGGGGAGGGGGGAGAAGGAAAAATAGGAGGGGGTGGGAAGACATTGGGTAGATAAGTTTCAAAGGGATAACCAAGCCAGTCTGTAACAAGAAAAACTTAAAACACAACAAATAGTCTATTAGCACCTCGAAGACTAAATAGTTAAAAGAGACTGATAAGAACCATTAGTTTGCACTAGGTAAGGAAGAATACTTACACCAGATTCTACACAGACATCAAGAACCATTGGAACCTTCATTGTTCGGTTGGTTGATAATGTGCAAGCCATCCAATATCCCGATTTAGACCATTTGCATGGGAGTTAAACTTGAGAATGAAGTGGAGTTCCAATCCTTCTCTGTGTATTTGGCTTTGGAACTGGCCTGAAACAAAACAGTAACTTGTAGATCCCTTAATGAATGTCCAGGGAGGTTAAAGTGTTCCCCAACAGATTTTTGTGTTTTGCCTTTTTGGCTAGCTGATTAGTTTCACTGTTGGTTTTTTCAGTTACTCATAAAAGTAGTCCCTCACAAGCCAATGGGACTTCTCTTCTAAGTGCTTGCCAAAACAGTGGTCTAATAAATAATACATAAAAGTTCTTGGGGAGAAGAGTCCTGCAATCGTTTAGAACTAGGAAATGATTACACATCCTTCCCCGTCTGCACTCCCGGCACATACACGTGGAAATTGTTTTGACAGAAATGAAAATATTTTGTTTTCATCAACATTTTACCTTTCAGATTTTCAAACAAAGGGAAAGGACTGCTTGAAGGGAGCTCTAACGTACCATTTGGGTTATTAGTTCCCCTTCTTAAACCTATGTGGGCTTTCACTTCACTAGTAAAATATTGAAAAGGTCTGGGCATCTCTGGTGGTGTTTTTTCAATAACCTCAGAGTGTCACTACAGAGATTTGGAAAGAAAATTATGTAACAGGAAGGGGGGGGGGGAACCATCCCACTCCTCTACACTGCTAAACATTCCAATAGCTACAGAAGGTGATTTAAATTCAGCGCTGCAGCTACTGTTGAAGCCTGGATGTTTTAAAGTCAGTTTATTTACATTTTAACTATGCAGTCTCCCATAAGGCACGGTCAAAGTCTTCAACACAATCGTTGGCACTAGCCATTTTCATCAGCTTCTTCCCTTTCTCCTTATCGAGTGTACTTTGCTTCCTGCAATGGTTTATGGAGACCATCTGTATCTCCTCCTGCGTTCTCTCAGTATGGAGATAAGATCTCACCTTTGGATGTCTGGTTGAAGTCCAGCTGGCAGATGGGATGTGTTTGGTGGTTGTGGCTCAGTGCCTGTTGTATTCAAGTGCTAATTTCACATGGTAGTGATGGAGGAACCCATGTGAGAGCCACCCTTCAAATTCAACTTGACCTCTGTCTCTGTGTTCCACAGCCACTATTTTCAAACTAAGTCCATATTTAGGTGACTAAATAATTTGCCTGATTTTTCAAAGGTGCCCAGAGCTTGCCCACTGATGTAGAAATCTGTAAGACCCACCTCCCACTCAGAAAAGCTTTGTAGCTGGCTACTCTCCCCTTACAAAGCCCACATTCAGGTTGCTCTCCTGGTTTTCAAAGCTCTTTATATTAGGTGTAGTCCAATGCAGGGTCCCCACATTCCCCTGCCTGTCAGACTGGGAGGAAGCACAGGGCTTCTGCCCTGCTGTGGGGTGGTGCGACTAGGGTTTTTGCTCTGTAGGGAGGAGGACCCCTGCAGAGTGGCACTCAAACACAATGTAAACTGGTTTGCATTTTTCTGGGGTCCTTGTGAAGCAGTTCAAATCTCTAGCAATCCCTCTGATAAGGGCACAATTAAGTGACTGGGTACTGTAGCTCCAGCATTAAGATTGCAAAAGATTCCTTGCATATTGCCCAGGAGACAATAGATCCTCTATCTCCCCCAGACATTTGGGGACCGACTTTTTCTTTTAAATAGATTCCCTCTGTTTCCATTCCCTTATTTATCTGGATCTCATGCTTTCGCACAGGAATAGCAGCTGGGCACAAAAAACAAAGAGAAACCTGAGTCCCTAACCTCTGTCTCAAACTCACAGCCTACATAGGGGAAAAAAGTCTAGCAAACAGAGAAAGCACTTTTACAGATTGCTTCTTTGGCTTTTCTAACACATCAAATAGGCAGAGCAAAGATTAGCAGTTTCTTTTGCTGCATGGGATGACAAAAAATATCGGTAAAAATATTCACAAAAGAAAAAAAAAATCTCAATATGAAAGGTGTTTCTTTGCCTGTTCGAGGACACGCAGACAAAGATCAGAGGTGGGTTTCCATTTTACAGTCTTCATGTGGGGTTTTTTGAAAAGCATTTGTCTAAAGAGATCTCGAGCCGTGTTTGCAGATGATGTGTCTCCAAAAGGAGAAGAAAGAAAGAAGAAAGCAGCTTTTCTAAATGCTTCCTGCATCTTCAAAGACTAGAACATTGTTGCAGTGTTTCCCAATAACACAAGAAAACAAACAAAAGTACTCCTTAGGTTTCATATGTCTAATTGTTCCCTTACCCTGGTGCAAAGCTGATTTCACTTTCTGCTGTTAGCTGCTGTGCTTTTATAGAGTCTCCTATGCAAGCACAACACCAACGGTGCTGTCTGACTTGCCAGGATGCTGGGAAAGGTGTAGGCGGGTGGCTCCATCCTCCCAGAAGGGGCAGGACTGCGGGCAGCCAACCCTCAGCGCTGCCCAGAACGTGCCATGCCGGCCCCTCCCCAGTCTTCAGTGCTGCCCGGAGCATGTCCCCTAATTCCAAGCACCACTGCAGCCCCGGGCCCTTTTGAATTACATACAACTGCCCCCCGTATTGGCAGGCCTGCGTATCACATTACACCGGCTAGGCTGGGTTCTTCCTAAGAACACCACCAGCTTGAGATGGAGACCAGACTTTTTATTTTTTCTTCATCGAAAGGGTGACCATATTTCCTTATGCTGAGCATGGGGCACCTGGTAAAATTACTCGCATTCAAGCAAGTTCAATGACAATCCATCGTACAAGTGTTCAAATTAACATCAAGTCGACTGAGCCCCTGCTGAAAACAAATTGTGTAGTTGGATTCTTTTTATTTACTTTGTTAACTTTAAGGCTTTAGTGTTCACATGGGGCGGGGTGATATGCAATCTCCTGTACTCCTAACCCTCCCTGTCCAGAGCTCTCCATTCTCCATGGCTGGCTGTTTTACCATGGCAGCATGTTTGAGTTCATACCATAATGTGGTCAGCAGCAGCCTTTTTGGTATTGTGTGGGAGGGCAGGAAGGGGTTGCATTGAGCACCAGGGCCCAGAAAACCTGACTGTAGGTGCTTCACTGAACCTGGCCAGAGAGGTGTCTTAGCAGGGAGCATGCCTCAGGCACAAAGTAGCCCTGGGCTCCCCAGGGGGCGGTGTGTGTGTGTGTGTGTGTGTGTGTGTGTGTGTGTGTGTGTGTGTGAGAGAGAGAGAGAGAGAGAGCGAGAGAGAGTGTGTGTGTGTGTGAGAGAGCGAGAGTGGGTGTGTGTGTGAGAGAGTGTGTGTGTGTGTGAGAGCGAGCGCGAGTGTGTGTGTGTGTGAGAGAGAGAGAGATCTAGAGTGAGAGTGTGTGTGTGTGTGTGAGAGAGAGAAAGAAAGAGAGAGAGAGAGAGAGAGTGTGTGAGAGAGAGAAACACCTGGCTGGAAACTGCTCGCTTTGATCTCTCCAGAGCTTAGCTCAGAATATGGAGAGGCTTTCCCATATCAAAGCTTTGGGTGCTGGCCCAGCCAGAGGAATTAGGGGAAGAAAGGAGCCTGCCGGCCAGGCTGCTGGGGAGCTCAGCGCTGTGACCAGGGGCTGGTTCTCCAAACAGCACTAGGAGCAGGATGTACCCTGCCAGGGCGGGATATGGAAAAGCAGTGTGAGGGGAAGGGGCAAAGCAGAGGGAGGGCAGCAAGAGGGGACCCACATAAAGGGCTAGTGGATGGGCAGGAGAAGTGACACATAACCAGCTGCTTTCTGGTCCCTGCCCTCATTCACCAACCACCGCAGTGCATAGCCAGCACCAGCTGGAAATGGAACAGGGAGCAGGGCCCTGCTGGCCAAGAGCTGGCATGCAGTGGGGGCTGTGCTGATGGACCAGCAGGGAGTGGCTGAATGTATCTTGGTCCTGCCACCAGCCCTGTAGTCCCATCCTTGTTGTGGGCTTCTGCTGGTGGGCAGGCAGCTGGTGAGCAGGGATCTGGCCAGCAGGAGGACTCGCCAGTACAACGGGGGGTCAAGGGACAGAAAATATGGGAAAATTTGCTCCGTTTTAAGAAAAAGTCAAGGCACTTGCAGGAGGGCTTAACCATGAGACTGTCCTTTTAAAAGCAGGATGTCTGGTCACTCTAATCATCACCCAAGCATGACAGAAAGCTGCTGTAGTAACATGGCAGAGGAGTAAAAGTTACTTATGTTGGCCTCAGTCAAGCACTCGGTGCCTAACAGGTTCTTAGTATCCCGCCTTGTCAGACAGCTTGTATCATGCAGGAGGGAGGGAGGTGCACGAGGTTCACATGCACCCTCGGGTGGGAGGGGCTGGCCAACAGCCAGCTGGGGGACTAGTGAGGCGGGAGGGTCAGCGTCCCATCCCCCCCACTCACTGGCAGTGCCCTTCCCTGGGTTGCGAGGGGCACGTGGCCAGAGGCCTCCTCACCAGTTGCCTCTGCTTCAGTCTTCAGATGAGGTGCAGCAGTGAGGTTTGCACTGGCACTTTGTCTTAGCTCCCATCTTCTTTGTGGCTTCTAGTTAGTATCCTGACTCCTCCTTCAGACCTCAGCTTCTCCCATTGTTAGTTCACAATACACTGGGCAAAGCTCATACAACTTCCGTGCCCTGCTAGGTCCATCTGGTAGTTCCCAGGGTGGCATTAGTCTTTTCTGAATCATCAGAAAAAAAGTTATAGTCTTGGGCACCTGCTGTGTGTGTTTGTGAGAGACAGTGAACGAGAAAGAGAGCCGTGTAAAAGGGTCTGACTCCGTGCAATCACTCCCTACAGTGCACACGATCATAGTGGGATGAGTTGGGCACACTGTTCCTAACTTCCTGGCTTCCTTGTGAGTCTCACAATCTTTAGTATTCTAATTAAAGTCTCACCTCCTGGGTTCATGTGAAGACCTAAGAATTCCATCTAAAAGGAAAAAAACATGTGTCTAGCCCTCACAGGTGTGGAGAAAAGCTAGAAAAATCTGAAAAATGTCACCAAAAGGTGTCCTTTTTTCCCCAATAAAATTTCTCATTCTTCAACTAGCCGGAAATCTAAATGAGATATTTGCAGCGCAGCTCAGCCTCAGAACTGGATGTACAGATCACATTGAGCCAATGCGGGGTGACATGGGTGGGTCTGAATACAGTTTGGAACCTTTAAAAATGGCAATTGTGATTGCCTGGTCTGTGGAAACGAGAATAATACATAAGTTACCATAACAACAATACCTCAATATGGTGCACACACAAATAATTAACATATCATAGGGAAAAAGGAATACTGTATCCCAGCTGGGTGAAAAACATTTCTCCCCGGAAGTGTGGTCCATTTAAACAGATGATGAATGAATGAAAACACTGCAGGAGGAAATTGTTGCCTGGGTGAAGGCTTTGGCATATTATTTATAGGAGTTCCTTTGCAATGTAACCTCATTCAGACCTGCTAGTCAGCAATGGAGCTTGCTAGGATGCCTGGGATGCTCTCAGGCCACAGTGTAAGGTATCATACAATGTCATTATTATTTCTGATCATGTTTTTATATTAGTGCCCCCCTCCAAGGCTGGGACCCCATTGTGCCAGTTGCTCTACAGACAGAGTAGCAAACAGTCTTTACATAAGAACAGCCATATTGAGTCAGAACAATGGTCCATCTAGCCCACTATCCTGTCTTCTGACAGCAGCCAATGCCAGGTGCTTCAGAGGGAATGAAGAGAACAGGTAATATCCCTTGGCACTCATTCCCGGCTTAGCATCACTTACCATCCTGGCTCTTGTCATCCATGAACATCTAATTCTTTTTTAACCCTGTTTTGGTTTTGGCCTTCACAACATTCCCTGGCAACAAGTTCCACAGATTGACTGAGTGTTGTGTGAGGAAATACTTCCTTTTGTTTGCTTTCAACCTGCCACCTCTCCACCCTAAAGAACTTAGGATTTTAATAGGCAACATGGACAGAGGGTGGGGGGAAAGTGGAATAAGATAGAAGCAAAGTGAATGTGATGGCAGCAATTGTGTAAGTGCCATGTTTTTGGGGTGGGTTTAGTCAGGACAGGATTAACCAAATAGAGAAGGGCCATGGAAGGGAAGGGGACCGAGAGCAATAGTGCAGGGGAGAAGATAAGGGGGGCAGGCATGAAGAGAAGCTGAGCTGAAGAGACTGGGAGGGAGAGAGAGAAAGGGAAAAGGTGCGAGTAAACAGCCACCCAGAACAGGGCCGAGCAAGTCCAGTCAGAACTGGAGAGTTTTTGAAGAGCTTGACTCTACTGCAGACTGAAACCAGTTCAACAGCCAGTTTTCCCCCTTCATCTCTTCCATGTTTGCCCGCCTCCGTCAGTAGTACATGACAAGATTGCACAGGAGCTGTTAACAGGAAAGATTGCACAGGAGCTGTTAACAGGCACTGCTACCCAGAGGTAACTGTATTGGTAAGGAGTGCCCCAGGCAGTTACAATAATCAAGGGTATGTCTACACTACCCCGCTAGTTCGAACTACGGGGTAATGTATGCATACCGCACTTGCTAATGAAGCCCGGGATTTAATTTCCCGGGCTTCATTAGCATAAGCGGGGAGCCGCCATTTTTAAATCCCCGCTGCTTCGAACCCCGTGTAGCGCGGCTACACGGGGCTCGAACTAGGTAGTTCGGACTAGGGTGCCTATTCCGAACTACCGGTACACCTCGTTTCACGAGGAGTAACGGTAGTTCGGAATAGGACCCTAGTCCGAACTACCTAGTTCGAGCCCCGTGTAGCCGCGCTACACGGGGTTCGAAGCAGCGGGGATTTAAAAATGGCGGCTCCCCGCTTATGCTAATGAAGCCCGGGAAATTCAAATCCCGGGCTTCATTAGCAAGTGCGGTATGCATACATTACCCCGCTAGTTCGAACTAGCGGGGTAGTGTAGACATACCCCCAGTCATGTTGCTCTGCCAATCCCTTCCTATAAGCTCCCCTGACTGGCAATAGACTATCTGTCTGCCACAGCTCAGCTCCCAGCAGTTGGCAACTTCTCCAGCATGTCAAACGGCTCCATGTGGCTGCCGCTGAGAGACCAACTGAAAGTGGGGAAACTGAGGCAGCTAAGGAGGATGGCATAATGTGTGATTCCTACCTAATCCATGATGCAGCCCCCACACCACAATTGGAGAAGGACTAGAACACAACTGTCCCATGGTTAGTACCAATTGTTTAGCTAACATAGTAATAACCCACTCACCATACAGCAATGTTACAGTAGAGCAAATGGTACTGAAAATAAGTTATCAATAGGGTCCCAGGAGATCAACCACCATGAATCTTTGCTTCATTCCAGAAGTGTTTTGGAAGATTTACTTCATCTTGCTCTTTATTCATGGGATTCACTTAAGTGGTGACATTACAGCTCAGACCATTAAGTAAATGGGTTATATATTTTCTCAAAGTTTCAGTAATGTTGCATCCTACACCGATATCATTGTCAGCAGTAAAACTCAGGGAGATGTCCTCATTTGTTTAGGGAGGATTACCTCTGCCGAGAACTTAAATATGACACGTCAGCCTTTAGGTCTTTTATAAATGTCACTCACACAGGATTTTCAAAAAGCAAGTGTTATTTTCACAGAAATTCCTGGCAGCCATACAGTTTCTTATGAGTGGGAGAGGGGAAAGAAAAATTGACATGTCATTTCCTAAATGAATTTATAGTCTCATTTCCTTTTGAAAATTAATCTGTGCTCCATCTAGCCTTTTTCCATCAGTCTGCAGGGGCAAAGTTTGCAGAGCACAATTGAAATATACCATTATAGCCCCAGCCAGTGTGCCATGTACGGCCCTCATAACAAGAGCTTCCTCTACCCCCACTGCCAGTAGCACACATAAAGGTTTTATTTCCCATCAGTTCGCTATGCAGTAGGTCTTAAAAGTCAGCAGCAGCTCAGAGAATATGCAGGGGCACATGATCAGAATTCTAGTCACCAACACCAACTCATTCTGAAGGCTGCAGAAGCCTTCACATTTTTACAAGCTGATTTGCTAGGAAGTCACTGGTTAGCTGTTTTCTGCCTTGCTTTTTCCTCTATTTTGTCTCATTTCCTCGGGGCCCGTCAGAAGTGGTAACAGGCCGGAGAGGCTATTTGAAGGAAGAGATGAAAGTTTTGGAGGATATAATCTTGATATCTGCCACAGCATGCTGTCAGTCAGAGGTGGAACTGTCCCACCTTGTATTTAGCTCAAACACCGTGTTTTTCCTCACCAGGCCTTAAGAAAAACTCTGTGAAACTCAAAAGCTTGTCACTTCCACCAATAGCAATTAATTCACCACCCCCGCCACACCAGCTCTTTACATATAAATGGAAAGATAAAGGACCATTTTCTTCTGTTACAGCTAATCTGTGGGTCTTCCCAATCCAGTTCAACTTCAGCGGCACTCCCCTGTTTCAGAACTCTAGTCGCGGCATGAGAAGGCAGCAGAACTGGCATCACTGTGGGCCCCTCAGTCAAAACAGAACATCAGTGCAATTGTAAGGCATTGCAAGTGACAGGGTGTTGGGTCTGTAAGTCCTTTAAACACTGTATGATGTCAATGGAACTATTATGATTTCACCCAGGCTAGCTACTCTGGCTGCAACCCTCTCATTCCCTGAACAGCGGGGGAGGTCTAGACTGGAGCTGCAGAGCCCCCCCTCCCCTGCCCGGTCCCCTGCTAGTTTCACCAAGCATGAAAGCAATTCACAAAGCCTGCGAGAGGCCTTGACTCTTACCTGCTAGGCTGTCTTTTCTTGGCATATCTGAATGACTCCATTAGACTAACCATGCAGAGACAGTGTGCAGCACTGAGCTTCAGAAAATATAACGGCGTGAGTGTGTGCGTGCAGGAATCAAGGAAGCTGTGGAAACCAAATATTTCCATGTATCAGAACCTCTTCTTGTGGGATGGGAGGGAGACAACGCTGGGGCAGACAAGAGCTAGAAAAAGAGAGCGCACCCAAAAGATACCTTGAGGAATCTTTCATTTTGAAAGCAGGAAAGACTTTGAATCCAAGGCTTTGGTTTGGCCCATTCCAGACCGAGGAGCCAGACGCAAAATCCAGATACCTCTGCAAACACTTCCAAACTCTGTGGCTTGCTGCTCCTTAAGGTTATTTTGCTTTGTGAGTTAGAGGAAGGAATAAAGATACACTTCCCTGTGGGCCCACTTCATCCATTGTAGGAAAGCTAGCTTTCTTTTGGAAGAGTTTCTCAGAAGGTGGGAATGGGCGACAGGGAGGGATCATTTGATGATGACCTGTTCTGTTCATCCCCTCTGGGCACATGGCATTGGTCACTGTCGGAAGACAGGATACTGGGCAAGATGGACCTTTGGTCTGACCCATGATGGCCAGTCTTCTGTTTTATGTTCTATTTTCCAAGAAACTGTGACTGTCTACATAGATTGTCAGTTCTTTAGGGAAGGGGCTGTCTACCATGTTTGCACAGCTCCGAGCACAACAGAGTGTGGTCCTTGAGTAGGGCTCCTAAGTACTACTTCAATATAAATATTGATTACTACAGTAATATACATTCTGTAAAGATACTCGGGGGGGGGGGGGGGGGCTCGTCTAGACTATGCCGAAGTGCCAAAAGAGGATATGCAAATCCTGTGGGAATTTGCATATATTCTTCTGATCTCACTTTTGAAAGAGGAGTTTTTGAAAGTGAAAGTAGTCGGGATGTGGTTTTTTCAGCATCTCCCCTCCCCTTTTTCAAAAAGCCGTTCTTCCTCAAAAAATGAGGTTTACGTGGCTTTTTGGAAAAAGTGGGGTGGGGGAGGGGAGTGTGGGGCCGAAAAAACTGCATCCCAACTACTTTTACTTTTGAAAGCTCTGCTTTTGAAAGTGAGATCAGAAGAAGATATGCGAATTCCCACAGAATTTGCATATCCTCTTTCGGCACTGCGGTTAGTCTAGATGAGTCCTCAGAGTAAGTGTAGACATTGATCTATCCACAATACATGGGGAAAAGGAATGATGCAATCTGCCAGCTTTGGTGGATGCAGTCAGCCAGCTTTTTGAATGCTGGTTCCTTGGAATATTTCTAGTGTCGCTGTCAGCTTATGAGTCTATCCGAAAAGGAGGATAGGCCAGAGATAGCAAGAAGAACTGTACAAGGATTCAAGCCACCTTAGGCAGTCTGCAGAAAGCTGTCAGGACCAGAGATGTTTTCATCAGATCTGTCTTCTATACGTTTATTTCCCCTGAAATGGGCTGATTTTAGTTTAAACCATAAACACTATGACAAAATCGTGCCTTGAGGTAAAAGTCAGCTGAAAATATGAAAAATGAACTAAACAATAAAACCTCAACCTGAAACTGGAAGAAGGTAATAGTTTGACTGTGGGAGATATAGTGTTTCACCAACACAGGCCTGTTTTGTTCGCATTTTATTTTCAACTGTTCCAAAAAACCAAAACCAAAAAACCCTCCCTCTAAAAACATGGCAAAGAGACATAAAAGCAAAATTAAATTCTAGCACTGAAATATCAAACTTAAGAACTAATGAACTTTTAGGAGATCGAACCATCACATCTCCTGCTGCCTGTGTTTTTAACCGAGTAACTTAACAGGGAGTATTTCTCTCTTTGGAGACACAATAATTCAAAGGGAGGAGATCAAAGATTCCTTCTTTCCAGCTTGCTCTGGGAGCTCTTCCAGTTCAGTGCAGTTGCTTCTGTTATAATATATATATCGTCAGCAAGGGAAAGTTACAAAGAATGCCTGATTCTTTTAATTATGCCTCCTGCCCTGATGTGTTTAACATATTTGCATCAGTTGTTTCTTTTGGAAGCAGCTGCTTTTGTATTGGGGAATATTTGCTTTTCTTTTAGAGTGGGCACAAAACCCTAGTTTCATAATGGTGCATGGCAACAAGGGCACTGCGGGAAAACACAGAAATAAACATAGGAGCTACTGTTTTAAAGTATTGCACAGAGACCAGAGACAAAGATTTTTTTTCTTTGCTTCCTAGTGACTCACACCTTCCAAAAGCAAACAATCTAAAGTCCAGGTGCCAGGCCTTTTCTCTTGGAAATTACTCTTCTATGTCCCCTCTCCAATGGATCACCTTACCAAAAGGAATCTATGTTCCTGCCCCTTTTGTTCTCTGCCTCTCCCTTAGATTAAAGTGATTAGATCTTATGGACAAGAGATGGGAATACTGCCTAAAGTTTAGATAGGTTTATTTAAAGATTATCTACACTTTTAAAAGTATCTCCTCCTTCATCATCCTTTAATAAGAGTACTTTCTCCCCTTAGCTAGATAGGCTGGTCCACAGAGGGAAATTTCCTGGCATAGCTATATTGGAATGAGTATTCTGCTGTTGTTACACCAGTTTAGCCATAGTGGTATAATTCCAGTATAGCTATGCTGGGAAATTCTCCTGTGTAGACAAGCTCTAAGTCTGTCCAGTAAGGATTGGGAAGAGGCAATCAAACTCCACACCCAAACTGAAAAAATAATTTCTATTGGCCAGAGGCAGTTTTTGGCTTCCCTGAACTGTTTTGCCTATTACTTATGCTAACCCTGGTTAGCATCAGCATAGGACAGGAACACCATTTTGGCTATGTCTACACTACAAGGTTTTGCACAAAACAAGCTATTTTTGTGCAAAAACTGGCAAAGCGTCCACACCTCAAGTGCTTTTTTGCGCAACAAAAATACAGTAAATCGACAGGACAGAGGGCTTTTTGCCAGTAGAGTTATTCCTCTCCCCACGAGGAATAACTCCTTTTTTTGCACTACAGCTCTTGTGCAGAAAGGCATTTGTGGATGCTCCGCAGGAGTTTCTTGTGCAAAATGAGCCTATCAGAAAAAGCACAGGTGCTCTGATGGCCATTCTGTGAATGGCTATCAGAGCTTTCTTGTGCATGAGCATCCATGCAGCGTAGACACTCTCTTGCACCAAAGCACATCGCTTTTGTGATGCGCTTTTGAGGTGTGGATGTGCTTTTGCACAAGAAATTTTTTCGGAAGATCTCTTCTGCAAAAAGCTTCTTGCACAAAAACCCTGCAGTATAATCAAAGCCTTTCTCTTTAGCTTTTACATGAGCAAATGGACCATGGGATAGATTTGGTTCCACTGAAGCTAATGGCAAAACAGCTACTGACTTCAGTTGGACTAGGCATGTGATTCCATATTCTGCATGTAGTAAACTGACTCAAGTTACCGTAATATCCAGGGGATTTTACACACAGAAGAGGTATATATTTACCTAGATAGGTCTTTTTTCCCTTGTATACTTACTCAGGTTAAGAGACATGGTGCCCTGTAGTTTTTCTATTTCACATCTGATCATTAAAAGAGTCATCCCCTCTGCCCTAAAGCTATGTAAGTTTATTACATTTAACTGCAACATATGTGCATTGGCAGGCATTGGAGGGGCAACAAGTACATTGTTGATAGCTACATGGTAGATTTCACATGTTTTTTCACTTGGGAACCCCAAATTTATCCATGGGACCTTAGCAGGACTGACCCAAACCACACAATAACCTGAAGCAGGTTTAGGAGGATTACTGGGTGATGGTGGGGTCAGTCCTGCTAAGGCTAGTGAGAAGTGGTGGAGGAAGCCTAGGTAAAGCTGTACTTGTACTGTAACTATGACTATTAGACTGGTTCTAATGACCCACACACATATCTAGCTCAAATTCTGATGCTGGAGTTGGTACTGGCTCCATCTTGACCTTGGCAGGGATGCTTTCTGCCTCAGTTTCCTCATTTCTAAAGCAGGAATGATTAGTGGCTTGCAGGGCTGTTAGGAGGATTCATCAGTTAATGACTTTTAAAGTGCTCTGAACTACACTAAAGTATTGTAAATCAGAGCAATTTCTGATCTCGACTCAAAGGATGTAAATCTGGAAAAACTCCACTGAAGTTAATGGATTTAAATGGCTATAAAAGAGATCAGAATCAGGCCCATGTGAACTTGAGTAGATTCTCTACTGAGTTACACGTACTACTGAAATGAAATCACGAATCATGACAGCTTGTCATTTTGGTAGCAGATATAGAGAAAATGCCCTTTAAAAACAAAACAAAACAGAAAGAAAAAGGATGGGGGGGAGTGGAGAGTTGGGTTTTTTTGGCTCCAATGTACAGAATCATGGAGAAATTATTTTCACCCATGTAGTGGCTCATGAAATACTTTCCTGGCTCTGGCATTGAACATCATCTTTCTTGTCAAATGTATATAAAAGAAATGCAGATTATCCTAACTAACATTCTAGTATGAGGATGAGATGGTTTTAATAGGGTTGCATTCAGAACAATATAACAAGAGAGGGAGTGAACTCTCTGACCAATACAGCACATGCCCATGAATAATGGCAATGAGACTGAGTGACTATGACCACCAGATAAGTACAGTGAGGGGAGACAGGCAGACAGAGAGATGATAAAGAGAGGTTGGAAAGATTGATTCAGCAGTGACAGGAGTGGCATTTCACAGCCACGGATACTGGGAACCCATCCTCCCTCTGTTCCTTCTTAAATTTACTTATCAAACACTCCCTTGGAAGCATGAGTCTGCTCCTGGGCTTGCTCCTGCTCCTGGGTTTTCAAGCCTCATCCAATGAGAACTGGAGGTGCTTCAGCAGTAACAAACTCTTTTTATAGTAGGATGTCACTATAAAGTAGGATGTACCAGCTGCCTGGCTGCTTTGTTTCTGTCCCCTGCTGACTGAATGACAGCACAATGCAGTGTACTCACCATTTTGTCTTCCAGCAGACATGAGTTGCAATGAATGCCCTGTAGCTAGGAAAGGGGTCAGGGTAGGTTAGTGAGTGTTCAGAGCCATGCAGGGCAAACCTGGAGGCTAAAATCAGGATTTAAAACCTATATTAGAGCCACAACAAGCCTCCTTCCCGGATATTCCAGCACATACCAGTACATAAACTGGAAGGCAGTGGAGGAGAAGGGAGAGGTGTAAAAGGCCCAAATCAGCCACGATAAAAATGGAGCACTGTGTCAGCTCTGGAATCTGTATGCTGACTTTTCCCGGAGCTCTAGGACTGTAGGCTGGCAGACCCGGCAGAAAGGTAGTGCCACACAATTTCAGTGGCCATAGTAAAATTGTAGGGCAGAGACTTCTGGGTGGACTTGTGCTGGAACACAAGTATATGGAAAATCTTCAGGAGAAATTCACTTGAATCACTCTGGGACGTTGGGCGAGTCACGTTGTGCCAGATTTTAAAAAGTCTTTCGGTGTGGCTGTGCCCAGCACAGCCATGCTTAACTGATTCCGGAGCCCAAACCTCCTTTAAAAAAAAGGGATTTCTGCAACGAGAAGGCAACATTCTGTTATTAGCCTGGCTCTCTTTGCACTGAGGACAGGGCCAACAAGAAAATCCTTCAAGAACAATTCAATAGACGATTGAGTTCTATAGCAATTGACAAAGCTAATTTCTAGGGATATCGGATTCAACTGATTAGCTCACGCAAGTGCGTCCTGGTTTTCAGAAGTTCGGTGTGTGTAACAGTGTGATTTACATATGTGGGACCAGATTTTTGGAAGAGGAGCAGGACAGGTAGGAAAAGGCGTCTCTGAATCAGCTTCCTGCTTCTCTTATGCTGCGGATTGCTAATAGTCAGTTCAGTGCAGAGCATGACCTAGGGTAGGTCTAGACTACAGGCTTTTGTCGACAAAGGCTTTGTCGACAGATACTGTTGACAAAGCTTCTGTCAACAAAGAACATCTAGACTACATCCAGTTCTGTCGACAAAGCAAGCCGCTTTGTCGACATGAGAGTGTAGACGCAAAGGACAGTGTAGATGCCCTAACGCCTTCTGTCGACAGAACTCTGTCGACAAAAGGCGTTATTCCTCATAGAATGAAGTTTAGTGCAGTTGACAAAACTGTCGAGTTCTGTTGATGTTATGTCGACAGAACTCGGCGGTAGTGTAGACACAGGTATAATTTTGTCGACAAAAGTCCACTTTTGTCGACAAAACTCTGGAATCTAGACACACCCCTATCAGCATTGTTTAGCAGCCTGCAGACTTTACACTTTATTGCTGCTAAACAATGCTGATAGCAATGATTTCTTAGGAATTGTTCTGCCAGCCAGCAATCGCCCATCGGGGCAGGTGCTCTGGCCAGACCACCTTCCATTTACGGCCTTCCCTCTGGCATATGCTGTGGGCTTCTGTAGAAGGTAAGCTAGAGCCAGACATCCTGGCTTTGTGCCACCCAGAGATTCCCCTGTGCAAGGGGGCATCCCCAGCTGCCCCATTAAGGCAGCTTTCAGCTGCACAAGAGGCCCAAAGCAGCTGGAAACAGTGGCTAAGAACTTGACCTCTAATTATCATGACTACTTAAGCAAATCAGGGAAGTCTTTTCCAATTGCCTTGATGATTAATTTGTGTGCACCATAGCCCAAGTTGCATGTGCAACCAGAGCGTGGGTACATAAATTCATCACAAATGTCGGTAGACAGCCCCATTTTCTTTTAAATGAGTCAAGCTTTTTAGATACCCTCATTATGAAGTTTTAAGAAACATTCCTGACTGGATGATTTTATTTTGCCCTAGCTGTCAGGAGCAGCAAGATAGCTTAGGGCAAAAATCTGATGCAGGTGTAAGTAGTAACTTATGGCAATAAGTTAAAACAATGGATTAGAGACCCAAAGGAAGACCCATGCCAAAAAGTGCTGAAGATCTTCATATTTTGCTTAGTTTGCCTCATAAAATGTAGAAGTCGCCTGCCACAAATTCAATCAAGCCTTCTGTGCAATTTGTAAAATTCTAAAAATGTACTAATCACTTTGTTCTGATAATTTAATTAGCCCTAGCCAACAGCAGCACAGACCAAAGCTTGGCCCTCATGTTAAAAATACTAGCCCTCTAGCAGGCTACAGCATTGCAGTGTTGTTTTTTTTATAGGAGCATTACTCTGCTGCAGCTTTTTAGTAGGTTACTGGTAATTTAAATGCACTGACAATACTATCACCAGTTAAAATGTTAGAAACCAGGGAGGTCAGTAACTGCATCAAATCCTCAGCGCTGTTATGAGAAATTAAATCAGACAGTTAAAAAATCATATAAACACATCCCATTTATAACTATATTTTGCAATGAAAAAAGACATACATAGTATTCTTGTTATATACCCTATCAGCTCTACTAGCAGAGTCTTTGCTAGGGATGAATGAAAACTTTCCATCTAGCCCTTTTTTGTGACAGAAACTTGGCTTTTTGATTCAATACATATTTTTGCAGAAAATACCAGTCAGTGTTCCTTGAAATTTTTAAATTTTACTTCAGAAGACCAAAACTCAGAGGATTTTTAGCCAAAAACCGATTTTTAGCACATTTTGGGGTTTTGGATGCTAATTTTCATTTCTTTGACAAAAGGTTGAAATGTTAGTATGGGGGTGGGTTGTTTTGTTTTTTTGTAGAAACCAGCCCATATTTTTGGACCAACTCTAGCAGCTATATTCCAGCAGTGCCCACTGTATATTAGGTACTGAAAAAGCTCTGATCCTGCAGTGAACTCCTTGTATATGGACATTTATACTTGTACCAAGCCCCATTTAAATGAAGCTATCCATGGATGTAAGGCTCTCCTGATGCAGAGCAGGGGCACTTTTTTTTTAATAGATAATCTAACCAGGATATATTAGATATTTCAGCCTCTGTCCTACGTGCTGCAATTTCATCTCTTGCTTGCTGTATCTTTCTTATGTTATAAGGTTGTGCACCTGTCACAATGTGTTTGCATTTTGTTAAGCAAATATTTACAGTACAAATATAATTATCTTCATCTATGACAGCCTTTAGAATGAACACTCCAGGAAAACTCTTCAAAGTATAAGTAATTTAAAAACATATGCTCGGCTCACTATATTATTATGAAGGACCCTAAAAATTCAGCCTTTTTTCACACTATTTACTGCTACACGATGTAGCTTAGAGTGCTCCCGTCTTCTCAGGTCTTGTCCTGAGCTTTTGATGCAACAATTTCTGAATACAGACTGTTAATTCATCAGGTAACATTTTATACAAAGGCCGTATCTTTAATAATCCAATTTTTCTTCTATCGGTTTGCGTTGCCATTGGGTGTGACTAATAGAATTGTAGTTTATTACTTCCCTCTCATACACACTTTCACAAAAAATAAACCATTCCATAAAACAACAGAATGAAATACCACAGTATTTATTTGGAGGAACCTTGTTCTCATCACATGATAATAGGGTTCCTGTGACATTCATTCACGACTGATAAATCACACCTGTAGCCATTGCCAACACTCTGCTAGTTCCTATAGTCCTTTAAAGTCTTCCACCGTGCTGTTGATCTATTGTTTACAGTTGATCAGGAAACAGGAGACAAGTCAAGACTATGGATTCTGAGAAAATAATGAATGCCTCCTGAGAGCCAAAATGCTCAAAAAATCATCTACTGTCTGTCAATTTTATGCTCTTGAACAGGAAATTCTACTCTGATCAGTTCCACCTTTTTTTTTTTTATCACAGTCATAACATTACGTAGCCTGCCAAGAGTAACCTTGAGCAATCCACCAGCAAAGAAAAGGAATGGGGCAGGAGTCTTCTAAGTTAAAATAAGCTCTATTTTCATAACAGTTTGGAAACTTAAATCTTTTATTTTAAAAACAAGTGAAGGTCATTCAGTCAATGCCACTAAAACATGGAGGTATTTCCTTTTTTTTTTTTTAACTACTTCAGAGTTAGGTAGCCGTGATCAAAAATCCTGCTGCAGTAACACACTGTAAAATGTTACACCAAGCTGTCACCTGGCTCTAGTCTTCAAATTTTTTGGTCCTGTAAGAATGCACAAATAAGTTTTTGCACCCATAAGAACGCATACAGAAGAGCTTTTTGTGAGCAAATTAGGTTACGTTTCTATTCACAAATCCTCATTTCAGGTGCAAAGTACATCTAGGTGGAGACAGAAGTCCATAGTTTCAAGTCTGTCTCTCTGCATATTTGGATTATTACTTCTTACTGGAAGCTCTCCCACTGGTGACCATTATTCAAAGGGGATGCCTCCCCCTACCCTCCTTGATCCCTCTTTTCTGGAGAAGATTTTTGTGAAATTATTGGAGACCATTTTCCCTTGCTTTACAGTCCAAGTCTTTTCCCTGCCATTGGTGCTTCCCCACGGTTCTCCCCTCATGTCCTCACTCAGTCCCTTTGTATTACTTCATAATACCCAAGCTGTGCAGTTGATGCATCGATTGAATTAGAATGTTGGCCTTTATCTGATCTGCAAACATACGTCTAGCCTTATGTTTCCCCCCTTAATGTATTCCAGTCTATGCCTGAATGGTTAAAACTTTCAGTTCCTACCACTGTCTCCTTTTTACATGCCCATTTCATTTGCACAGTCATTTCATGGCCCAGTTGTTCTTTCTGGTCAGGTGACCTATAAAATATTTCTATTACAAATTTATTTTCTGAAACATGCCCACCTGCAACATCATGATAGAGTAGCTCCTTTCCAGCCTCCCAGATAAACCAGCTTTTAAAGACTAATAAACCACCTTCTTCTTTCATGCTAAGCAATTTCTACTCTTTAATGTTAATATTGACTTTATTTTCCAAAGAAATTTCAGTTGCATTATAGCCATTTTCCAATGTGCACTATGTAAACATTCAGCTACACTTCTTCCATTAATACAGAGATACAAAATAATGATGAAATTCCCCCTATGTTAGTGCTTATGAATCTGCATGTACAGTCTCATTACTGACTAAATGTTGGGAGGAAAGGTTTTGACTTTATCTGCACTGGTCCTTGTTACTACCCTTCATAGTTCTCTAGGGGTATGTCTACACTGCCACCCTAGTTCAAACTAGGGTGGCTAATGTAGTCATTCAAACTTGCAAATGAAGCCCGGGATTTAAATATCCCGGGCTTTATTTGCATGTTCCCGGGCGCCACCAGTTTTAAATGCCCCGTAGTTCGAACTACCTGCCCGCGGCTACACGCGGCACGGGCTAGGTAGTTCGAATTAAAGCTCCTAATTCGAACTACCGTTACTCCTCATTGCAGGAAACCAGATAGGACAGGTTATGAATGATGCTGTATTCATTCCCAGGGGTTACTAGTAAGCATTTAAGCATCAAGGTACAGTTTGAGCATGACCTCTCCATTAGATGTAAATATAGGCAATGACATTTTTGCCCTGCAACGCTTTGCTGTGATTATATATTTTTCTTAAAAAAAACTATTTATCTTTCTAATTAAAAGATGACGTTAGTAAGAAAATAGAGCTATGGCCACAATCAGTCCAACTCACAGTTCTTTGCAAGCCCCCTGATTAGGGTCACTGCTGCAAATTCTTTTTAGCAAAAATATATCTCTCATTTTTCTCTTCTGAAAATGGTGGCCCTCATTTTGCAGTCAGATCCAACCTGTAGCCCCATCAGGCAAATGTAGAATCCAGCTGCAGTCCAGAGGGTTCCGCATGGTCTGGTGTTACAGTGGGCCAATCTCTGTTCTTCTGTGCAATAAAAACAGAAACTAAACTGCAGCTTTAGCTAGGAAAGCCTGGGTGAAGGAAGACAAGTAGTCTGGCTGCCCATGAAAACACAGTTTGATACTTATGAAGTTGCAGGTTCCTAGAAGTGGCAAGAGAGGGGCACATTATGCTCTCCTTGAAATCCAGGAGGCATTTGTTACATTCAGAGTAGAGAAATGTGTGCCATGCTACTCCTATATTTGCCCTCTCCTTCCTGGACGTTGTGAGAACTGGAAGGAGGCTCCTGGCTTTTATTCCTCCTGGGGAAGCTTGGAACCAGCTCCCGATGGGAGCCTTTATCTCCTCATTCCTTTTGTGAAGTCTCCAGTGTGACGACGATCGGCTGAGCCGGCACAGCGTGGCGGTCATTTTTATTTTAATGAGGTGGGGGATATTTAAATCCCAGCTTCAGTGACTATGTCGGGTAGCCTATTTTACATGCCTCTGTCAGCAGAGGCATGTAATGTAGACATACCCCAGGTGCTGCTCTCTCTGATGATGGTATTTAAATGTATTTTAGGGCCTGGAGTAAGTCAGAATCTGTCCATTCACTTCAATGGGTGCTGAATCCCACCTGCATACCGGACTCTCTATTGTGGAAATGTAGCACTTTCAGTTTCATAAGGTTCAAGACCAAAAGGGACCTTTCCATCATCTGGTTTAACCTCCATTAAATTCCATCTAGTTATCTTCCCTGGACTGAGCCCAATAACTAATCCATTTCAGTCCTTGGGCAAATAAACTGTTGTGAGCAGAAAAAAAGAAGAGACCAAGATGCCACCAATAGCTGTTGTAGTAGCAGGGAATAGATTAGGGGATGACATACCCAGATGATCCTAGCAAATGATCCAGTTTTCACACTGCGGAAGAAGGGGAAACCTTCCCAAGATTTCTGCTAATCTGACCTGGGGGAAATTCCTGCCTGATACTCAGCTCTGGCCTTCAGCTGGACCCTGATTTTGTGAGCAAGATCTGACATTATGGATGTGAGCAGAAGTATTTTTTGTACCACCTCACTGCACCAGTGCAGTCTATCTAATATCCTGTAGGCATCTCTGATGCTTCAGAAGAAGGGGGAAACCCATTCCAACAGAATAAGCCTGGTAGAAACTTTGCACTGGTTGAAAATCAGGGGTCCTCAAACTCCCAAACAAGGGCCATCCCTGGGTGAAGTGATTACACAATCCACCCCAGGACTCCCAGCAGGCTGGGGGGGGGGCGGGTTGGAGGGGACGGCTGTCCATTACCAGCCCCCAAATCTTGCCCCATCTCACCACCAGGGCCGGTCCTAACCAATTGGCGGCCCTGGGTGACTGCCCGGCTCACCTGTAGGGTTGCCAGATGGTTTCTCGAAAAAAACCCACCCCTGAACCACGTCTGAAGCATGACATTTTATTATAGCCATGCTCTCAGTGCAGCGCTGGAGCGTCATGAGCAGACTGAGGACAATCCAGGCAATCCTGATCGTAGGTTCGCAGACGCACAAACTCCCTAGCCAGAAGGAACTACCATGACCGTCCCAGCGTATTCCCCCATCCCCTGGAACACACCGGCTGCAGAATTTACCTCAGAAGTTGGATTACAGCTTGTCTTTTAGAATGACAGTTTATCTCATTTTAAACACTCATTGAGAGGGGTGCTGTGGCCCCACCCCCTGGATTCGCCAGCCCAATATTTAATTACCCTCACAGCCAGGAAATTGTGTCTTATTACAAGGCTGGATTTGTCTAACTTCAATGTCCAGTCCTGGTTCCGGTTACACCTTTGTGTATAAAACTGAAACCCCTCTGTGCCTACCCCCTGTTCTATCAGGGTATGTCTACACTACAACGTTAATTCGAACTAACTTAGTTCGAATTAGTTAATTCGAACTAAGCTAATTCGAACTAACGGATCCAGACTAAAAAACTAGTTCGAATTAGCGTTTTGCTAATTCAAACTAGCATGTCCACATTAAGTGGACCCTGAACCGGGCTTAAGGATGGCCGGAAGCAGTGCCGGCAGGGCATCAGAGAGGAACTTAGAGCGTGGAGATGCTTTCTCAGGCTAGCCGAGGGCTGTGCTTAAAGGGTCCCAACCCCCACCCCGAACAGACAGTTCTCGGGGGTGCCCCGCTTGCAAAGCAGTCCTGGCTTGGAGTGCCCGGACTACCCACACTGGGCACATCACAGCACTCGGCCATCAGACCGGCTGCACTTGCCGCAGGCTGCCATCTGGGGAGAGGGGGAATTGGGGGGCTGCAGGAGAGCTTCCACCCCCAGAAGCCCGCAGAGCCAGCCCAGTCCTCCCCATCGGGGGCTCGTGCCCCATTCCTCCCTCACCTCCTTCCACTTACCCTTCCCTAGCCCCTCTTCTTGGTGTACAAAATAAAGATAACGTGTCTTCCAAAATGGAATCTGTCTTTATTGAACAAAACTGGGGGAGACTGGGAAAAGGAGGTGGGAGAGGAGAAGAGAGAGGCTGGGAGAGGGGAGGGCAACTAAAATGATGAGGGGTTGGGAACAGGTCCCATATGAAGAGAGGCTAAAGAGACTGGGACTTTTCAGCTTAGAAAAGAGGAGACGGAGGGGGGACAGGATAGAGGTCTCTAAAAGCATTAGTGGGGTGGAGAGGGTGCATACAGAAAAGTTCTTCCTTAGTTCCCATAAAGAAGGACTAGAGGACACCAAAGGAAAGGAATGGGTAGCAGGCTTCAAACTAGTAAGAGAAAGTTGTTCTTCACAAAGCAAAGAGTCAACCTGTGGAACTCCTTGCTGCAGGAGGCTGTGAAGGCTAGAACTAGAACAGAGTTTAAAGGGAAGTGAGATCAAGTCATGGAGGCTGGGTCCATGGAGTGGTATTAGCCAGGGGGTAGGAGTGGTGTCCCTGGCCAAGGTTTGTGGAAGGCTGGAGAGGGATGGCACGAGACAAATGGCTTGGTCACTGTCTTCAGTCCATCCCCTCCAGGGTCCCTAGGGTTGGCCGCTGTTGGCAGACAGGCTACTGGGCTAGATGGACCTTTGGTCTGACCCAGGACGGCCATTGTAAGCTCAGGGCTCAGGGTCAGGGGTCTCACTGGACCCCCTTGATTCTCTTGCACACCTGCTCCTGGGTGGCCAGGCTGGCAGCTCTCCTGCCCTCGCCGGCCACTTTCCTGTGCCTAGTGCGGAGATCGTGGACAAGGTCCACGATGTCTGCACTAGCCCAGGAGGGTGCCCGCCTCTTGCGGTTCCGGGCAAGCTCCCGGGAGCCGCCAGCCTGGTCCCGGGAAGAGGGGGAGGGCTGGGGGGCATCGGGTGGGTGGCTCAATCCGTGCCAGGTGCAGGGTCTGCTAGCTGGGTGCTGGCAGGCTTGCACCTGGCACGGGCACCGTAGCCAGCCCGTGCCCCTTTAATGGGTCCGGGGCCGGGAGTGGGGCAGAAGAGTTTCCCTGGTGTTGGCCAGAGTGGCCACCAGGGAAACCTGGAGAGGGCTAGCCTCCCACTAGTTCGAATTAAGGGGCTACACACCCCTTAATTCGAACTAGCTAGTTCGAACTAGGCTTAATCCTCGTAAAATGAGGTTTTCCTAGTTCGAACTAAGCGCTCCGTTAGTTCGAATTAACCCAGCCCCACCCACCCAGTCGCTCACTCGCTGCCCTCACTGGCAGCAGCGAGGCTGTGCAGCTCAGCCAACCACAGTGTGCTGGCTTCGGCCCCGTGAACTCTTTGGCCGGACCTGATCATAAAGCTTGTTGTCTAGCCCCTGGATCATTTTGTGGCCTTTCATTGAACTCTCTCACATATTTCCTCATCCTTCTTGAAGTGTGGACCCCAGAACTGGGCACAGTGTTCTAGTAGCATTCTCACCAGTGCAGCGTACAGAGCTAAGATCATTTCCTTAACTGTATAGGGAAATCTCAAGTACATCCAACAGTCACATTAACCCCTTTTGCCACAGCCTTGCACTGAGAGCTCACTGGAGGCAATTATGATAATCCCTCATTCCTTCTTTGAGTCACTGCCTTCCACCACAGAGTCACTTATCCTCAACTTATACCCTGCAGTCTTTGTTCCCAGGTGTGTTACCTTGCAGCTGGCTGTATCAAAAATGCATTTTGCTGGAATGTGACCTTTCAACCAGGTGTTTTAACTTGCACTTGTCAGCTAGAACCCGGCAGGATGGAGGTCACAAGACAATAAAGTAATCCACGTTCACAAAGAAAAGATTTGGGTTTGTCTAAAGAATGACGAGGCTTCTTATTGAACTGGAATTAGTTCATCCCTCTTATGAAATGAAGTGAGACCTTGTGATTAACACACAGGAATAGGAGTCAGGAATTATAGAATTCTTGCCCTTGCCACTGATTTCCTATGTGACCTTGGACAAGTCACTTTACCTCTTTATCCCTCACTTTCCTCATCCATAAAATGGGTCTAAAGATACTGAACAAATTCATAGACTGTGAGGTTAAATGTATTGATGTTTATAAAATGGTTTGAGATCTTCAGACTAAAATGCAAACAATTATTAATTAATTACAATTATTATTATTGTTACCCCTTTGGGAAGATTCTGACATAAAACATTTTGTCCAAGTGAAAAGCAGTATCCAATTGTGCGTCTTATTTTCTCTATACGCTTAAATGCACAATGTGTGGCACCATGAGTCAATGACATTATCTTTCCATTCTGCTACACTGAGGCCCAGGTAAAATAAATGTGAAGTCTAGTTCCTCTGGTTGATTTCTCATCTGCCTTACAAGCCACTGCCCAGTTTGGACAAGGCCAGCATGACTAGTAATGTCTAGTAAGCTGGGAGAAGTCTGTCTGAGACAGTGACAGCAAGGGGGTGTTGCAATTTAAAACTGAGGAACCTTTGCGGAACTTAACTGAAAGACAAAGAGGCTCTCCCATGCCAATGTGGGGTTTTGGCACATGCAACTTTAGTCCACTCCATGCTTGTTGCATTTGTCCTTCACTTTTGAGAGCAACACAACGAATCCAAACTGCTATTAAGTTTCCATAGATAGGGCCAGATTCTGAGTTGGACTAGGCAGATGTAATTCTATAGCATTACCCCAGGTCTGAATGTGGCCCATATAGTATAAAGCGTGTCGACACAGGTAAATCAAGAGGAAAGGGCAGAAGACGGGAAATTTATTAGCAGCAATGTTTGCAAACACACTTCATCTTCCCGTGCACTGACGAATTGATGATTTTAGCCAAAAGAAAAGATCCCTGTGGCTTTAAAGAAAGCCATTTGATGAGGCACATGGGAAACAATTAAGCATTTAATTCAGTTTGACCTGATCTGTCCTGACAGCTCTTTGTTTTCCCATCTCTTTCTTTTGCTCTGGCCTTTAAGATGCCGTTCTATGTGTGCTTTTTGAACAGGTCACCGCGAACAGATCCTGTTTCCCCTATAATAAAATGAATGCAGAATATTAATGGAGCCCTCTTCTATTGTGTCCTGGTCCCCACCCCCTTTCCATCTCTACCCTCTCACATGCCTCCCCCTGTCTGCAAGCTCATTTGCACAAAAGAACACTGAGTACCCACTCAGCAACCCACCTTGAACAAAACACTCCAGGACTCTTGAAACAGCAGAAGTGCTAATCAAGCAGGGCCCTGCGCTGTGTGCTTCTGCAGCGGTTGCTTGGCATAGAAATGGGCTGTCTGGCCGCAGCTATGAGGTAACGTCTGGCTTTTTTGCCAAGCTGCAGAACTAGTCAGACACTCCCTGGAACAACATTTCTTCAGGAAAAAAAAAAAAGTTAGGCAAGAAATGATCTTCTAGAAGCTTCCTTGCATCTTTCTTTCTGCCCTTTTTTAAAAGTTATATAACCAAATTACTTAGCATGCAAAGGGTTTCATCAGCAGCTTCCGAGTTTGTGCAGTAATCTTATTAAACTGATTCTTAACACCCACCAGACAAAGTGGAAATATTGAAAGGAAGAAGAATACACACACCCCCTTTCTTTTCTCCTTCATACAGTTTAAGCTAGCATCTATTTTTGGAAGCAGACTGAAACAGAACAATACATACACAAAACAGGGCAGAGCTAACCTGTGCCTGCAGCATCCCTTTTCATAGCTATTAGGTAGTCTAATTAACCGGCTAGAGGCATTCTTCATTACACTGTAGTAAGAGCCCTCCTCACTTCCTTAGGAAATTTGCTGTTTAATTTCCCTCTGGGATGTGCATTGTGTCGGCTTCAGTCTATCCTACTCTTTATTATACCATTGGCAGGTTGATGGGTTTTTTTCCTGAATGGGAAAAAAACCCCAGCCTATGTAGTTCCTTTTTCTCTGGTGAAGGTTAAGAGATCATTTAAGATGAAGAGAGGTAGCTGTTTATTTAGAGTTTCAAGCCATGGCTAAGAAAACTAGGCAGGTTTGTCTGGAAAAAAATGACCATAAAGAATGTAAGCTGTGCTCAATGAAACATCCATGAAAGGGTTAATTTCTAAGAGGCAGGAGCTTTGAAAAACTGTAAGGAAGTGGGAGCTGTCCCCAGAATAAGACAAGCCAATAACATTTTGTTCTGATGATGTAATGTTTCAAACATGGAAAGCCATTGGCTGAGGAGGTAGCTACTTGGTTTTGTGCTGGAGAGTTTGGGGAGTGGAATCTTTGTGGAATAGACCATAATTTTTTCTGCACCAAAGGCATTTCACTTCCATTTTCTACTGTCCTTCACTCTGTGCATTGTTAGCCAGTGGCACTTTGTTCTGATGATGGGGTTTGTCTCTTATAGGTAATATTTTGCCATTTTGTATCATGCTGTCTGGACAGCCTCTCTCGGAAACCAGCCTAAAATTACTTCTCCAGCTTGCTCATGTAGTTGACATGAACTGTTAACAAAAAGTAATAGTTGTTTCTCTGGCTTACCTCTGCATTCTTAAAACACCGTTGTTTTAGCTAACGATCTCCCCTCCCCTTAACTAATTTGCTGGATTTTCTTTTAGCTAATACTTCATTCAATGACGACTGGTGATATCCTAAATCAGTGATTTTCAACCTGTGGTCTGCAGACCTTTGAAGCTCCACAGATTATGTCTAAGATCTCCAAAGGGCTCTATGCCCTCATTCAAAATTTTTAGGGTTCCACAAATGAAAAAAGGTTGAAAACCACTGACTTAAATGAACTTCTCCAGCCTGATCTCACTGTGGGGCAGCCCACTGAATCTGGCACAAATATCCATCATTCTCAGATGTTGGGGATGTTTTTTCTACAGCTCAGTTCTCCCTTGGGTTATTGTGCACAGGTAGGTACATACATCAGTACTATTCTGTAGGGCTGATGGGACGCACTGGGGTAAACACTGGTTTGGTTTACTTTGATGTCAACTGGATTAAATCACATCAGAGCAAACTACTTTACACAAGTTTAGTTCCATTGGGTGAGATTCTCACCTCACTCTGGCCGCTGTATGCAACCAAAAAAAAAGTCACATAAAGGGTTTCTAAAAGACCAGTTTTACCAGGGAATGAGGGAAAAAATCTCTTAGAACAGGAACCGAGGAAAACATTCACAGAATATCTACTGAGGGCTCTCATGCAAACTCTGACATAAGGTGAATGTCAGAGACTAGGCTGGAGGTAGAAGGGATGTGTTAGGAGCAAGATGAAGTGGAACTTCAATCCACAGATTGCTTATATCTCTCTAGGACCTCATTTACACTAGGGAGATAGTTCAAAATAACTTCTCTTATTTTGAAATAACAAGCAGTGTGTTCACACTACAAAGCCTGTTATTTTGAAATAAGGGGCTGGTTATTTTGAAATAACAACTCCTGCTTTCCACAAGGAATAATGCTTATTTCAAAACAGTTATTTCGAAATAGTGGTAGAGTGGACATGCCACTGCTGCTATTTCAAAATAACTATTCCCCAGAGTCATTCAAAGTAATTATTCCCCAGGGCTTCCTGGGGCTCTAAGTGGAGGTGGCGCATCCACATTAACGGAGACTGTCTTGGACTAATTTCAAGGCTTCCCTATAGTGTGGACATGCTATTTTGAAATAGTTATTTCCGGAGTTATTTTTCCAAAATAAGTTATTTCAAAATAATTTCCTAGTATAGACAGTCCCTAGGGCTGTCAAAGTTAATCTGCGCTGCTTCCAGCCCCAGTGTAGGCCAATAATCAGGAGTACAGCTCTGTGGAAGATAGAAGTTTCATTTCACAAAGGATTTTCAGGTGTTACAATCTGGCTGTATTTGCAATTGTAACAAAAAAAATCAAGTCATTCCAAAATCTTCATAGGGAAAATGCTGAAATAAATTTCATTTCAGGCTGACTGAAACATTTAATTTTGATCTAGACTTTTTTTTTTATTGAACATTAGAATGTACGATTTGAGTACAAAATAATAAATTCATAATGAAAAGTCGTTTTAATACACAATTTTTAAATGTTTCATTCTAACAATACACGGGAACCTTTTTCCCCTGGGAAATTTTGTTTTCTTCTGAAACAAAGTTCTGGAACTGCACATTCTGATACACTATCTACGTCTACATTGGCACCCTTTTCCGGAAATGCTTAAAACGGAACAGTTTTCCGTTATAAGTATTTCCAGAAAAAGCGCGTCTACATTGGCAGGATGCTTTTCCGGAAAAGCACTTTTTTCCGGAAAAGCGTCCATGGCCAATGTAGACGCGCTTTTCCGGAAAAAAGCCCCGATCGTCATTTTCGCGATCGGGGCTTTTTTGCGGAAAAGACTACTGTGCTGTCTACACTGGCCCTTTTCCGAAATAGTTTTTCTGGAAAAGAACTTTTGCCCGAACGGGAGCAGCATAGTTTTTCCAGAAAAACACTGACAATTTTACAGTAGATCGTCATTGCTTTTCTGGAAAAGCAAGCGGCCAGTGTAGATAGCTGGCAAGTTATACCGGAAAAACAGCTGCTTTTCTGGAAAAAGTGGCCCAGTGTAGACACAGCCTATGGCTACATCTAGATTGCAGGCCTCTTTTGGAAGAAGGTTTTCTGGAAGAAATCTTCCAAAAAAACTTCCGAAAGACCGCATCCATACAGCAAAAGCGCATCGGAAAAACGATCTGCTTTTTTGAAAGATAGTGTCCATTCAGTGTGGATGCTATCTCGTATTTAAGCTGTGATTACTATGGACAGAGTGGCCACCAGGGCACCTGTGCTTTTTCCTCCTTATTGCAAAAGAATTCCCTCTTCCCCATCCACACATGCTCTTTCAGAAAAAGGCTTATTCCTTGAACAAAGAGGTTTACCAATGTTGGAAAAACCCCTCTGTTCTTTCTTTTTTTTTTTTTCCAAAAGAACACGATTGCAGTGTAGACGTAAGTGATGCAGATGTCCCAGGGCCCAGTGATTCAAAGGGGTCAGGGGTTCAAACACCACCACTTGTTACAGTGGCAGTGGCAGCGGTTAGAGACCTGGGCCCTTTAAACTGCCACTGGAGTGCTGCACCTCATGCTGCAATCCAGGAGGCACTGAGGACTGGCGGCTCCAGTCCCACTCCTTCTGCCCAAGGCCTGCACCTTCTGGGGTTCAGGGCCTTGCCCCGCACACTTTGTCTGGAGGACTGTGGAAGCTATCAACCCCTGGTGAGGAGAGAATCATGACAAATAGTATCGCTGCATTACCACAGTATGGTGGGATCCTTAGTCAATCCAACATCATGGGCAAAGAGGTCTCTTCTTCTGCCATGGTATGCTAAGGGCTCGTTAGTGAAACTCCCTGAGTCTCACTGGGGTTATTGTTTTATGACAGTTTATGGAAAGAATGTCATTATTTGAACTGTTTCACTAAAAGCAAAAATGGTTACATATGGTACATGCAACCTCATGATGCACACTCCAGTCTAAAGGAAACAACTCTAAAAAGACGTCTGTAGGGAGTTTACAGCTCGGCATTTACTGGGCCTTTCCATAAGCCATTGGCTATTTGGAAACCTGCTCCATTATTTATTTCACTGGCTTTTCACTAGTGCTCAGAACCCTACAACCAAAGTGCCTCACAATCATGAATGAGATGATTCTTACAGCTTCCCCAGGAAAGGACGGAACAGATGGGAAACTAAGGCACAGAGAGATTATAGACTTCACTTCATCTCTGTGCAGATCCAGGTAGCCCATGCCATGATGTGTGGGCTATAGTCAAACCCATTTATTCCCTTGTGTGGTCATGTAACCCAAGTCACTGTCTAACCCTAAGAGTTTGATCTGATCGATGTGGTGTTGGTGGCTCGGTGAATCACCATACAAAATGACCCTGTTGCCTTCTGATTGCTGTAGTTATGATTTACTTTTCCCTGCAACTTAAAGGTGAGATTTTTTTTTTGCTAACACAGGGAAATAAAAGCATTATCCCTCCTACTTATGCAGAGGTATTAATATGAAAGTATTGTACAATCACACTAAATTTAATCTATTTTTTTTTGTTTTATTTTTATGAATCTGTGACAATCCAGCTTATCATGTTAAAATGTAATAACAGTGAAATGCATCCTTAGTGATCTTACAGTTATCTTTTCCAAACACCAAGAAAACATATTTATTTTTCACACTTTTCTTTCTATTAAGAATTCAGTATGCATTAGCGTTGTGAAATTATGGCATCAAGGGATAAGGAACGGCCGTGCAAACCCATTCTCCCCCTTATAAAGAATTCAGGCAGTGCTGTGTAGGATGTTTGTTGTGTGGTTTATAGAAAGGCACATCATTTCTGACTTCAGCTGATGGAATTCTTCAACATTAAATCCACAAATATTTGCTCAAATAAAATAATTGAGCACTGTGAAATGGACTTGTTCTGTGAATGCAAACCTCATAAAATCCCTGATGTTTGGCAGGGGTGATGCTGATGCTGTTAGCCTCGGTGTCCTCCCCCTCTTCAACAAGGAAAGGAAAGAATACACCTAAGTAAAAGAGGCATTTGATGCCTGTGGCAGGGTGTTGCCCTGCCCTGGCCCTTTAAGAGGCTGAGAGTAGGGAGTCAGGGGAAGCCCAGCTGTGGCAAATGAGGAGGGCCCAGCTGGAGGCAATAAGAACAGCTCCTAGGAGGAGGAGAGGGAGATCTACCTGCCTGCTGCTCTGGAGGGAGAGCAGTGGAGACCTGACTGCCGGGGAAGCAAGAAGCTCCCTGGAAGAGGGCAGGACTGGGGAGGCTATGGCAGGATGAACCCAGGCTACCTGGCCTGAGGCCCAGCGCTGCAAGGAGCCAGTCTCGAAGGGCCGGGGTTAGAATGGAGGCAGCCCTAAAAGGCTGGGCTGTAAAGGAGGCAGCCGTGGCTAGCATGGAGGCAGCTGCGGTAGGCAGGGGAGCTTGAACCAGGGAAGCCCCAGGCTGCAAGACCAGAAGGCAGTGTTGCGGGAGGCAACCGGACAGGCAGAAGAGCTCCTGTGGCCAGGGAGAAGAGGTCTGGAGAGACTGAGGTCTGCCTGGAGGGGCTATTAAGGGACTGGCAGTGGGCCACTAAGGCCAGGACGGCATGGAGAGAACTGGATGTTCCCAGGGCAGATGAACTGGGGGTCCTAGGAAGTAGGGAGGACCCTGGACTAAAGAACAGCAATGACTTCCTCCCTCCCCCAGCAGGGTGCGCGGACTAAGACTAGAGTGGTCACTGTCAGAGGGCAGTGCCCTGAAGACCAACACCACACCCAAAAGGGGGCATGTCGGTGGCAGAACAGCCAGCTACTTCCCCCAAAAGCCACTCTGAGGGAAGAAGCCATGCGGAAAAAATGAGTGAACCCGCTACAATGCCCATTTCATAGGCAGACAGAATATTGTATAAGAAAGGGGAGCCAGGAACACAGGGAAAGAGCTGAGGTATTTATTTTTATAATGCATAGTCTTGCTGAACATTGCCAATATGGAATATTAAAAGAAGAATTAATAACAAACAGAATAAAAGTCTCAAAGGGGTAGCCACATTAGTCAGTAACTTAAAAAATGAAAAAAAAAACGAGTGGTCCTGTGGCACTTTAGAGACTAACAAAAAATATAGATAATATCATGAGCTTTTGTGGACACTACCCACTTCTTCAGATGATGAATGGAGCAAGAGATGCAGAAGGACACAAACCCCAAAAATGTAAAGCAGAAAAAGAGGAGAAAGGGCATCAAGAAAAAAAATAACCCTGTCACTTAAAGTGTCCATGCTAAATGAGGCTAATAGAGTGGGGTGTAATTGTCCAATAGCTTCTGATATCATTTGAGTGTTGAATATGAGACACCAATTTATCAGCACCACTTCAGATATACCCAGGTCTCACACTAACAAAGTTATAGTGAAAGTGAGACTGCAAGAAACCTTAAAGACTCGGCAATGTGACTGACATGCAAGAGGCATAGGGGAGAATGCATCAGACCATACTGACACAGGAAAGAGAAAAGACACACATGTGAAAGGACTTATCAGACCAAATTTGCAAAATAAGGACAGTGCACAAGAAGAGAATGGGGGTAGCAAGAAACCTGAATAGGAGGGGGTTTGGAAAAGCTCTGGGACATGTGGCAAGAGACCAAGCCATAGCTGGCAACAGTGTCCAGAAAAAGTGAAGAATGTGAGAGGTGCTACACAATGGGACATTTTGCAATAGCCAGCAGGTCACCAAGAGCAATGGAAATAATCCAAGAGGGAATGTTATCAGATAACAATGAGTCCATACTTCTAGGGACTAGATCCATCATAGAACAGACAACAAAATCTAAATGGTTGAAACCTGAAATTAGAATTAATTCTGGATCATCAGTCACTGCAATTCCTATATACTGTGTGTGTGTGTGTATATATATATATATATATATATATATATATATAAACTGATCCTGGGATAGAGATCTACAAAGCCAAATTAATTTTTATATGTACTAGCAACAATACATTGAGGCTGTGTCTACATTGGCATGATTTTGCGCAAAAGCAGCCACTTTTGTGCAAAAACATGCTGCCTCTCTACACTGGCAGGGAGTTCTTGTGCAAGAACACTGACGTTCTAATGTGTGAAATCAGTGCTTCTTGCGCAAGAACTATGATGCTCCCGCTCAGGAAAAAGCCCGCTTGCGCAAATGTTCTTGCATAAGAAGCCAGTGTAGACAGGCAACATGAATTTCTTGCGCAAGAAAGCCCGATGGCTAAAATGGCCATCGGAGCTTTCTTGCACAAGAGAGCGTCTATACTGGCACGGATTCTTTTGCGCAAAAGCACATGCCAGTGTAGACGCTCTCTTGCGCAAATACTTTAATGCAAAAAGTCCTGCATTAAAAGTATTTGCGCAAAATCTTGCCAGTGTAGATGTAGCCTGAATGTTTCTGGCTAGTTCCTTTTGAAAATGGAGAAAGGGCAGAAAGTTCTTCATGTCGTACCTCGGTGTTTTCGTACCTTGGTACCTTCGGTGGTCTGGACTGTCAGTGTCAGCGTCGTCTGGTCAGGGTCGTTCTGGTGCGCTCCTGACAGGACCTCTACTCTGTCGGTGATAAACTTTCGGCTGCATGCGTAACAATCGGTACTCCCTTTATCTAGAGTGTTAGACCCCGTGCACTTGGGTCAACACAGGAGATCTCTGAGAGGCCCTGGGAATGACAGATGCAGGCAAGGTTTGAAATCAGTCGAGCAGGTTTATTGTCAAATGCGAAGCTCTACCAGTTGGTAACAGAGATCAGTACAATGTTACACTACTGGGCACTACGGCCCGCGTTGACAAGGTACCAACACCGGGCAGGCCTATTGCCATAGAACAGATATTAACAGCAGTTAGTCAGAGTTAAGCTACTGTGCGTTCTGTAAGTTCAGGCAATGACACCTGCCGTTCAGGCACCTAGTGCATCCCCCCAAGGTCGGCCGGAGAGCACCCTCTGCGATGTCCTTTTATAGACAGGTACAAACAACTTACATCATTTCTTTGCGTACCAGGTTACCACCCTCTGTTGCCTAATTACCACCCCTCACCTTATGGAAGGGGAGTTTACTTACTATCCTTCATGCTGTCAATCTCAACCCGGTCCTGAACCTAGGTGGGTATGTGCATTAGTTTTTAGGGAGTCTTTGTACCAAGACATTTCTTATTAAGCTGTTCCATTACTCCCCTTTGGCTTACAGTCTGTACCCAGTGCCTCCCTGTGTCCTTCCATGCTCGACCTAACTTACACAATCACACAATTATCAATAGGGCTTCTTTCTTGGCTCCTGTTACTGAACCAAAGTCTTGCTCACTAGATTGCAGGCCTGTTGCTGTTTCCATGTTGCAGGCCTTAGGCCTGCTGACTCCATATTATTGACCCTCGACTTACTACACTTCAAAAATAAAATATGTAATAGAAGGACTACACCTAGTAGAAAAACTGCAATGCACTAATGGCAAAAAGAAAACTATATAGGAGATGTATCCATGTGTCTTCACTGGACAATGAAAGCAGGGGAGTACAAAATAAAACTAGAGTAATCAGTGACTCCCTTTGCTCTCACAGCTACATGCTAAATCCCCTTGCTAGGAAAAGTCAAAGATTTATTAAAGCGAATGGAAGATATAGGGTTATTTCCCATATAGAAGAACTGACAGATTGGTTGGCAGGGATGGTTATAAAGGCTGAACCTCTCTAATCCGGCACCCTCAGGACCTGACCGGTGCCAAACCAGAGAATTTGCCAAACCACAAGAGGACAATATTGTCTAGCAGCATTACCAACCCTTCCACTATTTACTGGGCTCTTAGAAACATTAGGGATAAATTAGAACTAAATAACAGCATAGAACACTGAGAGCCAGGACAGGTGTCTGAAAACAAACTATATGGAACAGCTGGAAACTTGGCCACAGCCATGATGAGTGGACATCTGGCTAACTAAAATCATGCCAGACCACGGATGATTCTGGACCAGAGAGTGCCGGACTAGAGAGGTTCAACCTGTAGTATCAAAACCCATGGCCAAATCCAGATTTGTGTAGATCTTACCCAACTTAATAAGAATATGTGCACAAAAAGACATATGCTTCCTGCAGTTGACCAGACATTAGCTCAGTTATCAGAAGCTAAATTCTTCCCAAAGTTAGATGCTTTAGCAAGCTTCTGGCAAATCCTCCTTGGGAAAGAACCTATGCCATTAACCACACTCATCATCCGTTTTAGAAGAAACCATTTCGACTGACGCCCATTCACATATCTTCAGCACCAAAATATTTCAGAAATAGACTTTCTCAGATGATGTCAGGTTTGCCTGGCATCCTTTGCAATACGGAAGATGTATTGGTATATGGCAGAAATTAAAATAAACATGAGTGACCACATGCCATTCTGAGATGCTTCCAACAAGCTGGCCAAATTCTGAGTGAGAAAAGTGAGTTTGGAAAAAAAGCAGATAAAATGTGTAGGACAATAATTTTGCAAACACTTGGAGTCAGGTTGGAGTCAGAGAACTCAAACTCATGTTCCCTATTCAAATCCAAAGATGGTTCTGCAGTAAAAAGAGTCCTGGGCATGACAAATGGTTCTGGGAAATTCTTATCAAATTTAGCTCATCTAACAAAAGCCTGTGAGAGAGCTCCTCAATGGTCATAATATGTAGCTCTGAAGTTGCCCACAGCACAATGCACTTAACAAAAAATAACAGGCATATCCACCTGTTTTGGCATAATACGCAGTAAAATGTCCAACAATAGCAGCAGCAGACACCTCTTCCTATAGGTTAGAAGCAGAACTTATGCAAAAGCATCCAGGAAGACCTACTGCATTCAAATCAGGAAGCTTCACAGAAACCAAGCAGCATACATGGAAAAAAAAAGTTCTAGAGTCACCTGTGAATGACTCAGTGCATATCTGTTTGGTTTTAATTTTAGCAGAGAAACAGTCCAGACTGTAAGTCCTTAGTGGCATTGCTGGGGTTAAAAGTACTGGTGACCTGGGGTTAAAAGTACTGGTGACCAAGTACTGGTTGAGATGATAAATTTCAACAATGGCTGATGCAATTTTTTTCAACACTGAACTCGTATCAAGGGAAGCCCTCCCCGTAGCAGACGTTCTCTCTAGAGCCCCTCTCTAAAGTTTACACTTGTTCTGGCTGCAATTTCTGTACCTGCCAGATAACTTCAGCATATTAGAGATGAGCAACGGAAAGAGGACACTTGCCAGAAATTGACTCAATTCTGCTGAAGAGGGTGGGGTTGAAGGAGTCAACTTCTAACAAGCTACTCCTATGTTGGCAGTACTGAAATGACCTTTATATGGCTGATTGCCTGGTTCTGAAAGGACAGCACATTCTTTATGGTTAGCAAACAGATGCTCTCCAAAATTCATGAGGGACTCCAAAGTATCAACATGTATAGGGAATGAGCACAACAATCAGTATGCTTGGCTGGTCTGAGAAGACAAAGACCTTAGAAAGATGCAAGATATAAAACAAAGGGGGAAAGCCAGGCACCAGAACCATTAATCTTGGCAAAACTAAAGATTTGGTTTTCTGGAAAGGATACACATGCATTTACTTCAAGTATATTGACTTGGGTATAGTTACAAAGACGTCATTGGCACAGGTCAAGCAGAAACTAAAAATCAATATTTGTAAGACACAGAGTTCCTAAAATCCCCATGTGTCTTATAATGGGCCTCAGTTTATCATTAAGCCATTCCTGGCATTTGCACAGACTTTGATTTTGAGTCTTATAGTAATATTCTACATTACTCCACAGCAGCCAAGAGATGGAGAGAGCGGTGTAGACTTTAAAAAGGTTTCTGAAAAAAATCAGTTGACCCAGTTAAAGCACTTGTGGCTTATCTGTCAATGTTGCTTGCAGCTGGACTATCTCCAACTGAACTGCTGATGGGAAGGTGACTAAGGGCACTTTTATGTGTGGCACTGATACAATTTAAACCTAAATAGCCCAACCTCAAGGAATTTCAAAAATGGGATGTGGAAATAAAAATTTTGCTGCAACAAAACTTAAGCGCTTGGCACAGAACAAAAGCACTACCTGAACTGAGAGCAGGAAGCAAAGTTTGGCTCAGATGCTCCCAAATGTTTGGAACCTTTTGAACTTAGGAGAAACTCCTAGAACATTGAGGGATTTTGTTACTAATATTTTTGTTCTCCATCATTTTCACACTTGAGATTCCAGTTGCAAACACCTTAGGGCTAGGACCTGAGGTTAGGGTTGCTATCTCTGAGGTACAAAAGTTGAGCCCATGTAACTGGACAGTTGGCAGTGTGTGTATGGAGTACCATTACAGATTGCCTGGGACAGCTACCTGAAAAAAGCAATGATTCTGAGAAAATCTGGACAGGTCCCTAATTCCCATTAAAATCAATCATATGTGCCAAAATGACTAAATCACTTTTGAAAATGCTGCTTCCATCCTGGGCCTTTTTGTAAACAGTTTGCGTTACTTGATATGCTCCCTGAACTGCACTCCAGTCGGGAGATGCCCACCGTCAGCGGTGTCTTTGAGATGGTCCCATAGAAGTGTATGTTTCCAGGGTTCCTGCTAAAAGCATGGTCTGACTTGTAATCACACCAGTGGGTAACTAGAACACTGACCTGCTCCTCCAGCCAACTAGCAGTATACTGGGTAGTGGCCTCCTTGCTGAACTGAGCCTGTGTACTAGAACTGGCAGTGTACAAAATAAATCTGAAACACTGAGCAAGGCCATGTAAACATGGCAAGTATTTCCAACATATAGGGAGCAAGTAGGAAATGAGTTAGTGGAAGGGCCAGAAGATATAGCTGCAGTGAATTGTTGAAATGGTAGACAAGGAGAAAAAGATTTACTTTAAGTGAGTTGACTCAAGGTTAAGCACAAAATCTGGTCCTGAGCCCCTGGCTGGGTATGTCTACACTGCATGGCTATTTTGAAATAATTTATTCTGGAACAGTTATTCTGAAATAGCTTATTTCGAAATAGCACATCTACACTGCAGAGAAGCCTCAACATTACTCCAAGGCAGGCTTCCTAATGTAGATGTACTATCTCGATTTAGAGTCCCAGGAAGCACTGGGGAGGAATAACTTAGAATGGCCCTGGTGAGGCGCTATTTAGAAATAGGCATTATTCCTTGTAGAAGGAGGTTTACAGAATTCAGAATAAGCCATCTGTTTTTTCAAAATTATTTCAAAATAACGGAATGGTTGTGTAGACGCTCACATTGTTATTTTGAAATAACGCTAGTTATCTTGAAATAACGGTGCAGTGTAGACCCACCCTAAGGGTGCACTTACACTGCATTCTTAGATCAAAATAAGATATGCAATTTGTGTAGCTCAAATTGTGTATCTTATTTTGATTTAATTTCGAAACAGCTTATTTCTAAATTTGGTGCTGTTTACCAAGCACCAAACTCGAAATAAACCGCTATTCTGAAACATCCCTTCACCATGGAACGAGGGTTACAGGGCCGTGGAATAGTGAGCCCATTATTTCAAAATCTATTTTGAAATAGCACTGCAGTCTAGATGTATCCTTAGGTATACAGAGCTATTCCGTGAGTTCATTTCAGACAACTCAGAAGAATGAAACTATTCACATGTGCAAATGTCTGTAGGATCATGCCCTTGTTTAAATTTGTCTCTTTTTCCTTCCCATTAATGCATTACTTTAAACAAGGCTGAAACCTGCTCTGTATTTCAAGGCATAAAACTTCCACTCCACAGGATGAAAAGTGTCAATTTAAGTGTTAATTATATTTTCATATCAGAATATGAAACTCCAGTTTGTGAGAACATGGGTGTCCTTACAATAAGTGGTAATAAAAAATTGAAAACAGCTAGTATTCTTGAATCAATTTTCACATCTTATAACTTTAAAAAATAATTTCTTTTTCTTCTGCCTCATTTGCCAACTCTGTATGGCTTTACGCTTGCCTTGTCATGTCATCAAAAGTATGTCAGTCTGTAATTTACAGTGTTTCTTTCAAATAAAAAATAAACAACAACAAAAAAACCCTTAATGAAAAAGCAGAAGCAAACTCTTACCAGTACATTAAACTATGTGGGCATGGGGATCTCAGAAAATATGTATAATTTATTTCATGAACCACAGAGAGAACTGTAAAGACTCAACCTATAATTCCGAAGATAATATCCTTCCATTGCTATTAATGGTTGTTGTCTGTGGAGTGTACAGTACTTATAATTTTCACAGCTCATTCGCGTCATAAATGAGACACAAATGATCCCATGGCAGACAAATACCCTGGAGGTACTGGATTTATCATAATATCTGAGGCTGCTCTTTGGAAATGCTAAAAATGGAACCTTTTACAATTATTTATTTATTGGGTTTCAAAATTTTGAATTTCAAATGAGGATCTTACCCCATTAATTAAAACTGATTGGCGATACAAAGTGAAAAGGTGCTGACTACAGAGCTGGAGAGTCTATGTAATATCTTCTAAAGGTATTCACTTCTAATTCCTAAAACTACTGACTTCTTATTTTTAAGCTTCTCCAAACTCCTTCAAATCCCAGAGGTCTGTACCAGTCTTCCAAATCCTTGGCAGTACATTTACTTTCTTCTGAGTTAACTACTAGACCTAATTAAACAACACTTTCTCATCTGAGTAGATGATTTTCGTACAGTCTGAATACAAATTAAAATTCCAGTTCTGTTAACATTCAGGTCAGTTAATCAGAGTAAACCTCTTTAAAAAGTAGAAGACTAAAGTGATTTCAAAGTCAATCACACTTGTAACTCATTTTTAAGGACATAGTTCATAATAGCAGGTATTTGTACGCTTAAAAACAAAAAACCAGGAAGTTCTTAGATCAGTCTAATTTGGTGAAAGAAAAATACATAAAAGGATATAAAGAACCTTGTTTTCAAAAGGGTAGGCGTGAAGTTCTGAGTGTTGAAAAACACATGTTCAATTAACAAAATTGCATCTGCAAATTGAGCATTTGTTCGCCTATAGGGTTGCCAAGCCTCAGGAACGGTCTGGAATCTCCTGGAAACAGTACCAATGTCCTGGTGACTATTGAAAGCAACCCTGGAGATTTTAATCGGATATTTTAAGAAAATGACTTTACATCATGTCGTGGGGAAACAAAATCTCGGAACAGAGACTCTTCAGTCAGTTGACAACTCTATTCACCTAATGGACCTGTCATTACTATAAATTGTTATTTGCACACAGAGATAATCACATGCTCAGTATTACCAGCTCTTGTTGTTGTATTGTGACTCCAGTGATTCTGGGGTATTTCGTTTTTTTTTTTTTAACTTTAACAACAATATGATGAAAAGCTTCCAACTCATCAATTTTCCCTTACTTCAAATGATCACTGTCTCCTATTATTGCCTGTGGGGCCAAAGCCAGCATGATGGCCTGTATTTTCCTATAGTCTACCTTCATGTGGAAGTGAGGCTGCCTTTCCTATCGTTGTCTGCCTCCTGCAGTTGTTTTCAAGGAGTTTGAAGTGAAGCTTTCAGACAAAATGACTGCCCCTCTATTGCTTAAGGGGTTGACAGGACACATAGGCAGCAGGTTTAAAATAAATATAAGGAAATACTTCTTCACACAACACACAGTCAGCCTGTGGAACTCATCACCAGGGGATGTTGGAAAGGCCAGAAGTATAACTAGCTTCAAAAAAAGAGTTAGGTAAATTCATGGAACATAGAGTCATCCATGTCTATTTGCCAATATGGCAAAGGATGCTGCCCCTGCTCTGAGCCTCCATAAACCTCTGACTGCTGAAAGCTGAGATTGGGTAACAGGGGTTGAATCAGTTGATACATTGCCCTGTTCTGGTCTGACCCAATCTGAGTTCAATTTCTGTGTTCTTCTTTAGTATTCAGTTTGGATATTCCTTTAAAAAAAACAAACAAACAAAAACCCAGTACACAAATATGCATCCCTGCCCATATTTTTTTAGGCACCACTACCAATCTTCTAAAAGTGCAACTTTGTTTTCAGCTTTATATTAATTTTACTCACCTTGAGAACTATCTCTTGGATTTGGTGACTGATATACCCCTATCTTCAAGGCAAAACCTTTGGAAGTACACCTCCCATGTGGCTGATATTCAATCATGAACCTAAGGATGATTTGATTTTAAGTTACAGAATATGAATGTATTCCAATTCATAGAATGATCTTGCTAATCGAAAAGATGGGATCATATACACTGTTATAGATTTGCATTCTGTGGAGCCAAGCGAGCAGCCGCTAAAAATGGATTGCAAATATTTGTTTGAATTTTAATGTGTAACAGATGCCTCCTCCTGGTCATTCTAGGAATTTGCTCTTAGCACTGAGGGTGCTGCTTTCTGGCCAATGTTCACCTGTTGCCACTCTGCTGTCCAGCATGTCTCTACCATCTGGACCTGCATCACTCCCTAGACTTGGCATCCTCTTTGAGACATTGCCCTCCAACAGTGCCCACCACTGAATTCTCATCTCCTTCCAGGGGTATCAGCAGTCATCCATTGGTACCCTTGCCACCTTGGCCAACTGCAACCCCAAAAACGTAGCTCCTTCCCTTACAAGCAAGCCACAGTCTGTATAGGTCACGCTTCAGTGTGGTAAAATGCAGTGCAAGGAGAAACAGGGTGACCTAGGCCCACCCTCTACTCTGGGTCCTGACCCAGGCACCCTCTGGTGACAGCCTTGCCCTGTCCTCCTTCATTCTCCTTGGCTCCCTTTCTCTGGGCCACTTCCCTGTGACCTTTGCACCTTCTTGGCCTTTGAATCAAGGCCCAAAGGCTGGGAGATATTAGGCTAGAGCTTCTCTCTAGCTCCCAAAGCCCACCCAGCACTTCTCTCTGCAGATGCTCCTACTTCCCTCCTAGCGAGAGCAACAATGAGCGTTCAACTATGCAGCCTTTATAGGACCCAGCCTGGCCCTGATTGGCTGACTGTTCCCTGCCCTGATTGGCCAGGGTTACACAAAGCCACCTCTGGCTTGTTGGTAGCCCTCTCCCTACTGCAGTGGGCTAAAGCTCCACTACAGAAAGCTAATTTTGGTTTGATCCTGTCCTTTTGTACTCTCCACAAATGTTAGTGCTCCCTGTTATTCAAAGCACCTTGCAAGCACAGAAATTGTCATTCAGATGCTGAGGCTATGTCTATACTGCGCAGCTTTTAGCAACAGGGCTGTGTTGACACAGTCCTGTCACTAAAAGTCTGTGTGTGTAAATGCAGTTTATTGGCACTTTTGCCTACAAAATATTTCTAGCCCCCAAGAGCAGCTTTTGCTTTGTCGGCAGAAGAGCCTTCCTGCCAACAAAGTGACGTTTACACTTGCAGTGGCAAAATTTTTGTCATTCAGGGAGAATAGGTTTGAAGCACTTATGAACGACAAAACTTTTGTTCTTCAATTCCAAGTGTAGAGTAAGACTTATGGGATGAAATCCTGGCTCCATTGAGGACAATGGCAAAACTCCCATTGCCTTTACTAGAGCCAAGATTTTATCCCTCAGCTATTTCTCCCTCAACCTGTCATATTGTCATAGGAAATAATAACCAAAATGCCAGGATTATCTCAGCTCAGCTTGAAAAGCGAAACGAGAACTTTAATTCCTCACTGGACAGTCAGCAAAAAAAGGCAAAATGAGAGCTTGATTTGGGTGAATTCTGCAGGAGAGAGAGGACTGGATGCCTCGTCACTCTCTTTTTTCTCCCTCCTTCCTGCTCCTATTTGGTATGTTCTCATAAAAAAGTACGACCGTATATTACAGAAGTGGTCCATAAAATATAGCTGGCAATAGTGATGTTGTAGTATCCATGGATTCTTACTGTATCGAGTCTTGACATCTCGACATCTCCTAAGTCCTGTGGCGACGGGCGAGCGACGAAGCAGCAGGTGTGGATACACTGGGAGCTGTAGCCGCGGACCTGCACACAGGCGGCTCAGGTCTAATGGTCGTCTTCTTGCTGGTGGAAGCAACAGCTGGATTCGGCGTCTACCTGAGTGACTGAGCAGCCCTCTTTAGGATTGCACTGCTCACCTCCGTAGTAAGAGGAAGGGGCTAGAAAAGGTGCCCTAAACATTGTTTGCTTCACAGAACCCTGGCCAGCTTACCGCGGCTGGAGGGGATCCCATCTCATGCGGTCGAACAATAAAATTTCGAACAAAATGCAAGGTGACACCACTCACTATTGGCACATGGAACGTACGCACGCTTCAGGACAACCCTTCAGCAGACCGCCCAGAAAGAAGAACAGCCCTGGTCGCCAGAGAGCTCACAAGATTTAACATCGATATTGCGGCACTGTGTGAAACTCGTCTAGCAAATGAAGGTCAGCTCATGGAAACAGGAGGTGGTTACACATTCTTCTGGCGTGGACGCAGCAGTGACGAACGTCGTGAATCTGGAGTTGGCTTTGCGGTTAAGAATCATCTTGTCCGCAAACTTGCCAGTCTTCCCAAGGGCGTGAATGACCGACTCATGACACTGCATCTTCCACTACCGAGAGGAAAGCAAGCCACACTGATCAGCGCTTACGCGCCCACAATGACGAATCCGGATGAAGTAAAGGACAAGTTTTATGAAGATCTCGATGCCCTACTCTCATCCGTGAAGTGCACTGACAGGCTGATTCTACTTGGCGATTTCAACGCGAGAGTAGGATCTGATCACACTGCCTGGGATGGCGTCATTGGAAAAAATGGAATCGGTAAATGTAACAGCAATGGCCTACTATTACTGAAGACATGTGCGGCTCATGATTTGATCATCACCAATACCATCTTCCGCCTGCCCACTCGCAAAAAGACGTCCTGGATGCACCCACGCTCTAAGCACTGGCATCTCATTGATTATGTCATTGTGCGGAGGAAAGACAGACAGGATGTAAGGGTGACCAAGGCCATGCCGAGTGCTGACTGTTGGACTGACCACAGACTTATCATCTCCAAATTAAGCTTTCGCATCAAGCCAAAGAGACGTCCGCAGGGAAACAAAGCTGTGATGAAAAAGATCAATGTCAGTAGACTGAGGAACCCCAACACAGCAACTTTACTAGCAGAAGATCTTGGCAACCAACTTTTAGAGCTGCAATTAGAGGAAAATGCTGAGAAGGACTGGGAACGCTTCCGGGATATTGTGCACTCTTCTGCACTAAAGGTTCTTGGACCCTCACACAGGAAACAGCAGGACTGGTTTGATGAAAACGATGAAGAGATCAAGGCCATACTTGCTGAAAAGCATCGCCTTCACCGTGCTCACCAAAATGACCCATCGTCAACAGCTAAGAAAAATGCCTTCAACAACATTCGCAGGATCGTACAGAACAAGCTTCGTAAGATGCAGGACTCCTGGTTGAGTGCCAAAGCAGATGAAATCCAGAAGTTTTCTGATAGAAACGATGCCAAACGGTTCTACGAAGCCCTTAGATCCTTGTATGGACCTCAGCCCTCAGGGAGTTCCCCTCTACTGGACTCAGATGGTGCAACTCTCATTACTGAGAAGGCTCTGATTTTACAGCGTTGGGCTGAGCACTTCCAATCCGTACTGAACCGCCCATCTTCCATCAATAACGAGGCGATTGATAGAATGCCCCAGGCGGATATCAACCACAGCCTGGATGTCTCACCATCAGAGACTGAAACCTTACAGGCCATCAGCCAGCTGTCCAGTGGCAAGGCCCCAGGATCTGATGCGATTCCAGCGGAAGTCTATAAGGGTGGTGGTGCAGTGCTTGTCAACAAACTCACTCAGCTGTTCCAGTCCTTCTGGAATCAAGGATCTATTCCTCAGGAACTGAAAGACGCGTCTATCGTACACCTCTACAAGAGGAAAGGAAATCGACAAGTTTGCGATAATCATAGAGGAATATCACTGCTTTCCATCGCAGGTAAGATCCTTGCACGAGTGTTGCTGAATCGTCTGATTAACCACCTGGAACAGGGTTTATTACCCGAGACACAGTGCGGCTTCCGCAAAGAGCGTGGCACGGTGGATATGATCTTCGCAGCCCGACAGCTTCAAGAGAAGTGTCAAGAGCAGAATCGTGAACTGTACACCACCTTCGTGGATCTCACCAAGGCTTTTGACACTGTCAGTCGCGAAGGTCTGTGGCGCATCATGTCGAAGTTTGGGTGCCCTGACAGATTCATCTTGATGGTACGTCAGTTCCACGACGGCATGACGGCTCGTGTTTTGGATGATGGAGAAGCTTCAGAGGCCTTTCCCGTCACAAACGGCGTCAAGCAAGGGTGTGTGCTGGCACCGACCCTGTTCAGCATAATGTTTTCAGCCATGCTGTCAGACGCCTTTCAGAACAGTTCCTTGGGAATCAGACTGAGATACAGGACCGATGGGAAATTGTTTAACCTGCGAAGACTCCAGGCTGTCACCAAGATAAAAGAGACTGTGTTACGAGATCTCCTTTTTGCTGATGACTGCGCCCTGAATGCTGGATCAGAGCAGGAAATGCAAGCCAGCATGGACAAATTTGCAGCAGCATGCGACAACTTCGGCCTTCTCATCAACACAAAGAAAACCGAAGTGATGCACCAGCCAGCTCCAAAAGCTCAGCATCAAGTGCCCACCATCACAGTGAAGGGACAAAAGCTGCAAGCAGTGGACCAATTTACATATCTTGGCAGCACCCTCTCCCGCTCAGTGACAATTGACATCGAGGTCAACTGCAGAGTCGCCAAGGCAAGCTCTGCGTTCAGCAGACTGTTGACCAAAGTGTGGGACCGCCGTGGAATAAGCCTTGCTACAAAGCTTAAAGTCTATCAAGCAGTAGTGTTAACTACCCTGATGTACGCCAGTGAGACTTGGACTGTATACAGGAGGCACGCTAGGCAACTGAACCACTTCCACACGATTTGCCTCCGCAGACTTCTGAGGATCCGGTGGCAGGATAAGGTGCCAGACACAGAAGTCCTTTCTAGAGCAGGTCTGCCGTCAGTTTACACCCTGCTGATGAAAGCTCAGACACGCTGGGCAGGCCATGTTGCAAGGATGCCAGATCATCGCATCCCTAAACAGCTCTTCTATGGTGAGCTGTTTCAAGGGAAGCGATCGCACGGGGGACAAAAGAAGCGATACAAAGATATGCTTAAAGCCTCTCTCAAGTCCCTGGATATTGACACCACCTCCTGGGAGACCCTGGCACAAGACCGATCAACATGGCACACGCTGATCTACCAAGGCTGTCAAACATCTGAAGCCAGAAGGACAACCATAGCACAAGAGAAGCGAGCACTCCGTAAAGCCAGAGTTGCAAAAGCTGCAACAGTGGTGCCCACACATGTCTGCCCGACCTGTGGTAGAACGTTCCGTGCCCGTATCGGCCTTATCAGCCATTTGCGGACACACCATGAACAGTCCATAACCTGTTAGATGTCAAGGTCCTCTTCGAATACGATGGACGAACAACAACAACAACAACAACAACTGTAGGATGCCCTAGTATCTGTATGTGTTACAATTACATCCAATCCCACATACTGCTAATGTGGGAAAATACCTAAGAAATCTAATATGAACAGTAAAAGAAAAATGCACCCTTATATTTATATCTCACAGATTCAGAATTGTCAACACATGCCACATGATCATATGGTTTCACTTACCCTGCGCTGCTTTCAGCTTGCTGGCAACACCCAAGGGTATAGTTTGTGCGTGTGACTAGACAGGTTCATAGCTAGGCTTGTATCATGGTTTGCACCATGCATGTGATTTTTTTATTTGTTCATACTTGTTATTTTATCACTTAGTTATTATTTTATAGTGGTTTTTATTGTCCTCTTTACTACAGGAGTGTTGTGGGTATTAGAGCTAGATGTCAGTTAGCTGCCCCAAACGCAGTAGGCTGCCTGTGACAGCAGGTGTATTGGTGGATAGGGGAGCTGAGTATTTTACTGCTCTGCAGAAAACAAGTTCATTAATCATGGTGGGGCAACCTCAGAACATGCAGCTGTTTGGGCCAGATAAGTAGCTGAAAGTTTGTTCGCAAGAATGTCAGAAGTGGCTAGTAAGTGCGAGCGCCTAACTTGACACACCTTGAAAGAGTTCAAGTGTTTGAAGTTTGTCAGCTAAAAAAAGGAAGGCCCAATATTGAAACTCTTGGCCTTACTCTGGGCCATCCGTAGGATTTATGGGGCCCTACATAGTACTATTACACTGGTGCCCCTAATGCCTGATGGCAGCTGAGGGAGGCACAATTTTGTGAGATATGATTTCATAATCGTCAACAACAAACTAATGAAATAGTTTTAAACATGGGTAGTGGATGAAGGTATGGATGGGGGAGGCAAGCCTCCCATCCCTGCTGCCCAGGTCCCTCCCCCTGCCCCACAGGGAGCATGGAGGACACATGACCCTGGCCTCCCCAGCCCTGGAGCACCATGAGGAGAGGAGGGCACACAGCCCCAGCCTCCCCAGCCCCAGAGCACATGTAGGGCAGCCACTGGAGGGAGCAACATTCCACCCCAGTAGGGGGCGGGATGGGGGACGAGGCTATACCTGGTGGTTTGGGAAGGCAGTGCCTTCCCCTGCCTATGATACCCACCACCCCTGGTTTTAAAACAAATTTTAAACTCAGGTGCTGTCGATTAACATAGTAAATTCAAGAAACTGGCAGGATATACCTAGGGTTGGCAAATGCTTGGCCTGTTCAATAGCTTCATTACCACTTGAACCGTCACAGGTTCAATATCTGCTAATAGCTCTGACAGGCTTTGTCACTTTTAAGTTAACTAGATCCTCTCTGGAGGAAGCAGAACCACAGAACAGGGACAGGAAGAGGTGGATGAGCAGACATTAAGGCCCAGTGGTGATCCAAATTTTCGGGTGCCCTACACAGCTACATTTTCAGTATATGGGTAAGGATGGCCCAGGCTTTATAGTTCATTCAAAGCATGGTCAGATTATGATGAACTGTTATTTGTATAAACTTAAAAAACAACAAATGGTCTGGTAGCACTTTATAGACTAACAAAACCTGTAGATGGTATCATGAGCTTTCGTGGGCACCGCTCACTTCTTCAGATGACTGGAGTTTTGCGTTTAGGATGTTCAGACCCAAAATAAATAGGGGAGAAGGGAGAGGAGGGAAGGAAAAAAAATGGAAGGGAGCAGGAAATAAGGAGCAGAGGATATGGAAATATCAAAGGGAAAACCAAATAGGCAGAACTGGAAATCAGTAAGCACCTAAAAATTGATTAGCTAAAAAGAAACAGATAAGGATCAAAGGATAGCAATTAGATTGGAAGGGTACAAACGCAAGAATCTACACAGACAAGGAGCTGTTGACACCTTCATTGAATGTTAGGTTGATAATGTCCCAGCCATCTATTATCATGATTGTAGCTGTGCATGATGCTTTGTTGACAGGTAAAAGGTACAGAGCCCTATAGAGCTTACTTAAAAACCAGATGGTCAACACAGGTTGGTTCTTTTATTCAAATCAATTCATTCATTCCCAATCATTTATAACCTAGGGTATGTCTACACTGCCCCGCTAGTTCGAACTAGGAGGGTAATGTAGGCATACCGCACTTGCAAATGAAGCCCGGGATTTGAATTTCCCGGGCTTCATTTGCATAAGCGGGGCGCCGCCATTTTTAAAACCCCGCTCGTTCGAACCCCGTGCCGCGCGGCTACACGCGGCACGAACTAGGTAGTTCGAACTAGGCTTCCTAGTTCGAACTACCGTTACTCCTCATTCCATGAGGAGTAACGGTAGTTTGAACTAGGAAGCCTAGTTCGAACTACCTAGTTCGTGCCGCGTGTAGCCGCGCGGCACGGGGTTCGAACGAGCGGGGTTTTAAAAATGGCGGCGCCCCGCTTATGCAAATGAAGCCCGGGAAATTCAAATCCCGGGCTTCATTTGCAAGTGCGGTATGCCTACATTACCCTCCTAGTTCGAACTAGGAGGGTAGTGTAGACATACCCTCAGAGTTGCAGCAAGCTGTCCACAACAACTGTAGTCAACTAAAAGCCCTTCTTGTACGCTAGCCCCTTTCTTCATGAGGAATCCTTGAACAGAAGCTACTCGTGGATCCCCAAGAGCTGCCGCTCTACCGTTTGACCCACGGGAGAGTCTCCATTCATTGCCCCTACTACCATTGCTGATGTGCATCTTCCAGGCCTCCAGACTTTAGCAAGAGTAGCATTTGTAGAGCACACGGAAGGCCTATGACAGTTAGTTCTATCTAGATGCAAAGTCTAATTCTCAAAAGGTTCTTGTGGGTGACACAGTCATACCGTGCAGGATCCCATCACGTTTGTCCCATACATTTCCTTTGACTGAGTTTGTCCAGATGCCCCACCCAGTTCTAATAGTCAGCATGCTGCTAACATCCTCTGTGAACATTCCCCTCCAGAGCCACACAAGCAGTCAGTTGAAATCAGCTTGATGGACCAGTGGGTCAGCAGGAGACAAACATGGCATATTAGTTTTTAAGCTTCTTAGATAAAAATGTCCTTGTGAATTCTGGCAAAAGAGGAGTCAAAGTGGGACCCTGTAGCTCGGAGAGAGGAAGTAATGGATATTTGCTGTTTTTATTTGAAGGAAATCAATAGGATTACTGGAGATTGGGTGGCAAGCTCACAGCTGGTAGACTGGGCAGCCAATGATCACTGTTTTCCTTTTAACCAAATCAATGTGTTAATGAGGTTTCTGTTGGGATTCTGCAGCTGCTAATGGAGGTGGAGGCCAATGGAGGATCATTAGTCTTTATGGTAAACACTGCAGTTTGTTAATCGGGATTAGATTGTACTGTTGGTAGACAGGGAAGGCAACAGATGAAAAGTAAGTCACTTTAAGTTATCCCCACTGCAATGAGGATATTTAAAAAGTAAATAGCCGATGAACAGTTATTACTCCCTTAAGACCAGAGAATGGGGATAGTCTTCTCTTTACAGAGACAGCTGTCTTCCTCGCTTCCAAACCTGGGTAACTCAGATGTGATGGAGAATGTGTTGCCTATAGGAATGTTATTTTTCATTTCCTGGGCCTGTTTTTGCTTTTAACAAGATCCGTGGCAAAGCTGCATTGGCTTGAATGAGCACGTGATCAGGCCCATTCCATGTTTTCTTGATAAAGACTCATGTCCATGCTTTATTTCAGCTTTCAGTTTTTAAAGTTATTCTGATTAATCTGTGTGATTTCATACTGATATTTGGGCCATTCTGAACAGTCCAGAAGCTTTTTACACTTGTTATATCCTATACAAACCGGCTATGTCTACATTGGCACCCCTTTCCGGAAAAGGGATGCTAATGTAGACTTCGGAATTGCAAATTCCGCTGGGGATTTGAATATCCCCCGCGGCATTTGCATTTACATGGCCGCCGCTTTTTTCCGGCTTGGGGATAAGCTGGAGAAAAGTGCCAGTCTAGACGTGATTCTCCGGAAAATAAGCCCTTTTCCGGAGGATTTCTTATTCCTACTTATTCCTTACTTGAAAGTAGGAATAAGAAATCCTCCAGAAAAGGGCTTATTTTCTGGAGAATCACGTCTAGACTGGCGCTTTTCTCCAGCTTATCCCCAAGCCGGAAAAAAGCAGCAGCCATGTAAATGCAAATGCCGCGGGGGATATTCAAATCCCCCGCGGAATTTGCAATTCCGAAGTCTACATTAGCATCCCTTTTCCGGAAAGGGGTGCCAATGTAGACACAGCCACCATGTTAGTCTGGATCACAGAAACCCACCAAACAGATTGTAAATTAATATTAAGATTTGTAGATAAATTAGGGGCATAAATGTGTCTTGTTTGCACATGCACGTGAGTGACTTGCCCACACCATGGGATCATGTGCATGTGCACATGTATTTATCAGATTTCTAAATCAATTACAGCTGCATTAATAATTTGCATGCTAATTTGCCTAGAATTTTACATTGGATTGTGTAATTCCTCTATCTGCTAGATTGTAGAATCCATTATCACGTATTTGTTCTACAGGTAGATACGTATAAATTGTATTCAGGTCACCCTCTGAAGCACTTGGCGTTGGCCTCTGGCGGAAGACAGGATCCTAAGCTAGATAGACCTTTAGTCTTACTCAGTATGGCTGTTCTTATGTTTACCACTTTAACTTCTTCTTAAAAAAAAAAACCCCAAAAAACACCTAAATAGATTGAGCTCCTTGTGTCTATTGCTGTAAGGGAGATTTTATAATCCTTTAATCATGGTTCTTCTCTGAACTCTCTCCAATTTATCAACATCTTCTTTGAATTGTTGCACAGCACTGGATACAATATTCCAGCAGAAATTGCACCAGTGACAAATATTGCCACAACATTAGCTTACTTCTAGTCTTTTTGAATTTTCCCCGTATTCCAAGACTTATTGAAAATCATCATTAATGATCCAGCAAACTTCTTAGCCAGCTCTCTTAAAATTCTTGAATGCAACTTATCCAGAGCTGCTGATTTTAAAATGACTAACGTTAGTAGTTGCTGTTTAATATCCTCCAGAGATGCTAGTGGAATGCAGACCATTATTGTATGCTATGACTAAACCATCTTTTCTAATACCGAAGGAAAAACTGTCAGACTTTGTGAGTACAGCTAAAATGTAATTAGAGAGCCCTCAGGCCAGGCTGGGAGGGAGCAGCCATTTTATTTATTTTTCTAAGTAAGCATATCACATGATGGATAAGCTGTCAAGAAAAATCAAATTGCAGGGGACAACTTCAAGGAAATAACTTACTGTCTCTCTCCACTAGATACTCTATAATTCTTTTTAAAAATTAAAAAAAAATAACAAAATGTTTGTGGCCATGACCAAAGATTACATTATGTTAATAATGATTTCTAGAGCATATCCCACAGGATCGTAAAATGTAGCAAATTAATATACATAAACAGAGAGCTTCACAGAACAGAGTTCTTTATTCCAGATCCTCATGGGGTATAAATAAGAGATGCTCCAACTGACTACACTTATTTGATTTAAACTAGCCAAAGATCTGAAAACAATAACACTTTTCCAAATTTTCACCTTTTCTTTTCTCTGGGGAGAATTTCCTTGAGAACCTGAAAGCTTTCAGCATCCCTCTCAGTACCAGGCCCTATTGGAAATGAACATGGTACAGAAATACAAGCCACTTTTAGAAATACAGCTTGATCTCTAGCCACAAAGTAATTAAGGTTCTTGAAGCATTTCTGACCTGATGAGTCACATTTGCTCTATAATGGTCATAGGTATGTAATAACAGCCATGATCCATTGCTGAAGTGAAGCAACAGCAGTAAACATCCTCTTGAAAAAGGGAAAAGAAAGGAAGGGGGGCAGGAGAGCAGGCCCTCCCCTAGACAAAATGCTGAAAAACAGTTTATCTTATGGCGCTATTCAGAAAAAGTGTACAACTGAGTCATGTTCCCCTCCACTATTGTGTGTGTGTGACATTAGATGCACCTTCCATTGGTGATTCAGAGAGAAAAATGTCAGTTTTACAAAAGAATGCACCAGCAGATGAAAATAATTTAGGAAAGAAATCAGCTAACTCTGGAGAATGTCTTCTCCCTTCAATCTTGCCTTTCAACTGCCCTATCTGTGGTAGTTACATGACCTCACCCCTTACCGTAGTATCTAAACGATTCACAATCTCTAAGGGCAGAGCTACACTAGGAAATTATTTTGAAATAATTTATTTTGAAATAATAACTTCCCCAAAAAACCAATTTCAAAATAAGTATTATTCCTTATTACAACCAAGAGTTATTATTTTGAAGTAACAGGCTCCAGAGTGTGGATGCTCTGCTTGTTATTTCAAAAGTGTAGACCGGGGTTAATGTATTTAGCCTCGCAACTCCTTTTTGAGCTAGGCCAGTGCTATTATGCCCATTTTGCAGATGGGTAACTGAGGTACAGAAAGGCTTAGGTGTTTCCACAGAAGGAATTCCGAGAAAAGCTAATACAAAATAATGAGAGTATGAACTTAAAATGCAATAGCTATTCCACACTAATTACCAGTGAAGAAACAAAAGAGAGGACTATGCAGCACTTTAAAGACTAACAAGATGGTTTATTAGGTGATGAGCTTTTGTGGGCTGTGTAGAGACTCTTTTTCTGCACCAAGTACTTTTGTGTGGTTTAGACTAATCTTTTTTTGAAGTGTCATAGGATGGACACTCACCACAGCACTTCCTGCCAGTAGCACTGGGAATTAGGGTATGTCTAGACTGCAGAGTTTTTCCAGGGTACCAGTTTTTCTGGGATACCAGTTTTTCCGAGGTATCCCAGAAAAACTCTGCCAAGCCTCTGTCCAAGGAACACATCTGTTCTTCCGAATTATTTCAGAAGAGCAGATGCTTTTTTTCAGCATCCCTGTAAACCTCGTTTTATGAGGAAGAAGAGATGTTCCAAAAAAGGTTTTTTTCTGACATTTGGCCCAGTGTAGATGGGCCAAATGTCAGAAAAGCCTCTTCCAAGAAAAGAAGCAGAAAAAGCTACCTTTTCCCGGAAGAACTATGTAGTCTAGACACAGCCTTAGCTTAGAAGCTGGGCACTTTCCTCTGGCAGGTGTCCCTCGGTGTCCTCACTTCATGCACCAGCTCCAGACCCCATCACTCTCGGACTGTGGTGTCCTCTTCAGTACATTGCCCTCCAGCAGTGCCCGCTCCAGTGTGTCTCAGCCTTCCTTCCTAGAGTGGTGGGAGGCTGTGTTTATCTGTTTCTGCACTCTGGGGTCCTCCCCTCGCAGGGAACCCCTAATTCCCCTATACCTGCGTTGCCTCAGTGACTCACTGCCAGTCTTCATCTAGCTCCTGCCACAGGGGCAAACTGCTGTCTGAAATGGCCACTCATCACTGGGAAGGGCGTGTGGACCTGCTCCCTCTTTCTAACCTGTCTGTCTCTCTGCAGCCCAGTACACTCAGGCCTTGCCTCAGGCCCTGCAGCCTGGAAGTGAGGCCTGGCCAGGGCTCCCCAGCACTGCTCTGTCTCAGGAAGCCTACAGCTTCCCTGGCAAACAGGTCTCTCTGCTCCCCAGCTAGAGCAAGTGTCTGTCTCCTGTTTACCATCCACAGCCCATATTTATACAGCCCCCAGCTGGGCCTTAACTCTGGGCTTTGCTCTCAGCCCTCACCCAGGGCTGGGTTTTACCCTTCAAGGGCCAGAGTGGGGCAAATGCCCCATCACACACCCTTCCCATTAAGTATCTCCTGCGGGATGAGGGGGAGAATACCCTAGTGCCCCAGCATCTCCCTCAGCTGGGCATGAAGGGTGTCTCTCCCCTTCTGCAGGCTCTCCACCCTCTGGAGCAGTCTGTTCCCCTCTTCAAGGGTCTGAGGCTCCACAGTGGTGCTCTCCACTTTTGTGGGCATCTCTCTGTCAGTCTGGGTCCCTACTGAAGCTCGCCTTGCTCCCAAGTGGTCTCCTGGGTAGTCTGGGGTCCCACAACCTCAGAGGCTCCCTTCTTTGAGGCGCCTGCCTTCACCACTCTCTCTTTCAAGGTAGTCTTGGGTTGAGCCTCTTTCTTGGCCTCCCACCCCACTCCCTGGGGGCAGTGCCTCTTGGTATGGTCCTCAGCATGGCAACGGAAGCACCTCTTGTGCCTTCCTACCTAGGGTTGCCAGGTGTCCAGTATTCACCCGAACTGTCTGGTATTTTCGCCTCCTGTCCAGTAAAAAATTTCAGATGTCTGGTATTTTCTGAATTTTTCCCTGGCCAGGAGGCGAACATGCCAGATACCTGGCAACCCTACAGCGCCCGGCCTCCCTCCTGGCTCTCAACACCCCCAGCCACCTGACCTCAGCCCCCATGCTTACCTGGTTCCCCAAGGCTGCCGGCCCAAAATGACTGCAGGCCAAAAGACCTAGGGGAAGCAATGCTTCCCCTGGGTCTTAGTCCTCAACCACTCGCCTGTTCCTATCCCTACACTCACTCTTAAAGGGGACATGCTGTTTTAATGCTGTTTTATTTTAATTTTTTTTTTGGCATAATAAGTCCTTGGAGCCCCTTTTTTCCTCCCTTAACAACTTTGGTCTCCCTCCTTCAACAGAATTTTTTCCTGGTGTTTTTTTTCTTTTTGGGGGGAGGTGTTTGGTATTTTGTTTCAACCATCTGGCAACCCTACATGTCATTTGTGGTTTAGCCCTTCCCTCAGGGCTAGCTGGGGCCTTGCAGATCTCCTTGGTTCACTCCCTCTTCTGGTGCCCAGGTTCCTCACAGGCCCAATATGCTCAGGGGTTCCCTGTTACCTTTACAGGGGGTGCTCTCCCATTGTCCATATTATCTGGGTGGGGTTTCCCTCTCCCATCCAGTAGGACCACTCCCTGCTCAGGTGTCCCCTGTGCCCACAGGAAAAACAAGTTCTCGGTCCAGGCATGGCTCCCAGCTCTTGGTGCCTGATTTCCCCTGGAGTCCGGGTGCCCACCCTCGCAACAGCCAGACCAGTCCCCTCTGCTGCTCAGGAAGCTGGGCCAATGACGCCCTCCAATAAACGTCCATTTTTCCAGTTTGTACTCTCACTGTCTCTCAACATGGCCTAACAACCAGAGTCTGTAAGGGTATGTCTACACTACCCTCCTATTTCGAAATAGGAGGGTAACGTAGGCATACCGCAATTGCAAATGAAGCACGGGATTTGAATTTCCCGGGCTTCATTTGCATAAGCGGGGCGCCGCCATTTTTAAATCCCCGCTCGTTCGAACCCCGTGCCGCGCGGCTACACGCGGCACGAACTAGGTAGTTCGAACTAGACTTCCTAGTTCGAACTACCGTTACTCCTCATTCCACGAGGAGTAATGGTAGTTCGAACTAGGAAGCCTAGTTCGAACTACCTAGTTCGTGCCGCGCGGCTTCACGGGTTCGAACGAACGGGGATTTAAAAATGGCGGCGCCCCGCTTATGCAAATGAAGCCCGGGAAATTCAAATCCCGGGCTTCATTTGCAATTGCGGTATGCCTACATTACCCCGCTAGTTCGAACTAGTGGGGTAGCGTAGACATACCCTTAGATAGATCCCTTGCTTGCTCAATGGGGAATCCTGCCACAACATGCTGAGTACTCTGGGAGCAATTCCCTGCCCTGGGCTACTTCCGCACTGCAAATACATGTAACTGGCCTGCATTGTAGCTGTTCAGGCGCAGGGACACTGAGGTGTGACGTCATTAGTTCCTTATCCTGAGCCTTGCATCAGCTGGCATGGTCCGGCCATGGGTGTCTAACTGCAGTGTAGACTTATCTTAAAAGAACAGGGATTAAATTTAGGCCTCAGAATTGTAGGCTAATGTCCTATCCTCAGGACCATCCTCCTTCTGCCAAGGCCCAAATGTGGTATATATAGGTTGGTACTGTGAGGTTCTGAGCTCCTCTTTTGAAGTTCTTTGTGTCTTCCTTTCCTTTCAATGTAAATGTATTTTGAAGGAACTTAGCAGCCTACAAAAAGTCTGATCTCATACTCATTGGAATCAGTGGGAGTTTTTCATTAATAGGTTTTGGATCAAGCTGTGGAAGAGAAATAACTACCTGAAGCGGGATTCCAAAGAGGATGGAGAGAGGCTGTGACGGATGGCAGAACAAGGAGCAATGGTCTCAAGTTGCAGTGGGGGAGGTCTAGGTTGGATAGTAGGAAAAATTATCTCATTATGAGGGTGGTGAAGTACTGGAATGGGTTACCAAGAGAGGGTGGTGGAATCTCCATCCCCAGAGGTTTTTAAGAGGTTTTTAAATCTTAAAGCCTGACTGGGATGATTTAGTTGGGATTGGTCCTGCTTTTAGCAGGGGGTTGGACTCGATGACTTCCTGAGGTCTCTTCCAACCTTATGATTCTGTGATAAATAGTCTTATCTATAGAAAGCTCAATTAGTTGCAGGACTTCACTTTTTCATCCTTGAGCACATTTTCTAAGACCTCCATTGAATGACTCTGCCTTTGAGATGAGTCTAATTCCCAATTGAAAATGCGAGGAAACAGCATGTTTGTGTAGGATGGAGTTTACTTGAGGGCTGAAATGAAGTACTCTCCCTCCCCGATCAATCCCACAGAACAGATTATATTGCATTGACAAGCATCTTGAATTTGAATGGATGCTTACTCAGTCCAATGATAATATTTACAATTTAGCCTGGAGGTGTGTGAAAAAATCTGGAACAAAATCTCAAATCCTTGCAAATTTTGCATTACGTGTTTTGTTTAGATGTTTCAAAAACCCTCTAACTTCTGCCTCTTGAAATTTCATGGTTTAGTAGTTGTAAACAGGGCCATTTTGTAATGGATATGGCCAGCTTTCATTCAAAAGTTTTCATATTTAAGCAAACTTTTCAGAGTTTTACCTTTCCAAACAAAAACTGAGCTGTTTTTTTAAAAAATGTACAATTCTAAGTTGTTTAAGTTTTTGACATGAAAATTGGATTTTTTATGTATTCTTTAAAATGTTCCTTCCAAAGTGAATTTCCAAGTGATAACAGAACACTGACAGTAGAACTAGTCAGAAGATGTGGAGCTTTTTCCTATCTAGAAAATCTCCACAAAAATAATTTTGTTTTCATCAGCATTTTCCATAGAAAAATTTGACTTTCTGGTAAAAAAAAAAAATCAAAACATACTGACTTGGGCTTGTTTTGGATTGGCACTCTAGCTATGGTTGCCATATGTATTCTCATGAGTAAATATCTCTGCCTGAGGTATTAACATGCTCCCCATTACCACTGTATTTGAACAGCTCTTAATCTTTTAATACAGACACCCTCACAACGGTGGTATTATCTCCATTTTACAGATAGGGAATAGAGATGCAGAAAGGCTAAGTGACTTGCCCAGACTCACAAAAGGTCTTTGGCAGAGTATTCTAAATATTAGACCAGTGTTTCTCAAACTGTGCTCTGGGGAGCCCCAGTGGACTGCTGGGGCTTCGCATAAGTACAGCACATACAATCAGTGGACCGCTGGGGCTCCGCATACATTTTTACGCATGTAAAGGGCTACGGTGCCCAAAAAGTTTGAGAACCACTGTGCTAGACTAATGCTATAGCTGCAGATCCATTGCTCTTCAGACACAAAGAGGGGAAGTTTGCCAAAGACAGTTAGCAAGTAAATGGCAGTGCAGGGAACAAACCCAGAATTCCTGATTCCTAGCCTGGTCATTAGATTTTATTACTTCAATAATGTTCCCACCATTGTTGTCCTAGCAATAAATGATCATAAATGAACTTCAAAATGTGATCCTCTACACTGGTGACAGCAAGCCAGTGATTTGCCCAGGAGTGCTGGTTACTCCATACAAGCTGCAAAATGAAATGTCATAGTGCCTGATTTAGAAAGATGCAGCAGATCGTTCACATCAGAACTATGACAGAGAGGCCATGGGGCAGGGGGAGGGAGGCAGGGAAAGAGAAGTCTGATTAGAAAGCAAGACACTGGTGTTCCATGCAAGCTATGAATGCAGAGCGAATGGAGACAGACGCAGGAGGCTAAAGTACATTTCTGCACCATGACAAACAGATACTTGGAATGGGAAAAGGAATTCTCAGTAGGGGTGAGGTTAGGGTTTGCAAGAGATGCCTTTGAAAGGAAGCACAAGGTGCCCAAGGTGTTGTGAATGAGTTAGATTACATGTGGTTCTTGATGGCTAAGTGACACTCACTTGCTTCACTGTCTTGCATAAGAAGGAGATACCACACAGAACAGCTTCCCAAGAGGCTGTGGAAACCTGACCATGATTAAGGAAGATGAGGCTTTTTATTCTGTTTTGCCTCTTCCTATTCACAAAGGTTAGATGAGCTTCGCACAGATCTTGAACCAGTCAAACTACCCTTTCATTGCATTTGTCTTATTGTAGCCAGGGCCGCATTATAACTTTCGTGGGCCCTAGGCACTTTTGCCTTCATGGGCCCCTCCCACCATAATAATATCAATATTAAAAATTATTTTTGATATAACTTTAAATACTTCAACTTTTTTTTTCTGTTTTAGGCAAAATTTAATAGATTTTTGTGAGTCCTAAAAGTTTCATTTTTTTCTGATAAGAGAAAAAAATTAAAACATTTTCTTCGATCCTAAAAGTTCATTTTTTTTCTTCTGATTTTTAAAGAAATTAAAACATTTTCGTGGGCCCCTAAAAGTATTGTGGGCCCTAGGCACCGTGCCTAATGGATAGGTCAGCACTGATTGTAGCTCTTTAAGAAAAACTATATACATTCTATGAAAAAATATAGAAAATTATCATGGGACTAACAGAGGGACTCTTTCAAGTTAAACTTGGCCTAAAATGAAGGCTCTGAAATAATTAACTTTGACAAATCTTCTGGGCATTTTGTTTTAAATTCCAGTGGGAAAAATGTTTTAAAATAAACACCCACCCCCAAAACAACCTTGATTGTTCAGTGAAAACTAATTCTCATGCCTGAGAATCTTGCCCAGTGCAGCTGAATAGTACAGCTGGGAAAAAGTTGCAATGAATTGCTTGCTAGTATTCTTTTCAACGTATGTCCTTTTCATCTTTTCTTCTGCAAACCTTTCAGCCTCTGAGTTTACCAGCCATAATTTTTGTTGACCCAGTGAGACTTTAAAACATTGCAGAGTATTTCTAAAGCAAGATTCCAGGAACGACTATCAGCAGAAACTTACCAAGTAACCTCTGTGTCCATTTAGAACTGCTTGAACTTTGCTTGTCTAACCGCCTGATCAGCTATTGTGATCCATGTGTTATGCTCAAGTGGAGCCCTGTTGAAGTCAGTGGGTCTCTGTGCTAATTCAATAGCCTGTCTCTGTGGATCCACAGTTCAAGGATTAGGGACTCTTGACCAATAAACAAGTTGTGAACCAAGAATTGTTCCCAGAAATTATTCAGAAGATAACTTTGCATAATAAATAAATATGAGAAAATTGATGTCTGTTCCCAGTCAGTGTATCAGCTGAAAAAAGAGATGAGTTTCATTGACAGCAAGATTGTCCTTTGCCCTTACAAGACTGTGCAAGAAAACAAGGAGTCTCAATATCCATCTATTCTTCTTTACGGCCTCCCTAAAGTAAGGCTTCAGGCACAGGGAGAAAAAGGCTCCGTGGGCCTGGTACTCCAGATTAGAAGATATAAACAAAGGAATGGGGCTAGAACTGGTTGGGAAACACATTTTTCTTCATAGAAAATGTCAATCAAAATTGATTTATGTCAGAAATATTCATGAAACCAAAGGAGTTTGAGGTGAAAAATTGAAATAGAAATATTTTGGAGTTTGGCCAAAATCTTTTTTATTCTGAAATACTGCCATGGTGTCAAGGAAGTTGTAGTTCATGTCCCTTATGCTTCCATTCTCCTCAATAAGCAGATTCTCTGATCAGACTACACCTCCCGTAATGCAGCACTGACTTTCCCTCCCCCCCTTGATTACAGGAGGTGATTCATTGATATAATGTGGCTGCAGAGAATAATGGGAGATAAAGTGTGGCAGTGGAGCCTGACTGACAGAAGAGAGTGGGAACACAAGGAACCAATCTATAACTCCCATGTTGCAGCACAATTTAATTTCTGAATCAATACATTTAAGATTTTGGGCATTTTGTTTTTCAATTAAAAATATAAAATTGTCAAGAAAAGCAAAAACATTTATTTGCTTCAATCTCTAACCCACTTTTTTTTTGGGGGGGGGGATGCTGACAAGCTCTAGATTGGACAGTACCTCTGTTTTCTATGACTGTAGAAAAGCCTGTAGAAAGCCAGTAGTAGTATATAAAACATAATGCAGCACCTATTTCTTTATAGCAGAATGTCCAGGACTTCTGCTAGGACTTCTGGTTATTTCCTTAGAAAACATATAGCAACCATATGGAGGCAGCTGGAAAAAAGATTTTAAAAAAATCACTGTAGTTATCTCTCCGCAAAATGTGGCATCTTCCCAGTCAGTGTGGCAAAATATAAATGCAAGTCACCTGGTTACAAATTTGATTGCCTTGAAGTGAAATTTAAAAAGCGAAGGTGGCAGAATCTCAGTTCTGAGAATCATTCTTTCATATATATATATATATATATATATATATATATATATATGTAACAATCAAGAAGGGCAACAAGAGATCAGGCCTCTCGTGTGCTATGGACACTGTACAAACCCAGAGATAGACCCCTTTAAAGAGCTTACAATTTAGGTTATGCTAGAGACAGGATGTCCAAAACCTACAAGAACATTCACGTCAAAAAACCGAACATTTATTTCACTAAATAAACAGGATTACAAAAGGATTATCTGGCTATATTGACTCTCTCCTCAGACCATATGCTACCACCACTCCTAGTTATCTTTGAGTCACAGCCGACTTCCTGAGGAAACTATAAAACATCAGTAATCTTCCTGAAAACACCATCCTGACCACCATGGATGTAGAAGCTCTTTATACCAACACTCCACATGAAGACTGATTACAGAGTATCAAGAACACCATCCTCAATGACAGCACTGCACACCTGGTTACAGAGCTCTTTGACTTTGTCCTCACCCACAACTACTTCCAATTCAGAGACAATTTGTATCTTCAAGTCAGCGGCACAGCCACAGGCACCTGCCTGCATAGCACTACAATATGTCAACATCTTTATGGCTGACCTTGAACAACGTTTCCTCAGATCTTGCCCCCTAGCACCCTTATTCTACTTACACTACATTGATGATATTTTCATCATATGGACCCACGGGAATCATAGAATCATAGAATAATAGGACTGGAAGGGACCTCGAGAGGTCATCGAGTCCAGACCCCCCCTCAAGGCAGGATCAAGCTCCGTCTACACCATCCCTGACAGATGTCTATCTAACCTGTTCTTAAATATCTCCAGAGAGGGAGATTCCACCACCTCCCTTGGCAATTTATTCCAATATTTGACCACCCTGACAGTTAGGAATTTTTTCCTAATGTCCAATCTAAACCTCCCCTGCTGCACTTTAAGCCCATTACTCCTTGTCCTGTCCTCAGAAACCAAGAGGAACAAATTTTCTCCTTCCTCCTTGTGACACCCTTTTAGATATTTGAAAACCGCTATCATGTCCCCCCTTAATCTTCTTTTTTCCAAACTAAACAAGCCCAGTTCATGAAGCCTGGCTTCATAGGTCATGTTCTCTAAACCTTTAATCATTCTTGTCGCTCTTCTCTGTACCCTTTCCAATTTCTCCATATCTTTCTTGAAATGTGGTGCCCAGAACTGGACACAGTACTCCAGCTGAGGCCTAACTAGTGCAGAGTAGAGCGGCAGAATGACTTCACGAGTTTTGCTTACAACACACCTGTTGATACAACCTAGAATCATATTTGCTTTTTTTGCAACAGCATCACACTGTTGGCTCATATTCAACTTGTGGTCCACTATGACCCCTAGATCCCTTTCCACCATGCTCCTTCCTAGACATCCTTAGATCCTAGAAAGAGATCCTTAAAGAATTTCACAGGGATTTCAACAACTTCCACCCCACCATCAACCTCAGCCTGGATCAGTCCACATGAGAGATCCACTTCCTTGACCCTACAGTACAATTAAATGATGGACAACTTTCCACGATCCTATATCAGAAACTTAACCACTACACTTATCTTCATGCCTCAAGCTTCCATCCCAGGCACATTTCTCAATCTATTGTATACAGCCAAGCCCTAAAATACAACCAGATTTGCTCCAATCCCACAGACAGAGACAAACACCCACAGGATCTATATAGAGCATTCTTAAATTGGAAATACCCACTCGGAGAAGTGAAAAAACAGATTGACAAAGCCAAAACAGTATCCAGACATGAACTACTTTAAGACAGGCCCAAAAGAGAAAACAACAGAATTCCACTTGTCATCACCTACAATCCACAACTTAATCCCCTCCAACGTATTATCAACAATCTACAACCCATCCTGGAAAATGACCCCTCACTCTCAGAGGGCTTGGGGGAAAGGCCAATTCTCAGTTACAGACAACCCCTTAACCTTAAACAAATTCTTTCCAGTAACCATGCAACACACCTCCATCATGATCATCCAGGAACCCACTGCTGCAATCAGCTGCAGTGCCAATTCTGCCCACACATCTACACTAGCGATTTCATCAGTAGACCCAACCACATCAGCCACCAAATCAGAAGCTCATTTAACTGCACATCCACTAATGTGATCTTTTCCATCAAATGCCAACAATGCTCCACTTCCATGTATATTGGCCAAACTGGACAGTCTCTACGGGAAAGAATTAATGGACACAAATCAGATATCCAAAAAGGCAATACACAAAAAACTACTGAAGAAAACACTTTAATCTTCCTGGATACTCATTAATGGATCTCCACATCACCACGTTGTTTCGGGCCAGTTCCACAAGCCAAATACACAGGAAAGGATTGGAACTTAACTTCATTTACAAGTTTAATTATTATGCAAACGGTATAAACAGGGACATGGGCTGGCTTGCACACTACCTTCCGCATCCTGATGACTTAACCAACCAACCAAACAATGGAGTTGCTAATTGTTCTTATCAGCCTCTTGTAACTACTTGAACCATCTACTCACTGTCTCTCTCTCTCTCTCTCTCTCTCTCTCTCTCTCTCTTTTTCCTTCTCCCCCTTCCCTTATTTATTCTTGGATCCAGACTTCTAATACTCCAGTCACCTGAAGAAGTGGATTGCGCCCACGAAAGCTCATGATACCATCTACATGTTTTGTTAGTCTTTAAGGTGCTACCAGACCACATGTTGTTTTTTAAGTTTTTCCTGTTACAGACTGACTTGGCGACCCCTCTGAAGATTTATTTCACTGGCACTTTCAAGCATTTCAGGTTTTTAACTGAATAAAAACAGGCCTGAAATGTTTATCTCAGCCAGTGTGTATTTTTAGTTTTTTTTTTTAAATGAGCTGTATCAGTAGAAAACTTTAGACTGTTTAAAAAAAGCATATTCCAAATCCTGTTTAATAAACCACCCAGACAGAGGGAGCATTCTTCTGTAAACCCTGTTTGGCACAGTAGGTCTCTGTAGCAAGAGCTGAATAGGCAAATCCCACGGCGGGGGAGAGACAGCACTTTTTGACCCAAACAATGTCTAGACAGGCTGAAAACAGATAAATTAACAGGCAAGCAGCAGCAGCATCACTCAGCTGCAAAGCGGTGGATATTTGTCACCTCAATGATGGGTTAAATGAAGATTCAAGGCCCTGGTATAGTCTTTATGAAACTCAGTGTGCTCCAGCTGTCTCCCTCCCTCCTCCTGAGCTATTTACTGTGTTAACAGCTCCCTGCAGAAAGTTCACATTCACTGACATGGTAAACATTTCCCATCTTTTACAGGCTGCCCTAATGAGGCAGAAGGATCAGAACAAATTAGTGGCAGGGTTTCTATTCCCTCCTCCCTGGTCCTCTCCTAAAATATATATAAACAAGCATCACTTATTTCTTACATAGTTTGGTTTTGTTGTCTACACAGAACACAATGAGTCATGGCAAATGAGCAGAGAACTGTTCAGCGTAACAATGTAACTATTTTAAATGAAATCTTTGCTTGAGGATTCTGCATATACATTACAGCGTGGGATCTCTGTTCAAAAACACCCCATGTTTTTGGAACATAGAGGAGATCATGAAAAATGGGCTCATCTGTTGAAACAAGTACAAATGGTTTCAAATGACACTGGTAGAAGAAATCCATGCTATTTCATTTGCTGTGTTTACTGAAACTTATACGTACAGGGATGTCCTTAATGAGATGCAAACCATGTCGTTTGTATTTATTGTTCCATTAACAGAGTTCTGGGAGCTGCGATGATATTGTTTTAAATGTATAAAAAATAAATAATTTGTGACATCCAGGCTGTCATAATGAAAGAAGCCAGACTGTGATTAAAAACAGTTATTATTAAACCAGAGGCTGACTTTCGGTGCTGCCTTGAAGACAGCAAAAGAAGCAATTTTCTTAAGTGCATTTCAAGTGACTGAATACAAACTGAACGTATGGAAGAACCTGCTAAAGGTGCCACAGGACTCCTCGTCGCTTCTGCTAAAGAAGTACTAGTTAAAGTGTGTGGATGATGATACTTCATGACACAGGAGCCTTGATTCAGCACAATTTTAATCAGGTTTTGTTGCCATCCTTGAAAGCTTATTTAGGATTGGGAGATATTATGCTTGTATGTATCAGTAGCACACTTCTCACATGCACCAACAGGGAAGGTTTACCTGCGTGATGCTTCTGTGTACATAGACAGACATAATAAAAAAGGGAAGGGGACCTTTTTTCTTCATACAAGGGACATGCCTAGGCCCAGCCTCTAAATAAGAAATATTCTCTGCATCTTCAGTGTGGTAGAAGTAATAAACATGTTGTGTAATCAAAAACTGGCTTGTGACCCATTTGTTCGCAGCATTGGAAAAAAATACATCAAAATCAATGGATAGTCCCTTTAAATATGCCTCAACAGATACCAGTCTGGTAATAACCTCAGCTTATGAAGTTTGATGATTTATAAGGGTGCTAAAGAGCATTTTAATAGATCCCCATTTAAACTCTGTAATGATCAAACATGAAGTATCAGTGAAGAGAAGGGGAAAAGCAAATTACCATTAGCTTGTTTAATGTCAGAAAGGATGGAAGTGGTTAATATGTAATCAAGGGCTGTGGCTCCTAGCCTACAACAAGCTGTGTATGGACAGATTCCCATGCTTGGGGGGAACCCTATGGAAGTCTGGGACTTGATGACAATGGGGGAACCTATTTCTGGAATTCATTGAAGGAATGGGGCCTTAATTTGCTTTAATATGAAATTAGGATTGTATGTGCTTAAATCCTGATCCAGGAAAACTCTTAAACACATGGGGCTCGTCTACATTGGCCCCTTTTCCGGAAGGGGCATGGTAATTTCAGAGATCGTAATAGGGAAATCCGCGGGGGATTTAAATATCCCCCGCGGCATTTAAATAAAAATGTCCGCCGCTTTTTTCCGGCTTTTAGAAAAGCCGGAAAAGAGCGTCTACACTGGCCCCGATCCTCCGGAAAAAGCGCCCTTTTCCGGAGGATCTTATTCCTACTTCTAAAAGCCGGAAAAAAGCGGCGGACATTTTATTTAAATGCCGCGGGGGATATTTAAATCCCCCGCGGATTTCCCTATTACGATCTCTGAAATTACCATGCCCCTTCCGGAAAAGGGGCCAGTGTAGACGTAGCCATGCTGAAGTTTTATCACATTAGATAATCTATTTATTTATTTGCATTGAGGTATTATTTGTATTGGTAAGTGCCTAGGAACCTCTGTCACAGAGCAGGACCCCACTGTAACAGGTGCTGTATAAATACAGAACAGAAGGACTGTCCCTGCTCCAAAGCATTTACAATCTAAGCAATTTCCCATTCACTTAAATGGGACTGAATGCCTGTTTAAAATTAAGCATGTGCTTAAATGCTGTGCTGAATTAGAGCCCAAATGCAAAGCTTACCTTTTCCCTTCAGGTGACTTGTTTGTATTTATCATCTTGCTTTGGCCCCTTTACATTCACAGCCCTTTTGGATCTTTGTGAGGATTCGTTATTATCATTGTTAGATACTTTCAGTGGTATACCCCTTTCATATACCCCCCTCTGCTGTTACATTGCTCCTTTGGAAGGTTCACCAGTCACACTACTCATCAAACCTATATGAATACTTAATCATTCTTATAAGGCACCAAAGAATATGCCTTCTGCTCCCTGTTTTAACTAAAACCTTCATTAGGTTGCAAAACAGCATCTTTGTACTCAGACAAGGTTTTGAGCAAACCATCTTCATTTCTTTGTTAAGGCTGATTGATTTACTTTACCTACAAAATGAAAAGTAAAAGTTCTAGTCCTAGAGAGTTATTTAACAAGTCTCTGAGTGCAATGAAAGCAGATTTTTAAAATACTTCAAATATTTCACAAACATATAATGGAGACTCCTTTGATATTCAGACCTTATACAAAGCACATCTTGGATGTTAAAGCAGATGGGCTGCCAAGAGTTTAATTCTTTATCATACATAACACTTTTTTAGTGCTTTTCCTCCACAGATTTCAAAGCTCTTCATGAAGGAAGGAAAGTAATTTCATCCCCATTTTGTCGATGAAGTCAATGAAGCGATAAAAGGCTAAATGATCTATCCAAGCTCACTCAACAGGCTGGTAGCAGAATCAGGGAATAAAACCCACCTCTCATGACTCCCAGCCCAGTGCCCTAACCTACCTCATACTGCATCTCTGAAAGACTCTGAACATGGCTGTTATTGGGCGCCATCTCACATCCTTCAAGCATGTGGGATTGCTCAAGCACTAGTAGGTAAGGGTTGCAGGGTTGACTTAATATTAAATGTGAATCATCTAAAGCTCTGTCTCTCTCTTAGCTATGTGCTTCTCCATTAAAAACAAACAGACAGGTATCCAAATTACTACACTGAGCATGTGATGGAGAAACCACAAAACATTGGATGGTACAAGCTTGGGATAGCACCCAAATGTTCAGGCAAGTGTCACCTAAAACTGGGCAAATGCAGGGATGGAAACTGCCTGTGACTGTTCATTTGAACTTTCAAATTAATTCATTTCGACACTCGCCCCCTTTCTGCGTTTGCCATCTGTGACGATGCCAGTGAGCAAGCTGTATTTGTAGGAGGATTGGTAAGACACATTTTAACTCAAATGGTGCATTTGAATTTCACACTTGACTATGTGATTTGCCCTGTGTTGGTTCATTAGTTAAGCGAGCCAATTGGGAATGGAAGCAGCGTGGCATGACTTACGCAACTGAACAACATACGCTTGCTTGACTGCCTCAGGCATGATACCCAAACCTCTAGGATAAGAAGTCATGTCAGAAACCACTGTTAATGGGCAGTTAGTGATAAGGCCCTGATTCATCCCTGTGCCTTTGCAGAGTGGCACAGGAGAGTGGGGTATTTTATGCTCCCTATTCAGTGCCTGGTACTGGTGAAAGTTTCCCCTGTGTTGTCCTGTTGCCCATGGGCCTTGTGGATTTTGGGGTGGTCAGGTAATAGCAAGAAAGTAGGTTTGCTCTGCTACAGCCTCTCTAAGCCTGGGAAGGCCCCTTATCCATCTCCATCATGGGATGTTTCCTGCAATCAGGGGTTTTTTGGAGGGCTGTCGGAATAGTGACATAATGAGAATATGCAAATGAAGCGTGGGATATTTACATCCCAGCTTCATTTACATCTCTCTCTCGAAAGAGGGTGTAAGTGTAGACATACCCGTGAATCTATAGTCCCAATGACTCACCAACGTGAGGAAGGTGTGTAAGATCAGGTCATAGAATTGCAGGGTTTAAAAAAGAGAGACTGTAAGTAGGTGGGTTGAGTTGGTGCCTGTGGCCTTAGAGAGCTAAGGTGGATTCACGGGAGAGCCTGCTCCTGCAGCACTCTGTTCTCATTGCATAGCCAGTCATTTTCTAGTGCTCCGCTCAAAGCTTCACGTCAGCCCTGCTTTAACTCTCAAAGGAGGAAGGGGAAAGAATCCAAGAAGGATTCGGAAGAGTAAAGGATGTAGGGGTGTGTGTGGGAAGGGGGAGGTAAAGGAGCTAAGGAATAGAGAAAAGATGCCAGAGGAGATCTGGGCTTACACTATGTAAAAAAAAAAAAAAAAAAGCAGAGAATAAAAACTTTCATAGCAAGCGAAGGGGAAAAAAGCTTGTCTCCTATGGCAAAACGTCAGGGAAATGCTATTAAGGATAAATCTTTTATTGTATTGTCCTGCAGGCAGCCTCACGAAAACTGAACTCTCAGCAAAAATTAGTTCTCCCATTAAAAAAGAAAAATCCCTGGCTACATGCAATGGCTGTGGAGGTGCCCAGGATGGAATATTCGGTGGCAGCAGACAGGAGCGTGGGTCCAAACAGTCCATGCCGAAATAAAACACTCCCTGATCAAACATGCGCACCAAGCCTATTGCTCCTAACTTCCCACTGGCTGGTGACAGACTGCAGTGCACAGAAAGGGCTGAGCCCAGGGAGAGCCGTTAGCATGTCATGCAAATAACTCCTTCTGTGGCACGATTTGTGGGTATCCCTTTGAGTTTGTCCTCTCAGTATGAGACTGGGAAAATCACAGGCCAAATTAGCCTCAGTGGACTTGTAAGAGGGGTGAATTTGACCTCAGGTCTTTAGCACTGGAAGAAAGGGGTTTGTTTTTGTAATTTTTTTAAAACAGGAGGAAGAAAAGCTTTAAAAATGGCTGGCCCATTTGTTCATGTCACATTCCAATACATTTTTCCCACCCACACCATCCTGGCACAGCGAGTCTTTAGTGCACTATTTGAGAACTTCCGTAACTCAAAGCCAGAGGTTAGGGGTCTATTACAGGAGTGGGTGGGCTGCCAGCAATGTGCAAGATCAGACTAGATGGCCCTGATAGTCCCTTCTGGCCTATGACTCTAGGACAGTGGTCCCCAATGCAGTGCCCACGGGTGCCATGGCACCCACCGGGCCATTTCTGTGCGCCCACCGAGTGATCGGGGCTGACCCCGCCCCCGGGCACACAGCACAGGGGTGGCACCAGCCCCCGGGCGCGTGGTGCATGGACTGTGCCGGCCCCGGGAGCGCGGCGTATGGGTGTCCCCGCCCCTGGGCATGCGGCACAGGACCAGCGCTGGCCCCAGGCGTGTGGCGCATGGGCGCTGCCGGCTCCTGGGCACACAGCACAGGAGCAGCACTGGCCCCGAGCATGCAGCACATGGGTGCACGGCGTATGAGCAGCCCCACCAGTGGGTGTGCAGCACAGAAGTGGCACCGACCCCGAGCATGGAGCACATGGGTGCACGGTGTATGAGCAGCCCCACCCGTGGGCGTGCAGCACAGGAGCGGCAGCAGCGCCGGGCGCGTGGCGTATGGACAGCTCCACCCTTGGGCGTGCGCACAGGAGTGGCGCCAGCCCCGGGAGTGCAGCACATAGGTGGCACCGGCACTGGGCAGGAGGCGCGTGGGCAGCCCCACCCCTGGATGAGTGGACGGCTCTGCCCCCAGGTGTCTGGCACGTGAGTGACCCCGCCCCTGGGCACCTGGCAGCCCCAAAAGGTTGGGGACCACTGCTCTAGGAGGAGAATATTATGACCAGCTACATTACCACATAGCTCGGGGGAGAGGGCTTCAAAGAAGGGGCACAAGGAAGAAGAGCAGAGATGGAAAGAGGTGGGGGGGCAGGTGGAGCATAAGCAAGGTTGGGGGAAGGGGTGGAGTGGAGGCACGGTGGGGGTGGAGCAGAAGCGGGAAGAGGTGGGGCGGAGCCAGGGCAGGAGCTCTTAGTAGCTGATATAACTAAAAGAATGATTAGGTTGTTGAGGTCTCATCTTCAGAGGCTATCTACTTCACGCGTCCTTGAAATATTCACTAGACATTCCCCCGTTATCTTTATTGCTCCCTTTCTTAACTTTTCTCTCTGAAATTTTAGCTTCCTCCTGCTACAGTAGTACTGTTAGGGCTGTGTCTAGACTGCATCCCTTTTCCATAAAAGGGATGCAAATTAGACACATCGCAATTGCAAATGATGCGGGGATTTAAATCCCCCCCGCTTCATTCGCATAAACATGGCTGCCGCTTTTTTCCGGCTCAGAGCTTTGCCGGAAAAAAGCGCTGGTCTAGACGGGGATCTTTTGGAAAATAAAGCCTTTTCCGAAAGATCCCTTATTCCTCGGACACAGCCTTAGAAGTCTACTGAACAGTACAGTGCCCACAGTTAGAGATGAATTAGTTGTGTTAGTTTGGTTGCCAGACCCCCCCCCACCAAACCTCCTTAGTTACCCACCAAATTCATTAATACTGTCCTTCCTGATTCTGTTACACTATTCTCAAAAGGGCCAGCTGCCAAATCACATACATTGAAGGACATCTTTAAAAAACAACCTCACACCCATGGAGGTTTTCCTCCTCCTTATGTCTCAAGGGATATTTCCACACAGGGAGGATTCACTATTCTTTGTAATAGTGCCTCTATCGTTGCTGGCAATCAGTAATATCTAGCCAGCAAAAAATCACAGAAAAGGAAAAAGTCTTGTGGATCATTATGCTGTTGCTTCCTTTACAATTCCCCCTTTCTCTTGGGACTTCACATTAGGTGCCTCTTGCTGTCAACCAGTCATTGCCTCAACGCTTCAAATACCCTTCACAGTCACTTGTTCTATATGTTTTAAATAAACTCTTCTAAGGATAGGCACTGCACTCTTGTTCTTTAAATGTGTGAGGAATTTGCCAGACTCAATTTTTATTCATTCTCTCATAGTTCCAAAACCTTCAATTATTTAGGTCAATATGTTCTCTCTGTCCCTCTCCTCTCTCTTTTCTCCCTTCCAGTTAGAGAAAACTGTCCGATTCCCTAGAGCTTCCTTCTCTTAAAAATTAAACCTTTCATACCCAAGATAATATTGGTTTTATTTACTGAATTACTGAAAGACAAAGTTAGGTTTTTTGAAGGAATACGGACTACACTCACTACAGGTAGGACCTCCCTGGTCCGGTAGCCTTGGGACCTGACTGGTCCCAAATCAGGGAGTTTGCCGGTCCAAAGGAGGTCAATTCCATCCCTTTGCTGATGGGACTCCGGGCTCTTTTGAGGTCCGTCAGGTGACTTAATGGAGCTCCCATGCCCCCACGTTGGCTTCCTGTGCTGCTGGCCAGTCCTTCCCATTGTAGCTCTGCTACTCCGGGGCCATCAGGCTCTATTCACTCCGGGGCTGCTGTGGTTCCAATGCCCTGGGATTGCCGGGATTCCACTGTGCCAAGGATGCCACAACTCTGCAGGTCCAGGGCCACTAGGGCTGCTATGGCTCTTGGGCACTGCTACTACCACAGCTCTGCTCCTTGGGGCTGCTGGGCTCAGTTATTCTGGGGCCACTGCGGCTTCCTAGTTCCAGGAATGCCAGGGCTTAGGGCATCAGGGTTGCCATGACAGCCATGGCTCTGCTCCCCATTGCTGCTGGGGCTCCAGTCCTAGGGGCCTCCAAGGCTGCCACCGCTCCATTACCCTGGAGCCACTGCAGATCCGCTACCCTGGGGCTGCCAAAGCTGCCATGGATCCACTGTTCCGGAGACGCTGGGGCTGCCGTGGCTTTGCTACTCCACGGCCACCAGAGCTGCCGAAGCTCTGCTGTCCCAGGGCTGCTGTGGCCACCCAGCCTTCTGGTTCAGGGGTTCTCTGGTCCAGCAATATCTGTGGTCCTTCTGGACCACAGATGTTGCCAGCAAAGGCACCATTTATGCGGGACTAGGGGGAGCAATAGCACCCCGTCCTGAGTTTGAACCCCCTGGATTTCATACTTGAGGTCTGCTTAAAGCTGCATGCCCTGACTCCAGAGGCAGGTCTTAAAACTGTAAGAGTTTGAGCTGCTTGTAGCTTTGCCTTTGGGACAGGGAGTTTGTTATAAAAAGAGGAAAGCAGAGTGATTAAGAATAACAAAAGGCTGGGCATTCAGTAACTGAAGGATCATTAGATCATCATGAAAACATTGCCAGGTACTTCACTTAAAAGACAGGGGGCGGTGGAAAGAATAGGAATGAGTGTTGTGCTGCTGGGATTTGCATTTGGATCACTGCTGTTACACGTCTCACAAATGTTCTTGAAAAAGGTGCAAACAGTGACTAATCCAAAGCTGACTGCAAAGAATTACAAAAGGGATCTCACTAAACTGGACAACACAAGGGCAGATGGAATTCAGTGTTGATAAGTGCAAAGTAATACACATGGAAAAATATAATCCCAACTATAGATACAAAAATGATGGGGTCTAAAATAGCTGTTACCACTCAAGAAAGAGATCTTGGAATCCTTTCCCTGAAAACACCTGAATACTGGGAATCATTAGGAAAGGAATAGATAAGACAAAAACCCATATTGCCTCTACATAAAGTCATTGACTACTGTATGCAGATTTGGTCACCCCCATCTAAAAAAAGATATATTGGATTTAGAAAAGGTGCAAAAAGGGCAACAGAAATGATTAGGGGAAAGGAACAGCTTCCATATGAGGAGAGATTAACAAGACTGGGACTATTCAACTTGGAAAAGAAATGACAAAAGGGTGGGGGGGGGGATATGTTAGATGTCTAGATAATCATGAACAGTGCAGAAAAATAGAATAAGGAAATGTCATTTATTCCTTCACTAACATAACATAAGAAGCTGACCCAATTAAATTTATAGGCAGCAGATTTAAAACAAACAAAATAAATTATTTTTTCATAATCAACTTGTGGAACTCTTTGTCAAGAGATGATAGAAAGACCCAAACCATAAGAGGGTTCCAATCGGAACAAAATAAGTTCAGAGAGGATAGGTCCATCAATGGCTACTAGCTAGAATGGACAGGGATGGTGTCCCTAGCCTCTGTTTGCCAGAAGCTGGGAATGGGCAACAGGGGATGGATCATGATGATCACCTCTTCTGTTTATTCCTTCTGAAGCACCTGGAATTGGCCACTGTTGGAAGACAGGATACTGGGCTAGATAGACCATTGGTCTGATTCAGTATGGCCACTCTCATGGTCTTATATAGAGATGAAATATATCTGCCCTTGCTGCGTCTACACTGCAGGGCTTAACTCTAAATAAGCTACGTAAATTGAGCTACGTCAGGAGAATGTTTTCAGGTAATTCCTGACTGGGGTTTACAAGCTGTGTTTTGGCATAGAAACAGCCCCAAATTTGATTTTAATGGCGTTTCAAACTATGTGACATGGTAAGCGTAGAGGAAACGACATTCATTACAGCTGGTCAAATAAGGCAAAAGGAGAAAGCATGGATAGGGTATAATATTACTATTGAACTTGGTCTAGAAAACATCATATGGGCAAAATGAAATTCTCCTCTAAGAAAAATGTAGGCCCGCTGCTGCTCTCCTGGTCAGCAGGGAGGCTCCTCCAAGCTCACTTTGTAAAGCGGAGGCCAGCTAAGGATCACAGCTTCCCAGCAGCCCTAAATGTGATGCACTCATGCAGGGGGGGGGGAGAGGGAGGGACTGATTCTGATCTTCTTCTAGGCCAGCCAGCTGAGGTTTTCCCTGCTGTGTGAGACTCATTAAAAGCTCCATGTAACAGTGTGCCTAGTAGAAGTCATCTGTAGGACACAACTAAGTTTTGTGGTTCCCTCTAGTTTTTTCCATCTGGGTGTGGAATACATTTTGTTATGGGCACCAAGGCATGTGCAGATGTGCACCCCCAGTAGTAACCCAGGCTGGTGGCTATGGTCACAGTGTGTGCTCTGTTAATCAGTTGGGCAGTATTTGAATTTCTTTTGGGTGGCTGCCCAACTGCTCAGCTTACAGGGAACACTGGTTGTGGGTGCAACAAACCCCACAAACGGTGGGACATATTTTAATGAAGCCTTTACTGGCATTGCATCTATGAACTATTTACCTAGAGACAAGCATTCCTCTTTCATGGAGCTCTTTAATAACAGATTCAAGGGGAGGGTGAATGGAGTAGTTATGCCCTTAACAAGCTCCCACTCAGGCACTGGAAAATGGGGCACATTGGGGTGTGGCCAGGGCAAACAAGTGTAGCTGTTCTCCAAAGATTTCCAGCTTCAGGAATCGCTCCTTGGTGTCATTTGCATTCCTCTTTCAAGAGAGGAATTGAGTCTAGACATAGCCTATATTTGCCCTTTTCCAGTCTCTCCCATCTTCCATGATTTTTCAAAGATGATAGCTAAAGGCTCAGATACTTCCTCCTTCAGCTCCTTGAGTATTCTACGATACATTTCATCAGGCCCTGGCAACTTGCAGACATCTAGGTTTTCCTAAGTAAATTATTAACTTGTTCTTTTTTTATTTTATCTTCTAAACCTACCCCATTTCCACTAGTATTCACTACGTTAGGCATTCCTTCATCATCAGACTTATTGGTGAAGACCGAAACAAAGAAGTCATTAAGCAGCTCTGTCATTTCCAAATTTTGGGTTACTGTTTCTCCCTCTGCACTGTGCAATGGGCCTACCCTGTCCTTGCTCTTCCTCTTGCTTCTAATATATTTATAGAAAGTCTTCTTGTTTCCCTTTATGTCTATAGCTAGTTTGAGCTTGTTTTGTGACTTTGCCTTTCTAATCTTGCCCCTGCATACCTGTATTATTTGCGGCCCCATTAAACAGCTCCTATTGCCTTGATAATAATAATTATCCCTTTTCCAGGGAGTCGTGTTCTAACACCAGAATTCAGTCATCAATGAGGTCTGCCATCCGCATTCTCAGAAAAGGATTCTCTGCAGAGTGAAAGAACCCACTTCTAACAAGAAGCAGAAATCAGTATTTTGCCCAGGGTCATTCTTAGGATTTATGGGGCCTTAGGCAGTACTATTATACTGGTGCCCTTATGCCTGATGGCAGCCACAGGGGAGGGAATGATTTTTTATAATCTTCATCTACACACTAATGAAATATTTTTAAAGCAAATTTTAAGCTAAGATCCTCTAGACTAACATGGTAAATTCAGATACCCGGTGTATACCTGAGGTTGACAAATGCCTATTAAATGGCTTCATTACCATTTGAATGGCTGATTCTCAGATTCAAAATTCTACTAATAGGTCTGGAAGATTTTTTCAGTTTTAAGTTAACTAGATTCTCTCCAGAGAAAGCAGAGCCATGGAACAGGGATAAGAAGAGGCAGGTAGGTGGACATTAAGACCCAGTGGTGCCCCACACAGCTTCTTATTCTGCATATGGGTAAGGACGGCTCTGACTTTGCCAGTCTGAAGAAGCACCTTGGTGAGGGGTTGTTGGGTTTTTTTGGTTGTTTGGGGGTTTTTTCCTCCTCCCTGAATCATCTGTACTTCTCCTTGTTGGTGCTTGGTTCGGTAAAATGGCAGAAGTCCCAGAGGCTTGAGGCCAAATACCCAGTGAAAATAAAGAATGATGGCAAGACAACAAATTTTGCTAAAGAAGGAATGATTTATTAAGCTGAACAATTTCCTAATATTTACTTAACATTTACCTAATATAATGAACTACCTAATATTTACCATACAACAACTTTTAAACCCTACCTAAGTTACAGCTCAGTCAAATATATACATACTTAAAAAACTGTTTCTTTAACACTGACAATAGCAAGGGGTTTCTTTAACACTGACAATAGCAAGGGTTAAAGTTACCACAGAGCAATATTTTTTCTAACCTGGCTCTTTTAAACAATTTAACAACAGTGAGGGTAAATTAAATATTTACAAACTCAGCAACAACAACACAAAGACACACAAGGAAACGGAGCATGCTCGAGTATACCCCTTTTTAGACTTTTTAGATTCGGTGGGTGGGAGGCGGCCTTTGGGTGATCAGTCCTAAGCCAGACTCAGATTCTGTCTTCCAATATCCGGGAGTCCTCCCCAAGCTAAGGACAGAGAGGTTTTTATGTTCTTGCCTATTACCATATTTGGTGTTGTTTGTGCTCTGGGAGTGGCATGGGAGTGGTCTGGGTATGGTGTGAGGACCATATATGGTGTTGAGTGCTGGATTCTGACAAGCTCCATTTTATTGGTAGATAAGCCTTGTTGCTATCCATGTGACTGGTGAGGTTCCTGAGGTAGATCTGGCTATACGTGAAGCCTGGCCAAGAGAACCCATACTTGACACTCCTTGCTGGAAAACATGTGCAGTAGGAGTCCTTCCAGATTACATGCCATAATGGAATGTAATAATAGGCTTCAGCAGGACTGGAGCACATTTTGAGAAAGCATGAACATCTTTTTGCATTTTCCCTCTCTCCCCCCCCACCCACACATGGGCTAATTAAGTCAGCTGCAAAAACCATTGTGGGAATAGACTAGTCTGTCTATACCCAAAGGAGCAGCAGACCTAACTCTGCAAGCATTGCTCATGGACTCCTATTGACTGTGAAGTCCTGGTGAAGGAACGATTGCTGGATTGTACTTTTATTCACTAGGGACCATATTTTCAAAAATGTTAGGCCTAGAATTGCATGTACAAAAAGTGTGCACTATGACTGGTCTACACTGCAGGTGCGGCTACCACTATCAACTGTAAATTGGCCCTTTTACCTATGCAGTCATGGATCTAGCATGGCAGCTTAGGAAGCTGGCCTTTGAAAGCCTTTATGCTTTGCTGGTATATTTAAAGAAAATCAACTTCTCCTGAGTTTCTCTTTCTTTTGAATACTGAATAAGGTGGTTAGAGCTTAAAATACCTAAAGCATCAATATAATCTGAGGAAACTGAAAAGCATTCAGCTACACTCCTATCTACATATAACTCTCAGATTCTGTTTTCTTAGGGTATGTCTACACTAGCCACCCTAGTTCAAACTAGGGCTAATGTAGTCATTCGAACTTGCAAATGAAGCCCGGGATTAAAATATCCTGGGCTTTATTTGCATGTTCCCGGGCGCCACCATTTTTAAATACCCGGTACTTCGGACTCCCTGCCCGTGGCTACACGCAGCACAGGCTAGGTAGTTCGAACTAAAGCCCCTAATTCGGACTACCGTTACTCCTCCTGCAATGAGTTTCATTTGCAAGTTCGAATGACTACATTAGCCACCTTCGGGATCAATACAGCATCTAGCCCAATCACCCATACTGGTGACATGGTCTAGCTTACATTGAAGCCACTGGGAGCGTAGCCACTGATTTGAATGTGAAGAGGGTTAAAGCCTGGGGACTCAAGATACCATCACACTAAAAACAATAAATAGCGATAAGGCAAATTCTTCATCTGAAAAAAAACCCTGCAGGCTCGCTCCCCAGATTTGCACTCAGGAAGTTTTCAGGAGGATAGAAACTGCTTTCTAGAACGTTTGTTTTAGTCACCTCTGAAGTCCATTTCCAGCCTGGAAGCAGTAACAGAGCACAAATTGGGGCGTGGCCAGGGGCAGATGAGGGTTTTGCGGGGCCCCGGGCAGCATACTTCCGCAGGGCCCCCCCTTTGCCACGGCGCATGCGCAGTGACGCCATGCGCATGCGCATGCAGAGCGGCGCATGCGCGGGGCTTTCTGAAGCGCGGGGCCCGGGGCGGCCGCCCCGTTCGCCCTGCCGTATATCCGCCCCTGGGCGTGGCTTTTACAGACCAAAAGTAGCATCTGGTGAAATCTCTATTAGTAGAAGAATCTTCTCAGCGTTTTTGGCATTAATTCACTGAGAAACTGCAGTTTCAACTTAGAGCGCAGCATCACATGGAGTGGAATATCCTCTGAAACTTAAAGAAGAGGAATTATTTGCCTTCTTAAAACTAAAAGTGGATTAATGGAGGGATTTGGAAAAGATCAAAAACACCCTGAAATAATGGTTATATAAATCTGCAGACTAACCCTTTCTTGAATACTAGGGGGAATAAAATTGTGGAGAACATTTACAGAGGGAAAATAATACTAAAAGTCTTCAGTATTTCATAAGAGGAACCTAATAGCTACGGAGGCCAGATTTCAAAAATTTACATGCACCACTGTGCACCTAATCTGCATATGCAATTACCATGACTGGGCAAGAATCCGATAATTGTATGCAAATATGTCTACTTAGCTATGTGTATGTGCTAGCCAATTTGCATTTGCAGTGGCAGTAACAGTGAATGCAAATTGAGTAAACATTTTGTACACACAAAGGTGGATCCAAAAGCATATGAAAATTTGCCATTTAAAATAAAACACAGAAAAGAAAAGAAATAACAAAGGATGAGGAGTTAATTATAAATAATACTCAGCATACACACAAGTACACACTCAGGGTATGTATAGACTACATGGCTCTGTTGACAGAGCCATGTAGATTTGTTTACTGGGCAAAGGGAAATGAAATGGCGATTTAAATAATCACCACTTCATTTAAATTAAAATGGCTGCCACGCTGTGTCGATCAGCTGTTTGGCGGCACAGCGCTGTAGTCTGGATGCTCCGTGGTCGACATCAAAGGCATTTGTCGACCTCCCCGTTATGCCTCGTGGGATGGGGTTTACCAGGGAGGTCAACAAATGCCTTTGATGTCAACCGAGGTGCATCCAGACTACAGCGCTGTGCCGCCAAACAGCTGATCGGCACAGCGTGGCAGCCATTTTAATTTAAATGAAGTGGTGATTATTTAAATCACCGCTTCATTTCCCTTTACTACAACCCTAATCTACATGGCTCTGTCAAGACATACCCTCACAACCTATACAGACATACCACTGTGAAGAAAATATATGTCTGTGTGTATTTTGAAATCCTAAGTGGCATTTGAATGGCATGTAACCTGTCATCCTCTACCCAGTGCTAAATTTCATCTGGAGTGCATTTACCATTTGCAAAAGTTGCTGGGTTACCTTCTGTACACCTTGACAGCCTGCACTAAACAGGTACAATGTAGCCATAGCAGTGAGTGCAGAAGTTCTATCACTTGTCCACACCCATGTGCTTTTAACCCTGACCTGGGAGCACCACATCTGGGGAGAAGAGGATAGGTCAGTCTCTGTGCTCTCACTCAGTACAAAGACTATCACAATTGTCAGCAGAGATGCCAATTAGTGTCAAATGTGGAAGTGGTTCCTGTGATGTGTGGCAAGATGCCCCAAAAGGAAATGGACTGAAACTTTCACAGCCTCAAATTCATATTTTTGACATTTTAAGGCCATCTTTTCCCCCCAACAATGTCAATCTGACTGGATGACTTGAGCAGCTTTTGATTCCTACCTCATTTCAGATACTTAAAAACAACAAATGGTCTAGTAACACTTTATAGACTAACAAAACATGTAGATGGTATCATGAGCTTTCGTGGGCTCAGCCCACTTCTTCAGACTAACTCAGTTACCCCCTGAAGTTCAGATACTTAGACCTCTGCTTTGGAGTTGTCTAAGGTAACCTCATTTCATTTCTCCATTAGATGTATTGGTGCTCAGAACCCAGGATAGCGACCCTGGAGAGAGGTAGATACATAGATTGATAGGTGAACTGGATCCTTGAACTTCAAATGTGTTATATTTTGAAAGCATTCAGACTTTTTACTTCGCTGTTAGTGGATTAATGAGATGCTCAGACTGACATTTTAGTTGAAATTTTCCAGGCAGAGAAACATAAAGTGCTCAGCATGAAGAGCAGACTGAGCCGCGATGACAGCAAGCCACCTCAATCACTCCAGGCTTCACAACGCTCACGGATACAAAACAATGAGCACAAGTTGAGGAACAGAATAAAGATGTTGATTAAATTTGGATCCAGTCCCTTTTGTATGTGTGCATGTACTGGAGGACTCCACACTTGTGCTGCTCTGAGACAGCCGTAAGACAGCAAAGATCGTTGACTGCAGAATGCCATCGATGTCAGGCTCGCAATGCTCATCACTTAGAGCCACTGTTAGAGGCGTACAATCCATACAGGTCTTAATGATCCAGAGATAAGCTCAGCTCAAAATACTCAGTCTGGCCTTAGAGGGGCACTTGGAACACATTGTTGCGTGGGGAGGCAAGGCAGAAGGGACACAGACATGTTCAAACGCTCCCTTCTCTAACCTTATATGGGACTCTGGCTTCACTTGGGGGCACTTGGAACACATTGTTGCGTGGGGAGGCAAGGCAGAAGGGACACAGACATGTTCAAACGCTCCCTTCTCTAACCTTATATGGGACTCTGGCTTCACTTGGGGGCATGCGGAGTTTTACGGCAACCATGAGGGTACCATTATATCTGCAATTACACTGAATAACCTCACCCTGAGGCCATTTCTGGAAGTACTGTCTCATGATCACATACACACAGTATTTCTGGTCCTGTATGAAGATCTGCTTTGGAACATGCTATCTCTGACAATTCTGCTGAGAATGCAAAAGCAAATACAGTGGCTAGGAACATGGGCATGGTATCGGGAGCCAAAATGCCCCTAGTGAGTAGCTCTCCAAACACCCTGTACCTGTATTCAGGGAAAGTTGTTTTTCCACCCCCATTGGCTCATTTCTCCCTTCATATTTTGTTGAAACCCTGATTTATTTGTAAAGGAAACTTCATGTACAGGAATCTTCATTTAATTGGCACAGTGTACTAGTAGTGCTGCAGTCCAGATGCAATATTTTATAGACCATCACCATAAAGCTAAGGCAGATAACCCTTCAAACTTGTGCCTGAGGCCCTAATTTACTATTTTTTCAGACCAAGGAATAATTTTAAGATTTATCATTTATTTTACACTCCATTTCAGTTGTAAACCTGAACACTATTCTGTTACGTTATTGACCAGATATACACATATTTAGGGTCAGGAAGGAATTTTCCTGTGGGTCATATTGGCAGAGACCCAAGGGTTTTTCACCTTTCTCTGCAGCATGGGGAATGGGTCGCTTGCAGATATAAATGACTTTAAATGGTGGATTTTCTGTCACTTGAAGTCTTTACCTTGTGATTTGAGGTCTTCAGTAAATCAGAAGTTAATGGTCTATTACAAGAATGGGTGAGTGAGCTTGTGTGGCTTGCAGTATGCAGGAGATCAGTCTAAATAACCTTGTTGGTCCCTTCTGGCCTTAAAGTCTACGGGTATGCTATACTACAGGGTTTTGTCAACAAAAGTGTACTATACCTGCGTCTACACTACCGCCGAGTTCTGTCAACATAACGTCGACAGAACTCGGCAGTTTTGTTGACGGCGGTAAACCTCATTCTATGAGGAATAACGCCTTTTATCGACAGAGTTCTGTTGACAGAAGGCGTTATTGCATCTACACTGTCCTTTGCATCTACACTTTTATGTCGACAAAGCAGCTTGCTTTGTCGACAGAACTGGATGTAGTCTAGACACTCTTTGTCGACAGAAGCTTTGTCAACACTATCTGTAGACAAAGCCTCTGTCAACAAAAGCCTGTAGTCTAGATGTACCCTACAAGTCTAAGAGATCAGATAGTGAAACTCCTTGCGAAAGGGTTGAATATCCTCCCACTTGCCAAGAAAGGTACAAAATTAAAATAACTCGAGTACAGCTTTATTTGCAGATTGGTCATGCACCTTGGTGAAATTTGGAGCTCATTTAACTGAAGAATCCACTTGTCCTATTTCTTATGTGCTTTCATATACAACAGTTGGGTTAGTTTTATAATGTATGAACTGATCTATGGAAATATTAAATACATTAATGCATCTAACACTCAAGGAAAGGGGATTGCTCATGCCCTTATATATGTTAATACAGGCAGTCCCCGGGTTACATGGATCTGACTTACATCGGATCCCTACTTACAAACGGGGTGAGGAAACCCCGCACTAGCTGCTTCCCCCCAGCAGACCAGGGAGACGTGGAGCAGCTTTTCTCAGCAGACACCTCAGCTTGAGAATAAAGGACTGAGGGAAGTGAGGTGTGGGAGAATAAAACTGAGCCCTGGAGAAATGTTTGGCTAGAGTTTCCACTACAATATGTACCAGTTCCGACTTACATACAAATTCAACTTAAGAACAAACCTACAGTCCCTATCTTGTACGTAACCTGGGGACTGCCTGTATACAAAAAAATATGCCTCTGGAAAACAAAATTTCAGCTCCCATTATTTTAAATTATGAATGAACCCCCAAGTTCAGCACTGTGCTCTGATTGGACACCCATTGAAGACTTCTGTTGGTTTTAGATCTGGGCCCATAGAATTTGGTTCTAAGAGTATGATTAATAATATAAGAAGTTTCTTAAAAAGTAGAACATTCTCTGTAGTTAAGATGCAAATGATTTGTTGGAGGTCAGAAGAGTCTAATGACAATCAACTCAGCTGTCATCTCTTGGAAGGATGACAGGGTTTTGACATACAACAAGCTCATGCAGCTAGCTAGCAAAGAAAAGAAAGCAACATAAAAGTAGGAATCAGAAGGAGAATACGAATTACCTTATACTGGGGAACAGAAGTAAAGAACTCACAGGCAAAATGAAGATTTGCTGGTTGAGATGGATGGAAATGGAAAATGTTGTATATACATATCTATTGAGGCATAGCTGTTCTAATCCCACACATATGTAATGGCTTTCTTCTAAAACGCAGGAGTATGTTGTACCTGCACCATGCTTCATCAATACATTTTTTGTCCAATAAGACCTGATGAGGAATAACAAGGCTGAAATAGTAATCGTCAGCTGTTTCACACTGTCACAGTTGAGTGGAACTGGTTCAATGGAATATTGTTCAGTGGATTTGGTAAGCCACTGAACATTGCTTGTTAATCTACTTACTACTCATGAATATAGTCAGATTGCAAGTTTAGGACTCTCATTCACCAAGATTTACATTTTGAATTGCACAGCTACCTATTTCGCTTAATTTTGACATAAGACATTTTCACAAACAGAAATCTCTTGTCTTCTAAAAAAAGTTATTGTTACAAACAAGGAAAATTTCCAATCTTAATCAAATGCATGGTTTTGGCCAGGGAATTATATTATGCAATAACAAAGTTGTACAAGAAGGTTATGGTTACATTTCACCTGGATGAGATTTGTGAACGCTCCTGAATGTTGGTGAAATTACCATTGTCATGAGCAAACACCTGCCAACTAAAACTGGGTGGTTTTTATAGTGGGGCTTGAATTTGGAGCACATCTTCTGAAGTACACTAGGCATCTGTTTCACAAATGGTTCAGAGACACCAGGATTTTCTGTTACTTAAAGTCTTTCATCAGAGAAAATTTGTCTCAAATTGCAAGCTAACTGTGTTCCCTTTATAAAATAATCAGGAGTTCAGTGAATTTGTGCAATTGTAGGTGGTAAAGGAAAATTTTTGTGCTTTTTATATTTCCTCATTTTCTTTTATCCTAATTACAAGAAATGTTTGAAAATGAATATTTTATATGAAACATGCCCATCACATCTACACATGACCTGCTCCTCCCCGCACACACTTTCCGCCCCAAAGTGGACAACTAACAAAGTTTGCAAACCATAGCACTGTCCTGCTTGTATATTTCTTCCCCGATCTCTCATCTACTATAGACTGTCTTTGTCTTTATTCTGTGATTACACAGGCCTGAATGCATAGCACAAATACTAATAAAATATCATGCGGAACATTGGTGGTGATTTTATTTATTAAAATACTGTGAATGGGGAAAAGGAAGAACAGAGGTAAAACCGAGACCAATACTCCTTCCCCACTTCAATAAGTGAACGTAGGTTTAAAAAAAAAAAGCAACTCCACACTGTGACATTCATGCCTCATCTTTTTAGCTATTAGATAAAGAACCTGAGGTTTTGGAAGATTACTGGTGTAACCTGGGGATGGGGCAACCGAAGAAACTACTTGGTCTCTTTTGAACAATAAAGATAGTTTCTTTACACACAATTACAAAAGGATCTTGCTATATTCCTTAGGATTGGCGAAGAGGTTTCAGCATCCTACATCTTCCATAAATGGTACAAATCACTGTGCATATGGCTTGGTTATTTTGCCATTAATCTTAAACTGCAGGGGAATTTAGATGGGCAGTATGTGTAACACATTGGAATTTGACTAGAACTCGCGTATTTGAGTTTTCCAATGTTACTTTTTGTAATAGGCAAATGACAATGAAAATGAAGAAGATCTTGTCCAGACTTTCTCAGTCCTCCAACCAGCTACAGTGGGCTGTTGAAACAACTAACAGCTACCGTAGCTCTTTTCCTTTTGTTGGGAGCCTTGGTTTGACTCTCCTAACAATAGAATTTAAGTGTGCCTGGATTGGCTCAGTATCATGTGGTAGCAGTACAATAGCAGGAAAAAAAGCAGGAGGTGATGAAGGAGCATTAACATCAGAAGAAGTTTTGAAAAACAAATTTTGGGTTCACCCATTACTTTGGCTCCTGAGAGGATGCCACACACGTTGCTTTTCTAGCACCTATTTATGGGTGGCAGAAGATTAGGAAGCTGTATATTCTAACTCCATTGGAAGATACGCACATTCCTCTGTGAAGTTTTATAGAATTAGAGGCAACACAAACTAATATCATCCTCTAGACTATCTATCATCCGCATGCAGCCCATCAGAGTAATCTGATGGCAAGCTGCAAGACATTTTGCTGACATTGATCATCTGCAGGAACTGCCCCCGCAGCTCCCATTGGCCACAGTTTGCCATTCCTGGCCAATGGGAGCTGCAGGAAGTGGCAGCCAGCATGTCCCTTCAGCCCCTTTGCCTGTGGGCACCACCTCCACAGCTCCCATTGACCAGAAATGGTGAGCAGCAGCCACTGGGAGCTGTGGCCGCAGGAAGAGGGGAGAGGTGGTGCCTGTGAACGGTCAATGTCAGCAAAAAGTCTCGGGGCCCACAATCAAATTACCCTGATGGGCCACATTCGACCTGTGGGCTGCAGCCTGCCCTCCACTGATCCAGAAACTGGTAACGACTCAAGTAATTCAGCTTTTCAGAATGTGAAGCCTTCATCCACAATGAAATAGAGATGTGTGCAGGCAAGAGCCACCCAGGGCAATATCACTGAGACACATTTTAATGAACTCTAGAATTAAATCCCTTCACGGATCAGAGAGCAATGCCTCGAACTCCTTGTAACATACCTAGAGCTTGCTGGCTGCAGCCAGAGAGCGGAGAGTTTGCATGCGTTACAACCCAGTCCAAGTGCTTGTGGGATCTAATTACTTATTCTTTGCAATAGTTAAGGCCAATTGGTATAAGAATCTCTGCTTGTTTATAGTTCTCCTCCTTGGAAAGGCTACAGATATGTTTGTACTCCAGACTCACTATATTCCAAAGGGATATTGTTCTGCTTGGCTGGGAATGAAAGCCACTGTAGCAGGTATGGCTATATTAGGCAGCAGTTGGGCCCTTGAGAGCTACTTGATTACATGTTGGAACAGCTTCATTCCTTGGGCACTGGGCCAATTAGACCTATAGACTGATGGCTTAATGAGACACATTTATCTTAATTGCTGCTTCCTAAATATATTGTTTACTGGGTACAGAGCAAAGTTGCATTGTGATTTCTGATTTGCTACAAAGGGCAAGAGACACCTGTGATTTGTGTTCAAGGCAGATGTTCCATGAACCTGAAAAGCATGTCACTAGAACTGAGGTTGTATCTTTCATGTACTAATTGTGGATAGTAACTACCAAGGGACAATGAATTATTCAGCTTTGCTTTAGTCTGATAATCCCAATGGACATAGGGGACCAGGAACAAAATATGTGCCACCTGCCAGGAGCTCCTAAGTTCATGATTGGAGAATCCAACCAAACTGCAACATCATCCCAGGAATCTGCAGTATCACTTGAAAATAAAATAAAATAAAATAAAATAAAATAAAATAAAATAAAATAAAATAAATGGCAGCAATTGCAACAAAGTATCCCCTGAATTGACAAAGGCCCTGATATCATGTCTGTATTCATCTGTTTGACTCACAAAGTGCATTTCTCCAGTGAAGCCAGGTCCTGAGGCTATGTCTACACAGCAGTGTTATTTTGGAATAACCCTAGTCCACTCTAGAACTTATCCCACCTCCCTACCTTCAAAGCAAAAAGTCCCCTTATCTTGCTTTCATAATGCAGGAGCCAGCTGCATCCCTGGGGCAGCCTGTGTTGGATGTCCGGCTACTCCTAGGGTGGGTGCACTCAAATGCACCATCCTGCAAACATCTTATCCCCTAGTCCACTGCAGAACCCACCCCTCCTCTGAGTGGAGGTGGGTGATGAGAATAACGTCTATAACTGATGTTATTCTGAAATAACAGTGCACGTCTACACAGCAAGCAGTTTATGTCAATATAATGTTGAAATAATGTTGAGCTGGAGAACTTCTTACTTCAACTCCTATTACCCTCATTTTATGAGGAATAAGGGAAGTCGAAGTCGAAGGAAGAGTGCTGTAACTCAGACTTCCTTCTGTGTAGACAGCGCCAAAAGCTGAAATAATGTAGCATATTTCAAGTTGAAATAATTGATGTAGTTCAAGTTGCATAGCTTATTTCAGCTTTAGCCCTGCTGTGTAGATGTGCCCGGAGATGATTGGTCTAGGCTTCTTGGGCTGAGGTCAATGGGAAACACAAATTCCCACCAGTACTTAGGCATAGAATGGTGGTTTTTATTGGCTCTCTACTGCATCTGCTAACGGGATAGAATAACCTCATTTTCCTTATGTTTACTTCCAAACCTTTCAAAAATAAAATTAGAGCTACATTCTGCTATTTTCAAATACTTTACAATCCCAATCAATTTTTTTAAAAAGATAAAACAATCTCAGAAATAGAGACTGCGCAGAAGAGTAAGTGGTGTAAATTTCTTCTTTGTGCTGGATTGTTGTAGTGCTCCATTACATATGAGCAGCCTAGTGGCTGCTCTAAGTTGCGATGGCTGCCTGAGCCAATCCAGCAATTGTAGATCATGTCCACCTCTGTCCTGATTTATTCTAGCCACATTCCCTCTACCAGAAGAGGATGATGATAAAAGGGATACTCTGAGCTTCTGGAAGAACACCCAGCACTGGGGTGATCTTCCTATGGCTGGTCATGCCAACTCTGAAGCTACTTTGAGCTGATGTTACGGCTCAGAACAGCTGGACAGTGGCACAGCATTTGAGCAGCTCCACTTCAGTGGAGAGCAGGACCTAGTATGTACATGCATGTGAGTTTGAGACAATAAGGGAAAACCTAGCTTTCAGTTTTGATGTTGACCTAGACATTTATTTGTGTCATATATCTATTCATTTGAGGCTCAAATGATGATTTTGAGGCCATACTAAAATGGATCAAGCTTCCTATATCTATAATGCATTGTTTCATATTTTCACCCCAGCCCATTCTTGACACACTTACTTCTTAGTTTTGGTAAAAAATAAGCAAATGGTGATTTTAGTTAACAAAACAAATCAAAGCAGAAGTGAGAGAATATGTAGTCTCTCTAGACTGATACAACTTGTACATTTTATCAGAAAAGTAAATCTTGGAACATGGAATGGTAATAATTTATTTTTCTACTGTTGCCCAACTGTAAAGTCCTCAATCACCCCAAAGCAATGTCTGATTTTTACATTATTCAAATGTCCTCCCTATCTTGGCTGCACCCTATTAGAGCAGGGGAAAACTGCTCTTTGAGTGGTGCTGTCATTCCTTGTTTTAGTAATTAATTTTCTCTCACTGTTAACTGTAAGTTTACAATAAAGTGCAGTTAGGAGAAGAGATGAGCTGAAATGGTTGGATGAGCTTTGCAGCACTTCATCACTGAAGACCTTGCTACCTGCCAAAGGGTAGTTTGCATTGCTTTCTATAGAACCATAGAGCTGGAAGAGACCTCAGAAGGACATCAAGTCCAGCCCCCTGCTCTACGCAGGACGAATCCCAACTAAATCAACCCAGCCAGGGCTTTGTCAAGCTGAGACTTAAACACCTCTAGGGATGGAGACTCCACTACTTCCCTACATAACCCATTCCAGTGCTTCACCACTCTCCTAGTGAAATCATTTTTCCTAATATCCAACCTGGACCTCTCCCACCACAACTTGAGACCATTGCTCCTTCTTCTACCATCTGTCATTACTGAAAACAGTCTTTCTCCAGCCTCTTTGGAACCTCCCTTCAGGAAGTTGAAGGCTGCTATCAAATCCCCCCTCACTCTTTCCTTCTGCAAACTAAACAGACACAACTCCCTCAGCTTCTCCTCATAGGTCATATGTTCCAGCCCCCTAATCATTTTAGTTGCCCTCCTCTGGACCCTCTCCAATACGTCCACATCCTTTTTGTAGTGGGGGGCCCAGAACTGGTCACAATACTCCAGATGTGGCCTCACCAGAGCCAAATAAAGGGGAATAATCACATCTCTGGATCTGCTGGCAATGCTCCTCTTAATGCAACCTAATATGCCATTAGCCTTCTTGGCTACAAGGGCACACTGTTGACTCATATCCAGTTTCTCATCCACTGTAACCCCCAGGTCCTTTTCTGCAGAACTACTACTTAGCTGGTTGGTCCCCAGCCTGTAACAATCCCCATTGAAATGAGTGGTGCCAAGATAAACAACCTAGTGCTAGCTTTCAAAAAAAGTGCTTTAAAAATGCACCTCTGTGCTCTTCTCTGTCTATAGTGCTCACTACAAAACCTTCTTGAATAGCACTGACCTTTTTGCAGGCATGTAGATTGAGCTCCACCACATACATGCACCCTTGCTATTCACCTGTGTGACAGGGTGTCTCTGCCCCGCACTGGGGAAGCAAGGCTTAACCAGGCTCACCTGGCTGAAGAAGTCCCACCCCCGCAGCCCTGCTGGGCATGCCCGGACATGCCTGATATATAGGCCTGGAGAGAGGCTCAGTCTGGGCTGGCAGCCGAGGAGGAAGGCGGTACAGCCAGAGAGAGGCTGGCTTTCATGATTGAAAGTCAGTCCTGTGGAGAGGTCTGCCGCAATGCCCAGGCACCAGAGAAATCACGCGTAAACCCCAAAGAGTAATTCTTATGCCTTTTGGGAGTCCCAGAGACTTAAATAGTCTGTAGATCTTGTTTTAAACCTTCACACGACAGTGAATGTCATCCAACATCAGAATCCATATTCATAGAAGAACAAGACATTCATCACGTGCAAAGAAGAGTATTTTCTAACACTCTCTCCCTTAGTTATTATTCATAATTCTCCTGATTAAACCAGCTCAGCCATCCAATCAGGGAACAGGAAAAATACCTCAAGACTTTGGGTGAGCCACCACAATGAGCTGCTCACCAACTAAGTTCCTGGAGGCAGAAATATGTTGACACCAGCTAGTCACTGATTAATTAGCAATGGCAAATGGAAAACATCAACAAATGTTTCCCATACAAAATAATTCAACCATGTGGAGACAGAATCTCGGCATTGCTGTCCAGTCAGCAGCATTTATTTGCCTCTTTTTCTGATCAAGCTCTCAGCTGACAAGGTGAATCTGCCCTGAATGCAAAGCTTTTCTCACACCCCTTCCCAACTTCATTTTTTCCCACCAGTTCATACCTGTGAATTGCTTAATAAGTACTCCATTGTAGCATGGAAAACTCCTGTGTTCCAAGCCTGCCTTGTATAACTGATGTATTCCTCTTGATGTTTACACAGCTCTTATGATTACATCAGTATCACCTTTAAAACCTATTTTGCCTCTGTTCAAATATGCAAAATTTAAATGAAAAACAAAGCCATGCACAATGCAAAAGAAGTGAGTAACAAACAGAATAGGAACTCCCCTGCCAAAAATAAGGACATGGACAATTTAATTTACTTACACTCTCCCATCATATCTGAGTGAGCCTTGGGATATTTCCATGACCAGCGATAGCTATGTTAAAGGCAATTTTATCCCCTCTCCTTACGGTCTACAAGAAATTTAGCTCTGTATGGGCACTAGCTTTAATTGCAGCAAAATGTGGCCGCTGGATAACCTCATCACTGATTCTGGAAACATTTGAGGACTTTGGAAGTGAGTTTCACACAAGAAGGGACCAGATCTTGCATTCCCATATATTCAGAATTCCTGCTAAAATCATTAAGACTACAGGCAGTCCCCGGGTTACGTACAAGATAGGGACTGTAGGTTTGTTCTTAAGTTGAATCTGTATGTAAGTCGGAACTGGCGTCCAGATTCAGCCGCTGCTGAAACTGACCGCCAGTTCTGACTTACATACAGAATCAACTTAAGAACCCCAGGCATCCACAAGTCAGCTGCTGCTGAAACTGATCAGCAGCTGATTCCAGGAAGCCCGGGGCGGAGCAACTCTGCCTCGGGCTTCCTGTAGTCAGCGCTGGTCAGTTTCAGCAGAAGCTGACTTGGGGACGCCTGGGGCAGAGCAGCTGGGGTGCTGCTGGGTTGCTCCAGTAGCGCCGCTCTTCGGTGCTACTGGACCAACCCAGCAGCACCCCATCTGCTCTGCCCCAGGCATCCTGATTCAGCCGCTGCTGAAACTGACCAGCAGCGGCTGAATCAGGACCTGGGGCAGAGCAGCTGGGGTGCTGCCGGGTTGGTCCAGTAGTGCCCAGAGCGGCGCTGCAGGACCAATCGGCAGCGCCCCAGCTGCTCTGCCCCAGGGTCCAAAACAAAAGCCTGGTCTGCTGGGGGGGGGGCACACTAGCTGCGCCCCCCCCCCCCAGCAGACCAGGGACACGGGGAGCAGAGCCGCAGTGGCAGCGGGGTGCCGCGCCTCTGAGGCTTTGCTCTGGCAAAGTCTCAGAGGCGCAGGACCCCGCCGTGGCTGCAGCTTCAGTCCCGGTGCCTGTGGTCTGCTGGGGACCGTCCTCCAGCAGACCACAGGCACCGGGACAGAAGCGGCAGCAGCGGCAGTTCCCCGCGCTTCTGAGGCTTTGCTCTGGCAAAGCCTCAGAAGCGCGGGAATCCGCCCGGTGCCCCTGGTCTGCTGGAGACGGTCTCCAGCAGACCAGGGGCACTGGAGCAGCTTACGAACGGGGCTTTCTCGCCCCGGAGCTCGCAGGTAGCAATCCGCCACCTCGACCTCCGGGGCGAGAAAGCCCCGTTCGTAAGTGCGGATCCGACATAAGTCGGATCCGCGTAAGTCGGGGACTGCCTGTATATATATATATATATATATATAGAGAGAGAGAGAGAGAGAGAGAGAGAGAGAGAGAGAGAGGATCAGATTTCTGGGTGTGCACAGAACGTAGCAGCTTCAGGACCTGGATCAGCACAAATGGACTAAGCCTAGATTCATAGATTTTAAGGCTAGCTCCATTTTAATTGGCTAGTTTGATCTTCTGAATCATACAGACCATGGATTTTCACCCACATTGTTCTCTCCTACTAAGGACAAAATAATTGAATCCAATAAATTACAGGTGAATTAGTTCACATGTGCTAGGCTGGTATGCTATTGTTAGTTCACTGTGGTGTATTTCAATAACATTTGTAGGAATGAGAACTAGCTCAAACCCCATCAAAAAAGATATTTCCGTAGTCTGTCATTGTTTCTGCTTCTTGGCCCTTTTAGATCTGGTGACTTTTATTCTCACGTGTCTTTTACTCATGGGCTTACAGATACTTGAATAATACAAATGTCTTCACTTATAAAAACTCCACCGTTGTCATCTGTTGGTGATTATACTATGGGTCTCTTTACATTTGGCATTTTTCTTAAAGTCCCAGGTGCTGGATTCCAGGATTGCAAGGGAATCTCAGTTTTCATATTTTTAAACATGTTTGTAGTTCTTATCTTTGCAGCTTGAAAACGTAAAGTGAAGTGATTTCCCCTAAAGATGCAAAAGCCAGAAAGCAAATTAAAAGGACCCCAAACATTCTGTTTTAAGCAGCCTAATGATTAGGGAGGGGGGCTGCTGAGTTTTCCAACTTGGGGTTGTCAGTGCTGGAAACATGAAAGAAAGAGCTAGTCAGGAACAGGGGGAGTTACTAAGGCCAGGTCTACACTAATTGAGAAATTCAACCTAAGATACCCAACTCCAAATACGAGAATAGCGTAGCTGCAGTCGATATACTATAGGTCGAATTTCTGCAGCATCCCCACTGTGGGAGATCAATGGGAGAAACTGTCTCATCAACTTCCTTTACTCCTCATGATCCGGTGGAGTACCAGGTCGATGGGGGTTTCATCAGCAGTTGATTTGGCAGGTCCTTACTAGACCTGCTAAATCAAACCCCAGGAGATCGATCTCCAAAGCGTCAATCTCGGGGTAAGTGAAGACAAGCCCATGTAAGCATTAAAGGACAGAAAGAAATAAACCTGGAGACATAAAAAGTCAGCAAAATTCTCTGCTACTTTCTTGCTCAATAAGTGACCTTCACGCTACCTAAAGAATTATTCTGAATCCTTCTATTACACTAAATACTATTTAATTGTTCTATCAGATTAGTGATTTCAATATTACAAACCACATTTGTTTGTGAGAAAAGAGAACCCTTTGTGACCACAAAATACTTGTCATCTTTAAGTGAGAAACAAACACAAAAGAAGGACAGATAGTTTTTATATTTAATATTCATGGTTGAGTTTAATTTTTCTGCTCTGATCCAGTTGTGATGCACTTTGCTGTCAAAAATAATTCCTTTCTGACTGCAGAAGGAGCTGAGTTTATAATAGAATTGCTAAAAAAAAAATCACCCAAAGAAAAGTGTCTTTTATGATGATTTCATTTTTATGAGCTTTAATAGACTCTTACAAATACCTAAGAATTCATATAATAGGCCTAGTGTTAAAGATTTGGTTGATCAATTTAAAAAAAAGTTCAAAGACTGTAGGGCCAGATTTTCAAAGGCAGAAAGATCTATGCACTTGTAACTCACCCACCTACCAGATGTGGTTCAATGTCCCACATAATATGGCAGAGAGAGAGAGAGAGAGAGAGAGAGAGAGAGAGAGAGAGCATGCGTTAGCTATAGGGCCTTAGCTGAGAGCCAGCTGACTTTTAGCTCAAGCTGTAGAGGCTCACACACTAAGCTTCAGCGGTCCCAGGTTTCGGCACAAGACTAGAAGTCAGAAGAGCTGGGACTAGATTCCAGTTCCATTGAATTTTCTATTGACTCAATGGGACCAGAATTTGTTCCAATTCACATTTTTTGCTTTACCACGTCTTTTCTGTGTGACCTTGGAAAAACGCTTATAGGTTTAGATTTGCTAGTATGATCCGCTCCAAGTGAAACTGGGATTCCACAGGGAGGGTGTATCTAGTGAGTTCCCAGAGGTGTCGGTCCTGAGTCTGGTACTACTTGATATTTTCATTCATGGAGCTCTTATAAAATTGGCAAATGACACCAATCAGGAGGGATTGCGAACAGTTTGGCAGATAGGATTACAATTCAAAATGGCCTTGATAAATTGGAAAACTGGTCAGAAATCAGCAAGATAACCTTCTTTAAAGGCAAGGGCAAAGTACTACACTTAAGAAGAAAAAAATCAAATGGACAAATACAAAATAGGGAAATACTGGCTAAGTAGTAGTACTGCAGAAAAGGATGTAGGGGTTAGAACTGAGCACAAATTGAATGAGTCACCAATATGATTCAGCTCTAAAAAACACCTCCCAGTATGGCTGCATCTAGACTGCAGAGTTTTTGTGCAAAAACTCGTGGTGCATCCACACCTCAAGCACGTTTTTGCGCAAGTAAATCGACAGAATGGAGGGGGTTTTGCACAAGAGTTATTCCTCTTTCTACGTGGAATAACTCCTTTTTGTGCAAGAGCTCTTGCACAAAAAGGTGTGTGTGGATGGGGAACTGCCTCTTTTTGCGCAAAAAAACCCCTGTCGAAAAAGTCACAGGGGCCTTGGTGGCCATTCTCTGAATACCTATCAGTGCTTTCTTTTGAGACAGCATCCATGCAGTCTGGATGCTCTCGTACACTAAAGTGCATTGCTTTTTCGATGCGCTTTTGCAGTGTGGATGCTCTCTTGCGCAAGAATCTTCTGCAAAAAGCTTCTTGCGCAAGAAGCCTGTCATCTAGACATAGCCTATGGTATGTGTTAACTGGAGCGGTGTATGTAAGACCCATGAGGTAACTCTCCCACTGTACTCAACACTGGTGGGCCTCAGCTGGTGTCTCATGTCTCATTTGGGCACCACTGTTTAAGAAAGATGTTGACAAATGGGAGAAAATCAAGAGGAGAGCAACAAAGATGCTAAAAGGTCTAGAAAACCTGACTTGTGAGGAAAAGTCTGAAAAACTGGGCATGTTTAGTCCTGAGAAAAGAAGACTGAGAAGGAAACTTATAAAAGGCTTCAATGTTAAGGCTGTTATAAAAAGGACAGTGGTCAATTATTCTCCAGGTCCACAGAGGACTAGATGTAAATGGCTTAATCTGAAGTAAGGGAGATTTAGATTCGATAGTAGTAAAAAAACTTTCTAGCTCTAAGAACAGTACACATTGGTATAGGCTTCTAAGGGAAGTTGTAGAATCCCTGTCAGAGGTTTTTCAGGATAGGTTAAACTAGTGGTCCCCAGACTGTGGGTCATAGAGGAACATCGGACTGGGGGCACGGTGGGGCTCAGATCAACTCCCCTGGGAGAGAGCACCACTCACTCTCTTCTGCCTCCAGCTCCACTCTAGTCCCAGCCCTGGGCCCCCACTCTGCACCACCAGCTCCTGTTTTCAGCTCCCAGCCCTTCACCCACTCGTGACTTCCTTCCAGCTCAGGGGGCTGCAGACACAATCCATTACTGGTGAGGGGGCATGAAAGAAAAAAGGTATCAGGCAGTACTGGGTTAGACAAACACCCATCAGAGCACTAGGTTTCATTGGCACTTCCTCAGCACTGGTGGCTCGACTAGAGGAAATCTTGAAGTCTCTTCTAGATGTACACATCTATGATAATATGCAATCAGAGCAGCAATCTGAAAATCTAGGCCTGAGCCTCCCTTTGCCTCCATCAGTTCACCTGTGAAACAGGAAATGATAGGATCTTTCTCCTTTGGGCCTATTGCAACCACGTAGCAACAGCTATGTCACAGATCATCAATGAAAAGTGCAATGTGAGTATGAGATATCAACAAGTGATTTGCGTAAGGTCATACAGAAAAGTTGGGGGAGAGTCAGGAATGGAACCCAAGATTGCATACCACCAGCCCTTTTATCTAACCATTATAAACACTGCCTGACTTTAAAACAAAAACAACCTTTATCATGATAAAATAGGTTTTGAAAAATTAAGTAGTCCACGGTGAAAAACGAAAGCTGGGAGGTTTTGTTGCTGTTACACAGACTTCGGATCCCCTGCAGTTTCCCTGATCAGGTCTAGAGATGAATTTAGCATTAGCACTGCATATTAGGGTGTAGTGACAGTAAAATGCAAAAGCTGCAAATGAATGTGCTTAAAAGGCTTTTAAAGAAAAATTTGTGTCACCTTGACCTGCGCAGAACAGCACTGTATCTGAATACCTGAATTAGATTTGAGTTGGCTCCTCCAGCTGTGATAATATTACAATGTACTGTAGAGATAAATCTAAAAATCTTAAATCAAATCTGTATGTTTACTACTCAAGTAGCTCTATCAAATGTACAGTATAAAATTTTAATATTTCAGCAAGACAAGTAATATAACTTGTCTAGACGCTGGGAGAAATTTTGAGACAAAAATTATTTTAAACGCTAAAGCAAATAATGCAGACTTTACCTTACATCCCCACCAGATTGTGGAATGTCATTTACTTTAAATTTGCAGTCAGACATCACATAGACAGAGAAATTGCCTGTAAGAAAAATAGGCTGACACTTACCATTGCATTCCAATGGGACTATGGAGTGATGTCAGCTATCTTTCTGTTTCACCCAGACAACTTCCTACAAATCAATAAAAACAAGGTTTATTGGTGCGTTTGCTTTATCATACTTGAGCCACTTTCATTGTCCTAGTGACAAAGTCTGCACAAATTGAATCATTAAACACAGTAATTGTTTCAAATACATTTTAGAGAGGCATATAAGGAATGAACGAGCATAAAAGATTATTTGCTGCACTATTGATGGCTGCAGAACTTAGGTTTGTAACATTTTGCTGTGTCTATATTTTATTTTTTCATTCAGAAGGAGGGCAGGGGAAAATTCAGTAAGTGGGACCAAGAGTTGCCCTCAAATTCAGACCAGCTAAGCTTCTAGCATGTCCCTGAGAGAATGTTATGTAACGAGCTTCTCCACAGCTTCGCACACAGAGTGTCAAACTTATTTTTAAACTATTTTTTTAAAAATAGATCAGTTCAGAAAAATCACACTCTGGAGTCAGAGTTTAAGGGCTGTTGCCACCCTGGGGTGTGAACAATTCCTTTCTGGGTGTCTCTCAATTCCTTATGCAAGTGTCTTTCAAACTGTAGACTCATTTCACCCAGGCGCTCTCTCAACCTTTCTATCTCTTCACTTTTGTGCTTTGCAATTTACACGCCACCCACGTTTAAAGTGGGATTGACACGTTCAAGTCAGCTCTTTTAGCCCCTGGATTTCAAACGGCATCAATCCCATTTAATTTCTGTGCCGAGGATCTCAGCCTCGTGTGCATGCACACTCAGCTCTCCCAGTGCAAAGAATGCAGAGCCAAGCCTTTAAAATCCAGCCCCTTTGTACATTTATCAGATCTCTACTTTTCTTTGTGTCTTGGGTTATTTAACCCTCTTAGGGACGGAGCTGGGTGACCTAATGAGCAAGACCCTGGCCTCTCAGTTCTCACACTGCAAAGCAGGCACAGTTGCTATGTGAACTGAGTTGCCTGCCTTTCAGTGGAAGGCCTAGCAAGAAAGTGTGGTTCACAAAACTATCTTGCATTATTCAGCAAAACGTGGTGTGACTAGCATCCTCTGTGCTGGAGAGGCCCTTGACTAAGCTAGCATGTAAATTACATTGTTTGCCCTGGATGTAGGTGACCTATGCTGATCAGGGTTCAGGTCATTGGCAGGGCAGAGCTGCAAAAGCTCATAAAAGTCCCACATGCTCTGAAGCTGACGTGGAGATAAATATGGGACTTCACTGGACAAAGGCATTAGCTCTTTTGTCTTAACAAGCAGCATTCGAGAGGGGTGGGTCGGGGAAAGAAGCTGGCTGCATTGACAGAGAAGTCAGTCTTACTGCAACAACACAAACATTGGCTTGTCTAAAGATGCCTGAAAGTTTCACATGGTAAACGCTGCCCTCTTCCTTTTAGCAGATTTTTTATGTAAATCAGAGGTAGCATTTTTTTACTTTGATGTATATTTTATACTTACTTTGCTTAAAATGAAACTTGCTCAAATTTCTGGGTATAATTTGCTTCCGGCCCAGCAGTATCAGATTTTTATACATGACACAGAGAATTACATCTAGAAGGCAACAATACGCATGTACAGAATATTATGAGAATGTACAAGCGCATCTACCACTGCCATGTTTTTGCTGGATCGGTTCTTGAGATGCATGGATGTCTATCAACTACCTTCACTCAGTGCCATTCACAGTCATTACATTCACATTTGTATCATGGTCTAGGTACCAGAAAGCACATGACAGACAAATACAGCAGCCAAAACTTTCTGCCTAAAGCATCAGACACCTGTGCACAGAATGCTCACAAGCCTCAGTGGTAGTTCTCTGTGCATTTAAGTTGCAGCCTCAGTCCCTGTTTGCCTGCAAGCTGAAATGCATGGAAGTGGTTGGAAGAAACTGGTCTTTATTTCCTAAGCCCAGTCCTATTGTAAACGGCAGAGTTCCAGGGGCTACTATTGTTTCCTTTGCATAACAGCAATAAGAAGATACCAAACACGCATTGCTAGGTCCCAAATTATCGTGTTTTCTAAAGAGGCCCAAATATGCAAGGCCTACCTACAAACATAACTGCAGCTATAATTGGGTTTATAGGCGCTTTTACAACATATTGACACTAGAGGGCTCACAACTTATTTAAAGAAATAGTACCATGGTCATACATAATAGATTCAGTGTCCTAGTTATAATTAAAGGGGCACTGTCATGGAGGAGTAACTGAAAAATGTTGAACAATTTATTTTATTGAAATGAAATTTTCTCAGAGAAAGTTCTATTTTAATGGAATTTTCCATTGGAAGAACTGAAACAAAACATTGCAGGAGGTACTGTGGAGACTCAGACACAGCAAGAAGCTATGGTACTTCAGGGGAGATGTAGTCTGGCAAAGGAGCCCCTGTGAGAAAATGGGGCTGCGAGGAACATGGAACTACAAATCCCATGGTGCACTATGGTGGTTCAGGCAGCCACATGGATTAACATCACATTAACAACATGATGGTTCAACATGGTGTTTCACATTTGTAGGACCTTTTTGTTCCATGAATCGTTTTGAGATTGACTTTTTTGTCCAGACTTAAGATACAAGCAAATATTTAAAAGATCAGAATTTTCCACAGAATGGAAATTCTCTCCTTTCTTTTTTTTATCTTAGCTCTACTGGCATGTCCTTTAGGATTTTGTGCTTAAAACGACATAATTTACAAAATATTACAGACACATTTTAAATAATGTTTTTTAAAAAATCAGATAAGGCCATTTTGCTTTTTGTGTGTGTTGTGTTGTGAGGCAAGCATGTCCCTGAGCTATTTATAATTTGAAAATTATAGCCCTGCTTTAGTGGCTCATGTTTTATTAAATGACTTCCAGGAAGGAGGTGCTGTCACACGATTATGTCTAGGAATTTAGAGAATCCTGCAGCAAGGAAGTGCTTGATGAGAGAGAATAGATTATATGGGTGGGGAGAAGGGAGGAATCTCTCTGTTTATGTTTACATACAGAACAAATCAGCACTAAAAAGCCCAATACCAAACAAAAACAAACAACCAGTACTCCAACCTGAAGCTTTCAAAACCAAAATAATGAATTCTAAATTCTTATTATTCTGGGAGGTTTTCAGCTTTTCTCCAGAACAAGGTGGGTGAAAGAAAAGAAAAGAAAAGAAAAGAAAAGAAAAGAAAAGAAAAGAAAAGAAAAGAAAAGAAAAGAAAAGAAAAGAAAAGAAAAGAAAAGAAAAGAAAAGAAAAGAAAAGAAAAGAAAGATCAGTTTCCAGCATATTCATTTATATTCAGACAATGGGGCTTTAAGATTTTTCATCCTGTTTGGGTCAAACACTTGGGTCATGAGATCGTGGTTCATGATGGAAGCTTCTGGACATGCCAGTGTATACCGAGTGAATGAATGAATGAATGAATCAATCAATCAATCAAAAAACACATATCACAAGATGCTCAATAGAACTGAGAGAAAGTGTGAAATCAAATGTGTCTTTTCATTGTCCAAACGGTAAAATTTACACATTTTTAAAAATCAGAATTAAAATTCAAAGCCAATTAGCTTTAACTTTTATAAACCTTTTAAATATAACAACAGTTACTGGTATTATAATGGTTATTATAAGGTTCTTCATTAAAAAAAATGGCATTTAACCTTGAAGATGCCTGTGAAGGGCCATTGCTTGTTCTGAGTGGGTACCACATCCTCAAGCAGTCTGGGAAATCCACGTGAATTTCAGCAGGAATGGAAGAGGTTTGGATTTGTGCAATATTGAACGCTCATGGAAAATGCAGTGGACCTAAGGACTCCTGAAGTGGGTGAGGGCATTTCACAAAACCTTACCATTTTCACCTGTTCACCATGTCTTCAGGGCTCCCTTGGAAACCACTTTTCTCTGATATCCCCGGTGGCTAGTGTCCTGGGACTATCTTTAAGGGGTTTTCAGTTTGCAAAGGCTTTTAGATACCACAGAGTTGGGCACATTGGAAGGACATTAATTTATATGTGCTTGAGAGACATTTGCCCAAGGAACTGGTCACACTTGGATTTGATTTGAAGTCATGAACCAGAATTGACCACAAGAAACTCGTTGCCACCAAAATGGTTTGGCTGAATTTAGGTTTGCAAATGGGAACTGTCAATAGGGTAAAGTTCATTTCACATATTCAAAGTTGTTACAACAAACCATCCTTTATAAAGATAAGGGGGACCATAAATAAAGGAATGAAACTGACCTCTCTAAACTTCGGCTGGTCAAGCAAATTCAAATCTGCTATTCTTCACCCTGTGTGGTGTGGCTTCCTGATCTGCATAGGCATATACAGGGTTGATTTTGATCAGTTCTGTCTTTGTAACTGAAAATCCTGACCATTTATTAAGAATTGTATTGTGAGATACTGAGGCCAGGTGCCACTGAAAGGGAGAAAGTTGACCTACAAAACACAACTCCAGCTATGTGAATAGTGTAGCTTGAATCAAGGTACCTTAGGCCAAGTTTCTATAGTATCTCCACTGAAGAAGATAGATGGGAACGTCTTACTCCTTGGCTATGTCTAGACTGGCCCCTAATTCCGGAAGAGGCATGCAAAGCAGGTAAGTCAGAATAGGGAAATCCCGCGGGGGATTTAAATATCCCCCGCGGGATTTAAATAAACATGTCCGCCGCTTTTTTTCCGGCTTGGGGAAAAAGCCGGAAAAAAGCATCTAGACTGGCGCGATCCTCCGGAATAAAGCCCTTTTCCGGAGGATCTCTTATTCCTACCTGAAATAAACATGTCCACCGCTTTTTTTTCGGCTTGGGGAAAAGCCGGAAAAAAGCATCTAGACTGGCATGATCCTCCAGAATAAAGCCCTTTTCCGGAGGATCTCTTATTCCTACCTGAAAGTAGGAATAAGAGATCCTCCGGAAAAGGGCTTTATTCCGGAGGATCGTGCCAGTCTAGACGCTTTTTTCCGGCTTTTCCCCAAGCCGAAAAAAAAGCGGCGGACATGTTTATTTAAATCCCGCGGGGGATATTTAAATCCCCCATGGGATTTCCCAATTCTGACTTACCTGCTTTGCATGCCTCTTCCGGAATTAGGGGCCAGTCTAGACGTAGCCCTTATGACTCAGTGAGTATTAGAGTGAAAGGGTGCACCATCAGCGGTTGATATAGCAGATCTTTATTAGACCCGCTAAATTGAGCCCTGGAAGATCAATTTCCACAGTACTGATTTCACGATAAGTGGAGACCATCCCTGAGTATTGACTAGAAGTGTCTATTAACTTGTTTTTAGATTTTTTAGATGTGTAAAATGTTTAAAAATATTGTCTCTCTAAAGCAAATCAGACCATGTTCATTTGAGTTTCTTTTCCTCTGGAAAAACTCAACAGTAAGGTTTGAGAGATATAGGTAGCTGGACAAAATGATGGGCCTCATTCCAATCTCCCACTGATGTAAATCTAGAGAAACTTCACAGCAGTCAAGGAAGTTACATTGGTGTAAAATGGATTTAAAGGAAAGATGAAACAGTTCCAAAGTGTCTATCAGCTTCTCCCCTGTGTGTTGGCAGAGTAACATGGATTATAGCAGACCTAGAGCCAAAATTGTTCTTGCTTTCCAAGGAGATCAGATCTATACATCTTCATCAAGGTAATACCTGGCCAATTAGCTGGTTGATCCTTTAAGTTGAATGCCTTTTCGTAGTACAAAATGGCACCCGAGGAAGAATTAAACCTCATTATTTATGACACATAGTAAATGGTCCACTTCAGTATTATTCATGTTTCTCATCCCTCTGGATTTTATGGGCATCTTTAAACGGCCAAGTTCTGGAATAATGTGAAATTGCGCCCTCAACTGGCACCTGGATAAAGACACAGGAAGTGACAGTGCACCTGGATCAAGACACAGGAAGTGACAGTGCCTGCCCCAAACAGCTTGCAGTGTACCTGGCCAATACAGATAATATAGCAGAACAACATCAAGGCATGAAGAGAATCCTGATGCCCAGAGCCCTACCCACCAAACTTTTCTGCTGCATATCCTGCAAACGTGGGTTCACTAATGTGATCAGGAGGGCTGAGTCACATGAGCCTGATCCTGGCTACCACCAACCTCATACTTAACTCCCACGGTCTATTATTACCATCCGTGGCATAAAATAGCTGGCTGCGAATAGGACCCTTTCAGAGACAAGGAGCTGGTGTTTAGAATCACACGGGCCACACCCCAGGAGACTTCTGCCCATCCCCAGAATGCCTGTCTGCACCTCCCAGGACTGTGGTCACTCCGTGGGGATACCCATCCCTGCAGTTCCCCTTTGAGTGTCAGTTTCCTGGTGGGCCTATGAGCATCAAGAGATGAGATTTTTTTTTTTTTTACTCTGCTTGGCTCTGAATAAAGCACAATTCACACGCATTTCCTGTAAACAACAGGCATGAAGCTTCCACTTGAACAGCTTGAACCCAATATAATTATTTCCTTCTTTGCCAGGTAGCTGATCAGGGCCAGACTGAAACTGGCTGTTGGAGTAACCTGGATCCCATTACCCTGCCCTTGGAAAGGCCAGGTTAGGTTCATGTCTGGCCATGTGCACCCACAGTCATGGTAATTGTGTGAACAAATGCACCTATCCCCATTGCATGTATTGGCCTGATGATCGGGTGTTGTTTCGCTGAAATGTTTCCCAGCAAAATGAGAACATCTCACAGGGAAATGCCCTTGGATATGCTCCGACAGATGTTTATCTATTTAAAGGCACAAAATGGTGAGTGTTCCACTTTCCCATTGTTAATTGTCAGGCTGGAGTAGCATTGGGTGGCATCCCCCTCCCTTTCCCCCCATGTCTGTGCAGGGGCCTGCCAGCAATGCAAATTATATGGTTCTGCTGTGGAGTGACAAAGGATTCCCGCTGGCCATGAAAGAAATGCATATCCCTGTCTGTTTTACAGGGAGTTTTCTTCCACCACATCAGGGAGCATGTGTCTTAGGGGTGTGGGGCAGAGATATACACCAGCCACTGCCACGCCATCCTTGTGCAGACAGCGCTATGAACAGTAGACACTGCTACATCCCTGGAGCTGCAATAGCCAGAGCGGGTCCATGGCCACGCCACAGCTGGGATGAGGGGAGAATGTTGTTCCTGTTATGCTAAGTCAATTGACTTCAACACTCTGTGTGTGTAATAAAATCACCTAAATCAGTGTTTCTTACACTGTGTTCCAGGGCACACTGTGTTCCGGGGCACACTGATATGCCATGAGGCAGTTGGAGGTGTTCCGCGGAGAACAACAGAATGGCTGCCCTTAAAGGGGCAGGAGACCTTTATTTTTGCTCAATAACTTCCCCGCCCCCCCCCCCAAACATTTTTTTTTCTCTCAACAAAAAATCTTTGGTGTTGTTTGGTGTACTTCGGTCTTAAAAAGTTTAAGAAACACTGACCTAGATTCAAGATAGTGTTGGTCATTTTCTTTCCTCACCCGGAGTATCTCCAAAGCACAATCTGACTTGAAACACGGGTCTAGATACATGGACATCTAAACCTAGCATTTTAAATGCTCATGGTGCAAATGAATTTGCCTGTTGATTGCTGGGGAGGGGGGAGGCAGAATCATGTTGGCCCTGCTGTATCATATGCCATCTGTCTTTGTGGAGCGTTGCTCTGAGATCAGAATGCCTCTGCTTTGTGCATCTACAAATAACAGACTTATTACCAGGTATGTTTGCACTAATGTAGACTGTGATGAGTGGGAGGCTTGTTTAACCCATACTTTTCTAATCTGCCAGCTTTGTTTAATGTTCCCTTCCCCGTGCTAGTGTCATACCTGAACATTCGGTAGATGCAATTGCCATAGCTACGGAGACTTTGACAACAATGAATTAATGGCTGCAATTAGAGAGTGCATCTTGTTATGCCATACAGTTACTTCATCAGATTCCACTAACAGGGTTCTACTGGGTTGAAAGTTTGAGACAGATTTCTGGGGAGTTAACTGTGTGGATTTATACCATGGGAAATGGTGAATACTGGGAGAACTGGTAAACATGTAATTGGCTAAAGCCTTCAAAATGCAACAACTGTGCATTTTTCTGAGGCTACTGATAAAAGATATTTCAGATCTGCCAATAAGGTTCTTACAGCAGTCAGCATAAGGCCTCAAAACACAGTCTGTTCTTCTGGGCCCTGGCCTGTTCCCACTGAAATCAACAGGAATTTAGCTGCTGACTTCAATGGGAACAGGATCAGCCCTTGAATAAACACTGGGCTAAATCGTACACAATTTACTAATTCCTGACTCAGACAAAATTCCTATGAAAGAACTCAGTAAAAAAAACACAAAAAAACCCCAGACTGTTGTAATTAGAGAGGGACTGGGTGCTACTGCAGCAGTAGTAGTAATAAAACATTCATTATTAACATCCAGATTATTATAAATGTCGGAACTGATGAGGAGACTTCCTTGAGACTACTGCTGTGTTTAAAATTAAACACATACTTAAGCCCTTTGCTGATTCAGAGCCTTCATTTCTGATAGATTACGACTCTAGGTAGGTAGCTGTGTTTGATATCTTCCTTCCTATATTATTTTTGGAGGAGCTGAAGGAAGATATCAATCATATAAAAACAAGTAAATAAATTCCTGTCTTAGTCATGCAGAACAAATATCTGCTTCCAGTTTGTGAGCAACTTGCAAATCAAACGCACAAACTGAGATGACCTTTTTTGTTCAAGAAAGCACCTTGGCAGCTCAGCAGAAGTAAAAGGGGTTGTAAATGCAGGGAAAAAGAACTCTGTCTTGAGCCAGAAACTCATTTGATTAGGTGACCCTAAAGATTAGATGCTAATTAAAACTAAAGATGTATTGGGGGGCGGCAGGTGCCTTCAACAATAGCAAGCATCCCCTCACGTCTCAAGTTTGTGTCAAGAGCACAGGCTTTGTCAGGATGAGAGATTTGATTTGTGTTTGCTCAGGAAAGTGCTTTGATAGCTTAGCGAATAGGAGTTTGTATTTGAGGAAAGCTTGGATCAGATAACAGCCAAGAAGATCGCATTAAAATGCTGGAACTGAACCAGCACCAACAAGCGAAGAAACAGGTTGTTGAACATCTTACTTTAGAATATTTGCTGAGCTACATTTTTTTCTAGCACCTACCTTGTAAAGAGTGAAATTTGTTGTGCCAGAACTGGATGTTCTAGACAGTATACATTTGTCTCCCAAAGTCAATCTTTCGCAGTCCATTTTCTCTGCAGTCATTCGTTTGTTAGTCTTATTTATCTTTATCACATGCTCCCCTACTTCCTTGTGGTTGCTATTCTTCCCATCTAGCAATTACTTTGGATGAGTGCTGGTCAGAAACAGAGTGGGGAGAGGTTCTGTTGAAAGTTTAAACTGAAAGAAACAAAACGTTTTAAGCGAGTTCTGCACTGAGACAATGGAGTTTTCAGTGAAAAACTGAAATTTAATATATTTTCGTCAAAAAACAAAATATTTTGATTTTTAAAATCTCATGGGAGGTAGTGTATGAGTGCCTCATGCTCTCATTCTCTACAGGCCAGGTTCTCAAGTGTGACGGGGCCCTGCAACCCCGCACTAAAACCCCACAGCAAAAGCCCTATTCGGGCGACGGGGAAGCGCGCACCGGCATTGTGCTGGGTGTGGCGGCTGCAGCATGGACACTGCGGGAGGGGCGGAGCTACCTGGTGATGTCACGATGACGTCCCCCTCTGGCACCAGGCACGGCGGGAGTTTTAAACGCCACCCCGGGCTGTGTGAGGAGGAGGGGGTGTGGAGGAAGACAAATGGCGGGGATTGGAGCCTTCATCCCCAGAGGACAGGCGAGGGCAAGATCCAGTGGACACGGAAGGCAAGACATCACGGATACCCATGGAGCAACGGGATCCAGAAGGTCGTCCGGAGTGACGAGCAGCTAGCCCGTGGAGGGCCGGGTAAGCCAGCAGCGGGGGAGGGGAGATGGAACAGAGAGGAAGTAGTCCAGGGCGGGGCCATATCAAAACCCCACAGATTGGCAGGTTTCAGCCAGACACCCCTGTCAGGTGGACCCGGACCAAAACCAGTCCGTGTCCTTCAGGGCCCTGGGCTGGGACCTGGAAGCGAGGGTGGGCCCGGGCCCCCCTCTCCTCTCTCTACCCTTCTTCCCCTCTCGGAGAAGCTAAGAAAGAAACGCCCGAGAAAGCAACCAAAGGGCATTTTAGATATGTGCCGCCGGGAACTGGCAGGAAAAGCATGTCATAGGGGGCAACAATAAGGGTGCGGAACAAGGGGGCACCAGACCCTTCCGCCCACGCTCAGACGTCCCACACAATCCCCAGAAGGGGTAAAGCCCAGACTGTGTGGGCGCTGTCGGAGGACAGTGACCCGAATAGAATAGCGCCGCCGTCGCCGAAGCCAATTCCCAAAATCGATGTCAGGCAGTGCTATAAGGGAGTCGGAATCTCTACACCAAGTTTGACTGCAACTTTGGTTGCCCTGGTGGCTACAGGAGCACCTGTGCATCATGGGAGAAAAAAGTTCAGCTGGGGAACCTGCCCCATAAAAAAGAATGGGCGCATGATGCAATCCAAGCTATATGAAGGCATTGGAATCAGCTTTTGGCTGAATATATATAGAGATATGCTGTTCAGCTTTTGGAGATCAACATTTCTGTGGAACTCAGTTATTATGAACTTAGTTGAAGCCCCAATTTTCCACTGAAAAACAGTTGTGATGGGCATTTTTTGACCATCTCCACTTTGGACTTGTTTGTGCCCCTTTCAGCTGGAATTCTGGAAGTGAAGGCTTCAGGTAGCCAAGCAAGATAAGATAAGTACTCAAATGCTATGAGGTCTAGAGGTACCAATCAAATAGCCATGGTGGAAAAGAAAACCGGTGCAAAAGAAAAAAAATGGTAAGCCTCCAGCGTTTGATAATCAAAAGTTATTAACCCTCCTCAAAGAATTGTTGACAGCACTCACTTTTGTCTTTGCCTATGCATTCAGTACTGCTGACATTTAAGGAGATAAACAGCAGAGAAACAAGATGCAGAGGTAAAAGTGAAGCTGTGAGCATGCCACATTTTTGTATTAAATTGGGAGAAAGGAGAGGAGGTATCTTCTTTGTCTTTATCTGCTGTGCTTTGCTGACAGGAGGTATCTTCCAGTCCCCACCATGCCTTCACAGGTTAAGAGCAATAGAACTAATACATTTTCAGCAATTTCATTGTCAGGCAGTGTTTAAATGATCATCTGGCTTAAGCAATGTGCAGAGCATGGTCTAGATATTTATAGTTTAAGCATCATCCCTTACCGCACCTGCATGAACTGCTTTGACACTTTTGTGGTATAAACCTACTTAGGTTGCAGATTTTCCTTAGTCACCCTCCCCTCCATCAGATAACAAATCTGGCATGTGAAGTGTACTGAGGCCAAAATGTGTCCCCAAACAGTGTGAATATCCACTACGATATTCTTCCAGCAGGCAGGGGTTTAGAGAGGCTTTCCAAAGAAACGGCAGGGAGGGTAAAAATAGATTCCACAAACTGAGAACCAGATTTCACCTACTTTTATCCTCACTAAGGGTCCATCTTAATCAGTGGATATACGCAGGTATAAATGAATGTCAGGGTGTGCGCTCCCCACCATGCCCCAGTGACCCACTGACTATCTTCATCTAGCCCATCTCCGGGCAAGCTACAGTCTGTACGGGCTGCTCATTACCGGCACTGGGGTATATCAGTTGCCCTGCTTACCTGGGCTGCATTGCTACCACCCTCCAAGCCCCGGGCCTGGCCTCAGGCCCCCCCCAGCCAGGGAGTGCCTTAGCTGGCACTCTCCTAGTCTGGCCTGGCTGCCCCAATACGATCCTCCCTCCTGGGAGCCTCCTGCTTCCTCTGCTGCCAGCTCTTCACTGCTCCCCTCCAAAGCAAACTGTGCTTCTTTATATATCCCCCAGCTGGGCTCTCATTAGCCCTAGCAGCCTCAGCTGGGTCTTTGCTTCCAGCCCCTGCTCCGGGCCTGAGTTTTGCCCTCAAAGGGCCAGTGCAGGGCAGGCGCCCTGTCACAATGAGGGCCCATTTGAAATCATGGGAAGGTGGGCCAAAGAGTCTCAAGAAATGATGGGTGAATCTCAGAAAGTTTGTCAGTTCCATCTGGCTGATCATTCAAATATGAGTCAGTGTTGCTAGATGTTGGTTGGAGCAGGTGCTAGGAGTCAGAAGATCTGGGTGCATTTCCCAGTTCTGCACTAACCCTGTGTGATGGCAAGTTGCGGTTCCCCCAAATCCTGCGGCCCCGCAGCAGCAAGAACAGACTCTGCCAGTCGTAGTATAGAGAGGGGTTTATTGTTCCTTCAGGATACAGCACAGCACATATGTGATGTGGCTCCAGGGGCCAGGGCCAGGATGCCTCAGACCCTAGGGCTAGGGGTCCATCACCCCTAGGCCCCAGCTTAGCCTCCTCATGCTTCCCAGACAACAACCGCCTCCCTCCCAGGCCCTGCTCCCCAGCCAGGTATTGGTCTCCACCCTCCTCCCTTTGTCTCTCTCCCTAGGAGGCTGAGCCTAGGGCTACATCTACACTGGCATGATTTTCCGGAAATGCTTTTAACAGAAAAGTTTTCCGTTAAAAGTATTTTTGGAAAAGTGCATCTAGATTGGCAGGACGCTTTTCCGCAAAAGCACTTTTTGCGGAAAAGCGTCCGTGGATAATCTAGACGCGCTTTTCTGCAAAAAAGCCCCGATCGCCATTTTTGCAATTGGGACTTTTTTGTGGAAAACATCTCTGCTGTCTACACTGGCCCTTTTGTGCAAAAGTTTTTCGGAAAAAGACTTTTGCCCGAACGGGAGCAGCATAGTATTTCCGCAAAAGCACTGACAATCTTACATGAGATCGTCAGTGCTTTTGCGGAAATTCAAGCGGCCAGTGTAGACAGCTGGCAAGTTTCTCCGCAAAAGCAGATGATTGTGCGGAAAAACTTGCCAGTCTAGACACAGCCCAGGTGTCTGGGTTAATACACATTAGGAAGAGTCAGTGAGAATCTCACATCACAGCACAGGGGACACCGGGTTACAGAGCAGACAGCACCCCCACTACGCCACACCCTGAGCAAATCACTTCAAATGCCATGGCTTACTTTCCTTCTAATCTGTAAATGGGGCAAAGTATTTTGGATCTGAGTAATGTGCTGAAGTAAACGTGAGCTTTTCCACTGACCTCAGTGGTCTCAAACTGTTCGGACAAAAGAGATAATACAAGTGCAAAATATTTTTTATTATTATCCAAAACACTTTGGTTTGTAAAATGAGACAGAAATATTGAAAGAATACACTTTCCCATGAAACCTCCAATCCTTGGGCTACAAAAGCTATTCTATTTTAAAGCATGCAGATAAATCCCAAGCCTGAAAACTCATCCCTAAATTTTTTCTTTTGTAACTGAAAACACATAATTATGCATATCCCAGTCCTACCTCATACTCCTCGGTGAAGTCGACAACTTCTGTTCTGTTCTGTTATTGGGTACAGGGCAGGGTGTGTTGAAATCTTCCCTCATAGGATGAACTTTTATAAATATATACTTTGGCTAAGGATCCTGCTAGGTCGGTAGTTTGCCATATAATCTCTTAGGCTGTGTCCAGACTCAGGGTTTTTTTCGGGAAAAGTAGCCTTTTCCCGCAAAAACTTCCCCTGCGTCCAGACTCAAGCCGCGTTCTTTCGAAATTATTTCGAAAGAACGCGGCTTTTCTTTCGATGGCGGTAAACCTCGTTTCACGAGGAAGAACGCCTTCCTTCGAAAGTTCCTCTTTCGAAGGAAGGCGTTCTTCAATGTAAAGAGGCCATCTTCGAAAGAGAGCATCCAGACTCGCTGGGTGCTCTCTTTCGAAAAAGCGGATTTTTCTTTCGAAAGATCCGCCTGCAGTCTAGACGCGATCTTTCGAAAGATGCTCTTTCGAAAGATGCTTTCGAAAGAGTATCTTTCGAAAGAAGCCTGCAGTCTAGACATAGCCCTAATCTGCACATACTGTGGCTAACACTTTTTTGACCACTGCTGTGTTTTGGTTTTGCTGTTAGTAAATTATCAAAAACATAATACCTACTTCCCAAATTGACAACAAAAGGTACACATTAAAAAGGAAAAGGGCCAGATTTTTAGCTGGTGTAAATTGACAGAAATTCATGAAAGTCAAGGAACTTGACGTCTGCCAATTGTACAGAAGAATAATGTGCAGGAAGCACAGTAAATGCTGCAGAATTAAGGATTACTCAGCTGAGAAATAGTTACAGTGTCAGGTTGCTATAATTTAGATAGAAGTGTACATTATAAGTTTACAAACTTTTTTTCACATTTTATCTAGTCGTTGCATCATTCATGGACACAAAACTGAGCAACAAAAACAATGATGTGTGTTTAGTTTTGAAGCACAGTGTGTCAGAACTGAATACTGAACAAGATATTATCCAATACTAGATAGTTTCCAATCAAGGTTAAGCCAAACATCCACACAACTTTAATCTACAAAGTTGCTTTCTAGAATTAGCTTTAGAATTCTTTGTCATCTTCATTTGGCTTTACTACTTCCTTCAGAATGTTGGAACATCTTGAAACTGAATGCTTTGCCATCTGGAACTTATACCAGCTGAGAAATTTGGTCATATTACTGCCAGGCAAAATGATCAGGGATGCAAAATGTCAAGGATACAAGAGTATCAAATGAAAGATTTATTTAAAAAAATCACACCACAAAAAATTCCATCATCTCAACATTAAAACACACATAGATGAGAATCAAGAAAAACAGGGATTGCCAGAGGAACTGACATCTTTAAGGGATTTCTTTAAGGAAATTGTGGTGCGGTATTTAAAGGTGCTTGAGTAAATTCAACACCCAAGCCCCACTAGCTCCTTTGAAAATTCCAATATATCATAATACCTATTACTTGTGTAGCTCTTGTCATTTGCAGAACCCATAATACTTTACCTGGAAGCAAATTTTATCATCAGTTCTATTACCTCGCTCACCTTGTTTTTTGTATCCTACAATAACTCTGCAAACAACTTGTAAATTCAGTCTTTTTTTTTAAAGAACTATAAAAATATCAGTGATCTTGATTGGCAAGAAGAAATGGGGGTTTGATTTATCCTTTTGCTTACATTTTCCATAGCAAAATCTATTTAATGAGAGATTTTCTTCATCTGGAAACTCTTTTGTATTTTTATTGCATCAGTTGTGCCATTCATTCCCGCCAACCTTTCTTTCTCCAGACACACAGTTTGTCTAGATTACATGGCTCCATCGACGGAGCCATGTAAAGTAGTTTACCTGAAACAGTCAATGAAACGGGGATTTAAATAATCCCCGCTTCATTAAAATAAAAATGGCCGCCGCACTGTGCCGACAATCAGCTGATTCGGCACAGCATGACAGTCTAGACAGTGTGGTTTCACGAGGCTTACAGGAGTGGTTGACAAAGTCTTCCCTTGTCAACGGATCCATGTCTAGACTGCCGCGCTGTGCCGGATCAGCTGATGGTCAGCACAGCGTGGCGGCCATTTTTATTTTAATGAAGTAGGGATTATTTAAATCCCTGCTTCATTGACTATGTCGAGTAAACTACTTTACATGGCTCCATTGACGGAGCCATGTAGTCTAGACACACCCACAGTGGAGTTGGTCTTTGGTAGCTTGAGACGATAGATAAGCTACAAACCAGCTAATAAAAGAGATGCTTAAAACATCCAATCTGTTGCCATTTAAAAGATTATATAAATGTGCACAATAATTTTTAATGATAACTTACATTGACACACACAAGATCTAATCCATCAGTATAGCAGTAGCCTTAGAACCTCTGTACAACTTTTTATCATAAAATCAGAGAATACTAAAACTGGAAGGGACCTAGAGAGATCATCAAATCCAGTCCCTTGCTTTCACGGCAGGACCAAGCACTATCTAGATCATCCCTGTTAGGTGTCTGTCTAACCTGCTCTTAAATATCACCAGTGTTGGAGATTCCACAACCTCCCAAGGCAATTTATGCCAGTGCTTAACCAAACTGACAGTTAGGAAGTTTTTATCGATCAGCTTTGGCCACTCTCTTAGTCCACAGGTTGAAATAGCTGATTTAGAGGCTGAACAGCTGTTTCACCCTCTAAAATGGATTTTACTTTCCCAACTGCTGCATATTCAACCCATATGAGGTCTGATCCAGAGTCCACTGAAGTCAATAGGAGTCTTACGTCACTGTCCTTTAGCCCAAATTCTCATGTTTGATGTGAGCAGAGTTGATTTCACCCAGAAATCCACTCCTTATGGGTTTGGCCCCATGGCATAATTATGAATAATCACATCAAATATTTGATCACAGCAGCAGCAGTTCTCCCACATTGTACACTGATTAAATGTTTTATAGGAGCTCTCTCTCACACATGCTTTCTCTATTCTGCACCTGCAATGAATAAATAATAATGAATAGTCTGAATTCTAGCTGAATAGATGTGGCTAAATTCTGTCATCAAATGTGCATTCACAGTTCTGCTTGGTTTCATTAGGAGTCCCACACAAGCCCCCAGCCTCATAAACATTTGCTCTACACAGGAGTTGCAATAGGAAAGCCACAATCATGAATGGCTTACCTCTGCCCACATTTTCATATTTCATTAAACAGCAAAGGAAATTGAAATGCTAAAAACAGCAGGCATTTGTATTTTAGTGTATGGTGTCCTATTTGCACATTTCTCAAATGAGTGCTATGGCCTCTAATTGGATTCGGTGTTTTCTATATGGAGGGATCAAGTTTAATGCAAGCTGAAAACTAATCATGTTTAATTAGGTTGTTCTATTAGAGAACAGCCAAGAACATTAAAGAATTGCTTATCAGACTTGAGAAACTTACAAAAGCAGTGTTATAAAATACAAAACTGTTATGGCTTAGATGTGAAAAAGTCAACCGTCTGAGGCTTGAATGATGTCGCGAACATGATAATTATATCGACATGATTCTCCTCCAAAAGAACTAGCCCTTAATGGCCCCTCTTCTATGTGATTCTACTTGTTCTATTTGCTGTAATTTCTATGCATTGGATAATCTTGCTTACGGTAGTTTCCTTTTAAGTTTCAAAGACTGCCATTGATAAAGTAACATTATTATTCGAGCAATGCAAACAAATCAGAAAAAAATCTCATCAAGCTGACTCAAGACTTCAGTCAGAGGTACAACTCAACAGAAATTAGAGGCACAAGAATTCAGCTCACCATCCTAATAGTCATAGATGTAATAGATGCATGTGTCATGTAGCCTGGTTTATTTAATATCCACCCCAACATTTTTCAATAGCCTGCTTAGAGATCATTCATCTAGTGCAAATTTAATTCACTTTCTGACAAAGCTCAAATGATGACACAGCCATTTGTACTGAAAAAAAAATACCCACCCACCTACTTCATGGTAGGTATACTAGATTCACTGATATTTATACTGACAAGTATTTCCATTTCAATGAGTTCATGCCATGATTTATACTATGTATTTATGCTTAGTATTAGATACTTGGGGAATGTATAGCATGGATGAGAGAATATGGACATAGATTCAATGAAGGATATGCTTAGATGAGAAAATGTAACAGCAGAGTATAATTTAAGAATAAACGTAGGCATTCTATGGAACTCCAAGTAATGTAAAGCATGGTTCCTTCATATATACACCACTAAAATTGTCTTCTTTGTAAGTATGTATGGCGCTAGCACAATGGTAATCCAAAGTAACATTAGATACTGAAAACTGGCTTCCCATGTCAGTGCTTCCCTAAACATGCATATGTTAAGCTGTTTCATGCATTCAGCTGTTTTCATAAAATCCAATTGTGATTTACATTGTTTTTTGTGGGTTTTTTTTGGCTACAAGTTTGTTGGTGAGTTAAGCCCAGCTTCTAGATCTGTGCTATTACATTTGATTATATAGACTGAATAATAGCCTTCCTCTGTCCCAATTATATTGATATGAATAAGTGTTTGAGAATAATTTGGGGATACTCATCATGCATCTGCTTTAGCACATGGAACAATACTTGTGGCAGCAGAAGTAGCCGTGTCTATCTCACCACATCATTGCCAGCTCCTCATTGATCCTGCTCTTAATCTGAATATATTCATCTGCTTTCCCCGTCTCCTCTTTTTTCTTTCCTGTTTTCTGTTTTCTGTGTCCAGTTGTGTGAAACAGCTGAGTTTCATTTTGCAAACATGTCTTGCTCCCAAGTAGTTGATTTTTCCCACCCCCACCTTAGTATAACTTTTCGGCTGTGTCTAGACTGGCCAGTTTTTCTGGAAAATCAGCCCCTTTTCTGGAAAAACTTGCTAGCTGTCTACACTGGCTGCTTGAATTTCCACAAAAGCACTGACTTCCTACTGTAAGAAATCAGTGCTTCTTGCAGAAATACTATTCTGCTCCCATTCAGGCAAAAGTCCCTTTCGTACAAAGCTTTTGCGCAAAAGGGCCAGTGTAGACAGCTCAGATTTGTTTTCCGCAAAAAAGCCCCGATCGCGAAAATGGCGATCGGGGCTTTTTTGTGCAAAAGCACGTCTAGATTGGCACGGACACTTTTCTGCAAAAAGTGCTTTTGCAGAAAAGCATCCGTGCCAATCTAGATGCTCTGTTAAAAGCATTTCCGGAAAATCATGCCAATCTAGACGCAGCCTTCCTGTCTGTGTATTACCTACAAAACACTACACACAGGATTAAGCAGCAATTACAAACCAATAGTCTTCCTTTGTTTTACACGATATTCTTCTAAAGATGCATTATTAGAGGCTGCATAGTGGTATATTTGTAGCTCTTCTTCTCATTTTCAGCTTATAATATTACCTTATAAAAGGAATTGAGTAGCACAGCTATAAACTATGCATAAAACCATTCCTACTGAGCAGTGACAGCATGTGCTGTGCATTGCGCTGAACAAAGACGACAGCCTAGTCTCTATCCAAAAGAGCTCGCAATCTCAAGGACCCAGACAGTGTAGTGTAGTCCAAACTTATTGGGTCACATTTTAAAAGAAATGAATGAAATATTGATTGCCCCAAATTTTGTGCACATTTGCATGCCTAATTTACATGTGGAAAGGACCAGTTTGATGAATAGCTGTGTCATTTGTGCAGGTTATCATTACATATGAAAATGAGCACCCATTTTTCTGAAAGTCTATGACCAGAGTAAACCTCAGAGAGACCAGAAAGCTTTCTCAATACATGTTCATACTAGAAGATTTACCCAGCCTTGCTTGGGCCCTTAACTCAATTAATTTTTGTTTTTCTTCATTTAAATCATTGTTCTGGCGTGGGGTGCGGGATGAGGGGTTCAGTAGGCAGGATTATCCCAACCTTTTCTCCCCACAGCAGCTTGCGACCAGGTGAAAAGTGCCTTTCCATGGTTGCTGCCGCTCCAGCAGGCGCAGCAAGGGGAGGGGTGCGTGTCCCCTGGCTGGGGCAGGTCTAGATTCATCTGCCCCCTGTGCTCCCCAGTCAGTGAGGAAAGCAGCAAAGCTATGCACTTTCCCCTTGATCTCTGATGAAGGGGAATAGCCAGCAATGCTCCTGTTCAAATAGGGGGGACTGAAGCCCCCCTCCTTCCTAAAGGGTGCCTGCAGGGTGGAAGGCTTAGGGCTGGGGCAGTCCCGGACATGGAGGCGCACTCTCAGCCAACCCCTTTCAGCTGCCTGATGAGGCTGTCTCTTATTTTGTGTGGCTTTATGCTTCCCCATATGCATGTGGGGGAGGTTTTAGTCACCCCAGCTCCTGCACAGCCAAACCCTGATCTTGCTTTAAGTTATAAGAGGAAGCGGCGTACCACATGTGGTGGTCCTAGCTCTTATGCTTTAGGAGGAGTTCTTAGTCAGACAGATAGACAGACAGACTGCTTGCTCGTCCAAAGTCAAACGCTCTCAAATAGATAGTAGATAACTTTGTTCTTGATGGTTCATTGCTGAAAGTTTTGAGGGAAAGAGTCTATTTTAAAGAACATATTTGAATATAGCAGTGGGGGTTGCTTTGGGAACTAGGGGAAGAGGCCATGCGGAGGCGGCATTTAGGGCAATGTGAAAATGGGAATGATAAAGGGTACATCAGGCAGACGGGTTGGGAGGAGCAGCTGCAAGTAACAGCAGAGATTAAAACTTGGGAAAGCCTTGAAACTGCAGCCAGGAATTTAATGCAGAAAGTGAAGGGAGTAACATGGTCAGAGCAATGGGAGAAGGAGACGATTTTAACAGCCGTGTTCTGAAGAGACCATCTGATCACTTGTTCCCCTCTCTCCTTTTCTGGTGGCTAAATCTGCCTCCCTGTTTTCTTACATACTGTGTGTGAGATGCATGCATATAAGAAAGTTGCGGGGAGGGAGCTACTGTCATTTTCAAGCACTAAATTAACTCTTCAGAAATTAAAAAACCCACAAAGCTGACAAAGCCCACGGCTGTTCAAGTAATATGGGAATTAACATTGATTTAAAGTTCGGTGCCTCATGCAGTACAAGCAATACCCTGTGTCATATTTCCACATTGTACAGTCCATCACAGCTGTCACGACATAATGATCATCCGAGGGCTCTGACCAAGTTTTCTAGATGATTGTCCTGATGAGTTGGATGGATCAGCAATAATTGGTTCCAAGGCAGCCTCTCTCTTCTCCCCGGCCATTACAGAGGATTGGTCTGCTGTCTATAACAGCAAGATGCCCCTGTTCCCTTGCAGAAAGTTGTAGCTGGGATCAGGGATTTCACAGCTCTCTCCTCCTCTTCAGCGTGGCTAAAGAAGCATTTTTGAAAGATTGTCAAAAATTCCACGAGGAGTACAGCTAGTTCGGATTAGAAGCCTAATCCGAACTAGCTACTCCGTGCCGCGTGTAGCCGCGCGGCACGTGGTTCGAACGAGACGGGATTTAAAAATGGCGGCTCCCGGCTTATGCAAATGAAGCCCGGGAAATTCAAATCCCGGGCTTCATTTGCAAGTGCGGTATGCCTACATTACCCTCCTACTTCGAAATAGGAGGGTAGTGTAGACATACCCGGAGAGTTACCACAGTGCTTCCCAGAACCAAGATCACTGAAGGGAAGGGATGAGTAGGCAAATTCATACAGGTTGCAAAAACTTGTGAGAAATGTCACCAGCTGGAAAGGCTCACACATACGAGTTCAAACTGGATTCTTCAGAGACCAACAAAGACAGGAATTTAGCATAAATAGTCTTGGGGTAAACTGACTTTGGGCCTTCTTTCTGATCCTGCGAATAGACAGGGCCACATGTGGCAGGAGAGTGTGCGTATATTGGGAGGGGGGAAGGGATCCTTCTTGGAAAGGGTTAAAAGGCCTTTGGCCAACTGAGGCCATAAGACAGACGGGTGACTTCGGGCAAACTTCTACCGTATATATAGGAAGTTTTATATATTTTCGCTATAATGTTTTCTACCTTAAAAATAAATGGGCTTGCTAATAAAGGAATGCATGGTAATTTACAACCAGTGGCAATTATGCTGGCTTTGAGTCTTGAAAGAGAAAGCAAAGCACAGATTCTGGACTGGTCAGGCAGTCTGGTTTGCTGGAGTATCACAAAGTAGGCATGGAAAAACCCTGGTCAGGAAGGAGAGAGGTATGGGCAGAGCTGTCCCATCCATAGGGCTGGTCCCATCCATAGGGCACAGCATGGCGACCATGTTTATTTTAATGAAGCGGGGATTATTTAAATTCCCGCTTCTTTGCCTATGCCGGGTAAACTAGTTTACATGGCTCTGTCGACGGAGCCATGTAGTCTAGACATACCCCTAGAGACCACAGAGGGGGATAAATTTCCCTGAACTTTACCACAGGTAACTTGATTGCAAATGAGACTACTCTTGTGCTTAAACAACAAGGAATCCTGTAGCACCTTATAGACTAACAGATGTATTGGAGCATAAGCTTTCACAGGCAAAGGCCCACTTTGTCACATGCATCTGACAAAGTGGGTCTTTGCCCACGAAAGCTTATGCTCCAATACATGTGTTAGTCTATAAGGTGCCACAGGATTCCTTGTCGCTTTTGTAGATCCAGACTAACACGGCTACCCCCCTGATACTTGTGCTTAAAATGATGCTTGTGCTTAAATGCTTTTCTGTGTGGCCATCATGAGCTAAAACCTATTATGGGTTTTCCACATACTTATAGATATATCTTTATCTCTATAAAGGTTTCTTAGGGGAATTTTTTATGCTCTGCCTGACTCGCCTGACGAGCCCTGGGCACTGAAGTATGGGATGAGTGGGCAGAAATCTCATTAACTGCTCATACCTGCTGAATAGAAAGATGACTGATGTGTGAATGGAACAAATATGGCGGGAGACAAGTCAGGTGAAGACAAAACATAGGAAGAAGTGAGGCTCCATCCTCTATATCAAAATCCCAGTTAACTTCAATAGGTGCAATAGCTGGCCCCATAGCAACCAGCACTAACAGTTAAAATAACTTTAAGGATACAGAAAGTAGCCATTTGATGATGGAAAAAGCAGGGATTAAAGGCAAAGGTATCTTTCAGGGTAGCAAAGAGTGAGCTACAGTTCCCTGTTATCCACAGGCTCACCTTCTAGTAAACCTGCCTGGTCACTCAGTCATGAATTTAAAAGTAGATTTTCTTCAGTAATGGATTTTCACCAGCCAGTTACAGAGAGAGACTGCAGAACTGGAATTCATCTACAAATTTGACACTCTTACCCTGGCCTTTAATAAAGATGTTAACTACCATTACAAAGCCAATTTTCCTTGCTTTTAATGTCCACATTTTCATATAAAAAGCTATGAATGGGACACCTTGAGCCCACTTAATTAGCCTCATAAACATGGGTCCTACGATTGGTAGGTACTTCTTTTGCTGTTATATATATCTTGGTTTTCTGTTATTTCCACTTCAACTCATCTGATGAAGTGGCTTTTACCAAGGAGAGCTCATGATACTATATCTATTTTTGTTAGTCTCTAAAGTGCCACAGGACTACTCATTATTCTTCCAGTAATATTGACTAGTTCAAAAATTGAATCTGAATAGTTTCAAGAATTATTTTGGCCAACACAACACAAAAGCATTATCCAGGCCTGGCTCATTCCCAAGACAAAATCAGCCTCACCCACATAAAAGGGAGAAAGTCTTTAACTTCCCTCTCTGTAGGTTTCTACTTTAAATTTAGTTTGTTCCCTTGGCTACCTTAAAGGAAGATGAACACAACATACATCTGTTTCAAATGCAACCAGCAGAAGGATTCTGAGCAAAGTTTTTAGGGCCTAACTATTCTAGAAACAACAAGCATGTTTCAAAGGACTTTTACATTGCAATAAAGATCATTCCTGCAGAAATGCTATTGAGAGTTTTATTGCCTGTTTTAAGCTGGAATTTCACAGAATTGTTTCTGCTCTAGTTGTAGCCCATCTGCTGGTATTTTTTGCTCCTAATCATAGGGAAACTTGCTCCACAATATCCTTTCAGAGAGAAACTATTTTATCTCTCAGTATTACATCAACAGTAAAACTTGTTATTCACAAAATTTACCCTTCAAAACAGGACTATTACAGGTTGAACCTCTATTAACTGGCACTCTCTGGTCTGGCAACATCCATGGTCTGGCATGGATGTTGCAGGACCAGAGAGTCCTGGTGAAGGGCTGGTGACCAGGAATCCTGATGGGCCAGGAAGCCCGATGTGCCACAGTGGGGCTGCCCGTTGAAGCCAGGGGCCTGACGCGCTGCCGGCAGCAGTAGGAGAGCTGGCCTCTGGCTGGTAGCCTAGCCAAGCCTAGCCAAGCCAGGGCTGGGGGTGGGGCAGTGGCAGGGGGGACAGGAAGACCTCTCCTGGTCCAGCAAAATCCCTCATCCTGGACCAGTTAGGTCCCAAGGGTGCTGGACCAGGGAGGTCCAACCTGCACCAATAATAGAGAGGATGAGGATGGACTAATTGTAACACGGACTTCTTAGTTACCATCCCTAGGTTTTAATAATGCTAAAAATGACTTGGAATGAAATTACTAATTGATTGATCATGGTTAAATAAACTCGTTACATCTTCTGTAATGTTCAAGTTATTGTACAAGCCCTGGTGCCCTTTGCATATGGCTGAATTAAAGTTGCAACTTGTCCTCTGAAAAGTCTCTCGTCAGTTTCCAGTACACAGGTATCCCATCTCCCGCTGGATTCAGCCATAGGAACTATTCTTTAGATGGAAGGCTACAGCAGCATCTCTCTCTCTCTCTGTCTCCACCAGATGCACACACAGAGATTACCCTCCTGAAATCTGCATGAAATGGACACAGAATAAGAGTAGCGATTGTGAGCAGCTACCATCCCTCAGCTCTGTCAGAGCAGAGAAGGTTACTGTACCAGCCTTGAAAATTAAAGCCTGTTACACTGATGGGGCTGCTTAGCATTTTTATTTAATGAAACCTTTATTTTCTCATTTTCTCGGTTTCCAGTTGCTGGGAGGGAGGAGTTTAACTGCAATTTTTACATTTTGCAGTTATTTGCCGTAGTTCTATTCTCAACTCTGCCACTATCTGTTGGTCTGTCTGTCTTGATACTTATAATGTGCCTATCTAACAGATTTAAATATGTTCTAAATTATAATAATTATTATTACTTCTACTATTTGTTAGCCAAATCCTAAAATATTTACTAGCAGGCAAAACTCATTTGAGTCAGAAAATGGACAGTGTGTTTCATAAAAGAACTTTCAGGGCGGGATCTATTTTCATTACATTCCAAGGAAGGTTTGCTGCATTCTTGTTTGTCCTGACACACTTTTCTTCCTGGTGTACTCCTCTGACATGAGCAAGAGTTGAGGAGTCCTGTACATATAGTGCAAACTGAAATTCCATGGGTCCCTAGTTTGAGTGATCATGATCCAAAAGGGTTAACAGCAGCTATTGGTGTAATAACCTCACTAAACTCACCATATTGCTAACAGGTGGTCCACTAAGGACAAAGCTGAGAATCACTAGCTTAGTAATTATAGCTGTACAACTCCCCATTGTCTCCCCCCCACCACCACCACACATCCACATCAATAGAGTTTGTTTTAATTAGCTTCCCTTCTATGCTTTTAACCCCAAGAAAACTTCAGCCGTATGACAGGAAGGACAACTTGTCCTTCCCCAGAAATGGAAGTGGTACCCCTGCATGAACAGATGTTAAGAATGTCTTCAAGTCTGCTAGACTCATTTGCAAGTCTGTTTCACACATTTGCATCTTAGATACATCAGCACTTTGTTTAATATTTCCAGCCTTCTTCTTAACTACCACATTGGAATAGGGAGGACGCCTCCAGTGTAATAGAGCAGAAAGGCTCATACCAAAACCAACAAGAAAAGCAGCCAGCCAGTAAGAAAGGGAGACTTTGATGTCAAGAAGAGATCAATAGGCAATTTAACCTGTTGCTTTCTGGACTGTGTTACTGAGATTGGTCCAAAAAGCAGACTAAGTGTCTGTCAGAGGTAATTTAGCTGACAGTGGCTCAGTGTAAAGGAGTTTGTCTGCAATGTGGTCATTGCAAAACTCTATTTAAATCCAGCAGAGCTCTGAGGGGCAAATTCTGACCTCGCACTGGAGTAAATCAGGAGTAACACCACTGAGCTCAATGGAAGAACACTAAGGCCATGTCTACACTAAATGGAAGATTGCCACTGCTGCAGTCAATCTTCTGGAGTTCCATTTAGCAAGTCTAGTTAAGACTCGTTAAATCAAACTCAGAGGGTGTCCCTGCCGGCTACTGGTACTCCTGTTCCTGTGAAGAGTAAGGGAAGCCAATGGGAGCCTTTGCTACTGTGGGGATGGCAGGGAAACGCAAAACAAAATATGTTCCATTTTAGTGTAGACCTGGCCTAAAATTATGATGGTTGTAAGATCTTTGTAGTACAGACCATGTTTGTGTTATGTTTTTACAGCGCCTAGCACAACGGGGCACTGGGCCATGATGGGAACACCTAGACCTTATTGCTAAGTACATAAATCAATCATGCACCAGTATAAAACAAAGAGGCAATTCTGTCCTGTCCTGTCCTGTCCCACAGGGAGATGTTATAATGCAGACTCCTGGCATGGCAGCAGCATTTTGATGGCCACTGTTCTTGCTGGAATTGGCCAACTCAACAATGTCTAGAACATCTTCCCTTTCATTAAAAATAGAAAGGGAAGGTAGAGGGGACAATAATGTCTTTACTGCTTTTTCTTTATACATGCAAGTAGCTGATCACCATGGCTGGATTGGCAAAGGCTTTAATATTTTCATTTATTGTGGAATTTCTCATTAAACCATTAAAGATTCCTAAAGACCAGCTATAAATCATTATCTAGGGATTTAATTCTCTATTGTGTGGCCTTACATCATGGGCAAACACAGTCTCTTTTCAGTGATCTCAAAGGGCAGCATGGTTCGGTGGACAGAGCACTGGACTGGGCTCAGAAGATCTCGAGATGCTTCCTAGCTCAGCCACAAACCCATTGTATGGCCCAGCCACTCTAAGGGTATGTCTACACTACCACCCTAGTTCGAACTAGGGTGGTAATGTAGGCAACCGGAGTTGGAAATGAAGCCCGGGATTTGAATTTCCCGGGCTTCATTTGCATAAAGCCGGGCGCCGCCATTTTTAAATGTCCGCTAGTGCGGACTCCGTGCTGCGCAGCTGCACGCGGCACAGAGTCCGCACTGGCGGACATTTAAAAATGGCGACGCCTGGCTTTATGCAAATGAAGCCCGGGAAATTCAAATCCCGGGCTTCATTTGCAACTCCGGTTGCCTACATTACCACCCTAGTTCGAACTAGGGTGGTAGTGTAGACATACCCTAAGGTTCTTGATTATTTGGCTCACGTAACACCTCTGCTTCTAGAGATCCCACCAGTAGGTTGATGGTTTTGTTTGTGAAAGCCATTTTTTTCTGCCGGGTACCCCCGCTGTGCTATTTTGTGATGAGCAAACATCAAGGAGTATGGATGTTTGGCTCTAAGGTCTGCTCTGCTGCCCACCCATCTTGTTGGGTGCAGCAACCAGGCTGAGAATTTTGCAAGAATGGGTCCAGCTATGTCAGAAATGCCACAGGAATACCTGTCTCTCTGAACAATACTTCAGCTTTTCTGCTTCCACTTGAGAGCAGGAACACACACACACAAGGAGAATGTTAACCCACCTTTTTTCTAACATCAGTAAATGTTTGCGTTTGGAATGAAGGCTTCCTGTCCCTAGTGATTTTCCATCATACTTAGGTCTCCAGCCCCTGAGTGGAATGTTATCAATAACAAGGCAGACACAGTGGTTGTGGATAATGGGCCAATTTTGCTCTCAGGGAACCTTATTGACTTCATTGTCTGGCTTAACTGATGATTGGGTGTATGCTGGTGGAAAGACTAATCAGGGGAAAAAATACATAGGGGCAGCCAGTGAAGGCTTTTCTACCAAAGGATAATGTTTATAAGAAGGCAGCAAAATAGCTTCACAAAAGAAACAGAAGAACCAGAAACTTCCCCAGTTGGGATTCAGTCCAGACCCATAATCCAGAAAGTGGAGCCTGGCTTTCCTTAACACCATTTCTCCCCTCTTACTCCCATGCTGCCAACTGCTGCTCCTTCCCTGAGCACCTATGCAAAGAGAGGGGAGAGATGAGCTTTAACAAACCCCTTTTTCTCTTGGGGCAAAGCAATGATTCAGAACCAAGCCACACAGAGCTACATGGATTTTCATTCAGCACAGGGTTGTGGCCCAGTAACTTGCAATCAGTGTTCCCTCTAAACTGTGTGGCAGCACAGCTTCACAGGTGATTAATCAGCCCCGCCCAGTCAGTGAGCTCCAAGCAAGGAGCCCTGAGCATCTGACTGGGTGAGGCTAATTAATCCCCTGTGAAGCTGTGCTGCCCCACAGTTCAGAGGGAACACTGCTTGCAACCCCTTCACACTATTTGAATCCATCAGGTGAAACTGGAAACTTAAAAGATGTGTGTGGCCTCATGATAGCAGATAGTCCCTGCCCCAGAGAGCTTACAGTCCACATAGACAAGACTGATAAAGAACAAGAACTGATGTGAATGGCACATGAATCAATGGCTGAGTTGGGAACAGAACCCAAATCCCCTGGCTCCCATGCTAGAGCCCTATCTGGGGAAAAAAAATCCTGTCAGTTTGGTTAAGCACTGGCATAAATTGCCTTGAGAGGTTGTGGAATCTTCATCACTGGACATAAAGGTTAGAGAAACATCTGTCAGGGATGATCTAGATGGTGCTTGGTCCTGCTGTCAGGGCAGCAGACTGCACTTGATGACCTCTCAAGGTCCCTTCCAGTATAAACAAAAAACAGGACTATGTAGCACTTTAAAGACTAACAAGATGGTTTATTAGGTGATGAGCTTTCGTGGGCCAGGCCCACTTCCTCAGATCAAATAGTGGAAGAAAATAGTCACAACCATATATACCAAAGGATACAATTTAAAAAAATGAACACATATGAAAAGGACAAATCACATTTCAGAACAGAAGGGGGATGGGGGGGGGGGGAGAGGTAAATGTCTGTGAGCTAATGATATTCACCTTCCAGTATAGGTGTGCTATGATTCTATGACTATCCACTACACCAGTGGGGCTCTCTCTCTGGAATCCACAAGGGGGGAGTCACAAAGAAGCTTCAGCTTTTCACCCTTTAAAAAAAAAACATACAAACATCACTTTTCACAGCAGGCCTAACAGTGCCTCATTGCCAGGCTTATTCCTGTGGTGCTGCTGGTTTGGGTGCTGCTCTCAGAGCTGGGCAGCCGGGGGGGGGGGGGGGGGGGGCTCCTGGCCAGGGCATTCATGTAGTTTGTGGTGTGGAGGATTATTTTTTTAAATCCTGCTCTCAACCTACCTTGCAATACCCACTCCCACCTGCCTCAGCACGATTTGTTGATTTTTTATCCAGCTCCTGCTCTGATAGCAGCGGGTCATGTGGGCCTCAAAGAATCTCAATAGCAAGGCAAGAAAACGTGACAAATTCCATGACGGGTTATGGAGACACGGCTGGAAAAGGTTGTGTACCATTCCACTGCCTCCCAATCTGCAGACACGTAAAGGGCAACACATGGTCCCAAACAGAGGAGGAGCAGGCCCACTTGGAGTAAATCTACCTCTCTTCACCACTAAAAAGAAAATGGCGTTAGCCAGCCTCCCCCACAGTGACCTGGTTGTGGTCACTAGAGCTAGTGAAAAAATTGGAACATTTTGCAAAAAATCTGACCTAATGTTCTGTTGAAACTTTAACTAGCTTAAGTCATCACAAAGTATTTATTGGCCCAGCTGACAAAGACTCTAGAGCAGTGGCTCTCAACCTTGTCAGACTGCTGCACCCCTTTCAAGAGTCCAGTTTGTTTTGGTACCTCCAAGTTTCACCTCACTTGAAAATGACTTACTTTCAAAATCAGACATAAAAATGCAACAGTGTCACAGCACATTATTGTTGAAAAGTTGCTTACTGCCTCATTTTTTCCCATCTACTATATATGTCAGAGAGTTTGTCTCTGAGCGAGCAAGCAAGCAAGTCTGTCCGTCCATCTGTTTGTTTAAGAACTCCTCCTAAGCAGTAAGAGCTAGAACCACCAAATTTGGTCTGCAGCTTCCTTGTCTCCTAACTTAAAGCAAGGTAATGGTTTGGCTGTGCAGGGTGGGAAGGGCTGAAGCTCCCCACCCCCATGATTCATATGAGGCTACATGAAAAGAACTCTTAAATGGTAAGTGCCCACTGAATTCTGTATACAGCGTCCTTTTATCCTAACTTAAAGCAAGGTAAGGGTTTGGTTCAGGGTTGGATTACCCAATAGGCAGACTAAGCAGGTGCTTAGGGCACCAGCAAAGCAGGGGCACCAAAAAAAAATAGAGAGATTTTACGGTATAGTATCGTTTTTATTTTGAATTACATTGCGGGGGGGGGGGGTGCCATAATCTTTTCAGTGCTTAGGGCCTCTAAAGGTCTTAATCCAGCCCAGGGGGAAAAGGGGGGCTAGGGGAGATGCAAAACCATACAGAAAAAAAGACCGAATCTCTGGGCAGGTGAAAGGAGCTGGTTAGGGGCATACTCTTCCCCCCATTTGGGACTGCTCAGCCTCAAGCGTCCCACCCCACAGGCACCCTTCAGGGAGGGAGGGGCTGCAGCTTTCCCCCTTTCATACAGGAACATTGCTGGCTATCCCCCATGGTCAAAGAGTGCGGGGTAAGTGTAATTTGCTTCATTCCTCACTCTGGGTGGGGAGTGCAAGGGACAGATGAACCTGGACCTGCCCCAGCTGCAGGACGTTCACCCCTCCCCTCACTGTGTCCACTGGAGATGCAGTGGCCATGGAGAGGTGCTTCTCACCTGGCCCCAAGCCGCTGTGGAAAGAGAGAGGGCTGGAATAGTCCTCTCTCCCCAGGGCAGCCCTCATCCCCAGCCCTACCCCAGAGCAATGATTTACATGAAGAAAAACAAAAATTATTTGTGTTAGGACCTGTGCAATGCCAGGTAAACCTTCTAGAGTAATTATAAATAAATTAATTGGATTGTGAATATTGTACTTAGCTTTCAGTGTATAGTATATGGAGCAGTATAAACAATGCCATTTTCTGTATGAAATTTTAAGTTTGTATTGGCTTCTCTGGTGCTTTTTATGTAGCCTGTTGTAAAACTTGGTGAATATCTAGATGAGTTGATGTATCCCCTGGCTAAGAACCACTGTTCCAGAGAGTGGGCAAAGGAATAAAAAATTGTATGGAAAAAAACCCACACTTTTTATGTGTCAGAACTAACACCACAAGAAATAGGAAAACATTTGGTCTTGTATTCATGCTATTTTTTTAAAAAATTTGAGAGAACTGTTCCCAAGCTGAACTCTTATAATTGTATTTATCTGGCCACCTTAAAACGTTACAGGCGTTTTAATCATTTTTTGCATATAAAGGCTTTTAATGGACCACAGCTGCAACCTTGTTCTCTCAAGCATTAGTATAATATATTAAGAGCAAAAAGTGAACCCTAGAGCAGTAAGCAGGTAATAGTGTGTGATCATAATTTGACATGGAAACATTTTAAAAAATGGATAAGATCTAAACTTAAATCCTTTAAGGGGTCACCATCAAATTTAGTAGATTCTTGAGAAAATATTGCTGGTACAGTATTCTGCAGGTCTTTAGGTAATATCTGTGTTATTATTCAAAATCAATAAGAATGAGCCATGTTTTCCCCTGTTTTGGGCTGAAAAAAATGAATCTTTAATAATGATGTGTGAATCAACTTTATGAATGTCAAGATGAAAAGTATAGAATCCATTCCAGTGGCATTTGAGTAAGTGCCATTTTACTCTTTAGGTCAGATATTATTATTAGGAACCCAAGGGATATTTTCTATTATGAACCCAACCAATGTATCGCTAAACTTTATGTTACAATGATTATTGTTTGTGTCTGTAATGGATACACAAGCTGTTTGGGCGTTAGATTTTATTTGAGTTTTGTTTTTATGTAATCCCATTAATCAAGCACTCATGTGCTAGCAAAAGCAAAAATAAACATGAAAACCAGTTCATCAGCTGGGGTAAATCAGTATAGTTCCAGTGCCACATCATTGTACACCAGCTGAAAATCTGGCTCTTCATCAGTGGGCATGACCATACAGGCAAATAAAGTGTCTGGCGGCCCACCAAGGGTTAACACTTGTGAACCGCATCTGGTTCACAGGCCACTTATTGCCCACCCCTGCTATAAAGGGAGAAACGCGTGAAGCATCCGAGGAAGGGAACTGTATCTCACAAAAGCTTATGCCCTACTACATTTGTTAGTCTTTAAGGTGCCACCAGCCTCCTTGTTGTTTTTGCTGAAACAGACTAACACAGCGACCTCTCTGAAACATTTCACAATGCGTCTCACTCATGGGCTTCCATTGGCTCTCTCCCATAAGATTCTCTTTGGATAGATACCATGATGGCAGTGCAGGTCCGCTGGGGGACGGGGGGGATAGGTGGGGGAAGGGGGCGCAAAGGAAGAACTGCCCTGGGGCTTGGTGATTCGAAAGGGCCTAGGCTGTCTGCCCTTTATATCATCACCAAGGCCTCGGGCAGCACTGAAGGGCTAGCTGGGCAGGTGGAAGGAGAGATAGCACCATTTCCTGCCCCTTCTTCCTGAGGCCACACCCCTTCTGGGAGCACAAGGCTGCCCCCCCCCCCCACCTGACTCAGGGGGCTGGCAATTCTGTTTGCCCCTCTGAGGCAATGTGTTAGGTGTAGTGTGTTTGTCAGGGTGGACAGGAGCTGTGGTTACATGACATTGAACCCTTTACCATGGGCCGTCAGAGGTTCTGAAGGTTACAAAATTGCAACCCTTAATGATAACCTCTCTTTAGTCCTCACGAGTAGCTAGTATTTGTAACCTGTTGTCTGTCCAATTTCTGAACTGTGTGGCACAAAGATCTTGTGTTCTCTTTGGCAGAATGGTTGGTGCTGTACAAATCAATGCTGAGTGCATAGAAATAATGAGTAGTCCTGTGGCACCTTAGGGTATGTCTACACTACCACCCTAGTTCGAACTAGGGTGGTTAATGTAGGCAACTGAAGTTGCAAATGAAGCCCAGGATATAAAAATCCCGGGCTTCATTTGCATCTTGCCGGGTGCCGCCATTTTTAAAGCCCCAGTAGTTCGGACTTCGTGCCCGCGGCTACACGCGGCATGGAGTAGGTAGTTCGATTTAGGCTTTCTAATTTGAACTACCGGTACACCTCGTTCCACGGAGTCCGAACTACTGGGGCTTTAAAAATGGCGGCGCCCGGCAAGATGCAAATGAAGCCCGGGATATTTAAATCCCGGGCTTCATTTGCAACTTCGGTTGCCTACATTAACCACCCTAGTTCGAACTAGAGGGCTAGTGTAGACATACCCTTAGAGACTAACAAAAATGTATATAGTATAATGAGCTTTCTAGGGCAAAACCCTCAAGCTCGTCTGAAGAAGTGGGTTTTGCCCACAAAAGCTCATGATACTATATATACTTTTGTTTGTCTCTAAGGGTATGTCTACACTCCAGAGAAGATTGAAACTGCCACTGTTATCTTCCAGGGTTCAAATTAGGAGGCCTAGTTAAGACATGTTAATTCGAACTTAGAGGGACACTCCAGTTGATGCCGGGAGTCCTGTTTCCACAAGGAGCAAGGGAAGTCAAAGGGAGAGTGTTGTCCCTTGGACTTCCTACAATGTGGACAACACCAAAAGTTGAATTAAGGTACTTAGATTTCAGCTACGTAATTAATGTACTTAAAGTTGCGTATCTTAATTCGACTTTACCCCGTAGTGTAGATATACCCTAAGGTGCCACAGGACTACTCATTGTTTTTAAAGTTACAGACTAACATGGCTACTTCCCCGAGATGCATAGAAATAGTTATTAGTCAGCTGTGTGACCCATTTCACACACTAATACTGCCTAGAAGTGCCCAAATTATATGATGAAGAACTAGCATCTTCTCAGTATGTTGTCCTCCCTAGTGGAACTGGAAAGAACAAGAAAGATCAGAAGAAAGGCTACTTTGGGGTAGTTTCAAACCCAGTTTTGCAGCCTTAAGTGGTCCAATTTGTCCCTGGTTAATTTAATATAATACTGGCATTGATTAAATCACTCCCAAAATCAATTTGGCTGAGGAGATACATAGCGTTTCAGGTACGGTTAGGATATGCTTGCATTCTTTTGGATGCTTATTCATTCTGGACCTTGAAACATAAAAAGGATACGCTGTAAGGAAGCTGCCTCAATTAATTTCCTTGACTATGTTCCACCCTTAGCATTTCTTGAACTTAAGCAGATTTTAATTAGTCTGATTAGCTAATTATCATATAGCAACAAGGTGAGTGAAGTAATATCTTTTATTGAAGCAATTTCTTTTTATTTTAATACATTTATTTTATTCATTCAATAAAAGAAATTCTCTCATCCATCTTCTTTTTCTTATATCCTGGGACCAACACAGCTACAACACCACTAAGTGCAGTTATTATGTGTGTATGTAACAGCCCACATCACAGGAGCTCTTGACCAATCAAAGCACTTATCCATGAAAAAGCAGATGATGAACTGGAACTGAAAAGTTGTAGATTACCCAGGCCTGGGGCTACTGAAAGTGGCTGCTTCCTCATAGGGGGGAAGTAATTGTATCAGACAAGAACCTTCTGGTTGACATCTTAAAGAACTGTGAAAGGAGTGGCTCTTTGGTGTTTGTTACATCCAACGAAATTTCAAAGGAAGGAATCTGAATTTTTAAGTGCTATTGGACCAGGACAAGTGTATTGAATCAGTGTCTAGCTCATTTCAATTTGCAGAAGGTGAATTATATGAGGCCATTGTATTTACAGTATTAATATACTCCTGTTTTTTAAAATACACTCATTTTTAATAGATGTAGTACTACAATAATATTCACATATGTCAGAGTCCTTTAATATTTGATACAGAACACACACACATAATATTCCCATTGAGCTGAAAGTCTAAGGCAGAAAGAGGTGTTACAAAGTATGATAAGCCCTATTTTATAAACGGGAAACTAAGATCCATTAAGTGACTTTTCCAAGATCATATAGGAAGTCTGTGGCAAAACTTGGAACTGTCCTGAGGTTTCCTGAGTCCCAGCTTAACATCTTAGCCACAAGGTTATCCTTCCTCTCTAACTTTAATTCATCCATCTCTTCTAACTTGGCCTGGCATGTGTAATGAAGGGAAAATTCCTGATGTTTCTGGAATCCCCTTTGAAAAATTAGTGAAATTGAAATGTTAGCCCAATAACTCTAAGTAAAAATAACAGCAATGAGGTATCTTGTCAGAGGGTAATATTGCTTAAGCTCATGATACCATCTACATGTTTTGTTAGTCTATAAAGTGCTACAAGACCATTTGTTGTTATTTCTGTAACAGATTAACTCGGCTACCCCCTGAAGCTTCAGTGTATCTTCTGGCAGTAAGATGCTGAAACACATAACCTTGTGTTTCAGTTATTGATAGGATAGCAAAGGAATGCTATTTTGCCTTTTCTGGGAGAATTAAAAATCCTCTGAGAGATTTCATGATAGATCAAAAATGCATTTATTTCATCAGGACAGATGTTTAGTTATTGGACTATCAGGAACATTTAGTAGAAACCAGATTGTGAGGCTATCCTTGCAAAATCCATATCCACTACCTGTAAAAGCCATCAGATGCAGGAAGTGATTTATGTCCTAACAGTGAGTGTCTTATCTGACTCTAAGGGCTATATTGTGCTTTACATATTCAGCTGTTGGATACTGCTCCTTCACTGAGCATGGATGGGGAAGCAGCAGAAAGAGAACAACCAGGAGCACCCTCACATCAATCATGAGGGATGGTGCAAGACAAGTCAGCCAGTAGAATTATAACAATGAGAACAAATAGTGAGTACAGGAGGTGGAGATGCAAATCCAATTACAGGCTAAACCTCTATAGCCTGGACTTCCATAGTCTGACAACATCTGTGGTCTGGCATCCCCATTGGTGCTTCTGGGCTGGAGCACTCAGGGGGAAAAGTCGAGTCCTGTGCTCCTCTCCCACCCTACTAGAGCTTCTGGAATGGGGGGAGGGCTCAGGGAAAGAGGCAGGGCAGCTGTGGAGCCCTGTGGCCAGTGGTTGGGTCCAGGAATGCTGCCTAGCAGGTGTGGAGACTTGATGCGCTCCCACAGGGTTCCTCTCCTGGCTCTGGGCCAAGGGGTTCCACAGCTATCCTGCCTCTTCCCCCAAGCATCCCCTCTAGTCCCTGATTGGTCAATGCCAGCCTCTCTGTCACTGGAGTGAGCTGGGCAGCAGGTGGCAGCAGAGGGGCTGGCATTGATCTCCCTGGTCAGGTAGATTGCCTGGTTCAGGATCAGCGCTGAGGATGCTGGACCAGGGAGGTACCACCTGTAGCCTTGCATTTGGCAACACTGTGGCATGCTGCACCATGAGCATCAAGGTCATACAAACAAAATGAAACATTGATAAAGCTGCCAATTAAAAATCAAACAGGCTCATCACAATTACACTGAATAATTGTTATCCACTGGCGTGGTAATGAGGTACAATATATCAAATCCATTGCCGCTGAATTGAGCAAAGACCTGCTCAAAATCCTTTTTTTTTTTAAATGAAAATTTCTAAGTTTGTTTTGTTTAGACTTTTTTTTTTTTTAAATTATCTGACTTAATTTTTCCCTGGAATGCTTTCTATTTTTTATTTTTGAAAATTTGTAATTAAAAAAAATATTTCCTGATATTTGAAAAAGCCCACCCAATCAAAACTGATGATGGGGAAAGTTGGCAAAAACTCTAATAAGAAATAAAAAGTGCAAATTATTTTCTACTGAAAATGAAACAAATACATATTTATATAATAGTCACCATTTATGAGAAAGATTCAAGTGTCATGTTTTCTCCTTGAATAAATGAATGAACATCTTCCACCATCTCTAGCGGATTATGCAGGAATGGAATGCCAAAGAGGTCTTTCTGGATGGCCTAAAAGGGACATCGCATAATTGTGAATAAAGGGCACCCATCTGGGCAATGCACTCTCTTTAAAGGTTTGAGCCAAAGCCCAATGAAGTCAATGAAAACCTTCACTTTGCATCAGGCCCTAATGGAAAGCAAAAACCACAGAAGAATTTCTTCATAGGGGATACCAAGGCACAGATGGGAGCTGAGATAGTCTTTGCTTTCATGAATGTAATGCATGTGAAATAATCTTGGAGCATCTCTGTGCAGAGTATACTGGCTATGTGTAAACCATGGAGAAAAAGGGTAGTCCTGCCTAGCATTCAAAGAGTTCAAAATTGCATTGAAATGCAACAGTTTTAACCAACAAGAGAATAGGGATGTCACACGTTCACCTAATCAACATTTTCCAGTAGCTGTCAGCAATTCTGCATCAAGCCAATCACTACACTTGGACTTGCTTTAACCTTTCACATTCACTGCCCATGTCCTCAGTTATCAGCCTCCTTGATTTATCAGCTGTTTCAGGGGGTAGCCGAGTTAGTCTGTAAAGGAAAACACAACAAATAGTCCGGTAGCACTTTATAGACTAACAAAACATGTAAGTGGTACCATGAGCTTTCATGGGCACAGCCCACTTTATCAGTCCATGCATCAGCTACAGGTGGAACCTCTCTAGTTCGGCACTCTCAGGAGCTGACCAATGCCAAATTAGAGAATTTGCCCAAACATGGGTGGTCAATATTGTCTAGCAGCATTACCAACACTTCCACTGCTTACTGGGCTCTTAGAAGACATTTAGGGGAAAATGAGAGCTAAATAACAGCAGAGAACACTGAGAGCCAGGCCTGGTGGCTGTAAAAAAACTTTGTGACCACAGGAAACTTGGCCACACCCATAATACATGGACATCCAGCTAACTAAAGACATGCCAGACCAAAGATGTTGCCAGACCAGAGAGTGCCAGACTAGAGAGATTCAACCTGTAGAGTAGAAAAAATATCCCATATTTCATTAATAGACATATTTGTACAAAAAAGCAGTTCCTAGGAACTACCAGTTATAATAATAATGAAATGGGAGGATTTTCTCATGGGTAATCTTGGGCTAATAAATCCTATAGCCTCCATTGTTATGTAAATTCCCATTACAGAAGCATCCTAAATTATATCCTAACCAAAAAAGATGTAGTCATTTTGGTGCACAGCTAGGTTTTTTTACATAAAAAAATAATCCAGTGATTTCCTGAGAACAGTAGCAGTAACTTTGGCCACAGAGCCCAAAATAGTGTGAGAAAGGAAGTTATTTTAGCTTGGAGAATAGTCATTAAATCAAAAGAATGTAGTCACTGGAGAGTTGCCCAGTCCTGAACAAAGAATAGCAATTCATAGCTGAAGGACCATAGCATGAGTATAGAATAATCTAAATTATAAAACGTACAAATAGCCTGCAAAAAACTTGTGGATGTTGTAGATCCTTATCTATGGCAAATATTTTCATGTTACAGTAATTCATTTATTTGGCTAGAACCTTTTTGAAGAACCCCACTTCTATCATCTCCTAAACCTGGATGGTACAAATGTGCCTCATATTCAAACACTTTAAGTAAGGATCCTGTTATGTAGATACAAAGAGTGTCTCCACCCCAGAGGAAATTCATTTCCCACATTGGGAAGCCCATAACATTTTTCAGGGCAAAAACGATGTGGACAGATTCCAAGGCGTCCTCCTCCAGCAAAGTGATATGGTGATTTATGCACACAGATAATTCATATTAATACAACAGAAGACTTGAGGTTACTTCTGGCAAACAATACATAATAGGGTTTGTTTTCGATGAACTCTGAAAAGGGATTATAAGGAAGGCAATCTTAACAAAGACGGAATTTAATATTTAGTTGTATTTTGGATATTCAGCTAACACTACCTTGTTTATTCCATATGCAACCCCAGTAGGCCACAAACAGAAGAGATTTTCTTTTGTTTTTCAGGTGGAAGATTATATGTCCTTTCTTCTTCCCATATTAAATGTGCAGTAGATGCTGCCAATAGTAAGGGGAAGATTTGAGCATATTCCTATTTTTCCCATATAACCGAGAACTCACATAGACTGGCTAAGTTGTGAGTACCTGAAGAAGGGTTTCTGGATACTTTCAAGCACCATGGAGCCTGATCCAAAGCTCAAATTAAGTCAGTAGCATGATCCAAAGTCCTTCGGAGCCAGTGAGATTCTTTCTATTGATTGACTTGGATGAGTTTTGGGTTAAGCCAATAATGAAAAGTGATTGTATTCCACTTAGATGGTGACACAAACAATTCTAGGAAACCAGCGGCAGAGATAGGAGTAGAAGGAACATCAGCCAAACAGAAGTGCCTCTTGAGAACTTTTCAGCCTCTTACAAGTTTTTGAGTAGGAGAGAAATGTTATTCTTTGCACTTGAGCTTTATAAAGTTGCTATAAGAAGCAGTCAATAAACTTCTATCTCCTTTCACCTTTTTTCTACACTAGTGAGGACATATCTGGAGTACTGTGTCCATTTCTGGGCACCCATTACAGAAAGGATGTAGATGCATTGGAGAAAGTCCAGTAGAAGGCAGCAAAAATGATTAAGGGGCTGGAGCACTGGACTTATAAGGAGAGGCTGAGGGATTTGGGCTTATTTAATCAATGGAAGAGAAGAGTGAGGGTGGAATTGATAGCAGCCTTCAATTACCTGAAGGGGGTTCCAAAGAGGTTAGAGAGAGGCTGTTCTCAGTGGTGACCAGAAGCGGCCCTAGATGAGCTGCCGGCGACTGGCACCTTAGGCGAAACGCACGATCGGTGTGCGATCGGCCCCCCCCCCTAAAGCCCTCAAAAGCCATTTATCTTGGTGCCCTAGGTGACTGCCTAGTTCACCTGTATTGACGGGCCACTACTAGTGGTGACAGATGACAGAACGAGGAGCAATGGTCTCAAGTTGCAGTTTGGGAGATCTAGGTTGGATATTAGGGAAAACTATTTCACTAGGAAGGTGGTGAAGTACTGGAATAGGTTACTGAGGTAGGTGGTAGAATCTCCATCCCTAGAGGTTTTTAAGTCCTGGCTTGACAAAGCCCTGGCTGGGATGATTTAATTAGGATTGGTCCTGCTTTTAGCAGGAGACTGGACTCGAACTCCTGAGGTCTCTTCCAACCCTATGATTCCATGATCTTTATCAGTTCTAGGAAGACCAAACATTCACTTTTCCAAAAAACAGGACTATGTAGCACTTTAAAGACTAACAAGATGGTTTATTAGGTGATGAGCTTTCGTGGGCCAGACCCACTTCCTCAGATCTGAAGAAGTGGGTCTGGCCCACAAAAGCTCATCACCTAATAAACCATTTTGTTAGTCTTTAAAGTGCTGCATAGTCCTGTCTTTTGTTTCAGCTAGACAAGACTAACATGGCTGCATCTCTATCACTTTCCCAAAAAAACACCAAGGATGGGAGAAGTCAAAGGAGTATGGATTAACATTTCTCCCTTTCTTGCTGTGATTGGTGCTGTGAGGTATTCTCGGATGGTGATCTGGACTTCTAATGAAAAATGAAGAAATAATGAAAAAATGTAATTGGAAACATATAGGTAACCTCTTTGAATATGAATGTCCATGATCTCAGGTCCTGTAATGATGCATCAATGAAACAAGCTAGCTAGCTAAATATTTGAGAAAAGAGAGGAAATCTTGATCTGTGACATTTAAAAAAGTCATTGCCTGAGATCAAGGAGAACAAATGGATTAGTGATTACACTCATATCTAACCATTGTTTTAGAAAGAAAACTAATGGGAAGAGTGAACCAAAATGTTGCCTTGTAGATAATACTCTACAACACATGGGAAAGAATGCTTTTGTGGGCAACTAAGGGAACTCTGCCCCCACCTCGTATCCCCCAAATGTAGGGTGTTAAAAACCATGTACATGAGAATGGTCAAGGGCACAACCACAATGATGACACCAGTGTTTGTCACTCTGATAAGCTCATGTCAGTACTGTTTGCAAGAGTTGCAGTAATTGTCCAATTATGCACTGGTTACTTATCAGTAATAGTTATCAATTATGCACTGGTTACTTATCAGTTTATCTCTGTTCACATCCCACATCAAGGTGGAAAATAAAGTGTCACAAATCAGCTGCTTGAGAATCACCAGGAAGAGAGTTTGAAAAGTACCTGTAGTCTTGCTCTGATGGACACGGCCTGACAAGCAGGCCGTTTGCCTCTCACAGCCAAGTTTACTCAGTGTGTATGGTTGTTTGCCCACACCAAAATCGGACCCATTTTCAGTCTATCTAAGGGAAGGAGAACATTCATTTTCATATCTGGAACAGTTGAAGGGGTATTTCCAAAGCCAGTAACACATGTACAAGGGAAAGGGAATAATTTTCTCATGTTCTTCATTAGAACCAGGCTCTACTATATGCCAAGTATTGGAAGCTCCCAATCTGTTGCTAGAATGAGGAAAATCAAGTTCCAGTTAAACAGGTCTTTCCCATTATATGGTAGCCATGTTAATGGACACTATTTAGACGGCAGATGGGTCTCTGGTTTTATATTTTGTCTCTGGTTTTATATATTTCATCCTTTCTAGCAATAGATTGGAAGGATGCAATCCATGTTTCCTGTAAGCTGTGCACTCGTGTGGCCACTCAGGAGAGATTAAAATGCTACCCAACTTATTAGCTGGGCACCAACGGCAAAGTTTTTTGTCTTTATTGGTGATTCACATTCACACACACCTTGGTGCACAAACATTTATCACACACATGGATGCAAAAAATATGCACATGGTTGGAAAAGAGTAGAAGGAACATTGGATGCAGATTGTTATTGAATAATAGAAAGACAGGAACTGGTAGGGGAATGCAAAGAAATGGACCTTTTAAGTTCAGTCATGTTCCTGCCTTATCTTCAAGCCCAGACAAAGACATTTCCATCTTCTCAGTGAAAAAATGGCCACTTTCCAATACTGTAAGTTCAGCTCCACTGACTTTCACTAGCTGAAGCTTTGACCCATCTTATCTATAAATAGCAGTACAATGCCGAGAGAGCTAGTATATCCTATACAGAGGGTATTCCATACACAAATGACATTGTATTATGATTTCTCATTTTGTAGGCATAGTAAGCACTTTTTATGCACCAGATATAATGTGCCAGATTTTCATGAGGGTTAAAAGTCCTAATAAGTAATTGAAATCCATCATGGTACCTTGCCATGGACCTTGGATTTTCTCACAGTGAACATTTTACAGAAATCCTGGCTGTGGCTATAGTTTTTATGTTTTTCCAATGAAGCGAGTGTGCCGTCAGCACTACATGATAATATTCTTAATACTATGCATGAAGAGGGAATGAAATGCCAGATTTCCATAGACTAGAGAGCACTGTGATGATTGGGCGTTAGATACCAAGGGTTACCACTCATGTCACATAAAACTAGAGGATAAACACATATATACAGGCTACATCCACACTGGCAGCTTCTTGCACAAGAACTGTTTTGCAGAAGAGTTCTTGCACAAAAAGTCTTCCACAAGAGCATGTCTACACTGGCATGTGCTTTTGCACAAGAGCATCTATGGCAGTGTGGATTCTCTCTTGTGCAAGAAAGCTCTGATGGCCATTTTAGCCATAGGGGTTTCTGCGCAAGAAATTCATGTTGCCTGTCTACACTGCCATCTTGCGCAAGAGCTCTTGTGCAAGAGGGCTTATTCCTCATGGGGAGAGGAATAACTCTTCCGGAAGAAGCCCTGTTTTCCAATACTAGACTGTAAATTTACTTGCGCAAGAACGTGCGTGCAGTGTAGACACCCGGCAAGTTTTTGTGCAAGAACAGCTGTTCTTGTGCAAGAAGCCAACAGCATAGACACAGCCATAGACTCAAAAGGTCACCAAGAGACTTCGAAGGCTATAACAGGGAGGCAGTAATCACCAGTTTAGCAAAAGACATAGAGAAATCAATAGCAGACATGGGACGCGTCTTAGCTGTGCATATCTCAGAGCAATGAAAAATCATCTATTTGGTGATTACACAAACCTTTGCAACTTCCAAGTAGTGTAAATATTGGCCTGATTCTGTAATTAAACATTTCCTGATCAGTAACTGTAGATTTTTCCATAGCCAAAGGGATGCAATTCTCACTCAATAAAAGCCCTACACAACATACAACCTTCTGTGTGTATGTCGGATGACAGTACAGCACTGAGTAACAAAAACTGACTTGTTAGCCGTCTGATATGTTCCTCTGGGAACAAAGCACCTGCAGCTTTCTCTCCATGTTTTGATTTGATGTAGTTTGATTCTTCGGGTTCTGTTGAGATCGCTGCAGAATTGCCACAGTTGATATATTTAGTGGAGCAGCGGAGAGGAGGGAAAAATCCCAGCTACACCTGATGTGCGATGTGAAGAGTTTAATATAGAGGAGGAAGCATGGAGATCTTGACTGTCAAGTGATACTCAAACCGTATGTATAGGAACTATACATAAATATCAAAGGAAAATATACTCTGTTCCAAACTAGATGAATAAGAATGATATTGCCAACCACCAACTGCCTTTGCTTTTTCTTTTATTAAGTGAAAGCACCTGCTTAAAATGAGGTTTGTGCCATCTTGTAACTTAAACTAACTATTTGGATGTCTTCTGACATTTAGATTGCCATGTATTAAGTGCCATTGTAGTCCATCCAAACATAATTGTAAAGCATTCAATGAACAGGAATATTAAAATAAAGTCTCTCTCATACCACATTGATTCTGTTTTTACTCACACCATTACCCTTCTAGTCGATCATCATTAGTGTCTACGAATCTAATCTTTTCTATGATCACACCACAATGCACATCACTCTTCAGTGCCACAGACATTAGGAAGTAGGCCAAGTTAGTTGTTTTGATGGCACAGGACTATATGTCTCATTGTGAGGGAGGCCTGGCGTTTCAGACCCAACTTTACTTCTGCCCCATGAAAAGATGACTTTAGCTCACCACTACTTATTTCATTTTTACCCTTAGATGTAGCCCATGTAACTCATGTAGCCCAAAGGTATAGAAAGTGCCCACTAGGTTAAATAAATCAGCTCAACACATTTGTAAACATCCTGTTTGTTCTGTTTTGTTTGTGGTCGGTTGGTTGGTTTTGTGGTTGCTTTCATCACTCATTCTGGTCCTAGGGGGACTGAAAAGTATGCCCAGGAAGGGGGGTGATATAGAGCAGAACTCAGGAGTTTTTAATGTGCCCTATCAATCTCTTCTCTTTCTACCACCATGGTGAGTGAGGATGGGGGCCTGATCCCTGCTGACCAGTGCCAGCTCCCCCCTCCCTCCCCGGTAATCCTCCAGGTCATGTTACTTAGTGGAGGAGGCTTGGGGGAAGGGGTGCAATGGGGGCAGGATGAGTTACAGCAGGGGCAGGAAGAGGTGGGGTGGGGAGGTGAAGCTGGGAGCACTGGAGGGTGAGTTGTCCCAGGCCCCGCACTGCCCTAGGGGTGGCACTGCATGTTAAGGTCCCTAGTCATCAAATGAACACTATCAAATGCATAACTGGAAATCCATCTGACTCACCTGTGAGTTAGTCTTGCTGAAATGGGGTATGTCTACACTACAGCGCTAACTCGAACTAACTTAGTTCGAATTAGTTAATTAGAACTAAGCTAATTCGAACTAACGCATCCAGACTAAAAAACTTCTGCATCCTGAAGTTTTGGAGCCAAGCCTGATCATCCCACTGCTCCATTACGAGCTGGTCCCACCAGTCCGTACTTGTTTCCATCCTCCAACATCGCCTGTCCGGGAAAAAGTTCGGAGGCAGGAACAGTGCTGCTGCATCCTGAAGGAGGGGCTCCAGTCTGGGCTCAGGTTCCGGACCAGGCATTAACAGCATGATAGTCTCATGCAGTTGCAGCAGCATTTGAAGCACCGTGGAGTGGGGCCAGCGCCTGGCCAGGGGAAGCTCTCGCTCCATGGTAAACAAAGGTAAGGAAAACCCCCCCACACTGCTGTGCTGTGCCAGGAAGCAGGGCACTCCAAACAGGCATTGCAGAACCTTTGCTATCCCTCTGGGCAGCTGCAGCAGCAGAGCAATGGCTAGTCGGGGGGATGGCCCTTTTAGCATGCGTCTCTGCAAAGTGCAGGCAGCAGAACAAGGAAGTACATGCTGCCCCTGTGACCAGGCAAAGCCGTTCCGGGTACTTTTTTCTGTCGACAGAGCGCCCTGGAGTCTGGATGCTCTCTGTCGACAAAGCAAATAGTTTTGTCAAATAGTTTTGTCAAAACCCTGTAGTCTAGACGTACCCTAAGAATGCATCAAATAGTATAACATACAAAGTAGTATCAGTGGGGTAGCCGTGTTAGTCTGAATCTGCAAAATCGGCGAGGAGTCCTGTGGCACCTTATAGACTAACTGAAGTGTTGGAGCATAAGCTTTCGTGGGCAAAACCTACTTCATCAGATGCATGCAGTGGGTCTTTGCCCATGAAAGCTTATGCTCCAATACAAAATAGGTTACAAGAATCCATTAATGGAATACCTGAAAACAGAAAAGAGATAAATCTGTTGAATAAAACATTAACTATAATTGGTCCACTTTGCTTTTTCTATTGGGGCCCATTCACACAGTTATTTCACATAAGCTTGTGCAGCGTTTGAGCAACATGAAATGTTCCTACCCCCTGGGGGTGTTTTACAGTTTATTTTTGTAGAATCAGGGTTTGTTTGTTTTCTGAAAAACAAACAAGAAAAGGGTCAAATGACTGCATGTCAGCATGTGGACTGCGAATGAGTGCCTCAGTGCAATTGACATGCCCAAATCAAGTCTGGGTAAATGGAGAACTTCACGCCTACCTACCAAAGGACTAGCAATCTTACTGAACACTTTATGATGAATGGAATTTATAGAAGGTACTTATTTCTTCTGCTGTAATAGCCCTAGAAATACTTTTGTGCTTTCCCCAAACTACAGACTATCACCCCACAAAGGGATGTATACTTTCTTTTTAAAATCCTTCTCTTAAAAAAATATAAAATATTTTTATTTGGCAATAGAAAGGGAAGGAGGGAGGGAGGGAGGGAGGAGAAGCCAGGGGATGAAAAAAGAATCAAAAGATGTTAACAGCTCTAAAGGAAAAAGAACTGATCACCAAACCAGCACTACATGCAGATGATTGATCACAGAGCTCTTTAGTGTAACAAATAATCTGTAAGTCCTGCACTGTCAAATGCATACTTTTTGCATCTTGTCCCAGCATCTGCATAGGCACCATTGAAAGCATGGGTTGCCATAGCAAATATAGATTTTTAACTAGATGGAAGACTAAAGAGGGAAGTGAGGCCCTTGGTTCATCTGTGACTCACTGCAACAGGTTGTGAGTTACCGCCATGGCACCTCCCGCTGGTCACTTGGAGAGTCAGCTCTTCAGCCTTGGAGTGCCCTCTGTTGACTGATGTCTTGCTCTCGGTCACCTGTCTCCTGCACTGGTTCAGGCCCTGTGTCCCTTCCTACTAATGGTGCCTTTCCTCACAGTGCTGCCCTATAGCAATGCCCCTGCACTATAAGATCCTCCCCTCCCAGGGGAGCCCAGCTCCCTATACCCACCTTGCCTCAGTGACCCACTGCCAACCATCTAGCCCCTGCCTCAGGGGCTAACTACAGACTGAAATGACCACTCATCATTGGAGAGGGGATGTGGAACTGCTGTCTTCTGCTGCCCTGGCTGCCTCCTTGCAGTCCTAGTACTCCTGGGTATGTCTACACTAGATCGTTAATTCGAGCTAGGTAGGCAAATCAGGCAACCGGAGTTGCAAATGAAGCCCGGGATTTAAATATCCTGGGCTTTATTTGTATGTTCCCATCCGGCTGCCATTTTTAAATCCCCCTTAGTTCGAACAAACTGCCCGCAGCTACACATGGCAGTTTAAAGTTAAGTGGAATGAGGTGTAACAGTTAATCCGAATTAATGACTTAGTTCGGATTAACTTTAAACTGCCATGTGTAGCCGCGGGCAGTTCGCTCAAACTAAGGGGGATTTAAAAATGGCGGCCGGATGGGAACATACAAATAAAGCCAGGATATTTAAATCCCGGGCTTCATTTGCAACTCCGGTTGCCTGATTTGCCTACTTAGCTCAAATTAACGAGCTAATGTAGACATACCCCCTCAGATCCTGCAGCCTGGAAGTTGTGTCAGACCAGAGCTCCCCAGCTCAGCCTGCCCCTCTGCCGCACCGCTGTCTCAGGAAGCCTCTGTAGCTTCCCGGGTAGCCAGGTCCCTCCAGTTCCACAGTTAGAGCAACTGTGTGCTCTCCTCTCCGGGAGCCTCTAATTGTACTGCCCCACTGGCCCTTAATTGGCTGCTACATGCCACAGCTGTGGGCTTCACAATCAGCCCTCTCCCAGGGCTGGGTTTAACCCTTGTTAGGCCAGTGTGGGGCAGTCACTCCGTCACACTCACACAATAGCTTTTTGCCCATATTTGCAGGCTGAAGTAATGTATGTGTTGTTTAAAGTGGGATGTTCTGAGATTTTATTATTTCTGAAATGTATTTAAATAAAATAAAATCTGCAACTCAGCGCTCATGAAAGGTGCCAATTCCATGGACTCAGAGGCTCTATTCAGTCATTGTATAGGTTCAGAATGGGACGCTCCAGAGCAAACATACTATGGATTCTGTAAATATGCCTCTCACTTCCAATGGCTGACAATGTAGCTCATAATTACCAAAGCTCATAATTAACAAACCCACTCTGTTGTTCAGCCCTCTAACTGTCTTTTTAATTCATGTAATTTAATTAAATCAATGTCTTGCCCATTTTTTGGAGTCTTAGTAGAGTTGTGTAATGGATGGAATGTATTAACTGAAGATCGAAATGATTTTACCATTCGGTCTCCCAAAGTTTCAGGTGGACCATGACTTTTATTTAGTGTTAAATATGGAATGATTTAATGGCCCCAAAAGAGTGTAATAAAACCATCTTCATTCTTTTGTTCTTAAATACACCACTTTTTTGTTCCTTTGTCTCTTTTTCTAGAAGAGGTGAGAGAATTTTAGTAAAATATCACCACTAGGTATGGGTAGGCCAGATTTGGGTGGGGGGAGAATGAATAAAATTTTGGTCTAGCTTCATGAACCAAGCCAAATCTGGACCCTTTATGAGGTATGAAAAATATTACATTTATCTTTATCTTTTTCTTTTACACTTGCATGTACCTCTCCCCTTGTTTGTCTCTGAGTCGGAAGCAGAAAAACGAACTTCACTTGTTTCTCCAAAACATGCGAGAAGTGTCATAAGAAAGGTTATTTTAATGAGATTTCTAAATCTCTTTCTAGAGCAAATGTCTCAATAACCTTGCACATTTTTGAATGATCCTTCATATAGACGTAAGTTCCAGCTGCAAAATTTGGATCTCTAATCTGAGCCAAACCAAGCCTTTAAGGCCAAGTTTTCTAGTGATACATATGGGTGAAATGTTAATGAAGTCATCAAGCTGAATCTATTTACTTCAGCAGAAAATTTGTCAATTCACTGTGTCTTACTCATCACTACTCAGAATATTATTAGGAGATGAGATCACTTTGATCTTGGAACTTTGTAGATTGCCACATGAGCCAGACTTCACCCAAATTGACAGCAACAAATATATTCTGTGAAACACAACCAAGTATTCTTCCCATGGGGCAAAAAAGCCCTTCCAATTTTTTGTGGGGCAAATTATGAGGCTCCTAAGGATAGATAGCTGAACTTCTTTTTGAAGGAGATTGACCTTCTACCAGTCACTCTGAAGGAACAAAGATGTGCAAAAGCATATTCCTTTGTGCTGTTGCCAAATGGTGATTCATCATAATTAAAGGAACAAATTGCCAAAAAAACAAATGATGGGTTCCCTTCTCTTCTGTGAAAATTCTCTGTTAACATTTCAAATGATGAAAAAAATAAGATTATTATTTTAAAAGGCCTGAGGCCTGTGATTAAGTGTGTGCTCTTGTCATCTGCAAAACGCACCTGAAAGGGACCAATTTCTTTATGTGTTCACATTATTTAAATTTCTGTATAGAAATATAGCCAAAGCTGTAGCTCTAGCCTCCAGAAAATAAACCCTGATTTAATAATGTGATGGGTAAATGCATCCAGGAAATGTCACAAAATAAATCTGAGATGAATTAAACAAAACTGGCTTTCTCTCATGTCAGATGCCTCTGATTTTGGCAGGTTGGGGTAACAAAGGGAAGACAGAAAACACTTACTGATGGAAATGTCTGTTTAATGTCTGAGCTGCAACAAGGAAGAGGCACACACAGTCTGCAAAATTGCAACAGAATTACAACAGTGTACAACATATGAGCTAGGAGCTGAAGCTGATCACAGAACTCCCATTGACTTCCATCAGAAGCAGATCTTCTCTGTGTAATGTATTTATAGCTTTGGTGAGGGACTGTGCTGGATTGGAGGAATCTAGAAAATGAATTCACCCACCCTATCCATGCTAACCATTTTCACCATTCCTAGATATCCAGGGACTTGCTTCCTGCAAAATGTCTCTTCAAAGTACAGAATGTCAGGGCAAGTGAGTAACTTCCATCCACACCAGATGTGCAGAGTTAAGGCTCCAGGAAGCCATTGAAGCGGTGGTAAACATGACTCAGTTGTGCTAGACGCAGAGGACTGAGTGGTAATCAACTCTTATACAGGATGTGGCTATCTAACCTTAAATGAAAACAGAGTAAAGCGATATACAGACAGTACATTCATTAAATAAGATGAAAGGTTAATTTTGGACTGAGGCAAAACATTGAAATCAGGCGACTTGTAATCTATTCCCAGTTCTTCATAAGAACATATAATTTTCAACAGTGTCTCTAACTTTGGGTGCCCAGCATGAGTTTCAAAGACAGTGGCTAATGTCAGGTCCCCAGAGGGAGTGAACAGAACAGGTAACCATCAAGTGATCCACCCACTGTCGTCCACTCTCAGCCTCTGACAAATAGGGTTAGGGACACCATTCCTTCCCATCCTAGCCAATAGCCATTGATGGACCTAACCTCCATGAATTTATCTAGTTCTTTCTTGAATCCTGTTAAAGTCAAAGGTCTGCTGCATCTGAGCACCTCTGTTTTGGCAGTCCCACCTCAGACTCATCAGGTTTAGTTTTCAGAGTTGCTGAACACCCATCACTCCAAATGAAGTCAATGGGAGCATGGCTATTAAAAGAATGTAGCAACTTTGTTGTCAGAAGGCAGGTGTAGGGTGCAGTGAAGTTTGAGAACCCCTGCAGTCGTGAAATTAAACAGAGCACAGCAACGTGCTTTGCTGTCTCCTACGTATACACTGGGAAGGTTGGCGACCAAAGTGTTGTCGACAGGCAAAAGTCGCCAAAAGTGAAAAACCGTCAAACCAGTTTTCCTACCTCCCTGTAATGAGTCAGCTTGGCCTCCTGCTGACCCAGAAGGGGAAGCACTCCCTAAGACTCCTTGGTGGGTGGTGCCTGAGCACCCCAGCACCGCCTACAGGAAGCAGAAAGACAGGACTGGGACTATTAGAGCAGGAGCGGAGAGCTCAGTTTGGATCCTGGCAGGTGTGCAAGCCAGATGCTCTCCCTGTGCTCCTGAGGAGGAAGGAGTGGCTACCCCGCCCCAGGAGGGAAGACTGGGTTGGGCTGCCTGGGCCACAACCAGCCCCAGAAGATGGGCCAGGGTCACCAGGACCACCACCAAGCCCAAACCACTGGCTGGGCTGTCCAGGACCCCTGCCAGACTCAGGAGATTGGGCTGCACTGCCAGCACTGTTGTCCCTGGCTGACCCCACAGAGCAGAAGTGGAGCCAGGTAGGCCCCCAGGGGAAACTGGGAAGCAGCCCAGGGGAAGACAACCGAGGGCTGGCTGAGGCGATGGAGGTCAACTGGGCAGCATGTTGCAGCCAGGATCCCTGCTGACCCCTGACCTGGTCGGCCTGTTGCGGCCAGGATCCCCGCCGACCCAGTGGCAGCCCGCACTGCCACTGTTAGGGTCCTGGGCTGGGACGCAGAGAAGCGGGTGGACCTGCATCCTCCCTGCAACTCCTCACCTTGCCACCCTGTGGGGATAAAAGCCCTGCTCTTGTCAGCTCTCTGCCTGCAAGGAGACCCAACCTCTGTTCAGCCTGTCCACAAGTCTGAGCTGTAAACTGTTTAACTCTTGGTACTGGTTGTTGCCCCTCCCTGACCAAGGGCTGGGCCTTGTAAACTGCTGCTCAACCTACGGCCAGGTCTGAGCCCTTACCTGTAACTGTGCTTGTTGCCCTGCTCTGATCAAAAGCTGGGCCCTATAAACAATTAGCTCCACTTGCAGAGTGCCCAGAGCCCATAACTGCTTAAGATTGCTGTTTGTAAACTGTTGGTTGGTTGCCCTGCCCGGACCCTGGGCGTGGCCCGATAAACTCAGCTTGGCCTGCTGTCAGGCCTGAGCCCCTATACAGTTGAACTGTGTTTGTCTGCCCGCTCTGCCCTGCACCAGGGTCTGGGCTGACCTAAAACTGCTGAACTGTGTTTTGTTTGCCTGCTCCACCCTGTACTCAGGACCTGGGCTTAAAGAGGGCCTGCAGAGGTTTGTTCACTGGCCTGAACACAGTCCCAAGCCCCAGGACTGAGCTAGGGCTTTTACACTCCCATCGTCGACATTTCATGGCTATGTTGCTAGACTCTTGCAGAGGTGGAAGTTTTTTGTTAGCAAAACAGGGTGTTTTTCCCAACAAAAGTTGCATTGTAGTGTAAACGCTCTTCCTGTTTTGTCGCCAAAAGGCAGGTTTTGGCAACAAAACATGTTAGTGTAGACAAGGTCTTAGAGCATCTTGCATCAGCCATCTCTAGGGGCCTTATAGACATAGAAGAACAAAGTCTCACAACAACCTGGGAGGGAGTACTGTCATCTCTGGGAGGGGCAAGACTACAGTGGTAAACTGAGGGGCAGAGAGTGACTTTCTTTGGATCTCACGGGGAGATTACGGCAGAGCCAGAAACAGGATGCAGCTGTGCAGCCTAACTATGGTCTGGTCCGTATTTTTATACTGAGCTACAAGTATGGTTTGAAGCAGGAGAAGGGAGGATAAGGAAAGGGCTTGCTTTTCCAACAGGAAACTCCATGGGAGCAGACCCTGGAGAGAGGGTAACACTGAAGTTGTACCTGAAGAATGCTCAGTGAATCATTCTGTTAGGGGAGCAAGATGTCAATCTGAAAACAGGCATCTTAACCCCAGTCACTTTTGTACCCCAGGCAGTCACTTCTGTACAATAATGCCAGGCAACTAAAAATCCAGCCTCTGCCTGTGCTGGGTTATTTACTGAGCTGCAAGTGCTGACTACTATATAACCCAAAGGGCACGAGCTGCATTTTGCTATCCAGCTACTGCTGTCGCTGTCCATTGCTTGTTTACTCAAGGCTCAAAAACTTGTCCCTTCCAAAGCAGACAGGATGCTGGAGCTGTCAGAACAGACTTTAAAATCTTAACCATCATCAGAGGGTATGATTTCACCTCACATGGAGACAGGGGCAGATGATCATTTTGCGGGGCCCAGGGCAGCCCAATTTCGCGGGGCTCCCCTTTGCCACAGCGTATGCACGGTGGCGCCACTGCGCATGCGCGGGGCTTCTTGAAGCGTGGGGCCCGGGGCGGCCGCCCCGCTCACCCTGCCCTATATCCACCCCTGCATGGAGATGTACTATTATTGGTTTCCATATTTCCTCTACTCCTTACCTCAGGAAAGTAGAAGAATACAAATCGTGTTCTATTCTAACACAAAGGCCTGGAGGTCACATGTTCCTGGGTTCTAACTGATTCCCATGCAGTCCCATTAGAAAAGTCACACAATGTCCATGACTCAGTTTCTTCACCTATAGCGTTGGCTCACCAGCCTTCTGGGGTATGGGAGAGATTAATGGGAAAAGTACTTGGAGATAAAGTGTTGTTTGGAAGTTTCTCGGTGGATGGGATGGGATGGGATGTCTATTGCTTGAAACAGAACTGAAATAAATTCCTCTCTTTCTCAGCTGAGAAATGGCTCCAATAAAATGCTGCTATAGCTACTTAATCGATAGCTACTTAAAATATTACTTAACCAGTGCAGCCCATATTGGCTCATGTTCCTTGAAAATCCCTATTAAATCTATTTTGTACAGGGGGTGGGATTTCAGCATAGCTTCCAGTCCTGAGAAAAACATAGAGGGTGGGGACCTGCATTATTGTAATAAATAACTGATCCATTTATTTTACTTTCCCCCTTCCTGTAGTCAGCAACTTTAAGGGACGGAGTGGGTTCTTTATACAAATAGGAGGGGGTTGTTTATACAAATGTGTTTTTTAAATCCAGCTAACTGCAGTGGAGAAACAATGCAACTTTATCCTGGGGAGAAATGACCCTCCAGTCCCAGTCTGGCAAACAATATCACAAACTCTGTGCAGGGCCAGCGCTCCAGCTGACTGCTGTCTTTTCTTTCCCTTCGCAGCAGTGTGACCTCATCCCGGACCTCATCGCGCAGAATCCCATTGCTGCTGCCTCAGCTGCCATGCTGCGAGACAAAGGAAGGTTACAGACACGTCCCTCCCCGCTGTGCCTGGCTAATCAATAGTTTTTATCTAATTTCTTTGCGTCAAGATACAGGGGAACAAGGTGCCGTGTCTGAAACGGAAGGCTGCGAAAAGCTGGGCTTTGTGGGAATCGATACAAAATAGAACAGCTGACAAGGTCATCCTGTCTGGAAAAGCCATGAAGATGCATTTGAAGTTCCTCTAATTATCTAGGTGTTTGTATTTTTAAATGCTATGACTTAGTGTCTGCACAAAAAAACAAAAAAGCACAAGCTGGCTTTGCTTAATAGCCACTGCAGTTTGAGAACTTTCTCAGGTACTGGACAGTCTCTAGTCAGTATCCTTCTGGCTCTAGTCTAGGAAAAAGTTTCTCTTTTTCTATCACCTAATTAGCCAGCATCCACTCAGGGCTCAGTAGTTTTCCTTACATTTCAGGAGCAGCTTCCAAGCAGGTAATTCATGTTAGGCAAAACACAGTGGGTTAGAATAAGTCAGTGTAGCCATGCCAATTGATTCAACTGAGGATCTGTGAGCCGCTAAGGATAACTCTCCCCTCCCCCTCCTCTCTAGCTATTATTAAAAACCCCCAATGCACTATTGTCTCCAATTAGCTAAGTGTGGGTGTCAAGTTCCAACTGCTTGGGTAGTAGCGAGCCTCTTGAGTTAGAGGCTTCTTAGAGCAGTGATTCTCAAACATTTGTCCTGGTGACCCTCTCATATAACAAGCCTCTGTGTGCGCGCACACACACACACACACACACACACAAGCCTCTGTAGAATAGTGATAGAAATGTAGCCATGTTAGTCTGGTGTAGCTGAAACAAAATACAGGACTATGTAGCACTTTAAAGACTAACAAGATGGTTTATTAGATGATGAGCTTTCTTGGGCCAGACCCACTTCCTCAGATAAAAAAAAAAAAAAAAAGCCTCTGAGTGTGTACATACAGACACACACACACACTGTGAATTGAAACTGCTTTTAAAAATATACTTAACACCATTATAAAGGCTGGGGGCAATGCTGGGTTTGGGGTGGAATTTGACAGCTCCCCCCAGTAATTTCATGACCCCTGAGAGGGCTTGATCCTCTGATTTAGAGAGAGTAGAAAAGCATTCCAGGTCTGTGAGAGGAGCTAAACCCCTTTAAGTTGTGCTCCCTTGGGAAATGGAGGTGGCACTGTAAAACATACTCCGCCCTTTTAGGACCCAAGGTGATAAGATTTCCCTCAGAAAAGGATTCCTGGTCCCCTGCCCACCCTGCATTAAGGATCTCCCTAGAGATCCTTCTGCCCTAGACTATCACTGTCAGACCTCCACGCTGCCCAGCTCATCCCTTTTGTAATGTTCCTGTGGGGAATTAATAAATTCTCTCCAGCTGGCTCAGCTCTGCTACTCTGCACTTAGGGCAGGCAGCTGTGTGCCTTCAACTCACCCCAAGGAGAAAGAATTAACTCTTTCCCTGCCAATCTATGCACCAGGTTAGTGTGCCCCATCACATGGGCCATCCCTGGGTGAGACTTTCACTATCTGTCTTTCCTTCCCTCTCTGGTTGACATTATTATAATATCTCCATGGGCTTCCACTGAAAGGACTGGGAAATCATTGGTGTGAAAAGTAGCTATGGCAGATAAATTGTACTCATAGCCTGGAGTAAAATATTGGTTTTTTACCAACCTGTATTGTTTAACTATTGTATGACTATTTGTAATTAGAAGGGATCACTCATGTATAGCATTGGCAAAATGTGGTATTGGCATAAACCAGTTCGCAATCCACCTTTAATTGCTGCTTGCAGTTCCATTTTGCAGTGTTGTTAAGTGGTTAGAATGCAGGGCCTGTGATCTAGACTCATGCTCCTCTGTTCTTAGCTCTGCTACCAATTCAATATACAACTTTGGATGTGTATGAACCTATTTCATACCTCTGTGAAACTGGGATACCTACATTTACCTCCTTGTCTGAGATGATGTGAGAATTAGTTAATATTTCTTCAGTGCTTTGTGATAAGAAGCCCTACAAAAGCATAGTTATGGTTTTATTTTTCATTTGAGTCATTGGCTTGAGGTTTTTGGGGTTTTTTTGAAGAATTTTGCAATACAAAAATCTGTGAAACTGATTCAAAATTATGGACTTGGTGCTAAATAAGGGAATATACTTTTTGTTTTCTCTCTGTAGGTCCATCACTAGCTAAACTTCCAGATCCAACTTGCAGTCTAATATAATTTTAAAAAGTCAGACCCTCAATGTGCAGGCATGAATCTCAGTTTTGCCAGTCTTACTCCCTTTATTTTCAACAGGACTACCCACAGAGTTTGGAACTAGCTCATGTAAATGTCAGGGTGGTACAATAAAATCTTTTTGGAACTATGGCACTTATTTTTGTGTGGTTGTTTATCTTTGTGTTTTAAATTCATTGTAGTAGAATATCAGTACTTACTCAAAGTGATGTGCCAACGTTATATTGACAACCAACAGGGTTTTGTTGGCTAGTTCTGAGAAGTCTGAATGAATGTCAGTAAAAACTATTCACCACCAGAGGGTTGAATTCACGAACCTGTCTTATGTTGAGGATTTTGCCTGTGGAGCTTCCATGATCTTATTGCTATGGAGATGCTTTCTAATTTAAGAGAGGAGCCAGAAACTTTGTACTGATTTTATCATGGGTGACACAAAATTGCAGATTAAAGATTAGGTAGGTGGATAAGGTAGATGGGCAAGAACATTAGGTCTTCTATCGCTGACATCTGCGATTGTATAAGGGAACCGATTTTTCTAGTGGTTAGATCAAGCCTGGCTCAACAGAGCCATTATCGGTTCTGCCATTGACTTTGCCTATGACCTTATATGCAGTGTAGAATTCAGGTCGCACATACCCTTGCATAGGAAGTGAATTGAGATCCTCAGACAAAAAGTGTCACTTGGTTATAAAGTGTTATTAATGAATGATTATTATAACTGATTGATTTGTATTGCACAGCATGTCTGCCAGTGTTTTGCTAACAAGGGAGGCTTTACGTATTGATGGTTTCTCACTACTAGTAAATCTCCCTTGTGGACTGATTTGGGGGATCAGCCAGGTGAGATAGATGTATGTACTCCTTTTACTTGTAATGATGCCCCTCGTGGCCTGACGTGCAAGGGGGCATCATACCATCCTTGCACTGTACTAGTAGCTAGGTGCCTCGTGCTACTTGTGTCCCACAGGCATGTCTTACCCTTCATTTTTCAGCTGTGTAGGGAAACAAAGGGGGAGGAAAAGAGCCACGGCGCTGCTGAGTTACTGTGAAGCTTAATTGTGTTCTCAGCTTGGCAGCCAATGCTGACACAAGGTTGCTGAGGAAGTCTCTCGTTGGGTACATCTACGCTAGCAACATACATGTGCCCAAGTGTGTGGTTCCACCTGAACCTCCCTCTTGTCCACTTCTAAGCTCAGAAACAGATATCATTCCACGAGGAGTACAGCTAGTTCGGATTAGAAGCCTAATCCGAACTAGCTACTCCGTGCCGTGTGTAGCCGCGCGGCACGGGGTTCGAACTAGCCTGGATTTAAAAATGGCGGCTCCCGGCTTATGCAAATGAAGCCCGGGAAATTCAAATCCCGGGCTTCATTTGCAAGTGTGGTATGCCTACATTACCCCGCTAGTTCGAACTAGCGGGGTAGTGTAGACATACCCAAGGTGCATGGGGATAAACAAGCACACCTGAAGGGTGTGGATAAGCTGGACCGGCCCTAGGGCAAGGCGAGCAAGGCAAAGGCCTTGGGCCCTGCGCTTTCGGGGCCCTGCGCTGCTGAGTATTCACCATCCTCCGACTGGCCTGGGGACCCACTCCCAGCATCCTGCCTTGGGCCCTGCAATCCTTTGGCTGGGCCTGTGGATAAGTACACCCTCAGGCTGCGGCATGACCCCTGGTTTGTGGTGTAGATGGAGGTATGGGACATGCACCAGATCTCATTTCAATAATCCTCCACCCTTAGTCCCACAGTGTAGGGAATCCTTTTCTTCCTGATCCTTGCCCAGTCCCTGTCCAGCAGTCTTCATAAGCGGTAGTGGGGTGCACAGACTGCATCAGAACAATCTTTTGATTTGCACAATGGGGGACCACCTGGCCCCTAACCACACGCAGCTGCTGACCGTAGTCAGTGGGACAGTGGGACCATTCACCTCTACTAGGAAATGTCTTGGAGGCTGGACTGGATGAATGTTGAGTGGACTCCGGCTCCATGCCAGGATGTACACAGCACTCCAGGCTCCTGTGCAGGATGGAAAAAGCCTTGAACAGTAGCTCTAGGAGGGTTTGTCATACATGTCATGGACAGAAGCTGAATGGGCTCATGACCCCCTGTGACGCCTGCCTGCCTCATTGTTCAACAGGATGTTGGGGCAGGGCAGGGCAGGGCAAGAAGGCCGCCCCAGAAGATGAAGAGCATGTGATTTTGCACCTCCATATGGAGGAACTGGGTGAAATCCCCATCCTCAGTGATACTAAGGAGGATACTGAGTCACTGCAGGAATCAGACCCCAGACTGGTTCATGGGGCAGGAGGCGTGCCATAGGGAATAGGAGTGTTCTCGAATGGAAGGGTTTATTGAAGTGATGGACAAGTGAGTTGGGGCCCATCTGCTGCTGTGGCTCCTGCACACATCCATGAACCACCACTTCCTCCTCCTTCAGCTGCTGCCCATGGTCCTGCTGAGTCAGAGGGCTCCCTCCCCCCCCCCCAACCAGGCAGGAGAACACGGACCCTGTGGGACCCCTGGGACCAAACTTTCCATTGGCACCCCAACCTCCTTGTTGGGGGACTGCCCTGCATATCCAGGAGAACAATGAGCCTGCAGTAGTCCCTGGATCCCAAGTGCCTGCCCCTGAACCCCATCCAAGAGATGTCCCTGGTTGTTCCCAAGAATCCCTTTCCTCCTGTCATTCCCCCCTTGCAGGGGCAGGGCAAGGAGGCAGATACAGGGATATTAATATTTGCCCACTCTTCACAGCTTCAGTCCCATTATGTTTGGCATTTTGTTTTGACAATATTTTAATTACACATTCCGTCTAACCCTTTTAATAAATGTTATTATTTCCTTGACTTTGAGAACCCCCCTTCCTAGTGGTGATGAACAGAAGATATTTTCGGGTTTGGGATCGGGCCCCACAATTCCCAGCATGTGAATGAAATGGAAAAACTGTCTGGGGTCAGCATACTGCAAACACGTCTCTATTTCATCATCAGGGTCAGAAACCCCAAGAGTCCCAAGGACTCTTGGGAGGGATGGGCAAAGTGTGGTTAGAGATGAGTGTCTGGAGAGGATACTACTAGTTCTCAACACAGGAGAAATCGACAGCACAGAAAATGCATAGTTAAACGTCTTCATGTGAACTGAGTTCACAGTTCAAGTCATGAGACAAGCACCTGCTTAGTTACTCTCTGGGGATTAAACAGCTCTTCTTTCTCCTTCAAACTAGCAAACCTTGACCAGATTTAATCTTAATAGGGATCTGTGCTCCATACCAGCTTGTAATGGTGATTCCCTGCTTCCGATAATAGACATTTGGGAAGAAGCGAAGAGTGAAAACAGAGCATTGCACAATTACAACATTACAGCTCAGTCACTTACCAACCCCTTAGCACAAATCCAACCCTAAAGTGTTAATCCAGTGGAAGTCCCCTGTTGTAATTGTCTTTAATGTGTGAATTGTCCAGGATAGAATGGTTAATGGTTTTGGGTGACAGGGAAACAAAACCCCTGCAAATCTATGTAACCCCCAGAGGGTACCAGCATTCCCTCAAGTGCTTTTCCAGCTGTGGTGCAGGATTCACTATTTATATGGAAAATGAGAAACTCCTCCATTACATTAGACTCCTAGGGTATGTCTACACTAGCTCGTTAGTTTGAGCTAGATAGGGTAATTCGGGCAAGCAGAGTTGCAAATGAAGCCCGGGATTTAAATATCCCAGGCTTCATTTGCATGTTCCCGGGCACCGCCTTTTTTAAATCCCCTTTAGTCCAAACTGCATGTCCGCGGCTACATGCGGCACAGAATAGGTAGTTCGAATTAAAGATCCTAATTCGAACTACCGTTACTCCTCATGGAATGTAACTCCTCCACGAGGAGTAACGGTAGTTCGAATTAGGATCTTTAATTCGAACTACCTACTCTGTGTCACGTGTAGCCGCAGGCACGCAGTTCGGACTAAGGGGGATTTAAAAATGGCAGCGCCCGGGAACATGCAAACGAATATTTAAATCCCGGGCTTCATTTGCAACTCCACTTGCCCTAATTATCCTACTTAGCTTGAACTAACGAGCTAGTGTAGACATACCCCTAGACTTTAAGGTCAGAAGGGACCACTGTGATCATCTAGTCTGACTTCCTGCACAATGCAGGCCACAGAATCTCACCCACCCACTCCTAGATTAAGCCTCCCAACTATAGCTCAGATATTGAAGTCTTCAAATGATGGTTTAAAGACCCCAAGATACAAAGAATCCTCCAGCAAGTGATCCATTCCCCATGCTACAGAGAAAGGCGAAAATCCTCCAGTGCCTCTGCCAATCTACCCTGGAGGAAAATTCCTTCCCGACCCCAAATATGGTGATCAGCTGAACCCTGAGCATGTGGGCAAGACTCACCATCCAGACACCCAGGAAAAAGTTCTCTATAGTTACTCCTATTATCCCACCATTGGCCTATTTACCACTGATAGTGAAAGGTCAATTAGTTGCCAAGATCATGTTATCCCATCAAATCATCCCCTTCATAAACCATCTAGCTTAATCTTGAAGCCAGATAAGTCTTTTGCCCCCACTACTTCCCTTGGAAGGCTGTTCCAGAACTTCACTCCTCTAATGGTTAGAAACCTTCGTCTAATTTAGAGTCTAAACTTCCTGGTAGCCAGCTTATATCCATTTGTTCTTGTGTCCACATTGATATTGAGCTTAAATAATTCCTCTCCCTCCCTAGTATTTATGGGTATGTCTACACTGCCACCCTAGTTCGAACTAGGTGGCTAATGTAGGCATTCGAAGTTGCAAATGAAGCCCAGGATTTAAATATCCCGGGCTTCATTTGCATCTTGCCGGGCGCCGCCATTTTTAAATCCCCGTTAGTGCGGACTCCATGCCCGCGGCTACACACGGCACGGAGTAGGTAGTTCGAATTAGGCTCTCTAATTCGAACTACCGGTACACCTCATTCCACAAGGAGCAATGGTAGTTCGAATTAGAGAGCCTAATTCAAACTACCTACCCCATGCCACGTGTAGCCGCGGGCACGGAGTCCGCACTAATGGGGATTTTAAAATGGCAGCGCCCGGCAAGATGCAAATGAAGCCCAGGATATTTAAATCTAGGGCTTCATTTGCAACTTCGAATGCCTACATTAGCCACCCTAGTTCGAACTAGGGTGGCAATGTAGACATACCCTATCCCTCTAATATAATTAAAGAGAGCAATCATGTCTCTCCTCAGCCTTCTTTTGGCCAAGGTAAACAAGCCAAGGTCCCTGAGTCTCCTTTCATAAGACAGGTTTTCCATTCCTTGAATCATCCTAGTGGCCCTTCTTTGTACCTGTTCCAGTTTGAATTCAGCCTTCTTAAACATGGGAGACCAGAACTGCACACAGTATTCCAAATGAGGTCTCACCGATGCCTTGTATAACGGCACTAACACCTCCTTATCCCTACTGGAAATACCACCCCTGATGCATCCCAAGACCGTATTAGCCTTTTTCACGGCCATGTCACATTGACGGCTTATAGTCATCCTCTAATCAACCAGGAGTTTCATCCTATTGCTATTACTCCTAGGTCCTTCTCCTCTACCGTCACTTCCAACTGATGTGTCCCCGGCTTATAACTAAAATTCTTGTTATTAATCCCTAAATGCATGACCTTACACTTCTCACTATTAAATTTCATCCTATTGCTATTACTCCAATTTACAAGATCATCTAGATCTTCCTGTATGATATCCCGATCCTTTACTAAATTGGCAATACCTCCCAACTTTGTGTCATCCGCAAACTTTATTAGCACACTCCCACCAGAATACTCCAGTTTTCAGAAACCCTTCCTCAGCTGCTCTACTCCATTTCACCTCCTCTCTAGGTAACAAGTCTAAGAGGGGTAGGCAAGTTAGTTGGATCTGTTAAAACACGAGGAATCCTGTGGCACCTTAGAGACTAAGGTATGTCTACACAGCAAAGTTATTTCGAAATAACAGCCATTATTTTGAAATAACTTTCCTAGCATCTACACGAGACAACTGCTATTTTGAAATTAATTCGAAATAGCGGAGGGCTTATTTCGAAATTGGTAAACCTCATTCCACGAGGAATAGCACCAATTTCAGAATTGCTATTTAGAAATAAGCACTGTGTAGACGCTTATTTCAAAATAGGGGGCCTCCAGCCCTTCCCAGGGTGCCCTGCTGGCTGCCCTGGCCACAAGGTAACTTCTGACCTGATGCCCTGCCGGAACCAGTTCCGGTTGGCCTTAAATGCGATTCAGTGTCCAATCAGTGTGGACGTGCTATTTCGAAATAGCAAAAAGCTATTTTGAAATGCATTTTGTGTGTAGACACATTATTTCAAAATAAGTTACTTCGAAATAATATTTCAAAATTAGATATTTCGAAATAAAGCTGTAGTGTAAACATACCCTTAAAGATTTATTTGGGCATAAGCTTTCGTGGTTCAACACCACTTTGTCACATTCCTCTCTAGGTGATATCTCACCTCTGTTCAAAGAGAGACAATGGACTTCCACACAAGGGATCTAATCAGAGACTGGAACAGCCTTTCCCAAGTCCCGAAGAAAGCCGTGGGGATGCAGTGCTCTGTGACTTTCTGCAATCACTAATCCCCCAGTCTGCAGCATGGCATAGCTACACTGCCCCTCCGTGCACTATATTCATAGTATGGATCCAGAGACTCCACCCCAAATTGTTCCTTTTTGCTCCAGCACTTTCAAAGCTTGCGAAAACACCATCTAATCATACAGTGTATATGGAGTTGTGTATATACAGTGTATATGGAGTCCCAGCATGACCATGCTTCTGCTGCTCCACCCCAGGGCACCTAGTTCACAGGGACAAAGAATATCACAGTAACTGGTGCCACTGTGATCTGTGCATTCATGAAGGTAGAACTTGGACAGCCTCTCCCCTCATGTGGTGCTAGAACCCAAAGTGACCCCATGGAGTTCTACAGAATAAGCAGACAGGAGGGAACTGCTTCCTTCTGCACCCCTATAGCCAGACTCTGCTTTAGCCAGAATCCATATGCACTGAGTGTCCTCTGTAAGGAGATATGAAAAGAGGCATTTGAGCCTATGCAACTGACATCACTGCGGATGGGAGCAGGCCCAAATTATCTACAACTGGGATCAAAGACCAAATTGTGTCAGGATTTATATCATGTGGATTTGTGCTGAAATTGGTGGGCTTGGATGGGGTTACTAGTGTGGAGAGTATTTGGCTCATTGTACATGGTCTTTATTGTGTGTGGCTCTAGCTACCTAGCATCTGCATAGTTATAAAAGCACAAGCCAGCTCTTCATCGTTATTTTTTCAAAAAACATTCCTTTTGTTCAAAGGAACAGCTCTGGCTCCTTTACTTTTGTTGGGGTTGTGCTTATTCCAAAATCTGACTTTATAAAACAAGGTAAAGCAAAAACAATCTCAGTGAAGGAGTGGTTAGAATTCCGTAGTGTTGCAGTACATTTTCTTACACATTTTTTTTATGCGTTTCACTCCCTCTTCAGAATAGAAAACTTGTGGGCCTTAGAGATCTTAAAATAGATTTAAGTTAAGGTTAAAAAAATCTATATTCAGGGTCTGAATTATACAACTTTATTACAATTTTTGCTGGAGTTCATTCACACTGGGAAATAATAGCGTGGGTTGCTACAGATTTGGGGTCAAAAATCAAATAAACTATGTCTGTGAGGGAGGCTAAAAAGGCCTGGCTCAAATATGCTTCCCTTTATTATAAGTGCTGAAGTCCTAGGGAATGTAAATGCTCTTTGGTTTAATTGTGAGTGTAGCTCATTTAGGGAAGATAGCTATTTCTTATTATGAAAGAATTAACATAGTTATAAGGGCCCAGTCTTGCAAATTGCTACATATTTCCTGTGACATGCTGAGCACCTTCAACTCTCGTTGTAATCAGTGAGAGTTCATAGTGCTCAGCAGGTTGCAGGATTGGGCCTTCATTGTCTTGCAGCTAATAAAAGCTGCAAAAGTAGTCTGCAATTAAAAATAAAAGAGAGAGAGAGCAAGATTCTGCTAGGCCTTGCATTCATTTTTGTATCACTGGGGCATAGCCAGTTTGACTTGTTCAACTGGGCTCAAAGCCAAAACTCACCGAAGTCAAAAGAAAGAATTTTAGGCCAGGTCTATGCTAGACCTGGAAGACTGGCTTAAGGTATGCAACTCCAGCTGTGTAGAATACGTAGCTGGAGTCAGCTTAGGCGGCATTCACACAAAGGGAGGGTGACAGGACCAAACATTCCCGTTGGTTTTCCTAACTCCTCCCAACTGCGAGAAGTACAGGAGCCAGCCGGAGCTGCCCTCAGCATTTGATTTATGGGTCTAAACTAGGCCTGCTAAATAGAATGCTAGAATGGTGATCTCTGGCACGGCAAGTGAAGATGTGCCCTAGTGACTTCACTAGCCTTTGAATCAGGCCCTTAGAAATATACTGACATGATGTTTTCTGATGCCAGCCTGGAGCCCACATCCAAGGCATAATGGAGAAGTATCAAGGCTCACCTGTCCCAGTGACCATTACTCCATGGTGCTCGGCTAGGTAGGCACTAATGATATTGCCAGATACGACCATGAGCAGATCAACAGTTACTATAGGACTCAGAGAGCTAGGGTGAAAGAATCAGGCACAGGTTTTATTCTCTTCATTCCTTCCAATTGAGGATCAGGGCCCAAGGAGGGCCACACATGTCTTGAAGGGGAACGTATAACTGTGCATATCATGTCAATGGAAGGACTTCAGTTTTCTAGATCAGGGGATCTAGAAGGTTTGCTGGGAAGTGGTGGGATTAATCTGACCAAGATGAGGAAGAGCATCTTCGCATACTGACTGAACAATCTAGTGAGGCAGGCCTTAAACTAGATTCAAGGGGGGTAGGTGACAAAAGTTCATTAAACATTAGGAGGAAGAGAAAAATGAAGGAAAGTATAAGTCCACTATGGAACAGAAAAAGAGAGCTACTGACTCTTGATATCAAGAAAACAGGAGTGTTAAATGTCTATTTTGCTTCAGTCGTCTCTAAAAATGTAATGGTGAACAAATTCTCAATACAATATTAACAAGGGGAAAGGAATGAACACTAAAATAAGGAAGGAACAGATTCAAGAATATTTAGATAAGTTAGATGTATTCAAGTCAGCATAGTCAGATGAAATTCATCTTAAGATGCTTAAGGCATTGGATGAAGCAATCTCAGAACCATTAGAGTAATTCTAGAAAACGGCTGGTGGGCAGTTGAGGTACCAGAAGACTGGAGAAGGGCAAACATGGCTTGGATAAAGGAGTTGAGGGCATGCTTACAAAATTTTTATATGGCACCAGGCTAGGAGGGATCACAAGCACTTTGGAGGGCAGGTTTAGAACTGAAAAACCTTGAAAAAGTGAGTTGGTCTGAATTCAGCAAAATGAAATTCAATAAGGACAAATGCAAATTACTTCACTCAAGGAAAAAAAAATCAAATACACATTGGCAAAAAGGGCAATAACTGCCTCAGTGGTAGTACTGCTGAAAAAGATCTGGGGGTTATAAAAAATCATGAATGAAATATCCTTCTTCAATATAATGTATCTGCTAATATACTAATATCCTAGAACAATTATCTTCCAACCTTCAGTGGGCATGGAGAAGTAATGAGCTTAATTGGCAAGAGGGATTTAGGTGAAATACTAGGAAAACTTTTCTAACTCCAACGGAAGTTGTGGAATCACCAACATTGGTGATTTTTAAAAACGAGTTGCACAACTCCCTGTCAGGGATGATCTAGTTGGTCCTGCCACAATGCTTGGGCTGAGTTTGGTGACTTTGAGGTCCCTTTCCAGTACTAAAGTTCTACAGTTTGATGGAAAATCTGATTCTCTCTTCTTTCCTTTTAAACAACGAGTAGTCCTGTGGCACCTTAGAGACTAACAAATATATAGGATCATGAGCATTCATGGGTAAAACCCACTTCATCCAGATGACTTGGAGTGGAAATAACACAATCCAAGATATACATAACAGCAAAAGCAGTTATCTGTCAATTGTAATACCCACAATAATGAAGCTAATTAAGTAGGCTGGATGTGTCCCATTCATAGCTTTTGACATGAAAATGCAAATGTCAAAGGGAAGGAAAATTGCCTTTGTAATGCATTAAACATTTGAAATGATTGCTCTTTAAATAGGCATTAACATCAGATAGTGGTTGTCTTTTCTTCTTACTTTGCTGATACTGAGTAATTAGGAATCAGCCGAATATGGTTGTTAAGCTTATCTCTACCTGTGTATGTGTCCCATTGACATTAGTGGGATTACTCATATGCTTAAAGTTAGGCATGTGCTTATGTACCCTGTAGAAGAGAGGCCCTGAAATAGCTCCCCTATATGGAAAATCTAAATTAGGTTAAACTACAAATGTGATTTACCTTGTGGGAACCTTTGTCTCAGTTCCATGACTGAGGGCAAACCACAATGTAGTAATGGACAGATAATGCACTTAACTCAGTTTTAAAACAATATTTTATTGATTTAACAGAAAATCTCTAGTCTGTGGATTTACTCTTTATCATGTCAGCCCATAAGTGTGTTAAAGGGAATAAGAAGAAAATGGGAAGAAAACACTGCAGCCTGAGTTTTAACCCTTTCTAGATGTATTTGTTTGAAAGACCTATTGTCTTAAATAGATGGTGTGAAACCAAACTAGCAGCATTGCTTTGGCAGACCAATTGGAAACAGAGACAGAGAAGAAAGGCAAACAAGGACAGCCCAATTTGTGTCGCAGCTCAATATATTAGAGTATGTCTGTGCGCCCTGAATCTTTTCTCTGTTCATGCCAGCACTCCTTTGATGATTACTTTATCTGAAGAAGATAAGACATTGTGAATTTGATTATGGCATTACTCCATGTGGTTTGACAGGGCCTCAAGCACATTGGTAAATTGCTGTCTGAACAGTTCCATTATTATTACATAGCACAGCCCAGAGTTAAGGGCTGAGCTGCAATAAATATAGAATTTAAAAAAAAAAGATAACAGCCACTCTTAGCCTTTAAAAAAAATTACTCTTTTAAAGTTACAGTGTCTTCTTGTTACTTGCAATGTCACCCAGTTAAACATTAATAATTGCTGGACTATGTATTACCTACAAGCTCAAAGCAATCCCAGCTTCGCAAACCTGGAATGTCATTTCTGACCACCTTTGTAGAATTTAATCAGTACTTAAACTGTAAATGATTGACAGGGAGAACGGTTGATGGTAGTTGCTTTGAGACTGATCATATAATTTTCAAACTGATTTTTATGACTATGCAGTATTTTAACAAGTAGAACACTACAGGGACCATAATTTTAACAAGAGGAAATTTTACAGTCTCTCTCTCACACACACTCACACACACACACACACACACACACACACACACACACACACACGTACACGCACTCAAGTCAGGAATTCAATGCATCTCTCAGTTTATGGACCTTTGACTCGGTACTAAGAAATCAAGGCGGGGCTTCTGAAGAGGAAGTTTATATCCTCTCATTATCAGTGTAAGATTGTAAAATTGATTACTATCTACTCAGACCTGAGCCTAAGGAAGTCCAAGTGGCATAATTTATGCCTCCTTCTGGTGCCCTCATCGGTGAAGACCACAGGAGAAGAGACGAAAGAAGAGGAGGGCTCTTGAAAGGACAGAAAGCTCTCTGTGGGCAAAGAGGGATGATTATAATCGAAGCAGCCATGAGGCCAAAGAACTGGGGGGGGGGGGGCAGGAAGCAAATTTTCAAATGGGGACAAGGCTATGTAGGGTCCTGTAGGTGAGGAAGAGAAGCTTGAATTTGCTGAGGTAAGAGACAGGTATCCAGTGAAGGGATTAATGGAGGGGGCAATTTTCCACTTCTCTACAATGAGATTCTTTAACCTAAACCTAGAGGCCAAATCCTTTAATCAGACAAAAGATCCATGGACATCAATTGCACTATGCTTTAGAAAGGATGATGTTAAAAACCTCAGGATGTGGCCCTTTGTGTTGAGAGATATTATTACTGTGGGGTGTGTCATACTTACCTGACCCCTTCAGCACTATGCATTTTAATTAGATGGATATTTAGATGACAGGCTGCATAGAAATAAAGAACTTGAACAAGCAGCCAATCAGATAACACAATATTCAATAAGCTAAAGTGACCCAGAAGATTCTCCTAATGCAAGGCATATGCACAGTGTGTAAGAGCTACAGAGCATATCCAGAGAAGTTAACAGTTCCCTATATGTGTCACTCTCTTTTCCCTCCCTGTTAATGCTTAGGGAATGGGAGGGATACTGAAAACCTGACCCACCTATCTGGGATCTCAAGGACTCTATTCGCCTGCCACAAGGTACAAGTAACTACCTCAAGGTCAGCAGGTAGGGTGACCCATCATTGTTAACCAGTGCTGGTCTATTTCTAGGTTTCTCCATTTCACAGTATTATTTTGTGAGCAAAAGGTACAGTAAGTGCCTGCATAGGATTCAGCCCTACAAAGCCTCCGTGATACAAATAGCCCTAACTCATGCAAACAGCTCTGTGCAGATTTTTGGGGAGGCTTGCATAAATGAGGGTTGCAAAATCCAAGCCCTTATACGCTTCAGAGCCATGTCACTCCTATTTCCTTCTTAGCTGACATGGTGTGCATTAAGCTGAAGCAAAGGGGGCCCCCTGCTTTGATGTGCTTTGCTAGAATCCAAGAAAAGTGTATATTGAGTATTTTAATAATTAAGAATTATGGGTTTGAAAGCAAACCTGCAAGCATTGCCAAGCTCAGACAGGGTCTTTGGAAAGTGCTCAGTTGAAATGAGTTTCTAAGAAGAAATTATGTTATAAATTATTTTTATGGAATGTTCAAATGTTAAATGAATATTTAGGCTGCAGTTCATGAAAGCCTCCTCCTCTGGAAAAAAATGTTTTCATTTGACATATTTCTCTTTGTCAGCATTTCTAACAGTAAAAATGACAAACTTTCATGGGTAAATGCCAATGGAGACAGCTGTATTTTATTATTGAATACTTCTGGTGCTTAGTTTGGCACCAGTCCTGTTTATATTGCTAGTAAGATTTCATGCAAGGTCGTGTGTTCAAACTTAAATGTCTGATATGGTTTGTAATTGATTCCATCCCCCCTCCTTTTCAGTCCAGTTTGCAAAAGAAAATTTATGACCAAGGAACACAACCCTCCCATGTTGCAAACTCAAAGACAAACAATTCAATAGCAAGACTCTTAAAATCCTCTGCTTCTATTATGATTCTCCTTCACTGTAAGGGAATGTGTCAGTTCCTGCTGCTACCTCCCTGGGATTCTTATTTTTTTCATATGTTTCGATTAATTAACTTTTCTCAGCATTAAATCAAATCAACCCATGTGTCCCACATCTTAATACCAAACACCCAGTTATTGGCGGCACTGTCAGGTTCCTTCTTTTTCCATTACTTTGCCCAGCATTCTCTAGGTCTGATTTACTCTCTTCTACTTCTATTGTTCTGCTTGGCAATTTACTGCATATTTGAACTAGAGCTGGGCAAATATCAGCAAATACATTCCCAAGGGTGGGGAAGGGGCATTGGAACGGAAAAAGGAATTAGCTTTGTACTCTGATGGGCACATTCTGCATACATTGGAACCAGCAAGTCCTATTTGTGGGAAGGCTAGCAGTAAAGTCATGCTAGTCTTTCCCAGTCAAGCGTTTGCACTGGCAAGCATCTGTGTTATATGGAATAGATTAGCAATTGGACAGCAGGAGAAGAAAGATCCCCAAACAGCCCACCAGAGCCCTGACACAGACAAGTAAATGAGCCATAATCATTTCATCCTGGCTGACCAACAGGGAATCCCCTGGACACTGAATTCACTTGCTAATTGGCAACGTAATGTTCCACCATTAGAGTATTCCATGAGAAGTAGACAGGCTGAGGAGCCTCTACCCTGTCCCCTCACTGTTGTCATCACTCTTTGTTCTACTGTTACGGGTCCTCCTTCCCCTTCCTGGGTTGTGAGTTTAATTCATCCGTTGGGTACTGTCTAAGCTCCAAGATTGTGAGCTCTGAGGCAGGGACGGGCTTTGTGTTAGTTGTTTTTGTGATGGCTAGTACAATAAGGCCCAGAATCCCTGATGGGGTTCTAAAGGCTGCCACAATAGAAATAATAAAAAAGATGTGCCACGTTTTTTGTAGCATTCTATCGTGATCTACATTTAAAATGCAGTCTCGCTGTAAGCTCGTTTTATATCAAAATAGCTTCCACAGAAGACATTGCCTACACACTGCTGCTAAATATTTCACAGAAAGATAAAGTGGGTTATTCGCAGTCCCCTCAGGTTCATCCTTGCTCTGTATTCTACGCCATGCTGCTGTTAAACTGTAAATGTACCTTACCTCATTACTTTACATTTTCCAACAGCGAATGGCATGTGCAGCTTATCTTCCCATAACAAATTCCTCCATATCAACACCTGGAATGGCAATGACTGTGTTTAAAAAAAATAATGAAGTGCTGTATAGAAACACTGCAAGCTCTGCCCCCAAAATATCTAGAAACTTATTGCAACCATAAAACCATGGCTATTGCTATACAAAGTGTTATGGGATTTTTTTAAGGTGGGGTTTCAAATGAAAATGAAATAATATATTGGTGAGTTTAACATGGAGAAAAGACAGTATCTGGATGTTACTGGTGACAGAATTACTACAAAATATTTCATGCTAGTAACTTTTGCTGAGAGCTCCAGGATTCTGGTAATCCCTCTCTCCTGGTGTAAACAGGCAGTGGTACATCAGTAAATTGGCACCAGAATCTAATTAGTGCTCTCACTCTTTCCCCTCCCTAGAAAGAGCAGGCAAGGCATAGGGGAAGATAATATTTAATAAGCAAAGGTGCAGACAGATGTGGATTAGTATGGCTGGCAGATCCAAAGATCTCAGAAGACTATAAAGAAAAAGCAACTAGCAATCTCAATTGCTTACCCAACTAGCAATCTCAATTGGACTGAGAAAACAAATGTGAAAAGAAACTTTACAGACCTGAGGTCTCATCAGCATCATAAGTCCGTGCATTGCTAATACTGAGGTATAGCCAAGGGAGCTCATGTGTCCTTCAATTTGCCTGTGAGCTCGCCTTCCTATGGGTAGGGAAGAGCAGGGCTCAGCTGATCCATTCTATAATAACAGCAAGGCAAGTAATAAAGGTTTTGAGAATCGAGAAAAAAAATGTTTCTGGTCAAATGAAATGTGTCATTTTGACCAAGTGGAAGTGTTTTGATTTTGACCATTTTAAATGCTTTTGAATTCTTGAAATAAAACTAAAGGAATCTTTGACACACAGACTCATTTCAAATGGAAAAACTGAAGTGTTTGTTTTGACATTTTCAAAACACATTTTTTTCTTTTCGACTTAGTTGGGTTTTTCGCCCTGAAATGATCAATATGCTAAAACTGATACAAATTCACACAATCTTGCAGAATCTTCATTTTTCACTGAAAAAGAGGCAACACATTTCATTCAGTTCTATTTGTAACCCATTCTGAGCCTTTGGTAAACTGAGTGATACCTTAAATATCATTCAGAGGTGGACTTACAGCCAGCACAAGGGAAACAGCACAGCAGGTTTCCCTCTACCTGAAAGCTTTATTCTGATTCTGCATTAGTTAAAGTGTCTTATGACCATCAAGGTTCTTGCTAGGTACAAAGCATAGCAACAGTCATGCCTCAAGGTGGATAACAGTGTTCACTTGACATCTGAGAAAAAAGGGTGTTATCTTTTGGCTAGCTGCAGATGAAACAAAAGATTTTCTGGACCAGGATGCAACTTGAGAGGCCAGGAGTACTGATGAATCTAATAAGAACCTAAAATGATGAATCATTTGACAATATTCAGGTAGACTGAAAGAACACTAAACAGAATCTTTACCAGTATCAGGCAGGTAGTGAGCTCCCTTCCCAAATGGATGATTCATTTGATTTTCTGAGAACTGTCATCAGAAGGAGTGTCCATTTGACATTGGCTCTGACTATGCCTCAGTGCCTTCTGTTTAAAGAAAAAATTGTAAAAGCTGTAATCATAGAGTACTAGAACCGAAAGGAACTTTGAGTGGTCATCAAGTCTAGTCTGTCTAACCTGCTCTTAAATATCTCCAGTGATGGAGATTCCACAGCCTCCCTAGGCAATTTATGCCAGAGCTTAATCACCCCGACAATCAGGAAGTTTTTCCTAATGTCTAATTCTCCCTTCCTGCAATTTAATACTACACTACATTCAAAAACTATCTAGCTAATACTGTCTAGGGGAAGCCCCAATAGAAATCATGGTTTCTGTCTCCTAAAGAAAAAGAGAGAGAGAGGGAGAGAGAGAGAGAGAGAGAGAGAGAGAGAATTTTATCCCAGCCGATGTTCCCTCTAATTTTTTCCATCCATGTGCTGAATAAATTTTATAATGTGCACCGCTGCATGTGTGGATGTGCACCACCAGTAGAAACACACGCTATCATCTGTGGGCACTCTGCTAATCAGCTGGGCAGCATCTGAATCTCTCTGGGTGACTGCCTAAGTGCTCAGCTTATAGGGACCACTGCTCCCAGCTTCCACTGGAGTAGCCCATGAGAAGAAGATACAAGAAGGAATTGTTTACTTAAGAGTGTGGTTCTGAGTTAAAAAACAGATTGAAAAAAACAGCATTGCGGGGTTCCCTAGTCTGGCTCACCATATACTTGGCCACATAGATGGCTGCAAGATATTAAAGTTATGTCTACACAGCTTACCTCTTCCGCAGAAGCCTATGGAAATGAAGCGCAGATTAGCATATTGCCACACTTCATTTGCATAATTAATTAGGAGCCATTTTTGCACAAAACCCCCTCTTGCGCAAGAGCCGTTCTTCCTGAAAAAATGAGGAAGAACGGCTCTTGCTCAAGAGAGTTTTTTGCGCAAAAAGGCACAGTGTAGACGGTGACTTTTTGCACAAAAACGGCTCCTAATTAATTATGCAAATGAATTGTGGCAATATGCTAATCTGCGCTTCATTTCCATAGGCTTTTGCGGAAGAGGGAAGCTGTGTAGACGTAGCCTAAGGGTGCAATCCTGGTTCTGTTGAAGTCAATGGGAGTTTTGCCACTGACTTCAGTGGTGCCAGGATTTCCCTTTAAGATTCTGATTTGGTGGCATTTTGTATCCACTTTACACATGTGTAAATGACAAGGCAGATGCAGGGCAATGGAGGAGCAGCTCAATTACATTTCATAGTGATTGTTCTAAGCACTAGACCCACAAACTCAGCCTGGAGTCAGTCTGGCTGGGTTCTTGTCATCTATCATTTCATCACCAATAAAAAAGGGTCTGCAGGACAAATTATGTTAGTCATTATTATGTACCATGTTTATTATGCCAATGGGACTGTGTGAAGTATAAATGAATGAGAATGCATCAATAAATGCTCTTAGCTTCACTTACACAATCCCATTGTTTTTAGATTATGCCCACAGTGTTACTTCCAGACAAGTTCAGTAGCCTTTAAGGGTGTGCTGTTCTCAGTTAGGAAAAACATTATTTTTACTTGTAAACTGAGCATTGTAAGTGTAGAATTATTTTGAATCCTTGGGCAAAAAACACACATATGCTGCTCCCTCCCAATACGTTTTGACCAACATTCCATCAATAAACAATAATATTCCCTACAGCACAGCAAATTCAAACACCCAATACACCTCAGACATGCTTGCAGAACACAGCATGCCAGAAATCGACTATTCTTTAGCCCAAGTAATACCTGTCCTTTACCTGGATAACAGATTGTCAGAGCCTCCCACATATATATATTTTTGCCACCTTGAAAAGAAAAGGCTACTATCCACTTACTAGTCAAAAGGCCATCAGTGTATTAGTGACTATGGGATGGAAATATAGCCAAAAGCTCCGGTAATTCAACCATCAAGGATAGAATAATTGAATGACTGCAATAGATTTAGTCTCTTCCCGCCCCCCCCCCCCCGCCCCCCGTCTGCCATGTACAAGAGATTGAAAAATGCCAGTGCAACTAAAATCCTAACCACTTCTGGAGACATTCTGTTGCATCATTACGTTCTTGAAACATAGTAGCCAAAATTTAATCTCACTGGTGCCACTGGGCCTAGAGCATGGATGTATTTGCCCTATTGTATCTTAAAAAAAAAAAAAAGAAGAAGAAGAAGAAGAAGAAACATGAGAAGCCTTATGCTATCATCTTCTGTGGTTAAGGCTAACCATCCCCCTACAACAGCAAAGGCATTCATATTTAAAGATGAAGCCCTAGCATATCTGTTTACAGATATGCTATAGATATCTGATATAGATATCTGATAATAGATATGTTTACAGATATGCTAGGTCAACTAACAATAGATCTCAGATGTGCTAGGTCAACTAACAATAGAGCTTAGAGGGGTAGCCATGTTAGTCTGTTTCAGCAAAAACAACGAGTCCAGTGGCATCTTAAGGACTAACAATGTTATTGTGGCATAAGCTTTCGTGCATTGCTACTCACCTCATCAGATGCATGAAGTGAAAGAAAAAGAAACAGACAGTAGGGAGACAGAGATTGGAGTGTTACATCAGAGCTAATTCAATCAGGGTGGATGTAGATAAAAAGGGGGTGCGGGAAATACTTGAAGTAGAAAATTACTTATTGAAATGAGGGAGCCATTCCCAGTTCCTATTCAGACACATTCTGGTGGTGTCAAATTTGCATATGAATTCCAGTTCAGCAGTTTCACATTGCAGTTTGTTTTTGAAGTTTTTGTTTTTGAGAATATCAATCTTCAATTGTATGTCCAAGGAGGTTAAAATGTTCTCCCCCCGGTTTTTGTATGTTACCATTCTTGATGTCTGATTTGTGGCCATTTATTCTGTTGTGTAGAGTCCAGTTTATCCAATGTGCATGGCAGAGGGACAGTGATGGCATTTATCACATAGTAGATGTGAACAAACCTTTGATGGTTTAGCTGATGTGGTTGGGTCCTATGATGGTGTCACTAGGGCAGATGTGTGGACAGAGTTGGGAATGGGGTTTGTTGCAGGGATTGGTTCCTGGGTTAGTGTTTCAGAATTAGGCAATTCAGTTTGATCTTTTGAATACATCTAGCTGCCTATTATTTCCATGTAAAGATGGGGGGTGGAGGGGAAGGGCAGGAGTTGGTCATATGTTTTTATTATACTTTACCTGCTCCCATTAAAAACAATATAAAAAATACCAATTGGATCAAGATAGTACCTCAGGCTTTAGGACCAGAAAATTAAAATTAGAACTAGGCTAGATTTAAATCCCATGGGAGTCAGTGAAAAGACTTGGACTGACTTTAAAGGACTTTGGAGAGACAACTGGGATAAAATGAAAATCTACCAAAACTTTTGCTAAAACCTGAACCAATGGTTTGAAAAGACTCAAGCAGCTGCTAAAGGATCTTTCTTTCTCTCAACTTCTTTTGTGCTGAACATTAACTCTGATAAAACTATTTTTAAATTTATTTTTTTAAAAGCTTCTATTGTTGTTTGCAGCATAGCTGTAACATTTGTTTGTCCCACAAGATGAGATAGACAAGGCAGATGCGGTAATATCTGAGATCATAGGTTTCAGCCTGGAATTAGTATTTATGAGCAGTGATAAGCCCCCCAAAATAGGGATTTTAATGAAGGGCCTGACAGAACTCCTAAAATTTGTCTTCATGGATATGGTTTTAAGTAATCTCTAAAAGAAGCTCATAAACATGGTGTATTTGGTTATCTTAAAAAAATGAGCAACTTCAATCATACCCAAAGGGGATTATTCTATGCCCGGGGATTAGTGTCCATTTCCCATTTACCCCAATGGGCAATTGCACCAGCAGCACCCATTATGTTCTTAAGATAAGAATATCACTTGTAATGGTCACTTGCAATAACACTACTTCAGAAACCTTGGGCGGTTTTTGTATTTTGCTTCAGGCATTATGGGATTTTTAAAAAGATTCCCAGAAATGTTCATCTTCACTGGAATGTACAGCTAGGATTGGTAGGTATTTCAAAGTCAAAATGATTTCTTATCCTTTCCATTGGGAGCAAATCCGACAGTCTTCTTCATCTTATATGCTACTTTCTTCACTGCAGCCCATTACTGTTGAGTGATTTATTGCACTGATGACAGAAGTTCTCAGAATCCAGTGCACAGCATAAAAGCTATAAAGCCTTTAATTTATTTGATAAAACCCATTAAAAGTACAGTATTGCAGAAGTTTAACAACTCTTCCCCTGGGAGGCATTCAGCAGGGGGCGATAGATTGGAGGACAACAAGAAGTTACCATGTGATGTTCCATTGTTGAGGATTCAGCAGTGTTCTTATCTGTAATGAGGGATGATTACTTTGTCGTTAAAAGCATGGGACAGGGAGACAGGAGGGAGGCCTGAGTTCTATTCTTGATTCTGCCATAGACTTCTGTGTGATTTTGGCCATGACTTACAGATGATGCTACAAGGGTTCAGCAATTGTTGAAGACATCAGGCATGTTACAGGGTCAGGATTTTAACCACTTAGTGTTTCATTTCTCATAAATTTTCATAGTGCAGCCAGCCCCCTTCAAGGTCAACACTGATCCTTCTACCTACTCATGGGTACCACTGCCTAGCTAGTTCTCGTAGACTACGTCTAGACTGGCATGATTTTCCGCAAATGCTTTTAACGGAAAAGTTTTTCTGTTAAAAGCATTTGTGGAAAAGAGCATCTAGATTGATATGGACGCTTTTGCGCAAAAGCACTTTTTGTGGAAAAGCGTCCGTGCCAAGCTAGACGTGGTTTTGTGCAAGAAAGCCCCAATCGCCATTTTTGCCATCGCGGCTTTTTTGCGCAAAACGGTTCTCAGTTGTCTACACTGGCCCTCTTGCTCAAAAGCATTTGCGCTAAAGGGCTTTTTCCCGAACGGGAGTCATTGTATTTGCAGAAGAACACTGACAATCTTACATTAGATCATCAGTGTTCTTGCGCAAATTCAAAGCGGACAGTGTAGACAGCTGGCAAGTTTTTCTGCAAAAGCGGCCGCTTTTGTGGAAAAACTTGCCAGTCTAGACGCAGCAATGGTGTTCCATCCACAGATTTGTGTAGGCTGTTTGTCTTTCACCATGTGTGTGTTAATCTTCCATTGCAAAGCTTTTACAAAGGGAACCAGTTATCCAGCAGGAGGAAATTTCCATGCAACATTCACTCCTCTTCCCAGCTCACTCTCTGACCCCTCCCCTCAGTTCTCTGAAATATATCCTCCCAATTACAGAGCCAATTGCCTCATTAGCCCAGCAACTGTCGTAGTAATATCAGTAATCCCCAACAGAAACTGGTGAATTAACTTCAGTGAAGCCTGCCACCTTCCCAGGGCAGCAGCAACCTCAGGGGTCTACAGATAGCGTCCTGCCACCAATGGCATTCAATGGTCCAGTCAACCAACTTGCAGAAGTTCCCGTTGCAATGAGATTGGCGAAACCAACATCACATATAGGAACCCCTTCAGATTCTGACAGGCTTTGGATTCCAATCCTAGGATTAAACCCAGCCATCACATTTTGATTCTTGGTAAATTATCCATCTTTCAAATGGCAGCTAATTTTACAACTATGACACAAGAGATTGGCTGATTTTGCAAGATTTTATCTGAGAATGAAACTTTATGGTAAAAGCTCAGATCTGCATGCAAACCCTAGCTCTTATTCATTATTGAATATATGCCTAAATTAATTCCTGAGATCCATGAGCCCGAGAAGTGAAACCCAAGAAATTATTCTTACTCTTGGACTCTCCAAACCCTCAGAACACACTTGCTATCAAGGCACTGGTAAGGTATATTTATGTCATCTACACCATTTGATCAATTTACAATATATGGTGTATTTAGGCTTTTGATCAAAATGCTACCCAAAGCAATCTATTTTAGGACACTGCACAATTCTTGCAAATCATCTCCATCCAGCCTGATTCTTGTGTGCATATCAGTGGGAGTTTCTGGAAACTCTGTACATCCAACAAAGAAACATTTTCATTGTCCTCTTGAGAAAGACAGGGTGACCTAGCATGTCTCAGCTAGCTGCCTCTCCAGTCTAATCTGCTTGGATATTTTAAACTTCTCAGACAATGGAAAAACAGCTCAAAATGAAAAGATAATGCCAATGTTTGGCTTAGGATGTAAACAAACTTTAATTTCCCTAGCATGCTGAAGCAGAACCATGGATTTTAACTTCCCTGTTTGATCCCTATATTAAGCCCAAAGAAATCCCCCTAGGTTTATAAAGCTATATTAATTAAGAAAGTACAAGATTTTGTATCTATGAGTAAATTCAGAATTAAGGAGTTGAAGAGGAAATTTGATCAGATTATTGCTTTTGCTAGACACAGACTACTAGCAGCTAAATTGATATATAACTCCCTGTTACCCACCCTGAACCTGGTCACCTTGAGCACAGCTCCTATGTGGAAAAGAATTAGCTATGTTCTAATTGTGAGTTTTAAGCTTATATGTGCTTCAGGCACGTGCAAAGTCTTCAGACCCTGCTGAGACATGAAGGATAATGAAAGCTTCTTCAGAATAGAATGAAATAGAATTGTTTATATGAAAAACCCAGGAGATAAACATCACTTTTCCAAAAGACACATGCTGCCATCAGGCCTAGCCAAAGAGTTTGCAGGGCCCAAGGTGGCATGTTGTGGTTGGCTGCCAGCCAGGGCAGTGAGCAAGCAGCCAGGCTGGCAGGCACTGGGCAGCACAGGGTCCTGAAAGTGTGTAGCCCAAGGCAACCACCTTGCCCGCCTTGCCCTAAGGCTGAGCCTGGCTGCCATGTTTTACTTCAGAAACTTCCTTGAGAGAAAGAACATATGAGAGATCTAAAAAGAGCAGCTAGTCCACAGAAGCATGTGCAAAGATCAAACCTGGGCTGATGGGTTAATTATTCCAATCCTATTAATGAAGTTTGACTTGTCTGAGGAGGTACTTATGTATTATTCTTACAGAAGCACATACACAATATACAGGCCATGGACTCAACTCATCTGGAAGGAAAGTGAGAGTCAGTAAAGCAATCTACTCAAAAAGGCACTGAAAGAGTGACACACTGAAGCAATTCAAAATAAACTCTTCTTCGCAGAGAGGGAAGAAATTGCCCCATTTCTTTCTAAGTCCCTACACTTTCCAAGAGATATAGAAGTCTCTCCCATCCCCAGTGCTTTGAAATGTACAGTAATGGAAGTTACAAGTCCTTGTGCTTTAACAGAACCAGTGTGAAAGATAAAAATAGAATGAAAATATTCCAGAGCTCTGTAGAAACTAGAGAAACTAAGCAGCCCTTTCTTGGACAGAATTCCAGTCTAAACAGAGCCCTTAGTCAAATAGATGATATGTTCTCAATCCTCACTTAACTGAAGATTGCCTCATGTGTCACCTTGAATAGTTCTATAGAACTGATGTGTTTCACATTTGTCTTTCAGAGACACGATGAGCACTGAATTATCTCTTTTCTGCAAACAAAAGGCCCTTTACAAGCAGTTCCTTCAGGTCATCTCTAGAGAAGTTCGGTTGGGTATTCACTGAATACATGAAAAGTGAAGCTCATCAAGCAACAGAAAATTTGATTTCTCAATAGTGCCAGTTCCTCACTCTTTGTGAACACAAATATTCACGGAAGGAAAGAAAGATACTGTGATTGGTCCAAAGCTGGCCTTCCTATACCTCCTGACGTGCCAGCTGTCAAAAATTCAACTGCACTGGAAGTCATCTCTGGTTGTCCATGGAATTCTGTTCTTAAACACTATCTGTGTCATGATGTATAAACTCTGCACCAATCAGGTATGGGTTCAGGTATTGCTATGGACTGGCATGGCCTTGCCCTATCATAACTGCATGTGACGATAAGAATGGAGGAGGGGGTTCAAGAGCAGGAAAGCTCAAGTCATTAACAGGGGTATGTGGGCAGTGAGCAGAATGCTGAGCTTCCCAGCTCCTTGGGAGAGGCTGGCAGAGAGCGGAGCTGAATCCCTTGCCTAAAAGAGGCTCAAGTCATCTTGAGGTGAAACAGGCAGAATCCTGTTATTATCGTGCTTGTAAGATATTAGTTCCATTAAATGCCAGAAGGGATGAGCATCCAGAGAAACTCAGCTGAGCAGCTGAGACTCCTTCCGCTTCTGAGTGTTACTAAGCACCCCCATGTGAACGGCTGGCCCTGGAGTGATCGGAACACATCAACAATACCCAAGGGGGTGCTGCAGAAGCACCAGAACCCTGCCACAGCCACTTCATGTTAATCTGCAATCCTTACAATTACAGAGCAATTTACTTGTTTTATGGTAGATGCAGCGGAAACACTTCTCTTGAGGTGAATCAATAGCAGAGCATGCCAGCAGAGAGATAATATTTTACAGTGGATAGTTGACTAACACATTTTTTTAATTTGCTGTCTAATAGAGAGCCATTCACTAGCTCTCTGGGCAGTTCTAATATTAAGTGTATATATATATATGTTGTGGGTGATCAGGAGAGACAACCATTGATTATTACAGACATATCTGCTGAAACTCATAAGCTGATAATTAAAAAGTCCATCACAATGGCTATTGAACTGCACTCATGGATTATGAAGTGTCTTTGGGATGTTTCTTTGAAATGAATGCTGGAAAAGGCAGAATAGAGAATGAAGTTGTCTGTCTATCCAAGGGACAGGTCTGGCAAGCAATGTTCCCTCTAATCTTTTCCATCCACGTACAGAACATTTTAACGTGCACCAAGGCATGTAGACTGGAATTCTGTCCAAGAGAGAGCCACTTAGTTTCCTACAGATACTTAGTAGCTCATCTCTAGTTTCTACAATGCTCTGGAATATTTTCATTCTATTTTTATCTTGCACACTGGTACTGTTAAAGCACAAGGAGTTGTAACGTCCATTACTGTACACTTCAAGAGACTGGGATGGTAGAGACTTCTAGATCTCTAGAAACAAACCTAGCTGTGGGTGCTCTGCTAATCAGCTGGGCGGCATTTGAATTTCTTCTGAGCAGTCACAGAAGCACACGGGTTATGGGAAACATTTCTGGAAAGGACAGTGCATCTGTCCTCTCACTGCAAGAGTGTTTATCCACACAAAATATCTATAGGAGGTGGTGTTGCATGACGAACATCTGCAGATTAGTCCCATGGGCCTTTCCTAGAGGAATCAACTCCCAGGGTGAGAGAAGAGTTTAGAATCCATGAGCACCTAGTCTCTACTTAAACAGTCCACAGGGGAGCAAGTGGTGACAGCAAATTTTGGGAAGTGGACATTTGAGCCCTAAGGACATGATCTGATGCCTACTGAAGTCAGTGGAGAGGCTGACATTGACTTCATTGAATCAACACTTAAATATGGGACAGAGACCAAGAAATGCATTTCACATGGTTATGATGGTCGTCACTACGGATCTGGGCTATATTTGAACCAGCCAGACTCCCTTTTCCATTACTAATTTCCTAGTCGTCTAGCCCAAAATGCTCTTCAGAAATAATTTCCAAAGGTGCGCCATTAGGTTAGTGAAATGAAATCATAGCCCGTGTCATCAGAAGGTCACGATTGAAAGTTTATTTCATGTCTCCCCTTCACCATTGCTTTGTATTAAATTCCACTTGCATCCAGAGTTTGCCCAATATCACAGTTGTGGCAAAGTATGAAACAAAATGTCATATTCCACCTCATACGAGTAATAATTATCTGGGTGTTAACTGCTCTCTCTTGTTCCTGAAAGGTGAAAGGGTAGGCATAACCTTTTGTGTATCTGAGAGCAAAAATACCCTCTTTCTACTTATGGCCTCCATGGGAGGTGACAGCATCACCAGGCCTGTGGGCAAGGTGTGTTTGTGGGGGGGGGGGGTAGGCATCTCCGTGCTCCCAGAAGGAGTGGAGCTGGAGTAGCCAGCCCCCCGCACCAATATTTCCTCCCCCCTGCTAACCCAAGGGTTCCAGCAGGAATTCTGAAAGGCCCAGTATTGGCAGCGACCAGGAGCCCCAGGACCCTTCAAATTGCTGGGCATTGGGGCAATTATCCTCCTTTCCCCACTCTGTCAGTGGACAACCTCCAAGATGCCTCATATGTCTGAAGAGCTCCCAAACTTCCTCAGTTCCTGTTGACTTTGACAAGAGTTGAAGTTGCTCCCCACTTACATGAGGGTCAGGCCTTTGGGTTTCACCAGAACAACAGTTCACTGAGTTCTTGCCTTAGTCCAAAGAGAGGTAATCTGCCAAACTGTAGACTATGATATCAGCAATTTCATCCCCAAAAGGATACTTATAAACATAGAAAATTATAATCCTATAGACGAGACCACACTCACCATTTATGAATACTAAGATCAAGGCTTCCCAGTGAAAACACTGAAATCATAAGCAAGCCTTCCAGGTATATGGTATATCTAAGAATCACATATGAGAAGACCTGACCACCCCTAAATGGAAAGCCAGAAATTTTCTCCATGCAATTACTTGGATCTTGGGAGATATTTTGATAAAGGGATGTAACAGGCTAAAATGAGGTTTGCAATGGGTGAAGGTCTGGGACTCAGGCTAGGTCTACAATGTTGAAATAAGGAACACAGCTCCAGGTATGTGAATAGCATAGCTGGAGTCAATGTACCTTAGTTCAAGTTACCGTGGCATCTCCACTGTAGAGGGACAATGGGAGAAACTCTCCCATTGACTCCCCTTACTCGTCTCGATCTAATGGTGTACAGGAGTTGATAGGAGCACAATCAGTGGTCTTTACTAAACCCACTAAATCGATCCCCCAAAGATCGATCCCCACCAAGTCAATCTCCCAGCAAGTGTAGATAAGGCCTGAGGAATCCTGGCTTCTATTTAGAACTCCACTCTAGCTAACTAAGTAAATGTTAAGTGCCCAAACTTTAAGTGCTCTCATTCACAAATTTTAATCTCAACTTCTCTGTCTTTACTTAATGAACAGCTTGTGAAGCTGTATCAATTAATGTTTGCTAGATCTGGTAAAAGCTCTTCCATCAAAACATTTTTTCAGTGGAAGATGTTTTTCAGCACAGTGTAAAAATGTCCATTCTTCTTTTAAAATGATACTCCATTTAACTGGATTACTGAGTACAAATCATAACACTTTTCTCCATAGTGCTTTATAAACCCTGGTAAATTAAGCTAAATGACACTTTTTGAGGTAGGAGTTATTATTAGCACCATTTTAAAGATGGAAAAGCTGAGTAAAAGTGCCCAAGGGCAGAAAGAATGACTCTGTCAAAGCCAATGTTAGAACTTGGGAATTCCTAATCCCTTGTCTCTGTGCTTAGAAGACCCTTTGTTCTAAAAAATCAACTTTAAAAGGATGTGCAATGTATTAAGATTAAATTATGCTGCCTTTCTCATGCAAAACTCCCATGGAGGCCATGTTGCATGAGTAAAAGCTGCAGGACTTGGTACAATATGACAAATAGTTATTTGTGCCCTGCTAATCAAGCGGTGACCTGACAAAACACTAATCAAGAACACCAGCTGGTGAAACTCGATACAATGTTTATACAATACAAGGACAAGCAACTGAAAATTCACTTGTAGGGCAGCTTCTTTGTAACACAATCTCTGAATCTATGCCTTTGGGAGAGAAATACAACTGAAAAAGTTTAAATAAATGGGTAATAAAAATGTCTTCGTTACCAATAATTCACCTACAGGGAAAATTATTCTTTTAAAATGGTACTCCGTTTAACTGCATTACTGATTGAGTGTATATAACCACATCATCTTCGAAGCATTTCACAAACAATGATAAGTTAATCACATCCTTATTTGTGCCATTTTATAGATGAGGAAATTGAGGAAAAGTGCCCAATGACAGGAGAATGTCTCTGTCAAAGCTAATGCTAGAGCTCCAGAATACCTAATCCTCTGGTGCTGTGCTTAGAAGATCCTTTGTTCTCAATTAAATTTACTTTTAAAAGTATGTGCAATGTATTAAGTTAAAAATTTTGAGTCACATTATTATGATTACTTTCATTTTTGAAGATACTTTTGCCTCAGTTTGGCATTTAAATGTTTGTGTAAGCCCATCCTTATTCAGCAAAGCACTTACGCACTTGTGTTTGCTTTGAAAAATACTCAAGTCACTTTTACATCAGTAAGACCTAAACACACAAATAAAACTAAGCATGTGCTTAAAGTGCATTGATAAACAGGGACAGAATCAGAGTCCAGACGGGACCTCCAATGTCACTTCCATTAAAAAATGAAAGGCTGCAGAATGTTCCTTTGATTTTGTGCTTATCATACCTTCCACCATTTAAAAATATAATCTGCAAAGAAACATAGGATCAGAGAAAATTAGGGTTAGAAGAGACCTCAGGAGGTCATCTAGCCCAACCCCTTACTCAAACCAGCACCACTCCCAACTAAATCATCCCAGCCAGGGCTTTGTCAAGCCTGGTCTTAAAAACCTCTAAGGATGAAGATTCCTCCACCTCTCTAGGCAACCCATTCCAGTGCTTCAGCATCCTCCTAGGCTACGTCTACACTGCCTTTTCTTTGCAGAAGAGGCAATGCAATGAAGCACTAATTAGCAACTTCTCGTGCTTCATTTGCATATTCTCTTCTGATGCTTTTTGCGGAAGAGGTTTTTGCACAAAAAGAAGCAGTGTAGACAGATCCGTTTTGCGCAAAAATACCCTTTTGTGCAAGAACCCTTACTCCTCAAAAAATGATAATCACTTCCCTCAGTCTGCAAGCAATGCTCCTACTAATACAGTCCAATATGCCATTAGCCTTCTTGGCAACAAGGGCACATTGTTGACTCATATCCAGTTTCTTGTCTACTATAATCCCCAGATCCGTTTCTGCAGAACTGCTGCTTAACCAGTTGGCCCCCACCCTGTAACAGTGCTTGGGATTCTTCTGTCCCACATGCAGCACTCTGTACTTTTCCTTGTTGAACCTGAGATTTCTTTTAGAGCAATCCTCCAATTTGTCTAGGTCAGTCTGGACCTTATCCCTACCATCCAGCAAATCTACCTCTCCTTCCCACCTTAGTGTCATCTGCAAACTTGCTGAGCGTGGAGTCCACCCCATCATCCCAATCATTAGTGAAGAAGTTAAACAAAACTGGTCCCAGAACTCACCCCGGGGCACTCCATTTGATGCCAGCTGCCAACTAGAGACAGGCATTAATTGCTACCCATTGAGCCCGATGACCTAGACAGCTTTCTATCCACCTTATAGTCCATTCATTAAAGCCTTATTTATTTAACTTGCTGACAAGAATACCATGGGAGACCATATCAGAAATTTTGCAACAAGCAAGGAATACCATGTCTGCGATGTTTCCCCTATTCACAGAACCAATTATCTTGCCGGAGAAGGCACTTAACGTTGGTTAGACATGACTTGCGCTTGGTGAATGCATGTTGACTATTCCTGATCAACTTCCTGTCCTCCAAGTGCTTCAAAATGGATTCCTTGAGAATGTGCTCCCTGATTTTTCCAGGGACTGAGGTGAGGCTTAGTGGTCTGTCATTCCATGGAATCTCTTCTTTCCATTTTATAAAGATGGGCACTACATTTGTCTTTTCCCAATCATCCAGGACCTCCCCTGTTCACCACAAGTTTTCAAAGATAATGCAATCACATCAGCCAATTCCCTCAGCACCCTCAGATCAGTTGATCTGGCCCCATGGACTTGTGCATGTCCAGCTTTTCTAAATAGTCCTTACCCTGTTCTTCTGTTGCTCACCTCCTTCCTATCCTGTGTTGTCCAATGGAAGTCTGGAAGCTGACCTTGTCTGTGTAGACTGAGGCAAAAAAAAAAAAATTGAGTACTTCAGCTTTTTCCACCTCATCAGCCACTAGGTTGCTTTCTTCATTCAATAAAATTCCCACACTTTCCCTGACCTTCTTGATAACATACCAGTAGAAACCCTTCTTATTAGCCTTCATGTCCCTTGCTAGCTGCATCTCCAATTACGCTTTTCCTGATTACACCCTGGCATACTCAAGCAATGTTTTTATATTCCTCCCTAGTCATCTATCCAGGTTCCCACTTCTTGTAAGCTTCCTTTTTGTGGTTAAGCTCAGCAAAAATTTCTCTGTTAATTCAAGCAGGTTGTCTGCCATAATTACTATTCCAATAGCACATTGGGATGGTTTGTTTCTGCCCCCTCAATAAGGCTACTTTAAAACACAGCCACCTCTCCTGCACTCCTTTCTCCCTCATATTAGCCTCACAGAAGATCCTGCCCAACAGTTCCCCGAAAGAGTCATAGTCTGCTTTTCTGAAGTTCAGGGCCTGCATTCTGCTGCTTTCCTTTAGTCAGGATCCTGAACTCAACCAACTCATGGTCACGGATGCCCAGGTTGCCACCGACTTATACTTCCTCTACCAATTCTTCCCTGTTTGTGAGCAGCAGCGAACAGTCCACTTACAAGTTCTTCCCAGTTATGCAAAGGTAAATTCAGGAATGAATAATTCCTGAGGTGGCTCAGGAGGTGAACACACTCCAACACAGATGAGGAAAAGCCACAACCTGTAGATCAATCCATCCTCTGTCATGGCATCACAAACATTGCGGTCTCCAGCCTGTAATTCACCACATTCAATATTAGGTCATTTAAGAATCCCTATGTGACACAAATGCAAAATCAAGGTAGCGGAAGAAATATAATGATTAATTTTACATGGCGTAACTAGATCTGCATGGCAATTCCATTCCTCAGAAGCCCCTTGACAGCAGCTTTTTTGGTTTTTTGGTCTATAATTGACACTGTGTGCCTGAAGACGTGAAATCAGGTCATTCAGGGTGGGAAGGGAATGAATATCATTTTATAAAGAGGTTTCACTGCAGTTGGGTACTGTACTGTCAGCTACTTTGTCCTGCAGAAGAATGAATGAAACGACTGATCTGTTTTCTGTTGGTGAAGAAATACAAACACATATAAACACATGACCATTCCCCTAAATGACCTCTTTATCACAGCACTCAAACTGATGTAGTCCAAGTATCCGCATATTTATTATTTACCATGATATTGATGGAACCTCTAAAACCTAAATTAGAGTAGGATTCAACAGCTACATTTAATTAAAAAAACCACAGTGCAGATTCGTTCCCTTTCAATTGCAAGAATGAAAATACAAAACATATTCTGAGTACATTTTCTCTGATAATACTATTAGGTATTGGCATAGCTATAGAGTTGTAGGACTAATTACCAGCTTTATGACTGATGAGCAGTAGAAACACATATAACTTATTGAATTACATTATAACAGGATTACATTGAATACTTGCAGATACAACTTGTGAATAACAATGATGAGCCCAATCCTATACCCAGAACCCAACCGGAAAATAATAGCAAAACCATCACTGATTTCATTGAAAACAGGACTGGACCTATTAAATATTGCATAGTAAAAGGAACAGTATTTAACTATAATTCCTTTTTGTTTTACTAAGAAAGGCTGCGCACTCAAATGCTCATGCCGCCTTAGGTACTGTTCATGATTCTGGAGTTGCTATATGCACTATAATCAAGGTAATTTCCTATATTATCTGTTGAAGAGGTTACTATCTAAGGGTATGTCTACACTACCACCCTAGTTTGAACTAGGGTGGTTAATGTAGTCAATCTAAGTTGCAAATGAAGCCCGGGATTTAAATATCCCGGGCTTCATTTGCATCTTGCTGGGCGCCGCCATTTTTAAATCCCTGGTAGTTCGGATTCCGTGCCCGCGGCTACACGCGGCACGGAGTAGGTAGTTTGTGGAGGTGTAACGGTAGCTCGAATTAGAAAGCCTAATTCGAACTACCTACTCTGTGCTGCGTGTAGCCGCGGGCACGGAGTCCGAACTACCGGGGATTTAAAAATGGCGGCGCCCTGCAAGATGCAAATGAAGCCCGGGATATTTAAATCCCGGGCTTCATTTGCAACTTTGATTGACTACATTAACCACCCTAGTTCGAACTACGGTGGTAGAGTAGACATACCCTCAGGGGTATGTGTCTAGACTACCGGGTTTTGTCGACAAAAGTGGACTTTTGTCGACAAAACTATACCTGCGTCTACACTACCGCCAAGTTCTGTTGACATAACATCGACAGAACTCGGTAGTTTTGTCAACGGCGGTAAACCTCATTCTACGAGGAATAACGCCTTCTGTCGACAGAGTTCTGTCAACAGAAGTTGTTATTGCATCTACACTGTCCTTTGCGCCTACACTCTCATGTTGACAAAGCAGCTTGCTTTGTTGACAGAACTGGATGTCGTCTAGCCGCTCTTTGTCAACAAAGCCTCTGACGACAAAAGCATGTAGTCTAGACATACCCTAAGCCTACTACTTGTGGAGAGTTCCTATTGGCATGGGTCATGCCAATAAGAGGTGCAAACATTTCCAAATCTATATGCCTCCTACTGCAGGGCCTTATCCAAACACTCACTGAACCCAGTGAAAGTTCTCCCATTAGCTTCAATGGGCTGGAGGGAATCATCCTGTACGATCACTTGTTGAGAAGGAGAATGAGGACTCCTAAAGAAGTGATGAGTCCTTTCCCTCACAAAGACAGCATAGAAGATGTTCTGATGAAAGCAGAGCCCTCACAAAGAAATAACAGCACTGAAAATAATAGGAGATACAGACTAGATGGTTAACCTTTAGATGGGGAACCTTTAGACATAGCGGTATTTGTTTTAAAACATCCCACACACATATAAATTAGGTCTGGAATGTAGCCCAACTTATGGGATGAAGGGCGTGAGTGCAATATATTTGTATGTGCATGTACAGGGATATTAATCCTCCTTGCATTTAGGATATCAGACCTGCTCAGCAGGGCCGGCCCAAGCCCTTTTGGCGCCTTGGGCCCAGGCATGTGGTGCCGCCCCTGGGCGCAAGGCATATGCGCAAGCCCGCCCGTGGGACACGGGCCCACCCCCCCAGGTTGTGCAGGCCCACCCCCGGGGTGCACAGCGCATGTACGCGCTAGCCACGGCCGTTGGCGCGAAGCCTGGGGCTCACCCCTGGGATGCTCGGCGCGTGTGCGGGCCGGTCACGGCCACAGGCTTGCAGCCTGGGGCCCGACCCCGGGGCGCACGGCGCATGCACTGCCCGGCCAGCGCTGCTGGCGCATGCGCTGGACTGTGCAGGGCCCCGCAGCCATGGGGGCAAGGGCGCTGCTTTCTGGCGCCACAGGGCCGGCGCTGCGGGAGCCGGGCATGTGGCTCCTGATGGCAGCTGTAAGGGATACCACATGCCTCTTACAGCTGCCATCAGGCGCCCCCCCCCCCGTGGGTAGGTGCCCTGGGCAGCTGCCCGGCTCACCCATGCCTCTGTCCGGCCCTGCTGCTCAGGAATGCTTCTCTCTAGTGCAAGAGTCACCAGCCTCATGTTGCTACAGTCAATGGAGAATTATTAATTTATCATTTGTATCTCAGCCAAGCCAAAACACCTGTAACTCATTTGTCACAATGTGATTTAGTTCAAGAGAGTATGGTTTGTGCTTTTGAGTGGAGCAGAAGGTCTGGAGTTCTATTCCAGGCAATGAACACAACATTTCTGCGGGCAACAATGTGTGGAATAATTGGCACATATAAAGTCCTGCATAGCTACCAAATTGTTCTATGAGGGAGATTAGTTCTCTGATGTTTCTGAATGGGATCAATTTGAATGAAAAGCTGACAATATTTTCCCAGAATCCATGTAGTTGTCTGACGTACCAGTAGAGTGGGTTAACTGGTAGAACATAAGAATGGCCATACTTTGCCAGAGACAGGGTCCATGTAGACCAATGGTCTCCAACCTTTTTAAGCACAAGATCACTTTTCGAATTGAAATGCAATCCAAGATCTACCTCAAATATAAATACCTTTGCCCTGCCTCCTTCCCTCCCCTTCTCCAAGACTCCGCCCCTGCTCACTCCATCCTCCCTCTCTTGCTCATCCTCACTCACTTTCACCAGACTGGGGCAGAGGGTTGGGGTGCAGGTTCTGGTCTTGGATTAAGGGATCTGGAGTGTGAGAGGGGCTCTGAGCTGCTCTTGGGGCAGGCAGTTGGGATGTAGGAGGGGGTTCCAGGTGCAGGCTCTGGGATAGCCTTTGGGTGCTTGGGGTGCAGGAGGAGATTCATGACTGGGGAAGGAGTTCAGGACATGGGCTCTAGCTGGGCACTGCTGGTGGCTCCTGGATGGTGGTGCAGTGGGGTTAAGGCAGGTTCACCCTTATCCTGGCCCTGGACCACTCCCAAAAGCAGCCAGCAAACTCCATACCAAGTCCTGTTGTGCCCCCTCTCTGCTGTGTGGCGATAGGATACAAGGTGGGAGGGGGCACCTTGACATCAGCACTCTCCTCTCCCTCCCCTGACCTGCACAGAAAGCAGAAGGCTCCCCAGTTGGGGAGCAGCTCCAAGGCAAAGGGCAGGAGATGTGCAGCAGTGGGGGAAGGAGCAGTTGAAGTCCTGGAACTAGACAGCTTCCTGGCCAAACCAGTCAGGATCACCTGTCAGAGGCTCCAAGCTCTACCAGTAGTTCCTGATCTACTGGCTGGTGACCATTGATGTAGCCCAATATCCTATATTCCAACAGTGGCTGGTGCCAGCTGCTTCTGAGGGAATGAACAGAACAGGGCAGTCATCACGTGATCCAGTCCCCATTTCTAGCAATCAGAGGGTGAGAGACACCAAGAGCATGCTGGTGCATCCCTGATCATCTTGGCTAACACTCATTGATGGACTTATCTTTCATGAACTGATCTATTTATTTTTTGAACCGAGTTATAATTTTGGCCTTCACAACATTCCCTGGAAACAAGTCCCCAGGCTAACTCCATTGTGCAAAGAAATATTCCCCCAGGAGTTTTTTAAACTTGCTGCCATTGTTCCCTGTAAGCTGTGTGCTTGGGCGGCCACTCATGAGAGATTCAAATGCCACCCAGCTGATTAGCAGAGCATCCACAGCCAGCAGCATGTGTTTTTACTGGTGGTGCACATTCGCACGTGCTTCAGTGCACATAAAGTTTGTTTTGTACATGGGTGGAAAAAAATTATAGGAAACTTTGCTGCTGCTTGTTCATTTTAGTAGGTGACCTCTGGTTCATGTCTAATGTGGATTATGATAGATTCATTTTGGATGTGCTGGACATCTGGAACCACTCTTTGAAAATGCACCTCTATTTTAATTATCCGAGACTTAAAAGGTCATTGAGAGTTTAAAGGGCATTATTTCTTGAAAAGTGTATGTATTAGATGAAATCATGTTGCTCACTAGTGTGAAACATCTGAGGGGCACCTACAGAGAAGAAAGGTTGGCTAGAGCCAAGCGGAAGGAGCAAAGGCCAAGCAGCTGAGAGGTTGAAGACTTGGGAACCTAGAAACAAAGTGTATTGGAATAAATGGAAGCAGAAAGATGTGAAAATAATCCATTGTTACAGAAGGCCAAACTGAAATCCTGGATCCAAGCCACGCTGGAGATGAGACCCATGAAAGTAGACACCAAACAGCATCACCCCAAGATATACAGATCTCAAATCACTGCAAGCTGAAGTGACTCAAAGAGGAGGCTCTATCCTGTAAAATGCCGACAGCATCTTGAGACAGAGCTGCAGATGCTCCATTCCTTACAGATTCTGGCCTGAAAGAGGAAGAACGATCTCAGGTTGTAAACAAAATCGACACATTCCAGTTCCGTATTTCACTGTAGCAGGAGAATTAATTATTAAGCAATTACAGTTTAGAGTCTAGACAAAAAAAAATTCAATGGAAGGCTCATCAGCTAGAGAATTTATAATGGTCCCTAGCTATAAAAATATCCTCTCGAGGACCATTTAATATGTAAAGAGCGTTAGCCATTTTATAATGGTTCTATGGAATTCCTCAATGCTCTTTTGCAGCATGTAGCAAGGAAATGAAAAATTTCAGCCCAAGTCTAATGCTATTGCTGTAGACACTGCTGAAACAAAGGGAAATAGAGTCAGAAAAGCTCACAACAGTCAGAGCTGTGTCCAAGAAATAATAGTAATAATTAATTAAAAACCAAACCCAAAGCCCTCAAGTTTTTAATAACATTTTCCAGAGGTTTTTGATACATTTTCCCACTCTTTCCTTTTCCTTCTCCGCCTTCCCTAGCCTCAGCTGAACCCTCTCCTCCCAGGTAGTTTGAACATAAGAATGTAAGGGTGGCCATAATGGGTCAGACCGAAGGTCCATCCAGCCCAGTATCCTGTCTGCCAACACAGGCCAATACCAGGTGCCCCAGAGGGGGTAAACCAAACAGGTAACGATCAAGCGATCTCTCTCTTGCCATCCATCTCCACCCTCTGACAAACAGAGGTTAGGGACACCATTCCTTACCCATCCTGGCTAATAGCCATTAATGGACCTAACCCCCATGAATGTATCTAGTTCTCTTTTAAACCTTGTTATAGTCCTAGCCTTCACAACCTCCTCAGGCAAGGAGTTCCACAGGTTGACTGTGCACTGTGTGAAGAAGAACTTCCTTTTACTTGTTTTAAACCGGCTGTCCGTTAATTTCATTTGGTGGCCCCTAGTTCTTATATTATGGGAACAAGTAAATATCTTTTCCTTATTCACTTTCTCCACACCAGTCATGATTTTATAGACCTCTATCATATCCCCCCTTAGTCTCCTCCTCCTATTACTTGCATTATCATCATGAGGCTAATGAGAACAGGGAAGTTCAGTGGAATTGCTAGCTGTACAGCAGTGTTCCCTGTAAGCTGTATTCTTGGGTGGCCACCCAGGAGATGCAAATGCTCTCCAGTTGAATAGCTGAGCACCCACAGTCAGCAGCACGTGTTTCTTCTATGGGCGGTGCACATCCATACATGTCTTGGTGCACATAACATTTATTCCATTCATGGATGGAAAAAAATTAGAAGGAATACTGCTGCATGGTGTGCATTTTTGGCACCCTATGTGCCAGAATGAGGCAAAGGCAGCCAACAGCAGAAAGGTGTTTGTGAGCCTCCACACTGCTGCTAAACGGAAAATGAAGGAGGCAGGTAGAACTTCCTCTGGAAGATACCAGTGATGAGATGAAACCAGCAGAAGAGAAAACCCTTCCTTCGAAATAATGGGTTATTTCAAAGGAAGAGTTTTCTCTTGAAATAACCCCGCAGGGACCGTGTTTGTTATTCTGGAAAAGTGGCGGCCTGCGATTATGCAAACGAAGCACGGGAAATTCAAATCCGTGCTTCATTTGCAATTTCGGGTTTCTGCATTTGTATTCCTCTCTCGGAAGAGGAACGCAATGCAGACATACCCATAGTGTCCCTACTTTGAGATTCAGTGGGAGCTAGGTTTCAGGTTTATATGCATCCAAAACCTAAAGGGAATTTAACAAACCCCTGGCAAACTGAACCCAGTGGCAATCACAACTTGTGACTGGGGGTATGTCTAGACTGCAAGCTTCTTTCAAAGGAAGTTTTTTCGGAAGAGAGCTTCTGAAAAAATTTCTTCCAAAAGAGAGCGGCCCACACTGCCAAAGCACATCAAAAAAGCAATCTGCTTTTTCAAAAGATAGAGTCCACACTGAATGGACGCTATCTCGCATTTAAGTTGTGATTACTATGGACGGAGTGGCCACCAGGGCACCTGTGTTTTTTCCCAGAGGCCTCTTCTTTTGAAAAAACTCCCTCTTCCACATCCACACACGCCTTTTTCTGAAAGAGCTCTTTCGTAAAAGGCGTTCTTCCTCACAGAATGAGGTTTACCAATGTCGGAAAAACCCCTGCGTTCTTTCAAATTTCTTTCGAAAGAGCGCAATAGCACTGTGGATGCAAGTTCCATTTTTTTGGAAAAACAGCCGTTTTTCCAAAGAAAACCCAACCCTGCAGTGTAGATGCACCGAGAGGGAAAGATGCGCACCATTGTCAGAGGTCTGCACCACATACAATATTACTTTAAACTGGTGGTTCAAGAGTAGATTCTTTCCCTCGCCAACTTTCCCTCACCAATAGGTCTGCAAGAAATCAATTAGGTGTGGCCAAAGTGCTAGCAAAGAACTACTCTACAAGCACATTCCCTTTTCTCGGCAGACAAAAATCCATGTCATAGCTGAAGAGTAATTAGTGCTGCTGGAAATGAAGTTAATGTAGCCTCTGGGACCAATGCACCCTGACCCCATCACACGACTCATAGAGGGCTGTAGAGAAAAAAGCAGCATTGCCAAAAAAGCTGTCTGTGCCATTGCTGTGCCAGGGAATAGGAGACATAAAATAGCATGGAGGAAGAGAGATGCTGCACGCATGACAAAGAATAAACAGGGGAAGGCCCCATCTTTTCTTCTGTGCCTCAACTTTTGATCTCTTCGGCAGCTAACTGCCTCCCATTACTTCATTCTCCACTGGGCTTTGGAACAGGCCTCAAATCCACAGGGTTGCTGGTGAATATATAGGCCAAATGCTTCACATTCAAAGCAACCAAAGACTCGGTCTAATTCGCATCTCCCAGTGTAACTTTACGTGGATCACGAACACATGGGCCTGATGAAATAAAGCAAGTTGTTCACTCATTGTTTTACAAAAATACTGTATCTAATACCTTAAGATCAAAATGGAAATGAAGCAACATAAATGTTTCCTTTTTCTTTCATCTCACAAGAATGGATTTCCTCTACACACTCTGAACCTGTTTCTCCTGAGATTGTGCCTGTGTACTATCAGTCTATTTCAGATAATCTTTCTAAAGGTAAATACTTTCTGGTATCATCCTAAATTTGAGTCTGCAGCTTTCAGAGGATCCCCCTAAAGCAGGCTCCCACTTTATTTTATAATCTCCACCTCCTGTTATGAAATAAATATCAGGATGATGGAAAGCTGCCTTTCTAGGTCAAATATATGGAGAAAAGTTGGAGAGGTGAAGGGAGAAGGCCCATTAAATCAAGGATGGTTTCTAATGATTTGTAAAACATCTTAATTGCTTTGGCACAATCTACAGGCATCTCTTTCATGTTGCAGACAGGACAAATAACTCAGCCTAATATTTCAGAATTAGCAACTTGCTAAAGTAGCCAGACTATAATCGTCCTAGTCATGGGTTAGACTTTTTGAGGTCTCATCAGCACACCACAGCTTCTTTCTTGAAGTGATTTGTGTAACTGCAGGCTTATCTTCAAAGAGCAGATGTATGAACTATCAGTTTTGATTAAAGCCATCCAGTCGGAATTTAAAAAAATCATCTGTTCACTGTAGCTAGAATCATCTATTTTAAATACATTTACATATCCCCTTAGCTGTCCAACCATTCTGCCCCTCTCCTTCCTTTCTTTCCACAGCTTGGAATCCTGCCTCATTTATATTTTGTGCTAAATACTCGCGGTTCTAATTAACTGAAATGGGATGTCAGCAGGGTACCAGTCAGCAAGGAATGATTTTTGCTTCACTGGGATGCAGTGCAGCATGGAGCAAATACTTTGTATCCCAAGCAGAGCGCAGTGTGGAGCACACTGCAGAGCAAGTGAAATGGGAGGATTTGGGCATTTTGGAAATTTTGAAAAAAAAATCTCAGCTTTCCAGTGGCAGCATCACAAAGTTTTAGCTCAGGGCAAAATGCAGGTTTTTTTGCTGGTGTAAACCTAAAATCATTCAAAGAGGAGCATATTAGCATGTGACTTATTCTACAGTCCTTCTGCTCCCACTAGCATTGATCCAGTTCTGGGCACAGACCAGGGGCTTTGTATGCTCAGCATAGGCTTAGTCCAAAGCTCCCAGAGCCAAAGGGGATTCTTTGCACTGACTTCAATGGTCTTTGTGTACAGCCCACTCAAGAAGAACATTTAGGCCTGGTCTACACTACAGCAGAAGGTCAACTTAAGATGCACAGCTCCAACTATGTTAATTACATAGCTGGAGTCAATGTGTCTTAAATTGCGCTTCCGCGCCATCCATACAGCACGAGATACACAGGAGCAAATGCTCCTGTTAGCTTCCCTTACTCCTTGTGAGGAGCAGGAATACCAGGGTGCCCCCTGAGTTCAATTTAGCAGATCTAATGCTAGACCCGCTAAATCAAATCTTAGAAGATCGACCGTGGCAGCATCCATCTTCCACGTAGTGTAGACATGGCGATGGAGAAGAAAAAGAAACATTTCATAAATAAGCTGCTCGGGGGCAGGAGCAGTCTCCTTCAGGTTCTGGGTGGTGTTGGTGGCCTGTAATATACAGGAGGTCAGACTAGATGCTCTGGTGGTCCCTCTGGCTATAGCTCTATGCCTCTAGGGTCCCTCATATTGCCAAACAAATGTTTGAGATGTTAGTCAAAACACAGCCAAAGCGTATCCCATTCGCTTGGATTGGCACTACAGACCCATGTACATATATGACTGGCACAGTTTCTACAAATTAGCTGGTCTTGATTTCAAACTAGAGTTTCCCTTCTCCTAAGTGGTCTGCCTGACACAGCAGATGAATCCCACTCGCCCATTAGATGCACAGAGCTGAAGTGACTTGCCCAAGGTCACCCAGCACGTCTGTGTCACAGCCAGGAATAAAACCCAGGTCTTCTGAGTCTCACTCCTGCATCCTCCCCACAATGCCAAAACTAACATGCCTGTCAAATCAGCTTATTTAGGGTACAATCGTGTAGCTTTGAACGCTCAGGGAGTTTTGTTAGTGACTTCAGTGGGAGCCATTTGAAGTTTTCACTAAAGGGTGTTTTGCAGAGCGTTGGTCATACAAAACCTAGGGTTTTTTGTAGCATCTGAGCAAGTGTAAATCCTGGTGCAATTCTGGGCCCATGTATTTGCTTTGTGAGAAGATTATCATTGGTGCCATTTCATGAAAATCCTAAAGTCTTGCACTTTTTTCCCCTATGTAATGGCATAGGGACATGAATATTTCCCACATTAAGGGCATCTCCTGAGAGACACTGAGCACCCAACAATCCCATAGAAAGTGTTCAACACTTTGCAGGCCTAGATCCAAGGGGAACAGGAGGCTATTGATCCTTCTTCTATCAAAGTCAATGGAAGTTTTGTCAGTGTGAGCAGCAAACCCAAGCTGCTTTGCAATGCTCATGGTTATTACCCCTCCCCCCAAAAAAAAATTGCAACTAAACCAGAAGGGGGCAAGCAATTTGCCTGCTTGAATTTGGGGAATAAAGCTATTTACGTGTTTATAAATACTCTGAACTTTTACCCCAAATGGCCTGACACAAAGCCACGGACATGAGAAAAATCAAAATGAAGGCAACAGATTATTATTAACTTGCCTCATTTTACCTGGAGAAATCGCCTCCCTACACATAATCCTCTAGGAGTTTGAATAAAGGCAGCTTCTAAGCTGTCTGGGATCAAGCATCCCCCAAAAAGCTCTTTCAGCCCTAGCAGTGAAACAAAATACAGTATTTTTGCTATACTAAAATCCCATTGGACTAAATAGGTCAACTGGCTCTATTTACAGCAGCAAGAATGGTAGCAGGCATGTTGGCAAGCAGGTAGGAGAAAAGTGAGGTGAGCCAGAAGTTGAAGCAGTGAAAGAGACACAAAGGAACTGAAAGTAGGAGACAGAGAGGAGCACAGGACATCGAGAACTGAGGGGGAGAGAACAGCTTTTGTGAAAATGACTGGGAGGGAAGAAGGAGACAGAGGAAACAAAGAAAGGAACAAGAGAAAAAAAACTGAACAGTTCTCACATCCCAAATGCTTATTTTAGCCCACTTGAAATAGCCCACATGTTTGACATCCACACCCACCACACACACAGAGCCAAACACAAGCGGCGTTTAACTTTGAAGGCAATCCCCCTTAACTAGCACATGGCTGGGCACCTAATGGTCATGCTCTTGCCGTAGTTAATTTGTTTAATTCTGGTCAATGCAAAAATCCAAAAGGAATCAAGAAGAAATGATTTACACCTCTACTGCTCAAGCCAGACTCTCTCAAGCTTTCTGTGTTTCTCTGTGGCCTGGCTTTCTCTCTTGTCAGAAATAAACTGTTTCTGAAATCAGCCAAAGATGCAGAAGCAACAAAAGCACTAGTTCAAGGTCAGATTGATCTGCGCATTGATCTGTCTTTCCTACAAATCTTTGAAACACTCATCTTCTGTGTCTGATTCTTTTCATCGGTTATAGTAACAGAGTGATTACTGCTTATATCTGAACAGGTAACTTTACACACAACAAAAATAATTTTAGATGCACATGGAGATTTAGAATGGGCTATACCCAGGCATTTTTCATGATTTATATCACACCTTTTTCCGCACACCTTGTTTTGTAATAAGCCCTTCAAGCTAAAATGTGTCCCTCTCCAGAATTCCTTTCACCTCCATCTCTTGCTAGTTTGTTCTTATAGGAGCTGCTGAATGTATGGATGTTTTTAAAGGAAAGAAATGTTGGAATAGGTTCTGGCTGGGGGAAGCAAATTAAAAACATGGCATGAAAGTACAAAGTAACAGCAACCTGGATCCTTTCCAGTGTCTCAGCTCAGCATATTCAAGAACAGATGAAGTCAATGTAGTTTCAAGCCACTTTTCTAATGACCGCTCTGGGAGTGTCTGGCCACAGGTACAGTCCATAGCATAAAGTAGATCAGTCAAAAAGCTGTTCTACATAGTGCCAGCTACCAATGACCCCAGAAAGGATGTGGGTACATTGGAGACAGTCCAGCAGAGGGCCACAAAAATTATTAGGAGGTTGGAGTACATGATCTACGAGGACAGGCTGAGGGATTTGGGCTTAGTCTGCAGAAAAGAAGAGTGAGGGGGGATTTGATAGCAGCCTTCAACTACCTGACAGGGGGTTACAAAGAGTTTGGAGAGAGGCTGTTCTCAGTGGTCACAGATGACAGAAAAGGAGCACTGGTCTCAAGCTGTAGTGGGGGAGATCTAAGTTGGATATTAGGAAAAACTATTGTACTAGGACAGTGGGGAAACACTGGAATGGGTTACCTAGGGAGATGGTAGAATCTCCATCCCTAGAGGTTTTTAAGTCCTGGCTTGACAAAACCCTGTCTGGGATGATTTAGTTGGGGTTGGTCCTGCTTTTAGTAGGTGGTTGGGCTTGATGGCCTCCTAAGGTCTCTTCCAACCCTATTATTCTATGCCATCCATAATCCCTATGCTCCAGAAAACTCTTTGCAACCTGAGATTGCAGAATCATAAAATAATGAAGCCTCCTGCATGCCCACTGAAATGTCTATGTCAGCCAACCATTGTCCCAAATGGAATGAACCATGTCTCCATGCTAATAGATGCCTAGACCTGGTGTACATGAAAGGCAGGATTGAAGCAGATGTTTTAGACATAACCAGACTTTTGCAGTTTCTCTCTAAGGTAAGGATTAGACAAAGACAATACAAATGGAAACTCATTCAACACACTAGGGCTGTGTCTAGACTGGCAAGTTTTTCCGCAAAATCATCTGCTTTTGCTGAAAAACTTGCCAGCTGTCTACACTGGCCGCTTGAATTTCCGGAAAAGCACTGACAATCTCATGTAAGATTGTCAGTGCTTTTCTGGAAATACTATGCTGCTCCCGTTTGGGCAAAAGTCTTTTTCCGAAAGACTTTTGCGCAAAAGGGCCAGTGTAGACAGCACAATACTGTTTTCTGCAAAAAAGCCCCGATCGCGAAAATGGCGATCGGGGCTTTTTTGCGGAAAACCGTGTCTAGATTGGCCATGGATGCTTTTCCACAAAAAGTGCTTTTGTGGAAAAGCATCCTGCCAATCTAGACGTGCTTTTCCAAAAATGCTTTTAACAGAAAACTTTTCCGTTAAAAGCATTTGCGGAAAATCATGCCAGTGTAGACGTAGCCACTGAGTATGTCTGATCTCATTCAAGCCCTTTTAACACCAGGATAAGTGCACTGCAGTTAATGGAGTTCTACAGAAGCCAAAGTGGTGAGAACAGACGGTATTCAACACCACACGGGATCCACCCTATGTTACTTAACTTACCTGTAGGACAATTTAGTCAGTGAATTTAGCCATTGTTCTGTTCACAAATTCAGGTGTCATTAGGTTAATTTCTTCAAACTATATGGCAAATGGCTTACGCCAGCATATTTCAGCCTATGGGCAGCATATGAATTATTGATTTATTTTAAGAATCCACCATTTATAAGTGACCATTAATCCTGTGTGCGTGGTCACATGGTGTTCTCAAGCTCTCTCAATAGATGACTAAAACATCTATAGACTTGAGACCAGCTTGTGGCTACAAGTAGATATGCTTGTGCCAAAACTCATTCACCCACATATTCAGAATACTTCTTTTTCATACAAATATTTCAATGTGTATAAAACTGTAGAAATATCCATGGAAAGGGAATAAATGAACTCTTGTGAATATTTTCCTTTCATTATCCCCACCAGTTCATCTCTCGCATGTCCTATAAGAGGTCTTTTGTAGTTAAAGACATTTCTTTGGCAGGACATTGTATAAGAGCAGGCAATATGTCTGCATGAACAGGAGTTGGCCTGTAGATAAATAGAAAGCTACAGTCTTGTAGTGATTCCAGATCTTTGATCATTAAGAACACAGGAAAATATGATCCAGAAAAGCACAAAAGGCTCAAAGGAAAATTAAAGAAAGAAATGAGAGAGCTCTTTTTTATGGCTATGAAAGCAGCTATGCATATTCATCTTCATCTAAACTATGAATCAAATCACTAGACAATTCTTAGTTATTTTGGTAAAAACAGATTAAATATATAATAGGACAATTAGTTAGATTTAGACTGTTGTATGTTTGCACAACGCCTAATACAATGGTCCATGATTGTTATTCCTACTTGTAATAATAATAATAATTAATTAATAATGACACAGAATTCATAATAGATTATTGTATCAAGCCTATTGAAACACCAGCAAAACACAACTGTGACCTAAACCAAAAATTTAGCAGGCAAATTTAAATGGAAAATCTCTGGCTCAGTTTTCCTTCAAAGATTCCACTCTTGCTATGAAGTTTTCAAGAGTTGGAAAATCCGCCAGAGCCTTAAGTAGGTTGTGTCAGTTGTTAATGACCTTCATGTTGTACAAGTAGATTCAAACTAAAGCAGGCCAAGACATTTAGGCACTTATTATTCCTTAATTTTAATGGCAGATATATATCTAAATTCACTAGGCTGCTTTGAAATCTCAAACATCTCTCAGGGTATGCCTACACATCAAAGTTAATTCGAAATAACAGCCATTATTTCAAATTAACTTTAATAGCGTCTACACAGGCAAACCGCTATTTCGAAATAAATTTGAAATAGTGGAGCGCTTATTTCGAATTTGGTAAACCTCATACTATGAGGAATAATGCCAAATTCGAAATAGCTAAATCGAAATAAGCACTGTGTAGACGCTTATTTCGAAATAGGGGGCCTCCAGCCTTTCCCAGGGTGCCCTTGTGGCCACTCTGGGCCGAACCAGGAAAACTCCTCTGCTCCCCCCCCAACCCCAGAGCCCTTAAAGGGGTAGACTCAGTTTGGCCACAGGGCCTGTGCCAGCTCTAGGCCTGCCAGCCCAGAGCCCATAGGTGCTGCCCTCACCCAATTGCCAGCATGAGCCAGCCAGCCAGTGCCAGCCAGCCCTCCACCGCTCCGCAGGAGCAGTCTGGCAGCTCCCAGGAGCCTGCCAGGGGCTGCAAAAGGTGGGCACCTTCCTGATCCAATGTGGAGATTATGGACCTGATTGAGGTTTGGGTGGAGGCCTCCAACGATCTCCGCACTAGATGGAGGAATGCGGCTGCCTACAGGCGGATGGCTGACAGCCTGGCCACCAAAGGCCACATGCGCAACCAGGAGCAGGTGCGCATGAAGATAAAGGAGCTGAGGCAGGCCTATGCCAGGGCCACAGGGGGCAGCTCCCAACCAGGGGCAGACCCAGACTCCTTCCCCTACTTTGAGGCCCTGGACCATATCTTGGAGGGGCCGGACCCTCTACACAGAGGCAGGACACATCCTCCCCCCACACACACCCACACTATATACAGCACAGGGGCATGGGTACAGTCCCGGGCCAGCTCACACTCCTGGGGATAGCAGGACATGATGGTGCGGAGCCATGCTGTCCTCACCTTGCAGAGGGGGGCTGGGCTTCACCCACTGTGTCCCCAGGGATAACTGACCACCTCTCTGGTTTCTCCACAGCTGCACCAGCTGCGAGTGCAGGGTGCACCATCCCGCCCAGGACATCCTCCCGCACCCGGGCCAGCAGGCTCACCTGGAACCAGGAGGGATACCAGTGGTAGCACCTGGGGTTACTGCAAAGGAAGGTCCACATCCAGGAGCAGTGGGTGCAGGAAGACCTCCAGCTGCGGCAGGAGAGCGTGCGGGAGCTGCATGACCAGGGCCATGCCATCCACGACCACCTGCATGCCATGGTGCAGAGATTGTTGCCTGCTGCCACTCAAGTTCCTGTTGCCACTCCAGCTATCACTCCTCCTCCAACTCCTGCTCCCCCTCCCGCTTCTTCCTCCCTCCCTTTCCCTCCTCCATACCCGCATCCGCCCCTCCCGGGGACACCGAGGCCCCCATACCCATAGTGCTGGGAGACAGGTGGGCCGGCAAGACCCCCAACCCTAAGCTTCTCCTCCCCCTTCCCCTCTTGTCTCCCCCTTCCAGCTCCCTGCTCCCAGGTTTCCCCCTCCCCACCCCCAGTTATGGTCAATAAGGAGAGGGTTTTTTTGGCAACACGTGTTTTTATTTGACATCAGGAAGGAGGGCTAGGGAGGGGAAAGTGGAAGGACATGAGGGTGGAATAAAGCACAAGGCCCCAGTGGGGCACGCCAGGGAGACTTTACTCCTCCTCCATCTGTAAGCTCTCCCGCAGGGCCTCCCAGATACCAGTAGCCCCCCGATGGGCCTCCCGGCTGGCAGTCGAGTGTGGCTGTGCATACAGGCCAGCCAAGTGGTTGGCCTCTGCCATCCAGCGTGGCAGGAAAGACTCCCCCTTCTGCTCACACAAATTGTGCAGCACGTGTGGAATATTCCTCTCGGAGAGGGTGAGAAGGCATCTAAATCAGACCTTAGGCCAGCCAAATGCCCCCTCCACCACAATGCGGGCCCTGCTGAGCCTGGCATTAAAGGTCTGCTGGGAGGGATTGAGGTGTCCTGTGTAGGCCTTAATGAGCTAGGGTTGTAGGGGGTAGGCCGTATCCCCCACCAGGCAGACAGGCATGTCCACGTCCCCGACCCTGATGTGGCGGTCGGGGAAGAAGGTCCCTGTGTGCAGCCTCTGGCACACGGAGGAGTAGCGGTAAACCCGCGGATCGTGTGCTTTGCCGGACCAGCCCACTTTAATGTCCATGAACTGGCCCCAGAGGTCAGACACAGCCTGCAGGATGACCGAGAAGTATCCCTTCTGGCTGATGTACGGGGAAGCCTGGTGTTCCGGGGCACGGATGGGATGTGCATCCCGTCGATTGTCCCCCGGCAGCTGGGGAAGCCCAGAGCACCAAACCCCTCAATGACCACGTCCACATCAGTGAGGCAGATGACTCTGCGGAGTAGCACTCTATTGATGGCCTTAACCACCTGCAGAGGGACCACAAAACCACTGATAGTCACTGGGGTGCTAGGGTGACTGAGTGTGCTCCTTCCCCACCACTGTCCCATAACCCCTCCCCAGGAGCAACCCTCCCTTGCAATCCTGGCCACTGTGGGCAGTCTGTAGTGAGGTTCGGACAGAAAAAACCCTCCTGTGGAGGGGACTTGCACCACCTCCTCCCCTTTTCCTGGGGCAGCCCATCCCCTCATTGCCCCCCTCAGGCACAGTGGCTGGATACTGCCATACCTGCATGAGCACTGCTCCGATGGTGGATCTCCCCATGCCTAACTGGTTCCCCATGGATCGGTAGCTATCCAGCGTGGAGAGCTTCCAGAGGGTGATGGCCACATGCTTTTGGAGGGGAATGGCAAGCCTCAAGTGCATCTTCCGTCGCAAAACAGGGGCGAGCCACTCACAGAGTTTGAGGAAGGTGTCCTCCTTCATCCTGAAGTTCTGGGTCCACTGTTGGTCTCTCCAGCGCTCCAGGACGATGTGGTCCCACCAGTTGCTGCTGGTGTCCAGACACCAGATGTGGCTGGGCATGCTGGCATCTGGCTGCTGCTCCTCCACAGCCCTCAGGGGGGTCCAGAAGAGGACCTGGGGGTTGGGCTGCTGCAGAAGCTGCCAGGCAGTCTCCAGCACTTGCTGCCAGGCTTGCAGCAAGACATCCAAAATGAGCACCAGAGTGCCCAGGGGCAGCTCTGGCTCCATGGTGCCGAGTGCTGTGGTGTCCCAACCAAAGCAATCAGAGAAAAAAAATGCTTTGCTGTCCCTCTAGGTATGTCTACACTTCAGCACTAATTCGAACTAACTAAATTCGAATTAGTTAATTCGAACTAAGCTCATTTGAACTAGTGCATCTAGACTTAAAAACTAGTTCGAATTAGCATTTTGCTAATTCGAACTAGTATATCCACATTGAGTGGACCCTGAACCGAGGTTAAGGATGGCCGGAAGCAGTGCCAGCAGAGCATCAGATAAGGACTTAGAGTGTGGAGCTGCTACCTCAGGCTAGCCAAGGGCTGTGCTTAAAGGGCCCTGACCCCCATCCTGGACAGACAGTTCTCAGGGGTTCCCCCCTCTCTTGTCTAACTTGATGAGGGACAGCAAAGCAGTCCTGGCTTGGAGTGCCCTGAATGCCCACACTCGGTACATCATAGCACTCGGCTATCAGCCCGGCTGCACTTGCCGCAGGCTGCTATCCGGGGGGGGGGGGCAATCGGGGGGCTGCAGGAGAGCCTCCCCATCGGTGGCTCATGCCCCATTCCTCCCTCATCTCCTTCCACTTACCCCTCCCTAGCCCCCCTTCCTGATGTACAAAATAAAGGACACGTGTGTTCAAAAATAGAAATTCTCTTTACTGAACAAAACTCGGGGAGACTGGGAAAAGGAGGTGGGAGAGGGGAAGAGAGAGGGTGGGAGAGGGGAGGGTAACTAAAATGATCAGGGGTTTGGAAGAGGTCCCATATGAAGAGAGGCTAAAGAGACTGAGACTTTTCAGCTTAGAAAAGAGGAGACTGAGGGGGGATATGATAGAGGTCTATAAAAGCATGAGTGGTGTGGAGAGGATGCATAAAGAAAAGTTCTTCATTAGTTCCCATAATAGAAGGACTAGAGGACACCAAATGAAATGAATGGGTAGCAGGCTTAGAACTAATAACAGAAAGTTCTTCTTCACAAAGCAAATAGTCAACCTGTGGAACTCCTTGCTGCCGGAGGATGTGAAGGCTAGAACTATAACAGAGTTTAAAGAGAAGTTAGATAAAGTCATGGAGGTTGGGTCCATGGAGTGCTATTAGCCAGGGGGTAGGAGTGGTGTCCCTGGTCTGTTTGTGGAAGGCTGGAGATGGATATCCACACTAGACCAGCTGGGCGCCCACCTCTTGCAGCCCCAGGCAGGCTCCTGGGAGCCACCGGCCTGGTCCCAGGAAGAGGTGGAGGACTGGGTGGCAGTGGGTGGCTGGCTCGTGCCGTGCCAGGTGCAGGGTCTGCTGGCTGGGTGCTGGCAGGCTTGCACCTGGCACGGGCACGGGCACCAGAGTGGCCACCAGGGAAAGCTGGGGAGGGCTAGCCTCCCACTAGTTCGAATTAAGTGACTACACAGCCCTTAATTCAAACTACTTAATTCGAACTAGGCGTTAGTCCTCGTAGAATGAGGTTTACCTAGTTTGAATTAAGCGCTCCGCTAGTTCGAATTAAGTTCGAACTAGCGGTTTGTATGTGTAGCGCCTATCAAAGTTAATTCAAACTAACGTCTGTTAGTTCTAATTAACTTTGTAGTGTAGACATACCCTCAGTGAGATAGGTAAGCAAGTAGGAAAACCTGAGAACTAGCTGTCCAGAGGGGTCCCTTTAAGCACAAGCTTCAGATAGCCTCAGACAGCAGCCACACAAAGCAACTACTGACCTGATGCCCTGCTGGAACTGGTTTCAGCTGGCCTTAAATGCGATTCAGCGTCTAATCAGTGTGGACATGCTATTTCAAAATAGCAAAACACTCTTTTGAAATGTATTTTATGTGAGACGCGTTATTTCGAAATAACTTATTTCTAATTAACTATTTCAAAATAAGATATTTTTAAATAATGCTGTAGTGTAGACATACCCTCAGTGGAAATTACTTATATATAGCAAAGAGCAAATAAGAAGTTGGAAAAATAGGACTTGGATATTATTAGTGTGGTACATTCTATGACTTTCAACAAGAATGTTCAACCCAGCCCACTACACAACTTTCCATGCTAATGAAATGTGAGTTATGGTAATGGCTGGTGATCACTGTTAATATGCCAACTGTATATGCCAGTGTTAATATGATACCTACATCATGGAAAGCAGAAGAAGGTGTTGGAATGAAGAGAAATAATTGTAAGCTTGGGTGTTATCTTTTTATGATGTCAGACTCCAGTGAAAAAGAGAGAGGAGTACACTAGAGGAATGAATGGAAGGACATATTGAGATAAATGATATAGAGAAGTGTCCTGTTGGTTACTTACAACCAGAAACATATCTCTGCTCAGAAGCCGCCAAAGGGGCCCAGTTCGGGAAGTTGTGCTATCAATTTATTCTCGTGGGCCAGCTCTTACGCTGCTCAGTCCTCATTCAATTCCCACAAATTTCAAAGAAGTTGATGGCTTTTACCAACTGGTTCTAAATAACTGTATTTACCATATGCCTCCATGAACATTTCTGCTGGAAACTCCCAAGGGTTCCAGGAGATGTGGCTGCATTAACTCAGTCTTAAGAACCTCCAGAAAATATTTTAATTAAAACTCATGGATAATATTAACGCCAACATTTACTTACATAAAACACAGAGATTACTCATTAGAAAGAATTTGTCTGCAGATAATATTCATATTGGTTTTGTTTACTCTATTAGCTCTTGTTTGCTGTTGTGCTCAGAAGATATCTTCATAACCACACATGATAAATCACACCCTAAGCTCCTGCGTGCTGAAACACTTAGACTGGGCACCCATTGGCTGCTCTGCTACGATGCTTGATTGTAAAAATAAGAAGACAGGTGAATCAGAGAGTACATGCTACAGTCTCTTTATGATCCTCTTCACAGTAACTCTGGAATAGCGTAAGGAGAGGGTTAGAAAGGTTTCTCTAATTAGAGGCATGAATATTCCAACCAGCTTGGAGCTGCTAAGTAGGAGCTTTTTTTGTCTGCAGAGAGGAACACGGTGATTTGTTCACAGCAGTGAATAATCGTCATCCTCCTCCCCATTTTCAGAGCACTTTGTAGGAGGTTAGATACTATTATACTGTCATTACACTCGGCGTTACAGTACAGCTGAAATCTCTTGTGACTTTCTTCCTGGAAAAGTTACTCAGTGGCAGTAGAAGCAAAGCTAGTCTTTGGATGTACAGATGGGGCCTATGAATGAGAAAAGTCTGAGATAGGACAAATGCATGCACAGCCACAGAAATAGACTTCAAAGTCATAAATGCCTATCTCTTTTCAGTGAGGGATTGGACTATGAGAACAAGAATATAGCAGAATAGTTATAGCAGAATAGTTGTTCGAGTATATATATATATATATATATGCAGGTTAATTTCCCTTTGGAGACAAGTCCTGAAATAGCTTGAGGGGGAAGAGAAAAAGATGGTAGGACAGTGGTGGGCAAGGTGTGTCCCGAGGGCTGTATGTTGTGTGCGACCTACAAGACATTTTATTTACTGTTGTCCATTCACAAGATTGCCAGATTCTGTTGTTTTTCGTCCACATTTTTTTTCCAAACCATATGACAAAAGCGACAGACACTTAAAGGGCACATGAAGTGAGCTGTGTGGTGATTGCACATAACATCGTGAGAGCCATGTGCTTCCTCTGCATCCAGTCAAAACATTGCTATGGTTCAACTGGCACACCCTGCAAATTCTAGATATGTAAGTGCAGTGAGCAAAACTATCCTATCCCGGGAGACTGTCTTAGTTACAACAGTCTTGTGGCCCACTGAGATGAAGGAGGGCCACTCATGCAGCTCACACAGCAACCTAGGTTGCTCCTCCCTGTTGTAGGATAACTATTTGTTGTTGTTTTCCTTTCATGTAAAAAGTAAACTTCCTAGGGCCCAGCTTACAGTGTGCTGAGCACCTTCTCCTTCCAATGAAGTCCAGGAGAATTGAAGGCAAAATCAGTACTTTTTAAGAACCATTCCACCTTTTGCAAGACCGATCCCCTCCCGGGACTCTGTTCTTCTGCCCCAGGATATGAAAGACTCTCAGTGAGGTTAATGGGAGTCCTGTGACAGGAAGAGAGGGGTGCTGCAGAGTCAAAAGCGTTAACGTGTGATTCGGGTGAACTTTAGTGGATGAGGTTACCAAAACAGAATCAAGATTGGAAGCTGAGGGTATGTCTACACTAGCTTGTTAATTCGAGCTAAGTAGGCAAATGAGGCAATCGGAGTTGCAAATGAAGCCCGGGATTTAAATATCCCGGGCTTTATTTGCATGGTCCCGTCCGGTCGCCATTTTGAAATTTCACTAGCCCAAACTCACTGCCATGCAGCTACACGTGGCAGTAAAACGTTAATTTGAACTAAGTCCTTAGTTCCTCATTCCACGAGGAGTAACAGTTAATTCAAACTAAGGACTTAATTCGAATTAATGTTTCACTGCCACGGGTAGCCGCGCAGCAGTAAGTTCGGGCTAGTGAAATTTCAAAATGGCGACCGGATGGGAACATGCAAATAAAGCCCGGGATATTTAAATCCCGGGCTTCATTTGCAACTTCAGTCGCTTCATTTGCCTAGCTAGCTCGAATTAACAAGCTAGTGTAGACATACCCTGATAGACTTTGGTCAGCTTCCTAATTCATTATATTGGTCAGCTTACTAATTCATTATATTGAACTATAGCAGGTATCGCAGCTCCCTGAGTGGTATCCTTCCTGTTTTAGGTATCTATCTATTGACTTTCATTTTTATCTGCTTAGGTTTAAGTACTTATTCTCCAGATACTTAATGATGCTCTGTCTCCCACCCCTCTCCCTTTTTCTTTTTCTCCCCTCTCCTATTTATTTCATGTTTTCATATTCCCAACTCATAACTCTGGTCATCTGAAGAAGTGAGCGGTGCCCACGAAAGCTCATGATACCATCTACATGTTTCGTTAGTCTATAAAGTGCTACCAGACCATTTGTTGTTTTTGCAGGTATAGATGATACCCAGTATTATCTTATCAGGCATTTTAATTTTGTTTGTCAGCCTAATTAGTCCAATGCAATGCTAGCACATTAATTTCACTCCATCAGACTGAAGGCATTCATTTTGAAGAGGACTCCCTCAGAAAATCTTGGAATTTTTACAGAAACTTCTTGTCCATACTTTGCAGTGCAATAATAATGGGAAACCACATTCTCTCCTCAAATAGCTGCAGGGTCCCTTTTAATGAACTGGAACAAACAAGCTATCCAACTGATCCCAGAAACATGACCCCATCAAAGGCAGACTCAAACAATAACCGAAGCCAATTCTCATTTTAAATGAACAAACTTTTTTGTGTGTTTCCAAAGATTTACTCAGCAGGTAATCAGCATTCAGAAAATTCAGCACCACCAACAAAAATGGCTTCATGTTTGAAGAGGTTTTTTTTCTTTACTGCTAGTGTTGCAATTATTTGACAAAGAGCACCACAGAAAACACTTCAGTAATATTACAGTTGGTAACATTCAATGCAGCCTACTTTATTCATGAAAAGTTTTTAATATGTGTCTGTCCTGAGTGGTTTGTTTTTAAACTCTGGACTTTTTGCTCTTGTTCAGTATTTAATATTCAATCAATAATGTTTGTTTTTTATTTAAATTCATCCATAGAAGATTGGCCTTCTTGTGACAGGGACAGAGAAACTGTGGTTTCATTTCCCATCTTTGTGACACAATTCCAATGTGTCCTTGTGGTAATCATTGCTCATGCTCTATTTCCCTGTCCATAAGACAGAAATAATGATATTTCCTGCCCTCCCTTTGTTTTGTCTACTTATATTGCAAGCACTTTGGGACAGGGACTGCCTTCTACTAGTGTATTTGTATGATGATATCCGTGGGAAGACAAACATTCTATGTAAAGATGGTTAAGATTTTTCCATCAAAATGTTTCTCAATGGAAAATGCAGTTTGTGCTTTGGTGAAATTATTCAAGGGAAATTTTTTATTTTGCATGACATTTTCAATTTTCCATTGGAAAATTTTCAACGTTTCATTTTTGCTTGTTTTCAGTATTTCATTTTTGTTTACATTTGGCATTAATCTGTGTGAGATGTTGCAATTTCTCATTGGAACTGCAATTTGGTTGTCTCGTGCCTCCGCACTCCTCTAGAAGTTTGTCTCCCTGGCTGGACTGCACTTCTTCTAAAACAACATGGTTGAACCACCATAGAGTATCATGGGAGTCATGTGAACATGGTACACTCTTTTTGTTATTCTTTACCTGTGTTGCTTCCCACATTATAACTCTGCTCTCACCTTGTTTATCACTGTGATGCACTTGAGACTGATTTGTTAATCATTCAGGCATGATGCAAAACTATCCTCTTTCTGAAGCACTCAGTAGGGAAGTGAGCTGATGGAATGAGAATATAGTGGGGTTGATTTGGTATGTTTGTTCTATTGTGGTTCTCCAGGATAGGTTGTTTGTTGGTTTTGTACATATCAAGCTGCAAGTCATGATGGATGCATATTCTATATGAATATTCTTTAATTTTAAATCCTGCAGTGCCTAGAGTCCTAAATTATTCCTACAGACACTGAAGTCAGTTAGGGATACAGTATTTATTGTTCATCCTATAGTTCTGACAATAAGCCACTTTTGAGCAGCTGAGGGCAAATTTCTTGTTCAACACACAAGAGAAAAATGGCAACTGTAAAGAGTTACCTAGTATATAATTGAAACACTTCATTTAGGTTATAGGAAATTTCCACACTCACGTCTAGGCTGAGGAATGGAAAGAGGAACTTCTTCCTCTTTAAAAAGGATAAACGAAAAACTGATGTGACAAGAATTAATTGCTGGTTGGACTTACACTGAGTGTGTGGCCTAAACATCTTGTATATCACAGATAAATAGCTTCTAATTGCTGTTTTTTTCTATGGCATCAGCCACTTCCCCACTTTACCAACAATCACTTGAGACTCAGTGCCCAGTACAATTCAGCAGTAAAAATACACCACATTTTAGAAATTTGGGGCACCAGCCCAATACCCTGATGAAACTCATGCACTGCTATGCTGTGAGCATGGACACAATTTTCTATTACATTTGAGTCATTAAGGTCTCATGAAGACATGTGCATGCCCCTGGTGGGAAGGAAAATCTCACAACGCTACCCTCCACAGCAACACCAAAATCTTAAGTAATGGCAGAGAGAGAGATTCCCAACCAATTCTTCACAGTTGGAGCCTTGAAAATGACTGAAAGGTACAGCAGTGTCAAGTCAAACGATGTTTACAGGAGCAGTCAACAAAGGCTTCCCTTGTCGACCGATCCGTGTCTTGACTCGCATGCTGTGCTGATAATCAGCTGAGCTGGCACAGTGCAGCGGCCATTTTTATTTTAATGAAGCCAGGGATATTTAAATCCCAGCTTCATTGACTATGTTGAGTAGTCTAATTTACATGCCTCTGGCGATAGAGGCATGTAGTCTGGACATACCCTTAGGGTATGTCTACACTACCCCGCTAGTTCGAACTAGCGGGCTAATGTATGCATACCGAACGTGCAAATGAAGCCTGGGATTTGAATTTCCCGGGCTTCATTTGCATAAGCGGGGAGCCGCCATTTTTAAATCCCCGCTGGTTCGAACCACCCGCGCTACACGGGGCTCGAACTAGGTAGTTCGGACTAGGATTCCTATTCTGAACTACCGGTACACCTCGTGGCGTACAGATAGTTCGGAATAACTACATAGTTCGAACTATCTAGCCCGTGCCGCGTGTAGTCGCGCGGCACGGGGTTCGAACAAGCCGGCTTTTAAAAATGGCGGAGCCGGCTTTATGCTAATGAAGCCCGGGAAATTCAAATCCCGGGCTTCATTAGCAAGTTCGGAATGCATACATTACCCCCCTAGTTCGAATTAGGGGGGTAGTGTAGACATACCCTTAGAGACTAAGGGTACATCTACACAGTAGGGTTAAAGTCGAATCAAGATATGCAACTTTAGCTACACCAATTGCGTAGCTTAAGTTGAAATAGCTTAATTTGGCTTTTGACGCTGTCTACGCAGCAGGAAGTCGAAGGAAGAACACTCTTCCTTCGACTTCCCTTACTCCTCATGAAATGCAGATTACAGGAGTCCAAGTAAGAAGTCCTCCAGCTTAAAATTCTTTTGAAATAAAGACTTGTAGTATTGATTTGCACTATGTTATTTCAGAATAACATCGGTTATTCCAAAATAACGCTGCTTCGTAGATGTACCCTAACAGATTTATTAAGGCATAAGCGTTCATGGGTAAAATCACTTCATCAGATGAATTGGAGTGGAAGTTACAGAAGCAGGGATATATATACATAAGGAAGAAGTTGCTTATGTTAATGAAGCTAATCAAGTCAGGGTGGCAGTGGGTCATTCATAGCATTTGGACTGGAAATGTGAATATTCAGAGAGAGGAAATTGTCTTCTAAAGCATTAACCAGTTGAGATTCTTATTCAATCCTAAACTGATCATGTTGAATTTGATAATGAACTCCAGTTCAGATGTCTCCCTTTGTAACTGGTTTTTGACTTCTTTCAAATACATTATTTAATATCTAGGGATGTTAAAGTATTCCCTTACAGCAGTGTTTCTTAAACTGTGTTCTGCGGCACACCAGTGTACCGTGAGACAGTTGGAGGTGTGCCGCAGAGAACAGAATTCAAAATGGCCACCCTTAAAGGGGCAGGCTACCTTTTATTGAGGGGAAAAAAACCAAAAAACAAACAAAACTTTCCACTGACCCTTTTCTCCTCTCAATAACTTTCCCCCTGACCCGTTTCCCCCCTGACTTTTTTTATTTTTTCCTCAGCAAAAAATCTTTGTTTGGTGTTCCTCAGTCTTAAAAAGTTTAAGAAACACTGCCCTACAGGTTTCTGTATGTTACCAGTCCTTATGTCTGATTTGTGTCCATTTATCCTTTGGCATAGAGACTGTCCAGTTTAGCCAATATACATGGCAGAGGGGAATTGCTGACAACTGATGGTATAGATCACATTAGTGAATGTGTAGGTGGATGACTTTTTGACTAGGTTAGTGGCTAAAGAGCTAGTAGCAAGACCTGTTGATGATGGTGCGGCTTATGTGGTTTGATCCTATGATGATGTTGTTTGTCTAGATGTGTAGACAGAGTTGACAATAGGGTTTGTTGCAGGGATAGGTTCCTGCGTATTTTTGTGGTGCATTGTGTGGCTGCTGGTGAGAATTTGCCTCAGGTAGGGGACAAGCGAATTCTTCCCTAATACTCCTGCTTCCGTAATTTCCACTCCAATTCATCTGATTAAACTGATTTTACCCACGAAAGCTCGGTTAGTCACAGGACTCCTCATTGCTTTTGCAGATACAGACTAACATGGCTACCCCTCTGAGATTTTTCCTTGTGCTTCAGAAAGAGATACACGAGGGAGAACCAAGGGACATGTGCATACAGAGCACACCAGCAGGGATACAGAACATGTCACCACAAGCTTGGTCATTAGCCATCACACAGAGCTGTAGACATTATCCCTGCAGAAGGCAATTCTTGCTCTCCACTAACAGTGACCAGGAGATTCTTTTCCTGGGGTGGAACAGGTATTTAGGTGTCCTTCTCTTAACTAGATATGTGGCTTCCTGAACAAACATGAGAATCATCAACAGGTCTTGCTACTAGCTCTTTAGCCACTAACCTAGTCAAAAAGGTAGGCCAAGATGCCAGTGCAATTACTGGCAGTAGGTTTTGTTAACTGGCATTCGGGAGTAATACATGAACTCGAGTTTCTTTTGCTTATACGGCCCCCACTCTAGGCCATATTCACCATTAGGGAAGGGGCTGCGATTGCTCACAGAAGAATTTCCTCAGCACAGGAGCAATGTATGTAGGATACATGTAGTCCTATCCTATTCCCCACTGGCCACCTCTTACTTACTGATGTGCTAAGAGCAGGCCTGGCAGGTAGAGGACTGGTCACAGCACAGTGTATTACAACTAATTAGGTAGCAGGGCAGACAGTGGCAACCATACATAGGTTGGGGGTACTTTGATACTAGACTGAGGAGGGCAGTATAAGAACTTACATAGACTGGAACAGGCTTCTACAAGTGAAGGCAGATCCCTCACCTGATCTAATTCATAACCCTTCAATTCCAGAATCCAGGAGGCACAAACTGGCTTCAAGCCACCTATGCCTCCTTCCCACAACACTCATACTGGGTTGTACCTTATGCCCTCTGCTGCTGGAGCCAAAGTATCCCAGTAAAGCTGTAGGGAAGAGAAGCGGGGGCAGCGTATGTCTCTCTAGCTCAAGTCGGCCTGAAGAACCAGGAGGGTTTGGAGCTTCTGAGAGGCTGAAACCCAAAGGTGAGATAGCAACTAACTTTTCCTGGGTCAGTTTTACTCCTGTTCATTCTGTTTCATGTTTCCAGACATGAACCTAAGTACTAACTCTTGGTCTTTGAGCCAGGAGCTCATGGGAAGAAGCAGACTGGAAATGTGCATGAGCTCAGCACTTGCATTGGTATTGCTGGTGATGGTTTTGCTGGGATTGCTTGCGATGAAGTGACATTAACTTAGGCCCTGATCCTATGACTGCTGCCAGTGCTCAGCACTTAGCTGAAGGTGCTCAGCACTGGCAGGATCGAGTCATTTGTTTGCACTGGTATCAGGGTAGGTAACAAAAAGCAAACTTTTCCTTATGAACAGGCTGAAACTTCATGACTTCCATTTTTGTCCCAGGGTCCCCTTATCCAAAGTAGTTAGCTCCCATCACTACAGAGCCACCCCAAAATTATAACCCAAAGAAATTTCATTTTTCCAGAACACTTTATAGCCCATGGAATCCCAGCAGCAAGTTGTCAGTGGTGACATATGAATTTAAATATGTTCGCCCTCCATCCTGAGTTCTCAGTATGCCACAAACACATCATGATGTTTGCTGTCATATACAGCAGAGAAGTGGATGCCAACGGCATGCTTGTCAGGTGTCCTGCTGTACAGAGAGTGGGTATATTATGAGTCACAGCTCTACATTTCAAATGTGTAGAGAAGCAGTGTTTTGGAACAGACTCTAAAAAGATAGCCTTTGGAGTACAACTGCTCCAGTGTGGCGCTGACTAGAGTGAGGCACGTGTTTAAGGATGACCTGAGCTCAGAGAATCATAGAGCTGGAAGAGACCTCAGGAGGTCATCAGGTCCAGCCCCCTACCCAAGGCAGGACTGATCCCAACTAAATCAACCGAGCCAGGGCTTTGTCAAGCTGAGACTTAAAAACCTCTAGGGATGGGGATTCCACCAGCTCCCTAGGGAACCCATTCCAGTCCAAATCCCTCAGTCTCTCCTCATAGGTCATGCACTCCAGCCCTCTAATCATTTTGGTCCCCCTCCGCTGGACCCTCTCCAATGCATCCACATCCTTTCTATAGTGGGGAGCCCAGAACTGGACACAATACTCCACATGTGGCCTTGCCAGAGCCAAATAAAGGGGAATAATCTCTAGATCTGCTGGCAATGCTCCTCCTAATGCAACCTAATATGCCATTAACCTTTTTGGCTACAAGGGCACATTGTTGACTCATATCCAGCTTCTCAGCTACTGTAATCCCCATGTCCATTTCTGCAGAACTGCTACTTAGCCAGTTGTGACGGCGCGTTGGGGGTCCCCCGTCTCCTGCACCCCGAGATGGCACAAACAGACTGCACCAGCCAGTGGAATTGAGGGTGGTTTATTGCTCCTCCAGGATACAGCACAGCACAGATGTAATCTGGTTACAGGAACTGGGGCTAAGAGGCCTCAGTGCCCCCCCCCTTGAGAAGGGAGAGTCCCAGCCCCCTCCCCAGTTCCTTCTCACCTGCTTTCCAGCCAGGAACTAACCCACTGTCCTCCAGCCCTGCCCCCCAGCCAGGGCAGCATTCCACCTTCCTTTGTTCCTCTCCATGGGGGTCAGCTGGCCAAACCAGTTGAGATACCCTCTTTGCATAGTGACTCATCACTTGTCTGCTCAGTGGTGCTACAGACAGCAGCCAGAGAGTTAGCAGGTTACCCCCCACTACGTCACACCAGTCAGTCCCCAGCCTGTAACAATGCTTAGGATTCTTCCATCCCAAGTGCAGGACTCTATACTTGTCCTTGTTTATCTCATCAGATTTCTTTTAGCCCAATCCTATAATGTGTCTAGATCACCCTAGCCCCTATCGCTGCCCTTCAGCATATCTACCTCTCCCCCTACCTTAGTGTCATCTGCAAACTTGCTGAGGGTACAATCCGTCCCCCACATCCAGGTCATTAAAAAAGATGTTGAACAAAACCAGTCCTAGAACAGATCCTTGAGGCACTCTGCTACAAACTGACCTCCAACTTGACATTGAGCCATTGATCACTACCCATTGGGCCCGACAGTCTAGCCAGCTTTCTATCCATCTCACAGTCCATTTATCCAATTCATACTCCCTTAGTGAGTGTGGTTTAACGCATTATATGGAAATGGTTAAGGAGCCAATGACAGCATGCTATATGGGACCTTCAGGAGAACAGATACAATGGGCAATACTTCCGTGGAAAGAGAGGACTATCAAAGTTTGGTTTGCAGTCAGAGGGTACTTGGGTAACATGCTCCATGGTAGGGGGAAGAACTTTTGACGTGCTAAGTGCACATGGTTGGTCAGGGTTAGCCACTGATGAGCTGCCAGATGCTTTTGTTTATCTAAGGATCTGCAGACACAGCCATTTGCAGTGGCCATGGTTTGCCATTCTGGACCAATGGGAGCTGTGGCAAGCAGTACCTGGCCCACACCGCTTTCTGCAGCTCCCATTGGCTGGGAATGGTGAACCGTGGCCATAGGAAGTAGCAGGGCTCCATGCCTGCAGATGCTTCCATAAACAGAGCATCTAGCAGCCTGCCACATGTGGTTTGGGAACTGGAGGTTCCCTGCCCCTGCTCTATGGCTATCCGTTGCCCAATGGCCTTCTGAAAGCTGTTCATGTTGCATGAAAAAAAACACTATGAAGTGGGTAGAATTTGTAATAAGCCATGCCTGACTTTCATCAATGACTTTTACAGCTTTTCACTTCTCAGATGCCATAAGTGCATTCAGAGGTTAGCATATAATGGGATGTGCCGATGGACAGATATTTCTCCTTTCTTTCAGCTGATTAGTATGAAAAAGGTGAACCACAAGTTCCATGCCATGAATGGGAAAGGCAAGTGTACTAGTGTACTGTTTAAATTACTAGTTCTGGCAGTAAATTTTTTTTCAATATTTATGTTTATGTAAGAAAATGTTCATTATAAACTTTCCAACAGACCTACAGACACTGAAAAGTCCATCTAACTTTCTGCCACCCCATCAGACATGTCTACGTATTTGATAAATGTGCAGTGGGGATATAGTAAGCTATGAGACTCTCACCAGAAGGTGCCTAATTAAATTATCTTTAAGAAGACTAGTGGATGGGAATAAGAGGACCTCAGAGGATTTTATTTCCGGGTGATTCTTTTTAGTAGAAAAATGCAATTTAAAGCATTTAGTTAATATGGGGGAGGACACATATATGTCCATCTGTTTAAGCAGCTGAAGAGATACCAGAGACATGCCCTAGTGGGGTTTTCCAATATCTCTGTGATTTTTATTTTACTTCTCTTAGCACAGCACAATCCTGTTTATTCAAAGGTCATTGTGTTGAAAGCAACCTTTTTGGTCTATCATTTTCATACACGATACTATTGTCTTGAGTTTGCCTATCCAAAATAAATGAAAATTTCAATCCTTTGTTTTCACTTCATAAAAAAAATAATACGTTTGACTCACCAACAGAGAGAGTGAGCTGGGGTTTTGTTAACCATTGCATGCCCCAGACATGCCCAGGATGCCCTGCATCCATCCTAGAGCTAACTAAAAAATGATAAGACTATTGCTGAGAGGGTGACAGAGGGCTGTTGTTGAAAGGGGACAGCTGACTACAGACAGGTCATATTGCAGGCAGCCTGACAACTGGCCGGAGAGACACCCTGCTGCAGATGGTCTGCCGGCAGTAGTCACAGCAGGAGGTCACAGGGTTGCAGTCTTCATCAAAGAGGATAGTGAGAGGGATCAGCCTGGGACCGCTCCTACCCCAGGACTGTCCCTGGGGGCTGAGATGGAATTTGCCCTCTACTGTGGGTTATGAACATTAAAGTCACCATCCACAGGGGAGTTGTGTCTTTTATTTTTGGCAGCCATAGCAGAGGAACCTTGCTTATTTTAAGTGAGCTAATGTTGTTAGGAAACCAGTGAGGATGATGCTTAATGAAAGCAGTATTTGGACACCTACAATGTTGCCTCTGCACTCATGGCACACTTAGTACTCCACCTGATACCTAGTATCACACCCAAAATGAGATCATGTGTTTGCACCGGTAAAACATAGCTGTGTGTTTGCTCATGCTTGGTTTAGGTTATGCCCATGTGGAGACTGGACAGAAGCCACAGTGAAAGTATGGTGTTTGAGTGTGGAAACAGGCACCAGGGATGTGCTAGTTGAACAACTGAACATACAATTATGAATTTGCACGTAACGTTATAGCATCACCCTGGCATATCCAACACCCAAATACATAGGCCTGTATGTGCATTGGAAGTAGGCATCATGCCTGGATCACCCGTTGGATCAGATTTTGAAAATGTGGCTCATGATATCCGAGAAACAGTAACTAGCTTTCACTATCATTTTTTACATTTGTAAAAAAAACCACTAGTGAATTTGGGGAAACTTTTTAAGTTTCTTAATTAACACAGACTCTCTCTAACCCTATAACCCTGCAAAAGCCCTTCTCCTTCCATTCTGCTTCCTCAAAATATGGCCTAATTACAATGTATGTTTATCTAAGGGTGCGTCTATGCTGCACCATTACTTTGAAATAAGCTATGCAATTTGTGCAATGCAAATTGTGTAGCTTATTTCGAGGTAATGTCAAAATAGCTTATTTCAAAATCTGGCGCTGTCTAGACAGTGCCAAATTTTGAAATAAAGTGCTATTCCAAAACATCTCTTAACCCTTGTGGAAAGAGGGTTACAGGGACTCTGGAATAGCACACCTGATATTTCGAAATCTATTTGGAAATAATGGATTGCTTTAAAGACATGGAATAGCTATTTTGGGATACTTCCATTATCCCAAAATAACTCTACAGTGTAGACATAGCCTGACAGACCTGAGGAGCACCACTCTCCCAGCTAAGGGTACAGTTTAAATGAAGAAAAGTGAGTGAGTTTGCCAGAGAGGGAGGGAGAAATTATTATTTTTTGAAAACCAGGAGAACAAAGTAATGATTGTAATCCTGAAGGGAAGGTAGAAGGAGAAAGATGGTATCTCCTTAAGTCCTGGCTCTAAAATAGTTGCTGTTGAAGCTCTGGAATATGGTTGATTTATATTTTATCCAGTCAGTTTCTTCGCTAACAGTTCTTTCGTTAGGCCTAATGCTGCTCCCATTTAAATCAATGTGCAGAATCAGAGCCTTTGTTGTTAGCCCATATGACGTGCTTGCTGCAATGCTAGCCATTGGAATAGTAGGACACTAGAGTCATATTATAACTGTTTGCGTCCCATAAATGTTTCTCTTTTTGAAGACAAAGGGAAAAACACACACACAAAGCACAACAGAGGAAAATGGAAGAAGAAGGGAAAAAACCCTGCTTTCAAAATTAATATTTTGTTTGTGGATCCCTGGCATGAATGAACCAAAGCCAGGAAGTGTGAGGTTAAGGAGGACAGAACATCCGCTCACTCTGAGGTGATGCTTTCTTCTTCCGAACAGCGAGCCCTTTAGGCTGGCACGTCAGTCCCAACTTGGAATTTCTTGCCTTTTGTTAAAGCCTGCTTCTGTTGCCACTGAGGTCAAAGGGAGTTTTGTTGCTAACTTCCTTGAAAGCCAGAGGAGGCTTTTAGTGTCCATCAACACTTTCAGATTCCATTGCTTGCTCACAGTGCTTTGGTTTTATTTTGTTAAGTGAGGGTTCATTTTGAATTATCTGTCAAATCTAAGAGAGACATCACCACAGGGTGAGCTGAACAAAATGTGTTTCTGTAGTGCACTTCCACAACACGTGAGACCAGATTCCTTTTAGAGTTTTGCCCGTGTCAACCATCAGGGCCTACCACCTACTCACAGCTAACCCTTCAGCTCAAGTGGTAGCGGCTTGTGCTTTTGGTTCGGAGAAGTGGCAGGATCAGCCCCCACTGACAGCCCTAGCACACAGATCGCTGCACATCCTCTGATTGGACAAAACCCTGTCTTTGCCAAACAATCATTTCCACCTCCAGGTCAAGCAAATGCATGAGCAAGTAGCCCTGTGCGCATGCAGATACCCCTGCCACTTTTGTTCTACACATCGCACAGATTTTTTGCAAACGAGGCTACTGCAGACATTAAATTTAAAATACCCATTAGTGAAAGTATCCAAAAGCCTTATGGACATTTGACTTTAAGGAAATGGGAACTGCCCACAGCAATTTTGATTTGGAATCCTACAGTGAACCAGAAAAGGCAATTGCATAGAGCTGGAAAAAGTTAAAGAAGAGTTGGCAAGGATCTAACTGAAATCCAGCCCAACTGGAAAAAAAGGACAACAGAAGCTGATGTGAATAAATGGGGAATGTAAATATTAGTATCAGCATTATGCAGAAGGCTTTTAAAATACAAATATTGCAGTGGATAGTAGGACTGGGGCGACCAAGTCTTAAAAAAAATCTGGAGATCGTTAAAAGGGTAGTTAGAGGAGAAAAAGAAAGATGGAACAGCTAATATTTCTCTGGGTTCTTCAAAGACTCTATTTGCACTGTTAACAGAATATAAAAGAAAACTGTTTCACTGGAAAAAAAACATCAGAAGGAAGTGAAGATAAGGTGATGGCAGCTTTGTTACATAGGCAGGGCCAAATGTTTCCTTGGAAACATATCCGTCTCCCATGGTCCACCAATCGGGATCACCTATGGGTGCCTCCAAAGGTAGATAGTAGCGCTTAATTTGTTTCTGGCTTTACAAAGGAGAATGATTGAGAGGGCTTGTATATTCCCCTTTACACAGGAGCATCAGACCTAGTACTGTGATTTCCATAGAAACAGCCAATGTGAGAAAAGACTGGATGCTCCATTAGTCAGCTAAGTACCATGTCTCCGTGTGTTCTAAAGGGGAAAAGAACAGAAACGAGACAGGACTCCATTCCCTGATAAACAATGGGATTCCTGAATGCTGGGGAAAAGGCCAGCCAGTAGAGTGCAATTACAGAGGTACCTGTGCTACACCAGCTTGAATCACATTAAACACATTGGCTGTGTCTAGACTGGCAAGTTTTTCCGCAGAATCATCTGCTTTTGCGGAAAAACTTGCCAGCTGTCTACACTGGCTGCTTGAATTTCCGGAAAAGCACTGACGATCTCCTGTAAAATCATCAGTGCTTTTCCGGAAATACTATGCTGTTCCCATTCGGGCAAAAGTCTTTTTCCGAAAGACTTTTGCGCGAAAGGGCCAGTGTATACAGCAGAATATTATTTTCCGCAAAAAAAGCCCCGATCGCGAAAACGGCGATCGGAGCTTTTTTGCGAAAAACTGCATCTAGATTGGCCATGGACGCTTTTCCGCAAAAAGTGCTTTTGCGGAAAAGCATCCTGCCAATCTATACGTGCTTTTCCGAAAATGCTTTTAACGGAAAACTTTTCCTTTAAAAGTATTTTCGGAAATTCATGTCAGTGTAGACGTAGCCATTTTGTTAAGTTTAGTAAGGGAATATACTAAAAAATGTCATGTAATAGGAGAGGCACAATGGATTTTTTTAGAGAGGGAGGTCTTATGAAACTGCAGAAACCTGCTAGAGTTCCTTGTCTCTATTGCTGCCTGCCAACAAGAGAAATGTGGTAGAGACAGACTAGTTAGGAGCAAATTCTGATTTCAGGTACCCCTGTGCAATTCAAGTGAAGTCATCGGCTCTGCTCCTCCTCAGAGGTTTTCCACCAGTGAGGGCTCTACATTGATTTCAGAGGATTATTGTCCTATACTCTGGAAAGTCAAGAGAATCAGATCCATTGATCTGCTGCATGGGCTAATCAAGAGAAAAATTTGACCCTTAGCCTTTTTAAAGCATTTTCAAATGTTCTGTAGTAAGGAAGCATTAGCTAAGGAGGAAAACTAAGGTATAGGGTTGTTGTGGTTGGGTGGTGCTGTCCTTTTCTAAACATCCCAGCATTCAGTAACTAAAGCGTTAAAGCCTCAACAGGGATAAAGTAATTTTGTGTAACACGGGAACTGGCTGAAAATCAAGAAACTGAAATTAGCTGTGGAGCCTTTCTAGCAGGAAAGAGATTACCTGTGGAGTATTCTCCTTTATACAGCTATCAACAATGGCTTGCTTTGAAGTCCATTCGTCACTGGAGATCTCCTTCAGCAGTGTCCACTACTCTGGTTTCTTGCCCCCTGCTGGAGGGGTATCAGCAGTCCTTGGTCTCACCTGCCATTGTGGCAAACTACAACCCCAATATCTAGCCCCTTGCCTCAGGGGCAAGCCACAGTCCTTTTAGGCCACTCTCCCCGGGGGAAGGTGTGGTGTAAGGCAGAAGAGGGGGACCCAGGCCTGCCCACTACTCTGGGTCCCGTTCCAGGAACCCTCAGGCAGCAGCTTTCTCCTGCTCTCCTTCTTTCCCCCTTTACTGCTCTCAGTTTCCCCTGGGTTGCTTCCCCATGACCTCTTGCACCCTCCTGGACTTTGTATTAATCTCTGCAGCTTGACAGGTATCACGATAGAGCCTCTCTTGCACTTCCCTTAGCCTGCCCAGCACTGCTCTCTCCAGGTGCTTCTCCCTCACTGGAAATCAGCCGTGCACCTACCCTGGTCAGTACCCTCCTGCCCACTGCTCCTTTTAACAGGACTGATCCAGCAAGCTGCCTTTTGATTGGCTCCCTATAAGCCTCTCTCTGATTGGCTGGGGCTCTGTAGGTTCTCTCCAGCCTGCTTTAACCCCATCCTGGATGAAGTGGGACTGCTGCCCCACTATAGTCACCTTTAAGAATGTTACAGTTTTATCTTTCCAACTAGATAAAGTCACTCATAGCAGTGGTTGCTGCATTCCCTAAACTTCCTAAGTTTAGCACAAGAAACATGACAGATCTTGAGCTGACAGTTATTTATAAGAGCTACTGAACAGTTGTGGTACTGGTGGCTTGAATAAGAATATCAAATGTGTGGGATTTGTAATTACTGAAAGTGGCAGGTATAGCAAAGGATGAAGAAAAAAGAAGTACCGATGGAATGCACTAGAGTGAAATTGAGACCTTTAAGGGAATGGTGAAACCTTACATGAAATGTGAGGGAGGGGAAAGCCAGGAAACTTTCACCCCTTCTGGGCAAAGGAACAGTATAAAAAGAGCTCCAGTAGCTTAAACAGCAAAGAGGGGAGAAATCATTGCTAGAAGGAGCACCACCCTGAGACAGAAGAAGCTGCTCTTCTTGAGAAGGTCTGGCTGTGTCTTTTCCAGCCCTCGTTGAGACATCACCTCAGAGGTATGAAAAAACTCCTAGGGCAGGAGCACTAGAAATTCATCAGCGTCAACTCTGAGATTCTATGGGTTTGAAGCAATGGACTATAATTAAACAGCAGCCAGGGTCCCAAAATGAGACACTGGGTGAAGTGAACAGGTGAAGTTGAACAGGAGTTTGGCCAACGGTAGGTCACACTTGCAGGGCCATGGGCTGGGACTTGGTGGATTGGGAGGACCAAGGTCCACCCACCCATTCCAGATTCCGCTACTCCTGACTCAAAGGGCACATCTAGACTACATGGCTCCGTCGACAGAGCCATGTAGATTAGGATTGTAGGCAAAGGGAAATGAAGCGGCAATTTAAATAATTGCCGCTTCATTTAAATTAAAATGGCTGCCGCGCTGTGCTGATCAGGTGTTTGGTGGCACAGCGCTGTAGTCTGGACGCTCCACGGTCGACATCAAAGGCATTTGTCGACCTCCCCATTATGCCTCATGGGATTATTTAAATCGCCGCTTCATTTCCCTTTGCCGAGTAAACAAATCTACATGGCTCCGTCGACGGAGTCCAGACGTGCCCTGAAAGGGTCAAGCTTAGCTGAACCCTGAATGGGAATTCTAAACATACGAGATGAAAGGAGAAACTGGTGAAGCAGACTCTGACCACAGGCAACACACAGGCAAGCAGATATAAAGTTTAGTAGCCACAGCCCTGGTTCAGGGCGGGGCAACAAACAGACAAGCAGTTATAAGCTCAGGCCTGACCACAGGCTGAGCAGCAGTTTGTGGAGCTACAGCCGAGTCCAGGCTTTGCAATACTGAGGCAGTCCTATGGTATAATGCTCAAGCCTGTCCACAGGATGAGAGGTAGTCGGATCTCCTTGCTCTCTAAAAGGGAACTTGCCACCCTGGGTAGTGGAGTCGTGGGGAGATGCAGGCCCACCCGCTCCACTGCATCCCAGTCCAAGGTGCTAACGGTGGCAGGATGGGCTGCTACTGGGTCAGCAAGGATCCTGCCCACAACATACTGACCAGGTCAGGGGGGCGGGGGGGTCAGCAGGGTCCAGGTGGCAACATGCAGCCCCACCCAACCTCCATTTCATCAGCCAGCACTGGATAAAATAACCGTTTCCCAGTTCCCCCTGGGAGCCTACCTACCGCACCTGCTGGTTCTCGGGGTCTTCTGCGGACAACGGCACTGGCAGGGTGTCCATAGGCTCAGGGTCTGGGTCACTCACTGGCCCCAGCAGCGCAGCCCAATTTCCAGGGCCTGGTATGGCTTCTGATCATCTCTGCCCATCCTCGGAGGCTGGCAGTGGTCGGGGTAGCCGTGGCGTGTACCTGGGGTTGGGCAGCAGTCCCGGGGGCCCGATCCAGTCGTCCCTCAGATGGGAAGAGTGTCTGGCCTGCTCGCCCACTGGGCTCTAACTGAACTCTCTGCCCCTGCTCTTATAGTCCCAGCCCCGCCCTTCCATTTCCTGGGAGTGGGGTTGGGCGGCTCTGGCCCCACTTACCAAGGGGCCTTATGGAGGGCTTCCCCTTCTGGGGCAGTGGGAGATCACACTGACTCACCACAGTGACATGCATAGCAAGTCTGGTTGAAAGTTCCACTAAGTCTCACACGCCTTTTGAGTGAAGAGAGGGCCGATTTATTGATTATGCACCTAGCTGTCATGAGTCAGAGAAGCTGAGATACCCTGGTGAGAGATGCAATATTGGAACTTTTATATTGGGACATGCTAACCGTCCGTCTACGTGCATCATCACGGTACAAGTTAGTGGAAAATAGACACAGGCCATCATGCCTTCACCATCTTAGGTGCTAAGAATCATTAGTAAACAAAGTTTTTGTGACACACTCTTACATTAAAAAGAAACCATTGAAATGGCAGAGAAGGGTTTAAGCATGTAAATCTGAGCCTAATTCTGGACCATCCCCATGTACTCTTTGTACCCTTTTAATGACAGTTGTTAATTCTTTTTTTTTTTTTTAAGTCTGCTTTCATTGCTAAATTACTTCCCCTCTTTTACTTTTAACCAAGTTTACTTTAAGTGACTGGTAACAGATCAGCAGAGGCTATGCTACATATCTCACCAGGCATATCTCATGTCTTATCCACTGTAAGTAGTACTCCACTCGACTGTAATCAAGAGAACTACTTGAGAAGGATGATGTGTAAATTACAAGTACAGTATCTTGCTCTTAACAAAAAGAGATGGAGCACTGAGAACTTATGCCTGTGGAGGGTGAGGGTCACAGGTAAATAGCACAGAATTCCATGGAATGGAAAAAATACTAAACATTTTCACAAAGGTGCATGCCCTTCCCACTCCTCCTTCGAGGATCTTAGATACAATTTATCAGGCCATGTCTACAATACAAGGCAAATCGATGCTGCTGCAGTCGATTTTTTCATGGTTCAAATTAGCCAGTCCAATGAAGACCCACTAATTTGAACTGAGAGGGTACGTCTACACTACATGCCTCTGTCGGCAGAGGCATGTAGATTTGTTTGTTCAGCAAAGGTAAATGAATCCGCGATTTAAATGATCGCGGCTTCATTTACATTTACATGGCTGCCGCACTGAGCCGACAAACAGCTGATCAGCTGTTTGTCGGCTCGCCGCTAGTCTGGACGTTCCCCCTGTCGACATCAAAGCCCTTTGTCGGCAGCCCCGGTAAACCTCATTCCACGAGGAATAACGGGGCTGCCGACAAAGGGCTTTGATGTCGACAGGGGGAACATCCAGACTAGCGGCGAGCTGACAAACAGCTGATCAGCTGTTTGTCGGCTCAGTGCGGCAGCCATGTAAATGTAAATGAAGCCGCGATCATTTAAATCGCGGCTTCATTTGCCTTTGCTGATCTGTCTAATCTACATGCCTCTGCCGTCAGAGGCATGTAGTCTAGACACAGCCAGAAAGTACTTCCATCGGCACTGGTAGACCTGGCCCCCTCGAGAAGTAAGGGAAGTCAATGGGAGCATTTGCTCCTGTCAATATCCTGTTGTGTGGACAGCAAAAAAAACCCCATGATTTAAGATATGTCAACCAGGGTTCCCTCTAAGATTTTTCTATATCTAGGGGATCTAGTGGACCACAAGCTGAATATGAGTCAGCAATGTGATGCTGTTGCAAAAAAAGCAAACATGGTTCTGGGATGCATTAACAGGTGTGTTATGAGCAAGACACGAGAAGTCATTCTTCCGCTCTACTCTGCGCTAGTTAGGCCTCAGTTGGAGTATTGAGTCCAGTTCTGGGCACCACATTTCAAGAAGGATGTGGAGAAATTGGATAGGGTCCAGAGAAGAGCAACAAGAATGATTAAAGGTCTAGAGAACATGACCTATGAAGGAAGGCTGAAAGAATTGGGTTTGTTTAGTTTAGAAGAGAGAAGACTGAGGGGGGACATGATAGCAGTTTTCAGGTATCTAAAAGGGTGTCATAAGGAGGAGGGAGAAAACTTGTTCATCTTGGCCTCTAAGGATAGAACAAGAAGCAATGGGCATAAACTGCAACAAGGGAGGTTTAGGTTGGACATTAGGAAAAAGTTCCTAACCGTCAGGGTAGTCAAATACTGGAATAAATTGCCCAGGGAGGTTGTGGAATCTGCATCTCTGCAGATATTTAAGAGTAGGTTAGATAAATGTCTATCAGAGATGGTCTAGACAGTATTTGGTCCTGCCATGAGGGCAGGGAACTGGACTCGATGACCTCTCGAGGTCCCTTCCAGTCCTAGTATTCTATGATTCTATAATTCTATGCGTGAGTAGAGTGAGTTTTGTCTTGTGCACCAATACTGATGTTGTTTGGATGTGCGCCACTGTCACACCCACCAGTTACTAACAACATTTTTATATATTTTAAATCGTTATGCAAGAAAAAATACTAAAAACCAGATAATTAACAAGGTTCATGACCCTGCCCCCACTCACCCCAAAAACCACCCAGCTTGCACCTGCCCCCAACATACATTGTGCATGCCCCACTCCCTGTGTACCCATCAGGACCACACACAGCCAACTGATACCTGTATAGTCCTGGCTAACTGTCTACCCCTCCACACACCCTGTAGTTATGCCCAGCCTTGCAATCTGCTCCCTCCCCATACGCCACGAGTGTATACCAGGGCCATGCTATCTGCCCTGCAAACACAAAAGGCCAGTACCTGGGCCTATATCTCGCCTGTTTCCCATACACATGGCCCAGAGATCTGTGCCCGACCCTGGACTTCTCCTATTCTCCCCCTCACATTGCCTACAGACCTGTGTCTGACCCCACACCTCGCTCTCTACCTCCCATCCCTGGAATTTACCTTTGCCCAGCTCCTCCCACCACCACAAACAGCTGGTGCCTTTGCCCCCAATTGGGCTGGCTTCTGTGCTGTATTTGGCCCCATTGCCTCCCCTGCTGGTACAGACCTCTGTACCTGCCCCACTGCTCTCCCGCCTGAGTTCCCATAAGATGGCTTTAGCCCTGGCCACTGGAGCAGCCTCCTGCCACTTGCCACGCAGCTCATGGCTCCTTCAGCCCTGTCTGCCGGAGCAGCCGCCTGCTGCCCAGCTCCTGGCTTTTCCAGCCCTGGCCACCAGAGAAGCTTCCTGACGCCTGCCATGTGGCTCACAGCTCCTCCAGCCCTGGCCGCCATAGCAGACTCCTGCTGCCCACCATATGGCTGTGTGTCTCTGTGTAGCAGATGGGTAGGGTGGAATTTTTTTCTGCGCACCTGTGCTAACGCGCAGCTTAGAGGAAACCCTGACATCAACTCCAGTGATGTAATTAATGGAGCTGGAGTTGCATATATCAAGTTGACTTTCCCCTTTAGTGTAGACCAGGCCTCAGTGCTCTCTGCTACCCAGTGATGGGAAGGAGAATTTTGGAGGTCTGAAGGTTTTTCTAGGTGGCATTTCTTGCTGGAGATTGCCACCTGGAGATTGCAGGAGTGAGTGCCATTTCTGAAAACACTTTTCTGAAAGGTATGATCATTAACCAGGATTATGGTGTGGCAGTAATGAGAAGGCACAATCAGGAAACAGAGGCCCGGAGTAGTAAGTGACACTCAGATGAGTAAATCAAACGCATTGTTGCCCCCAGACAGCACGGCTGCATCTAGACTGGCAAGTTTTTCCTCAAAAGCATCTGCTTTTGAGGAAAAACTTGCCAGCTGTCTACACTGGCCGCTTGAATTTCTGCAAGAACACTGACGATCTTTGTAAGATTGTCAGTGTTCTTGCAGAAATGCTATGCTGCTCCCATTAGGGCAAAAGCCCTCTTGCGCAAATGCTTTTGCGCAAGAGGGCCAGTGTAGACAATGCGAAAATGGCGATCGGGGCTTTCTTGCGCAAAACCGTGTCTAGATTGGCACGGACTCTTTTCCGCAAAAAGTGCTTTTGCAGAAAAGCGTCCGTGCCAATCTAGACGCTCATTTCCGCAAATGCTTTTAACGGAAAAACTTTTCCATTAAAAGCATTTGCGGAAAATCATGTCGGTCTAGACGTAGCCCACATTTGCTACTATGCCAGTTATACGGTACTTTTTTGGCTTGTTTTAGCAAAGAGTTCATAAGACAATATTTATAATTTTTCAATATTTAATGAATAACTGACGTTGGCATAGGATTAAAAAAATTGACACTATGGCTACGTCTACACTGGCGGCTTCATACGCAAGAACTCTTTTGCGGAAGAGTTCTTGTGCAAAAAATCTTCCACAAGAGTCCGTCCACACTGCCATGTGCTTTTGTGCAAGAGATGTGTTTTTGTGCAAGAGCATCCATGGCAGTGTGGACGTTCTCTTGTGCAAGAAAGCTCTGATGGCCATTTTAACCATAGGGGCTTCTTCCGCAAGAAATTCATGTTACCTGTCTACACTGCCCTCTTATGGAAGAGCTCTTGCGCAAGAGGGCTTATTCCTCGTGGGGAGAGGAATAACTCCTCCGAAAGAAGTCCTGTTTTACAACGCTATACTCTAAATTTACTTGTGCAAGAACGCTTGTGCAGTGTAGACAGCAGGCAAGTGTTTGCACAAGAATGACTATTCTTGCACAAGAAGCTGCCAGTGTAGACGTAGCCTATCAGTTTAGGATTAAACAAAGACTGTGAATGGCTAGACAACTACAAAAGCAATTTCTCAACTCTTGGCATTCATACCTCCACATCAGCTGCTAGAAATGGGCCCCATCCTCCCTGACTGAATTTACTTCATTATCGCTAAATTTACTCTTCATTGGAACTCTTTTCTTATGCCTGTATATTTATACCTGCCTCTGGAATTTCTACTACATGCATCTGATGAAGTGGGTCTTTGCCCACGAAAGCTTATGCACCAATATATCTGTTAGTCTAAAAGGTGCCACAGGACTTCTCGTTGTTCTTGAAGATTCAGGCTAATATGACTATCCCTCTGATACTTGACATTGACTGTTCATTATTTACCCAATTTCAATTTGTGACAAATGGCTTTAACAACAATTATGGTGCTTCAATATTTACAGAAAATTGGTAACAAATAGTGTGTCAATAAAAAATAATACCATATTTATAGCTTGATTTTTACACACACACACAGACACATACCACTCTGTTTATTAAAGAAAAAGAGGAGCCCTTTGTTGACTTTGATCTATTCATGTTTGTTTAACCACTCCTGCATCCCATTCTGTGCACAGCATTGTGCTGTGAGGAGGAAGGATACAGAAGGGCCTTGCCTGACCTTGGATAAATTGGAGCCATCATCACAACTTAACATGGCAGCAGTGGGAAGAAACATACACAAAGCAAGCTTAGGTGCGATAAGGAGAGAGTTGTACTAAATTTATGAGCCATTAAAAAGAAGGATATTCTGGGGCTAATCCAAAGTTCAATGAAGGAGGAAAGACTTTTATTGATATCAAAATCCAGTGGGCTTTGGAGCAGGCCTTAGATGTAGAACAATGTGTAGGATGTTAAGTGTCAAATTACTTATGTCCTGGTCCCTATGGGTAGGTCTACACTGTGGAGTTATTTCCCAAAAAAACTACTTCCCATTTATTGAAGCAGCCCATTATTTGATTCAAAATAGATTTTGAAACAACAGGTGGCTTATTCCGACACCGTAGTGCAAATTGCGTAGTTTATTTCGAGCTAAGGGAGCTGTGTAGACACAGCCTAACAGTCCCTAACAGTACCCAATGATTATGATACCCATTTCTTTCTCTGTTCACTGGGCATAAGATTCACCCCATGTAGAGGGCTAGCCCACAGCCTTTGTGCAACTTCAGTCTCATTTAAGACCTCAAAGCAGCATTTAAGTATTCTCAGCACTGAAGGCTTTGTGCTGACCCCTTACAAAGGGGGAATTTCCTTCGGAGGGCAAAAAAGTTTTGCTCACTCTGCTGGGAAGTGGGTTTATTTATCTGTAGAGGCCTGTGTCGTAGCCACATCCACATCTGGATCAGCAAAAATGAGCTGCAGATATCTGCATTGACATCTGGGGATGTGGATACTTGTGAATATAAAGCGGATATCCACGGATATATGGGGCTCTATTTATCTGCACCCATGGCACTAGTGCTTTGGCTCTCCACACTTCCCTGCCTTTCAGGGTATAGGCAATCAGCCAATTCAAATTTGAACCTTAAAAGTGTTCTTTTACAAGACAAGATTTTATATTTAACACATAAATATTCAGTGGCTGGATGCAGCACATTTGCATAGTGGCACAGTGTAGCCAGCACTCCCTGGGTTGTGTTCTGTGTCGTTTATAAAACACAAAAGTGTGCGGTTAAGGGCCCATAAACTATTGCAAATGGAGCCACTTTCATGTATTGAATAAGCAATTCCCCAAAGCAGCCATTGTTCCTTCTCTTCCCTGCACCTTGGCTGGCAGTGGGGAGGGGATGTAAACAGAGAAGAAAGAACAGCAAAAAGAATGACTTTCCTGAGCCTAGGGAAGGAAGCAGAAGGTGCTGAGTTAAACAAACATCTGTCTTGGCAAAGAGCAAACAGTGTGTTTCTCTAGTAAACTGAGCAAACAGGACTTAGAAGTCATGAAGAGGGGAGGGTAAGACAGAGCAAGCCAAGATGGCCATTTTGCCAAATGACTTTTTTATTCATGCTCCAGCACTCAGTGCTATAATTACAAGATTCTCCGGGGACCCAGGGAGTCTGACTCTTCCTTGTTTTAGAGTGTTGCCAATAAGATATAAAAATTGCTAATGCAGCAAAGGCATTTCTCTGCAGTGGAGCTGGTAATCTTTTTTTTAAAACCAGCACAATTGCTACAATACAAATAAATAGAAATCTATTATAGTTTCCTCTTATTACATGAATTTAGCACTCAACAAAAGGGCCAACTTAACAGTGCCAGGAATTAATGGGCACCGATTATCCACAGAATTGACATGGACAATGGTAGAGCAACCTCTCTTTTCCTTTTGTAATGTGCCTTAAGTCCACCATAAAAAGACAACGTCTAGGTGTAAGAGGGTTAGCCAGTCTCCATGCACCATTTAGCCCTTCTGGGTGGGGACACTGATAGGTTTGCAAAAATGTAAATAAGACAAAATTAGTCATAGTCCCGTCTCCCTCCAAGTGGACAGGTGTCTGGACATTCAGAATTACTCTTGGCTTTCAACGACCAGATTAGATGCTCATGCATAGTCCCTTAACTGTGAGCATATACATCTGTGAACTCTGATGACATTATATTCACTAATTTCATTATATATCAGTATATCATAGCTTTCGCTAGACAACCCACACAATGCAGCAAAAACCTGCTCTTTTACAGGAGGTCTATCCTTTCTTAACAACATTGCTATGTGGTATCACAAAATATCCTTCCCTCCCATTGCCAGATTTTATTTTATTTTTTTTACTAGAGAGCATAAAAAATTGATTTTCTAAAATCACTTTGCACCCTTGACCCTCAATTCTCAGTAACTGATGGCAAACATGTGTAGTACAGAGTCTGAGATGTATGCTGGGATAGGAAGGCACTGGATCCATTTAATCAGTGGGTAACCACACTTGGAATTCTTGGTCTTTATTGTTCACTCCAATTTTTTTCCTGACCATTATTTTCCTATCATTTTTATATTAGATCATTTATCTTCACATTGAGCACAAGGCAAGTCCATCAGCCACTGATCTTATTCGTGTCCTTCCTCGACAGACAGGAATATGTGTATTTTATTGAGACAATGAAATTAGTTAACTATCAAAATGTACATAATTCATTTCCAAACACTGTAAATGCTATCACTGTTGTAACCTTCAGTGGTAATTGACAATAACTCAGATGGTACTTCCTTTGACTTTAATGACTACAATAGCTTCTGTAATCATTTCTTTGGTATGCTTGAAGAATTTGCTTTTATAGTATGCAGGGGTATACTTCTCTGATCCTCTGTTTCAGATAGATTCTGCAGACACCAAGTATAGAAAAGAGGTTGCAAAATTGTGGGGGTAGGGAGTGGATGTGGGACCAGCAGAAGAAATCAGTGGGTGGCTTAAGATATTCTAGTCACATACTCTTTGGAGGAGTGTACCCCAATGCATTGTAACGAAGGGAGAATTTCATTTTGTTTTTGAAATGTTGTTATTACATTCAGGAAATTTGCAAAGGCACCTTGACAGAACATGATCAAATACCTGAACTTGCAGTGCAACAACATTTACTTAGCAAATGACATTTTAATGCAGAAAGTCAAATTTGCATATTAATTAGATTTTTCCTTTAAAACATTTAGACTTCTGGCCTTTCCACCTACCCACTGTGACAGAGATTAAAAGATTTTTTTCATAATGTCCTGTCAAACAAAACGCACTTTTGTAAAGCGCTACAATCACTAAGTAGCACTTTTAACCTATTTTCTTCTCATATAGAATTCAGGCAGCTCGCATTTCTACATGCTTCCTGACCTCAGGAGGGCGTCTGATGGAAAGAAAATGGAGAAGATTGGGTTTTCCTCTCCTAAAGGAAAATAAAAGTGTGTGGGAAAATATTGTGGCTGACATTATCAAAGCTGCTTGTGGGATAAGAACACCCAGTTCGTTCAGCATCCAAATCCTCAAGGCTGCCTTCAAACCTCAGGCTGTACATTTGAAATATCATGCCAGGAAAGAAGCTGAATTGCATTATAAAAATATGAGTCCCTCCAGCCATGGGCATTTGAGATACAGGGAGTTCCCATGCCTACTTGCATCGTAGTCCGGGCAGTCTTCACACCACAGCTATTATAAAGGGATCATCTACTTCAGACTCCTCTGCCACATGGTCTCTTTATTACTCTGCAGGCAGCCATTTTGGGTTCTGACTGTGATCCCCACATGTATGCTAGAGTAAAAAAAAATCTTGATGCTTTGGCCTAAACTCTCTCTTGGAGCCTGAATCCGGGATGGTGTGCTGTAATGCTGGGAAGGGATAAAGTCTTGTATAGCCACTTTTCCAGACATGAATAGGAGCCTTTAACTCTCCACACCCTGTGTTCTCAGTTACTAGCTCTCCTGGACAAATGAAAATGCCCCTCTCTCCTCCCCACCTTTGCTAACTTATTTTGGCTTTTTCCCCCATAGAAATAAAGACTTATTTTCAAGAAAAAGAAAATCCACAATTAGGCGCAAAATTGTTTGGATGCAGTTTCCTGATTGAGTTGCCTTGCTATGAAATGATCATTTCTGTAGCTTTTCAGGGAACGCAAATATTTCAGGAGGATCAAACTGGGTGAAACAGATTTGTCACAGCAATTTTTCCCAACTAGCAGCTGGGTCATCCCATGAAGTCAAATCCAGGTGTATTTGCAGAGCTGGGCTCTTAACACTCCATCCTGCACATATTGAAGCAAATGGCAAAACTCTCATTGATCTAAGGGGTGCCGGAATTGATCCAGAAAATATGTTAACTTTCTGTGCCTGATTCTTGTTTACACTTAGGTCACGTCAAGTGAACAGACCCTTAAGTGGGAGTAAATTACACTTACTTTATAGCCCCTTTATATTACTAGAGGGCATAAAGTGGGCTAAGGCTCATCTACACTAGACACTTGGTCTCATTTAACTGCATTTCCACTAATGTGATCTATGCCATCAAATGCCAGCAATGCCACACTGCCATGTATATTGGCCAATCTGGACAGTCTCTAGGGGAAAGAATTAATGGACACAAATCAGATATCCGAAAAAGCAACACACAGAAACCTACTGGCAAACACTTTAACCTGCCCGGGTACTCATTAATGGATCTCAAAGTCACTGTGTTGTTTCAGGCCAATTCCACAAGCCAGATACAGAGAGAAGGGTTGGAACTTAACTTGATTTACAAGTTTGATTCCTATCAGAGAGGAACGAATAAAGACATTGGCTGGCTTCCACACTACCTTCCACATCCTAATGACTTAACTGAACAAACAATGGGTACTTACAGAGGTGCAAATTGTTCTTATCAGCTTCTTGTAACTTGAACAATCTAATTCACTATTTTTTCATCCCTTCCCATCTAGCTATTCCCCCTGACTGACTGCCTACCCGGGCTTTTATCCCCAGCCTCACTCTCGAGCATGCCCAGCAGGGCCGGGTGTGTGTGGCCTGTTTGGCCAGGTGGGCCAGGGGAGCTTCTGGGGCTTCAGAGCGGACAGCGCTGCCCCATTACAGTGGGCTTGTCTTTATGAAGCATATACTAACTGCTTTTCCATTGTATTCTCAATAAACATGGTGCATTCATTGCCTTTTCCCTAAAATAGATCCCATGTGCTTCTTATAAGCATAACAACTGGACTGTTCAAGGACATTTAGGGGTAAATTAGAGCTAAATAACAGCACAGAACACTAAGATCCAGGACAGGTGGCTGGAAACAAACTTTGTGGGACGATAGGAAACTTGGCCACAGCCATGATAAGTGGCCCTCCAACTAACTAAAATAATTCTGGACAATGGATGTTTCCAGACCAGAGAGCTCTAGATTAGAGAGGTTCAACCTGTAACTGATTTTTCATGGTTAGCTATGCTAGCATACTTGATAAATATTTTCTCTTATTTGAATAGACTAAATTTGAGCCTACAAGGGATAGCTGTAACTATCCTTAAAAGTGGAAGGCAGACTTGGAGATCTCAATCTTGTGACTCAAATTATCCATGATGAAGCCTAATTTGATCCAAGATAAAAAGGATCAAATCCCAATGATCTTTATATAATCCCATTTTCCCTTCCTATTTTAGGGTCTTTAGGCGATTAATAGGCAATCATAGATCTATTTCCCAAGGATCACTGCTAATTAGTTATATGGATTAACATAATACAATTGTTTTCTACCATTCACACATGATTTGCTATACACTTCAAAGAGAGAATACATTATAGACAGGAACTGTTTGATTAACCTCTAACCATAAATGTAAACACACAAAAACACAAATATTATCTACCACTATGCCCCTAAACATTAAATTTGGGTAATTAACTCTACAGAATGCTTAACCCTTTCTGAGCATATGTCACAGAAGTCATCTAGCTTTTAAGATGTAATGATAAGAAACCTAAATAATGGCTCCTTGCACAGACATATTTATGCATTTTGGTGTAATCTTACATAACAATATTAGGATACATTCATTTATAAATAAAAAATAATAATAGACCCTTTCATGAACACAGAGTTTTTTTCTTCAAATGTAAATAAATATCAGTAGGCTTTAGGTGTGGGAAAATTTATAAATCAAAATGGGAGTGCTCAGGTTGCTAAAGTTTGAGAATCACTGGTATCATGCATTAAAATGCCTATATAGCTGTATCCATATCCAGCTTTTATCAGGATAACTGTCCTGTGGACTTATTTTAAATAGTAATAAGGTCCATTGCCCCTAATAAGTGCTTTGTTGAAGTGCTAGTTCCTGCACAACTATTATTTTATTATTTTCCAATGCAATCGGTTTTCACAAAAGACTAAGGGTCCAATCCTGGAAAGTGCTAATCACCTCATTTGGGGTACTGACACCATCTCCATAAGTGCTTGAATAGATTAGTTGGAAAGTTCATGACCCCTTTTTATTTGTGACAAATATTAGAGGGGTAGCCATGTTAGTCTGAATCTGCATAAACAACGAGAAGTCCTGTGGCACCTTATAGACTAACAGATTTATTGTAGCATAAGCTTCAGTGGGAAAAGACCCACTTCGTCAGATGCATGTAGTGGAAATTCCAGAGGCAGGTATATATATGTACAGACATAAGAAAAGAGTTCCAATGAAGAGTAAGATTAGACCCACTTTGAATAATGCATCTGACAAAAGCTTATGCTCCAATAAATCTTAGTCTATAAGGTGCCACAGGACTTCTCCCTTTTTATTTATTATTTTTATTCAAAGCACAAAAAAGATCTTCTCAAACCAACCATCCATTTACCTTTCCTTTCCTTTTCTTTCCTACAGCTCAGCAACACACCAATAATATTTCTCTCTCCCCTCCCACCACAAAGTCCCCTTAAAATTTAACTAAGCAAGATCCTCCTCAGATTTTTTTTTGGGGGGGGGCAGTTTTCAGGCTGCAGAGGAATGTACTAGCTCATTTTAATTTAGCCCTCTGAAAAAAATATATATGGGAAGTGCTGACACATCTTTGGCTGTAGAGTTATCCTGAGCAACAACAGAATCATTTTAAAGGAATCAGAATATTATCGTTTTACTCATTTTAAAAGAGCCCTCTTTGTCATAGAATGAAAAACTTTGCAAGTTCTTTTAACATGTTGGCACATTATTCCATGTAGTGTAACGTTGGTAACTTTGCTCTTCCTCAGGGACTCAAACATCAAGATCACAGTGTCTGATGATGTCAGTTGTAGCTAGGCATACATAACCCTTGGGCCTCAAATCTTAATTATATCTGCTACTGTTTACAGCTTATAATTATTGATGTTAATTTACTGAGTGATGTTATGCTTCTAGCCTCAAGTTAGTTTTTTTGGCCTGTTAATCCATTTGTACACAGACTATTGCATCTAATGGTATAGGCTGAAATTAAGAGAGATTTTTTCAACTTAACTTCATTTGTATTTTCCTTCTTGTATCTAATTTTTAAAAACACAATTTGAATATCTGTAGTAATCTAATAAATATTATTTGAATTATACATAATGTCTTCACAGAACATGAGAAAAAAGTTTGCTCAATTACACAACATAAAGCATGTTCTTATCAAATTTTTCAGGGGACAAGTTAAAGTACTAGAGGGCAGAGGGCTGAAAAAACAGCTCATCTAACATCCAGGTTGTATTGTCATTGTGAACTATCACACAGCGGTAGACCAAATGTTCCCCGAATTTGAGCACATCCCTTTATCTTTTGGAGTATATTTATTATATTTGTAAAATGTTTTATTTTAATATTTTGGATATTGAAGTCAACCCGCTGCTCATAACTTACAAACCAGCCCGATTCTCTATTTCGCCCTAGTCCCTTTGTGAATCAGCTGGCTATAACAGAAGGAAGTATACATGTAAGGAAATGGGACACGATGAAAGACTGGAAAATTCCATTATGAAAAGGATTCAATAAAGATAAAACCTGTAAGTTACTATAGAACTTTATCAACTTTCTATAGAAATTACCCCTAAAATCTCTCACCCTTAACAGAGTTTGGATTCTTTTGTAGGTGTTCTTTGACTTCTTCGCTAGAATTTGACAGCAGGGATAGAAATTTATTCTATGGAATGGTCCATAATGGTAGATTCTCCATCCCTAGAGGTTTTTAAGTCCCAGCTTGACAAAGTCCTGGCTGGGTTGATTTAGTTGGGGTTGGTCCTTCTTTGGGCAGGGGGCTGAACTGGAAGACCTCCTGAGGTCTCTTCCAGCCCTAGGATTCTATGATTCTATGATGACACCTTTCAGAAGGTTAGCATTTTCTCTTAGAATTAGATCAGAAGATTGATTCATCAGCCTTAAATTGCACAAGCCTTGTTTTTTACATTTCATGCCTGTGGTGGGCCCCTCCTGCTTACCCTCTTAAGTCCAAGGCCCTCTGGCCTGCATCCGAAGCACAGTCCACGTCCGGCCATTTTTGGCAAGTCCAAGGCCCTCCAGCCTGAGTCCATAACACAGTTCAGGGTTGTAGCGGGGACGCACCCTAGATAAGGGAACCTGGGCCCACCCTACTCCCAGGGCCCTGTGAGCAACCGGGTAGCGGGTCACTGCCTTGGCGGGGCAATCCGGCTGAAACGCACCGAGGTTCTCTGGGCGGGAGAGGAGGCTCCCGCTCCTGCCCTGGGCCACTTCCTACCTGTTTCCCTGGGGTTCCTTCCCCTGTACTCACCCTGCTTGCTGCGACCTTCAGCCCGGCGTCTCCTCAGCAGGCAGTCCCTGGGTCGCACCAGCTCGCCTCCGCGTCCCCTCCAGCCTCACGTGGAGTCTCCAGCAACAGCGATGCAGGCACTCCCTTCACAGGTCCTTCTCCTCCAGCTGTCTCCCCAGACTGAGTCCTTCCCCAAGCTTTTATAGTGGAGCTACAGCCCGGGCATGCTCGGTACGGCTGTGGGGGAGGGGCCTCTGCAGCCAGGTAACCCTGGCTGGTCCCTGCAGGTTCAATGCAGGGCTGCTTCGCCCCATCACAATTCCAAGTAGTCATCTGTGGGCAAACCTCAGCTAGGTATGTACGGGCCCAGCACATGCTTAGCTTTAAGTAGAGTAGTAGTTCAATTTCGTGTTCAGTAGGATTATGAGCATGTCCTTATATTAAGTACATGCTTAAATGGGGTCAGACATTGGAAGTGGTACAGGTCTTATATGTGCATCTTTGCTTGGGCACTTTTAAGGATTTCAGTCAAACATGTCACACAAATATACTAAGAGTTAAAAAGTGCAAAGATTACTGCAAAGTGCTGCTGATGATTTACTCACTCCAAATTGCTTTGATTGACGTGAAGAACTAGTTATACACCTCTGTTTTGGGAGCTTTGATTTATTTTGTCACTAGGGGACTGATAAAGCAAGATTCATAAACATATGCCTCACTGTAAATATGTGAATAGCACCATAGAAGTTAGTAAGACAGTTCTCATGTTCCAAGTTAAGCACAGTATGTCTGTACAGCTTCAGACTTAGCTGTCAAGACTAGGAACAATGTCTGTTTCAGGGTTTGTACAGGTCCTATCCCAAAGGGACACAATGCTGACTGCTTCTGGAGAGAACAATGGATGTAAAATTACCTCTGTTTTATAAAGATAAAATGGCAGGTTTGTGTTATTCACTGCTCCTTAGAGAAGGAAACATCCCTGAATAGTATAGCTGTGTTCCATGACCCCTTTTTGTCATTGGCTGTTGAAACAATGGTAGGTTAGCTAGAATCTGGCACAGTTCAGTCAACTGGCCTTCCTGACCAGGTTTATTGCCTATGTGGGAAGACCTTAGCAACATAGAATTAAATGTGGAAATTGTTAAAACAAAATGCAAGAAAAAATAATAAATCCACAGACATCTGAATTTAACATGTGATCAGGGGTATTGAAAAGTGTGCAGTTAGTTTCTGTAAACATTAGCATCTCGAAAGCACAGAAAGCCCATCTTGGTTTAGATTATGCTATTGCATTTCAGAGTAGATTTCTTCCAGATTGCTGAAATTCCAATACTGCAGGCCCATAGATAGTAATCCCTAACTGCTGTCATCGATGGGAATTTATTCAAGAAATAATTTTTCCATTAGCATATAAAAAGTATACTTAATTTTGCTGTACAATCTATAGACCTGACAACATAATTAAAAATTGGGCATAAAAACTTTTCTGTGGGAAGATTTATTAATAAGGGGAACACAGTGATTCCGTGTTAATGAGTTAGGGCCCAAAATGAATGTCCTGTTTAGGCTCCATTTTTAGTATCCTGACTTATGTACAGGTTGAACCTCTCTAGTCCTGCACACTCGGGACCTGATTGGTGCAGAACCAGATAATTTGCCAACCCACAGAAAGTCAATAGTTTCTAGCAGTATCAGCAACACTGCTTACTAGGCTCTTACAAGACATGTAGGGGTAAATTAGAGTTAAATAAACTGCACAGAACACTGAGAGCCAGGACTGGTGGCTGTAAACAAACTTCATGGGATCATAGGAAACTTGGCCACACCCTTGATAAGTGGCCATCCAGCTAACTAAAATCATGCAGGACCACCGATGTTGCCAGAACAGAGAGTGCCAGGCTAGAGAGATTCACTCTGTACTAACTTTGGTAGGAGTTCAGTCTGCATAAGGTGAGTAGGATCTAGCCCTCCACTCCTTTTTCCAGCTGCCTATCTAAATCTTCAATCTGGATTTCTAAAACAAGTTAAGCAACTAATGAGTCTTTCCATCAGGATATAAAATTAATGATTTTCAGCACCAAAACCAATCTATTCTTGCTGGTTTTACTGAAATGAAAAACGTGCACTAGTCCACTTGCTTGTAATTGTCATTGTGACTTCAGTGGAGTTATTCCAGGTTTACATTGGTGTGACATCAAAATCTGATCCATAAAGTTTTATTGCTTGAATATGATTGATAAAGGCCTTTTCTTCTCACCGTGTGGAATGCTTGTTTAAGATCAATTAAGTTAGCACACAGTTCTTTTTTTTCCCTGACTCTGTCTCACAATGAAAGTCCCTTCTGTGGTGCTCTGACCTGATCCAAATCCACATTCTATTTCTGATAGAAGCTTTTCTGTTACTATTTTGACAGCCCAATTGAGCAAAATATAGGCAATGACTTTACCACCTACGGTACGTCTAGATTACATCCCTCTGTCGACAGAGGGATGTAAATGAGGCACTTTAAATCCCCGCTTCATTTGCACTTTCAAATACCCCACGCTTCATTTGCATAATCGTGTCACGGCGATTCAAACAAGCAACATTTCAAAAGTAAAACCACAGTCTAGACCATTTTTTGAGGTTTATGGGATCTTTCGAAAAAGCCTGCTGTTTTTAAAGGACCGTGTCTAGATCATGGTTTTACATTCAAAATGGCGCTTGTTCAAAAGAGCACTATGACACAATTATGCAAATGAAGCACAGGATATTTAAATCCCTGCTTCATTTGCATTTTGGAAGTGCCTCATTTACAACCCTCTGTTGACAGAGGGATGGAATCTAGACGTAGCCCTACAGACAGCAGAGAGGCATCCTGGTAGTTGCCACAATCAGTTTTGTGGCCTTTAATTTTGTATAGTTTGACTATGATTGCATCTTTGAAATCCTGAGGAATCTTCTCAGTTTCACAGATGTCCTTAAGAATTTTGTCTAGACAACCAACAGTTTTGGGGACTATAAAATTATAGATTTCAGCTGACATTCTGTTTTTTGCCTGACTTCATTTGTTTGAGAGCTTTTTGCACTTCCTCATGTGTAGTAACTAGAAGATTTCACCACCCGTGCGGTACTGGATTTATTCCTCTAACATCTGAGGGTTGACAGTAGAGGGATGGTTTAATAGCTCGATAAAGTGCTGCCCCCTTCTTTCAGAGATGTCTCACTTGTCCTTGATCAAGTTCAACCCATCCGAACTCTATGGAACTGGTCCCAATTTGATGGGCCATAAATCACATTCAGGGTGTCATAAAACAACTCTGTGTGGGTAGTACTAGCATGGCACTCTGTATTCCTTCTTCTTTCTTTTCCCACCAGTTATACTGCATAAGACTAAGCCATCTGAGCCTTGGCTTGCAGGTACTTGAATACATCTTTTTTAATGTTGTTTCTTTGTCATTTTGCCAAGACATAAGCTCGTCATTCTTTTCATCAAACTACTCAGAGCTGTCTTCAATTTTTGCCTACAGTTGTTTCTGTAGCTTGAAGGCTGGTTGATTTGAATATATACCATTTTTCAAGTGTGTTATTGGGCGATGATGTAATGCTATCAAATCTTCCTCTAAAACTTTCCTCAGTTTTTCTTGAGGAAATGGATGTCTCAATTTTGTTATTTGCTTTTTCAAGGCAATCTGTTCACACTGTTTTATTGAGGGTAAAAACATGTAAGTTGAAAATGGCTTTGATCATCTTGCGGTCAGTCCATTCATTTTCTCCTCACATTGCTTTGCTGATCTCGATGTCCTTGGTATCTCTTTACCACATGGTGACATAATCAGGTCCAGTGCTTTGATCTCTGATGCATCCACTGCATTTTATATTTATTGGCTTGCCTGAAGATTGAGTTAGCAATATGGACCACATACTCAGCATACTTACTGAAAAGTAATAGGTTAGTGTTGTTCACCTTTCCAACTCTATTGTTCTTTATTACAGCATGCCAAGCATCATTGTCCTTTCTAAGTCTGGCATGAAACTTTTCCAGAAGTATAAATTCATCTTCACTGGGTATAGATTTGATTATATCACTTAAATCCACATGGAATTGTTATTTTATTTCTTCTGCTCTGTTCACAGTTGGGGCATAAGGCCTGTTAGCCTTTGGAAAGCATTAATTTCCAATGGAAGTTGCAGAATCATTAGACTTTCATTTTTGCACACAGGCAATTCTTTCAGAGAATTGGGCTGTTTTCAATGCCAAAAGCTCATCCTTCCTCTGCTGGCCTTCTTTCCCAAAAGAAGATGTAGCAACTTTCTAAGTTCCTTTATGGAGTCTTGGTCTTCATCTCCTTTCACTGAAAGCAGCTATGTTGATGCTGTATGTAGTAAGTTCCTTGCAATAAAGCTGTAAATCTATCAGGTTTTAATGTATTATTGGTATCCATTAGGGTCTGTAGGATCCTTATTACAACAGTGAAAGCTCTTACTTTTCTCATAGAATGTGGATGAACCAGTCACGATGAAATAGCCAGATTAAAGTTGGGCAGGGAATGTTCAGGGCAACTTTTCCTTCAATTTCCCTTTCTGGGATGAGCAGTGTTGTCTTTAAACATACTGCTTAGGCCTTGTCTATACTTACCCAGAGATTGATGCTCTGGAGATAGATGTTGGGGGGTTCGATTTAGAGGGTTTAGTGAGGATCCACAAATCGAATCAGAAGGCGCCCCCATTGACGTTGGTGCTCCACAGAGTCATGAGGAGTAAGGGAAGTTGAGAGGAGAGTTTCTCCCATTGATCTCCAATGGCAGGGTTGTCCCGGAAATTTGATTTAAAGTACGGCAACTCCAGCTGGAGTTATGTATCTTAAGTCAAATTTCTCACATAGTGTAGACCTACCTAATATCATCTAGTATGTTACATCTTTGCTCTCCAGAATTCAAGGCTGAGCAACCAGAGTATGAGATTGCCTGCTTGTAGGTGTCTGACTATGACTTCTAGCACTCATGGTGCTTTTGCTTCACTATTTGCTGCAGGACTTTCTTTAATGACCTGAGAATGCCTTGTGTGAGGGATTTTTTTTTCTTTCAGTTGAGATGACCATTGTGTGGGAATAATCTTGGTTTCTGAAGTCAGAAGCCACTGACACAAAAGTTGCAATGTCTGGGAACTTCATTAGCTGCAATAGATAATCACCGACACCTTTTGTGCCCTGTCAACCCTTACTTAGTCCTCAATACATTGTTGCAGTGCACTTCTAGATGTCGAACCAGTCTTCTCCATCCAGTCTGCCATGCCAAATTTAGTGTGCTGAGGACATGCATTTCCCCTCCTGGCTACGCTTTACGTGGTTTAATCTGCCCACCAAAGTGGTGTACTATATGACTACTGCTATGTTCTAGCAGCTATATGGAGTCATATGTGAGACTTGGATATGAACTGAACACTTGTGAAAGAGAATATATAATAGGATCACAACTAACTGTTGGTAGGATCAGGCATCAGGTGGTTTTCCAGTGGTGTGAAAAATATTCTTGATGATGAAGTTCTCAGATAGAGGATGGACAGAGATTGTCAATCTTTTTTCTTTCTTTTTTTTTAATAAAATCAGGTTATAAGATTTAACCTTAACTAGGGCAGAATGTTTTTTTAAATAGGTTTGATAATCCTAGTTTATATTAACTGCTCTTATTAATTTGTAAAGGCAATGAATTAAAATTTAAGATTGCCTCCCCACCATCCTAACTCCTAGATCACACCTCTTGAGAATTACAAAAGTGATACAATGCATGTAACTCTGCTGTAAAAGACTGCATGAGAAAGAGAAACTGTTGATAATTCACCCTGCATCTCGCCATGTCCAACCTCCTAGTGCAGGGTATAAATACAACCTTTAGGGCCATATTCAAGAACCAGTGCACAAATAAATAATCTGAATAAAGAGGAGCTCTTTAGGGTCACAACAGGAGATATAATTCGCTCTGTATTCTAGGCACAGAAATGCAGTAGAGCTAAGTTCTCCTGCCAGGGGCAGCTCAGGCATTACTGTCAAACTTGAAGCCACACGGGACCCACCCAACGACAAACAGATGGAAAGGTTGCATTGCACAAGATCCAATAGTATGTGGTGTGCAATAGGAGCTGTTGTGTGTTATTGAGCACTCTGGGGAGCAGGATAACTCAGGTCCTCCAGGAAATCTGACTGTTCTCCTTTTTATGGCAGCGCTGGCTGGAAGACACTATAGGTTCCCCTCTCTCTATTTCTTTGCCAGGAAATCTAGGTGCTCTGTTTCCTATGCTCCTTTACTAGAGCATGCACCAGTTCTAGACACATTAGGAGAAATCCTGGCCCCACTGAAGTTTTAAAAAACAGCACTGACAGGTAAGATTGAGGTTATTTCTGATTGGGAGCCATCTGAGACAGGAAAATGTGTTCTGCAGGGTCAGTGGGGAACATATATAGGCAGGAAAGCACAATCAGATGGCGTGGGATGTGTCAGCATCATTTCAGAAGGGAGTCTCAAATACCTCATGTAGCTCCATGGATGCAAGCATACAAAGGAAACAAAAGACAAATACTCAGAAGGGACAAATGCTACCAACCACCCAGCAGTGGAGGAGGAGACCACGAAGATGTGGCATGCAGCCTCATACTCTTGCATTGGAGAACTGCTCCTGGGCAGAATGAGGACATGTGCTATCTGAAGCATGGAATATAAGTCAAAGGAATTATTCTTGTCCTGCAGAGGTACTAGTGAGAACACACTTATTGTCCACTGCTCTTATCAGCTCATCCTAACACTGATTTGGTAGACGTATATGGTAAGGATAGGGCAAACAATATGGGCCTGCAGGATTTTCTCTCGTCAAGAAGGTTAGAGAAATTTCCTTAGTGTTTTTCAATTAATGTCACTTGCAAATATCTGTGCATTTTTTCATGCACATTTTTTTGCAGTGGCAATTACTCATTTAGATGTAAAACTCTGCTATGAACTCTGCTATGAGTAGTTACATGGCTAAATGAAATCAACTTCACATAGATGGCTAAGGAGGAAGAAAGGAAGGCTGGGTTGTGGCCACAAAGAAGAGCAGAGCTGCTAACATGGGGAGAACTAAAAGTGTTTTGTACATGCAATATACATACGTGGCACTTGCAGTATACTACTTCTTCTTCAAATGACATTTCTGATGTAAAGATTGTTGACCATCATCCAGCTTTTGCCATCACAACAGTTACACAATTTCTGCTCTCCTTTGGATAACAGTCTATCTGATGATGTTTCCCATGTGACTGGCTCTTTCTTGCTTGTCATTTTGTCTGTTCATATGAGTGCTTGAAGCATGTCGCTCTGCAATCAATGGATCTACAAAAAATAAAGAGGGTTTTGGGTTTTTTTTGGTCCCAAGTAGCTGTGCTCTTTAAAAATTCGTTCTTCTGATCAACTCTTGAGCACAGGTGGCCCGTCAGCAATCAAGTGCAGATGTGCAATTTTAGCTTTTGACAACACAGGAGGCTTAAGAAGTTGTCAAATTCATTTTTCACAAGCTGTATCTGTGTCTTGTTTTCTTCATCACATCTCCCTATTGAGCTTATTAAACTTCCTCCATAGGCATGGGCAGTGGGCAAACCCCTTAGAAGGCTAGCCCTCAGCCCAGCCCCTTTTGTGCTGACCGGAGCCCAGTCCCCATTATGGCCATAATCCTGCCCCAGACCAGTGCCCCCAAAGCCCTCCCTCCAACCTGGGGTACTGGGCAGCTAGGCAACATGGCTTCAGCCTCCCACAGCCCTGGAAAGCTAGGCAGTGTGGCCTCAGCCTCCCCACTTCAGTTAATGCATCCGGAGCAGCCCCAGTGCTGGGACAATGAGCTGGGCTGAGGGCAGCAAGAGTGATGCAGCCCCCAGCCTGCCTGCCCCAGCCTCTGACACAGAGCAGCAGGCAGGAGATAGCCTGGAGGTGGAGCATGGGCAGGGACTTGTCAGGCAGCATGAGAAGGCAAAGCCTTCCAGTGCTTATGATACCAGCTGACCATGTCAGTAAGAGAACCTAGTTACATGTTGCTGTAGATAAGCACTTTTGAACCAAGATTCAACAGCCCTTCCCAGTTATTGGTCAATTAAGCTTCACAACAGATCTGTGGGATAGGCAGGTATTTTCTATTTTAGGGTACGTCTAAACTACATGCCTCCGTCGACGGAGGCATGTAGATTAGACAGATCGGCAGAGGGAAATGAAGCTGGGATTAAAATAATCGCGGCTTCATTTAAATTTAAATGGCTGCCCCGCTCTGCCGATCAGCTGTTTGTCAGCAGATCGGGGCAGTCTGCACGCGCCACGCCGACAAAGAAGCCTTTCTTGATCGGCACAGGTAAACCTGGTTTCACGAGGCATACCTGTGCCGATCAAGAAAGGCTTCTTTGTCGACGCGGCGCATCCAGACTGCCCCGATCTGCCGACAAACAGCTGATCGGCAGAGCGGGGCAGCCATTTAAATTTAAATGAAGCCACGATTATTTTCATTGTGGCTTCATTTCCCTCTGCCGATCTGTCTAATCTACATGCCTCCATCGACGGAGGCATGTAGTCTAGACACACCCTTATTTATAGACATACAGAATGATCACATAATCCTCCTTGCCTATCAGTGGCAAAACACAGGAAGAGAATCCAAGGGTCCTAACTCTCACTCACACTGCTTATTAGGAACACTGATTCCTGTCAACCGAAACAACGTGAGCTAGATACATACCCTTCCTGCGTGATTTCAGTGGAGTGAGACACTGTAAAACCTGACAACACATTTAAGGGTGGGATTTTCATAAGTGCTCAGCATTGGCCTAACTCTGATCCCCTTAAGACAATGGGAGCTTCATCGTCCACTCTAATGGGAGGAGAAATAAGCTAATTCTGTGTTGCTTTAGAAAATCCTGCCTTGTATGAAAACCGCACATTTTCCCTGACATAATGAGACACGTGGAGGGAACATTACAAATATGTGTAAAATATAAAACCAACCTGGGAAACACAAATGACCTTTCTCAGTGAGAAAAAGGGGTCACATAACTGGCCTGACCCATTACAGAGACTTCCTTGTTTGAGCTCTATTTGTGTTTTTCCCTCTGTCACGAAGATAAAGCCTTTTATTAGGTGCTAAAATCCAAGATCAAGTGGGTGATTGTTTACCAAAAAAATGAAAAATGGCTTGAAGAAACTTCTAGTCATTAGACAAAAATTATACCAAGAGAAAACCTCCGTTGGCCTACTTTCTCTAGAGTTTGCCTAGATTTAGGGTATGTCTACACTATCAAGTTTTCTTGACAAAACATATGTTTGCTACCCAAAAGTCAACAAAAGTGCCAGAGAGTGTTCGTGCTTACTCCCTCTGTTGACAGATCATGACCACACTGGGGACACCATCATCAACAGTGTGAGCAGTGCATTGTGGGCATGTATCACTCATCACTGAACATCTTGAGATGGCATCTTGAGTGGCATCATGATCAGCTCTGCAAGCTCTCCCTGCTGAGGAATGTCAAAGAAGCACAGCAGCCTGAACCTCTCCTACTGTAGCAGTCTGCCTGCCTCTGTGTTCCTAGCAGGGAAGAACAGGAGCAGTTCAATGATTTTTAATTTGTTTGTTCCCCAAATGAAGCAGCACACTCTGCTGTCAGATACTTCCCGGAATTTTGAAAGGGGAGGGGCCTGTAGGGCAGCAGAGATCACACTCAGCAGAGTGATGAGGCCAGGCATTGTGGGATACTGGTGGAAGCCAGCTCTATCAACAAAACAAGCAGCACAGTCTGCATTGGCTTTTTGTCAACAATAAATGGAGAAGAAAAGACAAAAGTCTATCATAGGAGTAGAAGATTTTGTTGCTGAAACTAGGTGTTTTTCTTAACAAACACTATTTTGTCACCAAAAGGCAGGTTTTGGTGACCAAAATTTGTTAATTTAGACATGTCCTTAGATTTAGCAGACTTCAATTTTAATTTTTTAAGATTTCAACAGACAAATTCAATGTTCATTTTCAATCATTTTTTCAATTTTTATCTATTTCAGTTTTCACAGTTGCAAGGAATTATGGGGGAGTTAGACAATAGGGGAGGACAGACAATAATTATTTAATTATAGTAGACACTGAGATTCAAAAAGTTTAAGCTTCATAATAATTAAAACACAAACTGTCAACATCCCGTATCAAAATATACTGTGTAACTATCCTTAAAATAAAAATAAGTTTGCAAACAGCATTTTTCTTACTTTGCCTATCTGTGAAATATTATTATTGATGAAAATATTTTTGTTGGTTTAATGTATACAGTAACATTGACATTTACCAATAGAAATCTAGTTCTAACTCTAACCATATTGTCTGCTTCAGGTGCCCCACTTTTAATTAATCCAATAATCAATTAGAACTTGAAACTGCACTGCTGTCTTTCACTGTTCCTTCCGTTCAAGGAAAACTGCTGTAAATGATATTTTTCTTCTTCAAATCCTTAAAAACCAAATTTCCTAAAGGTTTTACATCTAGATTATGATGGATGGACCAAGCATGTTTGATCCTCAGACAACACAAAGATGAAATATAATCAGATTTCTAATGTACAATGAAAACCTGATTTTTGCAACCCAAATATTTGATTGGTGGTTTTTGACTCCTTTCCCCTAAAGGTTTGTCTATGTATAGATGTACCACGTTAGCTATTTGGGTATGGTTATATTCATACTCCTATAATTAAAAGGGTCCATGCTTCTTCTTTCCTGGTACACTGGGATACCGTGTAAGCTGTGCCATCTTGCTGTCTCAGCCCCCTAGACTCTGCAGCAGTGTGCACCTTCAAGGGGCAGGGAGGAAACCCCTACATATCCTCATGTTCAGGGAGTGCAATTGTATGTGATTTTTCTGTTTCCCTGCCTATCCCACTGCATCCCACCCTGTATTCCTCACCATGCAAAGAATCAGGGGACTCCAGTCCTGACTGCTGTCCTCCGGTCCTTTTCTTAATTAAGGGTTTGATTTCAGCAAAGGAATTAGCAAACTAATGAATGAGTCGCAGAAGATTTGGGATTCAGTGCAAAGAATCACCTACACTTCAGGCTCTTCTGTGCCTTGTGAATTCCTCACATCTGAAACACTGGGCTCGAAACTTCCTAAGAACAGGCGTTATTGTGTGATTCTCAGTCGTGTCTGGACCATCGGCCAGAAATAGCGTGAGAAAGACTGTGCTGTTTCAGGTCCCAGCCAGAAGTCAGAAGGTCTGCGGGGCACAGAAGCACATAATAATGGGAAAAATAATTTGTCAGCCTCTCAGACAGTCAAAAAACCATTGGTTTTGTTCAAAGGCTGAGTGGACACAGAGCAGGAAGGGACATTGTCTTGTCACTACGAATGACGGATCTGAGTCATATGGAAAGGAAAATAGGAAATACATTTCTTCCAGAGATGGGTCCAGATCAGACCATCAGATTCAAACCCCTCACATCCTCTCAAACATTAGTGCAGTTTGTATTCAACAAACCCTATTATGTATATGGGGGTTGTAATTCGTGCCCCGCTCATGATATTTCTAGTGAGGGGCCTGAGCTGTCAACTTCAGATACAGATCTGACTTCACATTTTAAATCCTGCAAAAGCTCAGGGCTGCTTTGTTCTGAGGTAATAGTGCTGCTTGTCACTAGTTTATACATGGGTACATAATATAAAGAAAGTTAAGAAAAAATACATATGTATATGTATATCTTTATGTATATCTTTATACCAAAGGACATACAGATAATGACATGAAAATTAGTTTTCTTTAATCATTGATTTCTAAGTATTGTTTTCATTTAATTAGAATCCAACACAGAGTGAATTTCTTTTAAAAAATAATTATATCCCTTGAGGGCTTAGATTACAATGACTTTTGGGACAGTAATACAGAGCTGTTGGGTTAACTTTTATGATTTTTTTTCTTTCTTGACCTGCTCATTGAATAAATGGAAACATTTACTGAAGCAGTTGCTCCCAAATTATTGAAATTCAGTGTCCCCCGGGAATCCAAAGTAGAACAGTGATTCACCGGGGTTGTCTGCAGCAGAAATTATTATTCAGATTTCCACAGTACAGAAGCCATGGGTCTGTATCTAGCTGAGCTCTGTGGCAGGAAATGGAGCCAAATAATAGAAACACATTGTCAAAGACTTGTGGGTGCCTCTCAAGGACAGTCAAAAGAGGATGGAGCTAGAGAAAAGATGCAGGAAGCTATGAAGCTGTGTATACATTGTTGTTTCAACTCCAGCTGGTCAGGAAGTATTTGTCAGACGAAAATGTTGTGACAAATATATTTCCCCCTTGTTTTCATTAAAACTTTTCCTCTAAAATGTTTGGATTTTTGTTTAAAACCCCCCTGAAAACTGAAAATACTTATTTTCAGCAATTAAAAGCTGAAAAAATAGGTTTGGGAGGAGGGAAGTTGCTTCTGTGTTGCAACCTGTGTAGAGGCATACGTGGAAATGTCATGGTGGAAGAGACTATCATGATGTAAAGCCACGAAAAGCCATATTCTCGGAGTCCAGGCAGACATGAACTGACAAGCATAGAACTTCCCCTTGAGGGGTTTGTCCCAGCTAGTGCAAATGGAATGTCAGTTCAGTGAGCTCTTCTCTTTGGATGAGCATTGTTCAAGTCAGACTTTAATGTTTAACAAGCCATCCAAGCAAGTACCTCTGGGCTGAAGGGCTGGGGGACGGAAGGTTGTTATCTGTGTTTTGAGACAGACTAGAGGAATTACTAAAGGTAGCAAGAGAACAATAGAACATTTCTTGGATCAGATTATTTGAATCATGTACTAGGTTCTTACGCTCTCATGATTATTAAGCATCAAAAGCCTACAAATTTCAGAGAGGTAGCCTGTGTTAGTCTGTTTCAGCAAAAACAACAAGGAATCCAGTGGCACCTGCAAGACTAACACATTTTATTATGGCATAAGCTTCTGTGAGTTGCAACATGAAAGCTTACACCATAATAAAACTGTTGGTCTTTAAAAAGCCTTCAACATTCTAATGCACTAGCTAATACTTCTTTGTCTTACAAGGACAACATGCATGTGATTGAGAGTTTAGAATGTCTGAGACAGAGATGGATCTGGTTTGAACAATATTTGTCTTTGCTTGAGTTTAACTGTCACACGTTTCATTTCCTATTAGTTTCAAAATGATGGCCCAGTCTTCCACATATACCCCAAAGTATCGCTGAAGTTGATCGGGATTTCAGAAGCATGTGGAATGCTCAGACATCAAAGAGAAAAAAGAAAGAACAGACCTTTCCTTTATCATATCATGTAATACAATTAGAGTAAAGTGTCATGTGCCTCATTTTCATTTACACCAACGCTCTTTACACCACTTTATCATGTAAAGTGATTTTTAAAGGGATGTATTTAATTATTATGAGGATCAGGCCCACAGTTGTGAATTATTCTGGAAACTAAAATTGAAACTTCTTCCTTCTTCCTTTTTGTCTTTTCCTAAAATCTCCTTAAAAATTCTGTTTATGTTCTTCCCAAAGACAGCCTTATATTTCTAACCAATTTCAACATAGGACAGTTTGCACTATATCTTCTTTTACATTTACCTCTTCCTAACAGAGAGATCTCCTCTTACATATTTCTGTTTCTGAGAACTAATAAAAGGTTTGCTTCCTACCATCCCACCTACTCAGAAAATTTCACATATTTTGCCTGCAAAGGCACATGTGGTCCTTTCAAATAGTCTGATGTGACATCTCAAATAAATTAGAAGTCATATCAGAGAGTTATTTGTTGAGTGACAACATAAGTACTTATTAGACTGTGTATATTAAATACAAACGCATGGCTATATACCGTACATGCAAGGTTTTAAATATATACCCTAGTTAACTGCCATATGGATATGATGTTGTGGAAAAATATTTATAAAATGTTTTTTCCAAATGTTTAATCTACAGCAGATGCATCTTGCATTCATCTGTTTGGCTTGGCATCCACTACAGGGAGATCTTATTAATCATACAGACCTCCTGTAGCAGAGGAAACAGAGGCTATTATAGGATTCATCTGTTTATGACTAAACAGAAAAAAGGATCTTCATCAAATGAGAGATCCCTCTCTGAAAACTCTTTGAAATGTAGAAGGTTGTGAGTAAGCCACATGTTATTTTTCATCTCACAGTGCTGTATACTTATTCTTCCTTTTCATACTGCAATAATAAATCTAGTGGCTGTGTATATCTTGGATGGAGGGGGAAGGCTGGGTAGCCATTTTCAGTGTTGCATCTGGATTTAATTAGCCTCCTTCCCCCTCTGAAGTTTGAGGGCATGGGGTTTCTCATTTGGAGCTTTGCTTCAAGCTCATCTCTGCAAATGAGTAACTTAGCGCGAGACAAGGTGAGCAAGTTAATATCTTTTATAGGACCAGCTTCTGTTGGTGAAAGAAACAAGCTTTGGAAACATAGAACTCTATTTCAGGTCTGGTTGAGTTCCTACAAGCATCAGTGATAAGTGCTTGTTTAGCAGAAGTAATTAGCACATATAAGACCATTCAAGGTAGAGTGGCTTCTCCACATCTCTGCAATCATAGGGCAAAAAGAGGCATTGGTGGGTTACACATATAAATCCAGTGTCTCTGTTCTGTCTGTGATTTTTAAATGTCTATCCAAATGTAAGCTTTCAGGCTCATCTTCTGAAAGTGGTGTGCAGGTTTCCTTTGAGGATGAGGTCAGGTATGGAGTGGTTGCTTGTCAAAAGTGTTTGACTACAAGTGACAGGGGATTTTTGTCTTTTATCATTTTCCTGTTTGAGTTCATTCAAGAGCTTTATGATTGTTTTGTTTCACCCACGTAGTCATGGGGACATATATTGCTTTGGACAAGGCTCACTACACGTTGTGATAAGCATGTGTAGGACCCATAGATCTTGTACTGTGTGCTGAGGGGGGTGCTGATCAGCGTAGCAGTGGAGAGATGGCGGCAGGTTTTGCATCTATAGTTCTGGTAGGGTCTGGTACTGCTCTGAATCGCTGTGTCCTGGTCTGGTGGGGACTTGTTTCTGATGATGAGCTTAGAGAAGTTGTTTGAAGGCCAGAAATGGGGGTTCAGGAAATATTTTTTTTCAGAATGAGGTCCCCATTGAGTACAGATTGTAGTTGTTTGATGATACTCAGTGTGGGCTTCAGTGACAGTCGGTAGATGACAAGAAGGGTTATATGGTCACAGAGGGTTTTATTTTTTAATTGAAGCAGGTTTCTTCAAGGTATTTGAATGGCCCATGCATGATTGGATCTGTTTCTCTGGTAGAACAGCTACAAATACACTGCATAAACTGAGTAACTCACTCAATTCTAATTCAGCATTCATTCTAGTATTTCCATGGTATTGGCATAAATATATGCCAAATATGAGTTTAGGGTAATTGTCTCATATCCTGACCCTACATAATATCCAAATTTGCACTGAAATCACCCATCTATGATACTCCTTTCAACCCCACTTTATTTCAGAATTGAATGCCAGCTTTACAGACAAATAAACGTTTAGTGAAATATTACAGCATTGAAAAAACATAACTGAATTGCTCTACAAATTTGCTGATTGTCCCAACTAGACCAGGCAGTGGATTTAACTGATCCAATCTATCGTGAATGGGAAAAGCAAAAGAATCTAGGGAGAGAGTCCCAAGTTAAATGCTAAAAGGAGGAGATCCAAAACCTTCATCAGCAGATCAGCTGAAATTAAAAGCAAACTAGAGGATAGCCAAAAATGAGCACTTTGAAAGCCAAGGGGACATCCTTGACACCTACTCATTTCCAACTGGGTAAGAAAATGCATAGGGAAATATCAAGGGTTGTGGTTTTTTCTAATTTTTTTTTCTACTTCAAATATCTAGTTGGCACCAAAAAATTTCCTGTTTTATGTGAAAAGTTGATTTGTTGGCAATATTTTTTAATTTTAGCAGACAATTGGTTTTTAGCCCCAAAATCATTTTTTCATTTATTGTTTAAATATTCTAGTTCCTACCTTCTAAGGACTAATCACACACAGCCACATATTTCCTTTAGACAAATAATTTGTAACAAATCATTTGAAAACATTCACCTCTTTTCCTTTTGTCTAACGGCACACCCAGAGATTGCCATTTAAGCCCTTCCCCATGGTTGAGATGTACAGGGAGTTGTTTAGCAAACAGAGGGACAACTCCCACCAGACAGAACAATGAGCAGGATCAGGAGAACAAGCATCCTCAGTGGAATGAAAGCCAACTTTTCAAGGCAGCTAGAAGTGCAATAATAGACTGGGTCAGGTGGTGAACTCAGACCTGTGAGAGTGAGGTGTCAGCTGAGAAATATCTCTGGGAAAAGAATTTTAGGCTGTGTCTACACTGACATGATTTTGCACAAATACTTTTAACGGAAGAGTTTTTCCGTTAAAAGTATTTACGCAAGAGAACGTCTATACTGGCATGAGCCTCTGTGCAAAAGATTTCCTTTTGTGCAAAAGCATCCGTGCCAGTATAGACGCTCTCTTGCGCAAGAAAGCTCCGATGGCCATTTTAGCCATCGGGCTTTCTTGCGCAAGAAATTGATGTTACCTGTCTACACTGGCCTTTTGCGCAAGAACACTTGCACAAGAGGACTTATCCCTGAGCGGGAGTATTTGCGCAAGAAACACTGATTTTGTACATTACAATGTCAGTGTTCTTGCGCAAATACTCGTGGCCAGTCCAGACAGGCTGCAAGATTTTGCACAAAAGCAATTGCTTTTGCGCAAAATCTTTCCAATGTAGACACAGCATTAGTGTTTGGCTTGCCACTTTGTGGCCTGCAGTCCTGCTACCATCACTGAGCGATGGCACAAGGATGTGTTTCCCCTGTCAATCCTCAGGATAGGTCCTATTTCTTCATGAGGGATGGTTATTTGAAAGACTTGGAAACTTGTTCTTCCTACAGACAGTTCCCAGGGACGAAGAAACAGTGGATTTGGGAAGGTGGGGGGAGGTCTTATGTGATGTAATTCTACTTCTGTTTTCCCTCAAGGAGATTTAAGTTAATAGTTGAAACATGTTAGTTGTCGTCATGTTATTTTACCTTAAATAACCAATATCTCATCTCTTTGAGTTCAGTAAGTGCAATTACTATTTGGAATAAAATAAGAGATCATTTTGGCTCATCATTTTCATGTAACACCTAAGCTTTGGAATGATTTGCTCCACAGCTGAGCCAACAAGTAGTCCACTTATTCGTTGAATCCAATGGGACTTGAACCTCTGCCATTCATCTATCATTCCACGCTATCCGAGACTTTTTATTTCATAAATTCTATTTACTCCATAACTTTCAATTCAGCATCAGGACACAAATCAGATATAAAGAATGGTAACATACAAAAACCTGTAGGAGAACACTTCAATCTCCCTGGACACACAGTAGCAAGTTTAAAAGTAGCCATCCTGCAACAAAATCTTCAAAAACAGACTTCAAAGAGAAACTGTAGAGCTTCAATGCATTTGCAAATTTGACACTATCAATTTAGGATTAAACAAAGACTGTGAATGGATAGCCAACTACAAAAGCAGTTTCTCCTCTTTTGGTTTTCACACTTCCACATCAGCTGCTAGAAGTGGGCCACATCCTCCCTGACTGACTTGACCTTGTTATCTCTGGCCTTCCTCTTGATTGGTACTCCTTTCTTTTCATGTGCCTGTATATTTATGCCTGCCTCTTGAATTTCCACTACATGCATCTGATGAAGTGGGTCTTTGCCCACGAAAGCTTATGTTCCAATAAATCTGTTAGTCTATAAGGTGTCACAGGACTTTTCGTTGTTAATTCAGCATCTGTTGCTCTGTGGCAACTGGTCAGAAAAGTTACATGTTACTACTGGTTTTCCCTGATGGGATGAGAGTAATACCAATAAGCTCCAATTCAGCTAAGTACATGCTCAAGTAACTTCCCATTCAGCAAAGTACGTAGGCATGTGCTTAAGTCCCACTAAGTCAAAATGCAGGAACATGTCACATGCTTTGCCAAAGTGGCAAGTCCTTAAGCATGTGGTGAAAGTTATGCAGGTGCTTATGGGCATTGTTGAGTTGGGGCTATGAAGACTAATCCAGCTCAGTAGAGGGGATGCTGAGCTCTTTCAACTACCATTAAAATAAAGTGGAGGGTGCCTGAATTAGGAATTAGGAGTGCTCGGTACTTCTCAGGAGGCATTCAGTATATTGCAGGATCAGATCAATGACCAGATTTCTGGTGAACACTAAAGGGTCATGAATTTGGTTGAAATGATTTAAAAGTGTCCAAGAAAACATATAGGCCCTTTCTGCAGCATTCTCTCATCTCTATTTCATATTATCTGCAGACATGCTGAACTGGGAGAGGACAACAAACCAAAATCCAGACTGGTATAGCCATCAAATACTTTTCCTTGTGTTTCTCCTCATTTGTTACTGACACACACTGAGATCTGAACAAGCTTGACTCCCATCCATTCTCAGTATCCCATTTCATTATTTTAATGCACATAGACAAATAAGATAATGTCCTTGTTCTTCTGCCCTGAGAAGTCATCATCGTTTATGCTTTTCAGTGCTCTGAATCTTTTCCTCCCTATGGCTGCCTTTCTTTGTCTCATTTTTCACTGATCCTTCCTTCATGAGCTACTGACTCATCCTCCTCCATGCCGTTTCTTCAGCCATCATTTCTGCAGCCATCTACCCAGTATCAGAGTTATTTACAATCTCCCAGGCAGTCAGAATCAGGGAGCCAGCTTCGCAGCGGACATAAATCAGCATAGCTCTATTGAGGCCCCTATGACTCCATTGATTTACACCAGCCAAGGATCTGGCCCAGATTTTATAAGAATGATTCTCTATTTCTTTAAGGACAGTTTTTCATATACACTCTTCATCTTCATCCCAGTTCCTTGTGCTTTGGGTTGCTTAACCAGTTGTCTTTTTTTTTTTTTCTGTAGCAGCAAACTTTGCTGCTGGCATTTCTCCCGCCTATGTAATGGAACGCAGAGACTTGTCATTCAATTATTTTACACTCACTCATCCATATTTTATGCTACCCACACTTGACTTTTTGACTCCTTTTAATTCCATGTATCGAACGGTGCTCAGCCTTGTCGGATGCAATAGCCTCCATTTTCTAATGAGTCAGCACTAGGTGCATCCATTGACTGAGCTACTCTCAATAGCCCAAACCTCAGAACAACTCAGATGGGAGCATCAAGACACCTTGCTGCTCCTCTGATCCTGAGTCTGCTGCAGGCTACTCTTATCTGCTGGCATCAGGGAAGGCTACCCTAAAGTGCATCAGCTGTCAATGCCAACTGAAGATCATCAGGACAAAGAAAGACCCAGCTGGGCCCCCTATTTCCTGGCTTCTCCCTGTGCCCTGCTGCATCAGGGGAGTCTGCCCCATTTCAGACAGTAGTTGCTATCCAACCTGATTCAATGCAACCACCCATCTCATCTCATCGTTAGGTCAGTCCTTACAGACAGAATGTTCCATGTCCAGCTGAGAAGTCAGTTAACAAAAAGCAGTCTGCAAAAGGGCTTCTTGCGCACGATCAGTAATAGCACCATCCCGAGGTACCCAAGACAACATGCTACAAGTTCATGCAAGCCAGTGACCTGGCACTAATGCCACAAGCCACTAGGCAAGGAAGTGATAGACATCCTTGATGCTGACCCAAAGAGGAAGGAAAAATCGCTTTCGGTACTAGTGACTCAGATCAAACCCACCAAAAATGGTGTTGTCAGCTTTCCACCTCAGTAATTCTGAAGCTAAGAGGATGCTGAACATAATCCTCCGAGGCAAGGCGATTGCCAACAATCCTAACCCTGCTCCCTAGGTGTCAACCTCAATCACAGTCTGGCCTGTCAATATGTGAAGCAGGAGAGCCATACCGCTATATTCAAAAAGTGAGCAGTTTCTAGCTGGGACTGTGAAGCTCAGAAAGCTATAAATGGCTTCCCTGGTAGTTTATTCCACAGCCTGTCTTTGCACACTTGTTGGAGGAAGAAGCTCACATATTTAGCTGAATGTCATTGACATTCAGTTAAATATGGGTGTGATACTTGTAACTGGCTCCCTGAAATTCACTCTCCTGCCTTGGCTTCCCAGTCTCCCTCCAACCATACTGCAAGAGATGGTTATGTTATGCGAGTGCAGGAAAGCTCTCAGGGTATGTCTACACTACCACCCTAGTTCAAACTAGGGTGGTTAATGTAGGCAACCAGAGTTGCAAATGAAGCCCAGGATTTGAATTTCCCAGGCTTCATTTGCATATTGCCGGGCGCTGCCATTTTTAAATGTCCGCTAGTTCGGACTCCGTGCCCGCGGCTGTACGCGGCACAAACTAAGTAGTTTGGATTAGGCTTCGTATTCCGAACTACCGGTACACCTCGTTCCGAACTACCTAGTTCGTGCCGCATGTAGCCGCGGGCACAGAGTCCGAACTAGCGGACATTTAAAAATGGCGGCGCCCGGCAATATGCAAATGAAGCCCGGGAAATTCAAATCCCGGGCTTCATTTGCAACTCCGGTTGCCTACATTAACCACCCTAGTTCGAACTAGGGTGGTAGTGTAGACATACCCTCAGTAACTAAAAGCTTCCACAGCACTACAACCTTGTCTACCCACCTCACACTCATTTTAAGCCCACCAAATATTCCAGGCATTGGGAGAAGCTCATCTGTCAGCTAACTGCAACCCAGAACACACCTGGACTGGCTTTGATATACACAACAAGCTCGTCATAGATGATCTCATTGTCAAATCGTCCAAGTTCTTGCTCTGCTGAAGACAGTGCATGACCATCAAGTGTATTAAGCTGTTACATGGAAGATGCACACACGTGGTGCACAAATGGAGAATGTAGGATGTGCCGCAATTCACATATGGAGACTGCCAAACCATCAAACCATTGTGAAAAAGTGCCCCATCTTTTCATTTCCAGACGGTATCGCAAAGGGGCACTCTGCATTTCCTGAAGTCCTCAAAATGATTTCAAATCTTTCTATTCATGTGTAGATGTTGCTATTTCCATGCAAATAAAAAAGGTAGTAGGCTCTAGTGGTCAGCCCATCTGCCTCATATGGCCCTTTGTGATTTTGAAAGGTCCTACTTAGATAGATATACACACATAAGGACTTAGGACACACAAATAGGGTGGTGTCTAGAAATTAGTCAGATATCTTGGCATTGGGAAAAATTTGGAAAAGGACAACAAAAATTATTAGGGATTTGGAAAGGCTGCCATATGAAAATAAATTTAAAAAATGGGGACTCTTTAGCTTAGAAAAGAGGAGACTAAAGGGGGATATGATAAAGTCTATAAAATCATGACTTGTGTGGAGAAAGTGAATAAGGAAAAGTTATTTATTTGTTCCCATAACATAAGAACTAGGGGTCACCAAATGAAAACAAACAAAACAAAAGGAAATATTTCTTCATGCAACACACAGTCAATCTGTGGCACCCTTTGCCACATGATACTGTGAAATCCAGGATTTCAACAGGGTTTAAAAAAGTACTAGATAAATTCATGGAGGGTAGGTCCATCAATGGCTATTAGCGAGGCTTGGCAGGAATGGTGTTCCTAGCCTCTGTTTGTCAGATGCTGGGAATGGGTGACGGGAGGGATCACTTGGTGGTATCGCTTATCTTGCAGATTGGAAGTGGTGTGACAGTGCAAGGGGGATGAGTCAGGGGAGAACCATAAATGCTGCCTTCGCCCGCATAGCTGGGCATACACCAAAAAACAAAGGCTGGCCCGGTGAACCGCTTGAACCTGAGGTCTAACAGGGGAGAAGGGATCAGCTGAGGGAGAATCTAGCCAAGGCTCTAGTGCTGCCTAACTTGCAGTTCAGCTCCAAGTAGGAGAGTTTGTGACTCCTGTTCTGAGAGAGCTGACCAGGACTCTTATATGCACCCAGAATGGGGTGACCTGGGGATAATAAAGACAGTTATCCTTGGTAGAAAGACTTAGTTAACCAGACTCCTTGAAGGGGGTACATATCATGAACCAGGTCAGTAGGGGTATTTGACTGAAAGAAGCTGAGGGTGCTCTGAGTGCAATGCATCTGCAAAGCCAGAAGCGGGCATGCAGGAGGGTAGCTCTCCATGACAACTGGCCACTGGTAGGAGTCGCTACTCTGGCTTTACACTGCTAGGGTACCCTTTTACCATAAGCTGATCCTCCCTTAGCCACATATATTTCCCTGAGTGCAACTTTGCAACACCAGGCAGCCCTCATGTGGGGAGAATCTGACCCATTCTCTTCTATTTATCAGCCCTTCCAACACCAAGCCTTATGTATAAAAAAATGACCTATTTCTTCATTATGTAATCTAGCTGCTCTTCTACCATCTGCTTTTTGACTTGTACTGTCCTTTTATTTCTGTCTTGATCTCCTATGTTATGAACCACATGTCTATATAGTTCAGTCGACTTCTTTTGTCTTCATTGTGAAACTTTGTGCAAACTTCTGCTTTTCATCAAATTTGGACAGTTTGCTAATTTACAGTACACTGCATTTTTCATTGCAATCAATAGCATACACCTGCATTTTTCTTCACTCCTGAGACTCTGAGTACTGGTCACAGATAGCACTACTCAATAGCAAACTCCCAAACTCTAAGAAGGAGGTTGCATAATACGCCACTTGAAGGTAATTTGCCTTATACAGATATCAACAATGGAAGTCAACTGTGGAATTTCAGTGTACACATATCTTAGACCTATGTCAGATATGGATTTCCAGGTCTCCCCTGGAAACAACTGAAAACACTAATGAGGCTCTAGGGATTCCTGGACAGAAACTGTCCTGGTTTGTTAGCTGTCATTCTCTGAGAAGATGCCCACTCTGGGTGTGTCTAGACTACTGATTTTTGTCGACAAAAGTGGACTTCTGTCGACAAAACTATACCAGCGTCTACACTACCGCTGAGTTCTGTCGACATAACGTCGACAGAACTCAGTTTTGTCGATGCTGGTAAACCTCATTTTACGAGGCATAACACCTTCTGTCGACAGAGTTCTGTCGACAGAAGGTGTTATTGCCTGTAGGGTTGCGTCTAGACTACAGGGTTCTGTCGACAAAGCAGCTTGCTTTGTCGACAGAACTCAATCTGTCTGGACGCTCTTTGTCGACAGAAGTTTTGTCGACAGATACTGTCGACAAAACTTCTGTCAACAAAACCCGGTAGTCTAGACGTACCCTCTGTCTAAAATGGAAATAGGAACTGTCCCTAGTTCCATTTTCCCCCAAAACATTTATCTTGGGGTCAGTTTGAGTTGTGTCTAGAACATGTGGACAACGAGCATGGTAAAAAGGGTTTCTTTATAGCTAAGCTCTTAGACTCTTAGCCTTGTCTTCATATCCTGGGCCTCTCTCGGGGTCTAGTTGTGGAGATGGGAGCTCAAGGCCTCTCCCTCTCATTCCTCCCCTCATCCCCACCAGCTTAGTCCAAGGCTGGAAATCCAAACCAAAATAAGTAAGAGGGGGTTACCAATGTCCAAGGTCCACAGGATACTTCCCTCTCAGGTTGTCTGTGGGGTGGCTGCTCCCTTCCCTCAGGGGATGGAGACCTTTAGGCAGTTATGTGGGTGCCTTTAGGCTTCCCTCTGCTCTGTCCTCAGAAAACTGTGGGCTGCAGGTCTGTTCACCTCCAGTTCTGCTACCCAAACGATCTTATTCCCTGCCTTTCAGTTCTTCCAGTAAATAGAGCAGTGGTTGTGGGTGTGACAGGGCAGGGCAGGGCAGGGCTGTCTGAGCCCAAAATAATATTTTAATCCCTTGTTGCCCACTGTGGTATTTAAGCACCTCATCCCACCTAACTGCATACCCCCACGTAAGCTCCTACTCTCCCCTACCAAGAGGCAAGGAAGAAAGAAATATCGATGACCATTTTATAACTGGAGGAATGTCAGGCAGAGAATTTGTTTGAATTTTCCAAGGCCACAAAAGGGGGTCAGCATCAGACCAGGATTGCTATCTGGTTTTGGGATATCAATTCCCAACCCTCTACTCATTCTTCTAGACCACATTTGTATCTCCAATGCAAGAGACCCGTTAAAAGAGGAAGTACCCTGGTTTTTAAGCAGATCCAGAATAGATCCTTCTTTTCAAAAGATTGGTAGCTTAAAAGTGGAGGAAGGGAGTCTTTAATTGCAAAGACTTTTTGAAGTGACTTGTCCATCCACGCAGCAAGTCACTGAAGAGCAGGGAACAGGATCTAAAGAGGAATTATTGGCCCCATAAAAGTCATGGGAGTTCTGCCATTAAAGTCAGTAGGGCCATTACCGTCTTTTAGCGAATATACCCCGCACCCGAATATACCCCACGGTTTTTGCCTTTTGAGTTAAAAAAATCGTGTATATACCCCGCGCACGAGTATAACCCGCGAGGTATACAAGGCTGTGCCGGGGGTATATTTATGGTGCAGGGGAAGGGGGGGGGGGGAGAGGGAAGAAATTAACCAGCCACCACCACCCAGTTCCTGCACAGTCGGATGAGCGCTCCACCTGCCCCTTCCTATGGTTGTGGAGGAACCGGGCGGTGAGCTGTTGTGTAAAAAAATTTTGTATACCCCGCACCTGAGTATACCCCACGGGGGGGAGGGAGGTGCGGGGTATGTAAAAATGAATATAACCCGTGGGTTATATTCACTAAATTACCGTAGTAGACCCCATGGGTCCAGAATCCCAGTTGAGTGTCTGATCTACTAAGACCACATTCTGGGCTTTCTTCACTTACCCCAAGAACCATCTACCGGGGTTCGATTTAGCGAGTCTAGTAAGTCCCCACTAAATTGACTGCTGATAACACCCCATCGATCCTGGTACTCCACCTGTTCAGGAGGACTAAGGGAAGTTGATGGGAGAAACTCTCCCATTGACCTCCGCAGTGGGAATGCAGTGGAAGAAATTCAACCCACGATACATCAACTCCAGCTACGCTATTCTCATAGCTGCAGTTATATATTTTAGGTCAACATTCTCCTGTAGTATAGACCTGGCCCTGCTTTCCCAGGAAAGGGCTATAGCAGAGGTTTTGGCAGCCGGGAGTATTTGCAAAATTGTCTGTGAAAGTTGGTTCTGGAAGCTCGTTCAAAACCTTGACTTTTCAAATCTGAGTCCCACATCATAGTTCTGTAAAACACAGCCTTGTACTGTAATATAGGAAGGTCAAAACGATTAAAAACCTGAGGCCTGGGAAAATAATACTTAAAATAACTACATGTAAAGCCTCTCTCTAATTATCCATCTTTATCAGCATGTTCTTTGATCCTCATTTAAGGCACTCTGACTCTGTTGAAATGCTGACTGGCACTGGGGAGAGGCAGAAAACCGTAAGACAGATTCTACACTCAGCCTGCAGCAGCACCAGAGGCAAAGCATTTATTTACAGACTCTTGCTCTCAAGTAAGGACTTGTAATATTTCACCCAGCGAAAAAGGAAGGATTCATGAAACTCATCAAGCTAGGGGAATGGGCATTAGCTTCCTCAAGCCTTCATTCTCTTTTGAAATTATTTCTTCTGGATTGATGCTGCTGCTGTCTAAATTCTACTTCCAGATTTCATCTCCATGTCTGAAAGTTGTTGCCAAAGCTAATCCATAAGTCACATCCTCAGCTGCTGTCAGTTGGTGGTGTAAACTGACCTCAGCGAAGTGACATTGAGGAGCTGGCCTCATGTGTGCAGGTCTTTCAGAATCAAAGTAAACTAAGTTCACCTGTTTACATAAGTCACTTAATCAGAAGGTTAAGGGCAGTTCAGACTGTAATCTGTTCATGCGCATAAGCAGGTGCAATGTTTCCGTACCTAAAACAGGGCTCAACTTCAGAGTAAAAATGGAAGAAAATGAGGGGAGAAAAGTATTAAAGGAAAAAAGCTTGAATTTAGATAGCAGCAGTACTCAAAGACAAACCTTTCTAACCTATCCATCATTTCCTACTCTTCCTCAAGACAGTCACCACACAGCAAGTGAGTCAGGAACAAAGGAAGCCAAATAGAATTTAAAGTTCTGTTTAGAATAATACGTAGTATATCTGTATGGTCATTTGCAGATTGCAATTCCATTTGTAAAATATGTACAAGTTCCATTTTCTGTTCATGCTCAAATTACTGTAACTGTAATACAACTAATATGCACTGTGTATATGGCTCTATCCGTCTGCCTCTGCAATCTCTGTACTGTGTAATACTGAAGTATATACAAACTGTATGTGTGCAGAACACCTGTATAACTGATCACAGATGCACTTTGAAATGAAGGTAAAGTACTTTTCTAGAATGTGTTAATGCTTCATATTTATATATTAACTGTTTATATTGGATTTGAGACCCAAGTTCCAATGAGAGTGGTTACTGGATACTCCTAATCAGCACTTCTATCACTTATAATCCTCCTTTTATAATTAATTCATATTTCGATACAATTTCTCAGTATATACAGACATAGTGCCATGTTTTGAACTGGAGGAAGCAAATCATCACACTTCACCTCTGTTTTTCATGGTTCAGGCATGTCTGAAATATAATGAGAGCAGGGATTTGTCTACCCTGATTTAATTACTACAATCCAGATAGCTCTGTCAATCAATTTTTCTCCTTGCAACTCCTAGCAGGGTGAAAAATGCCTTCATTATGAAGACTGATCGTTAGTGGATGTGAAGTTGAGAAGATGATGAAGATGAGTTGTTGATTCTGGCAGAGAATTGACCCATCAGTGTCATTAAGTGAACTCCAGGATGCCCGGTCACTCCCATGGGGCAAATCATTGAATTCCTCAGCTGTAAAGGTCTGCCAGTCTACACCACCGCACTTTGAAAGGGTACACAAATGCAGTCTGTAGTAATTTGATGGATACTTAAACAGTTATACTGGCAAGAACTGATTTTTTTTTTTTTTACAAAGGACATCACGTTTGAGGTACCATATTTGCCATTCCTTTTTAAGTGACAATTTAAATAATGCCTGTTTTCAACTATTGCCCTTTCAACTCCGTAGGACAACAGCTCAGTTCAGCGCTCCCAAAGCCCAAATAATCTTTATTAACTATGTCAATTGCAATCCTAAGTCTTTTTTTGTCCTAAATACTGAAGGACAAATCTGAGTCATTCTAAGCACTCCAGTAGGCTTTTTATTTTAATTGATGTTGTTTTTACCAGCACACAATAGCCTCAGTTACAAGCGGTTTAATGATAAATTAGACCCATCTACTTAATCACTCTTAGTAAATTATGCTTTTAATTGCAAAAGGTAATTTGGTAGCATTGACTAATTAATCTTTAAAAAAAGCAATAAAAATAGTGGCAGTGATTACCAAGCTTGAGAATGCCTGCAAGAGCTATTTACATGGAGAAAACCCTGCGGGAATGAAGGGGAGACCCTAGAGACTTCACAGGGGTTGCCTGCCAGAATAAGAATGAACCAAGAGGTAGGATGCAGGGGTTCAGCAAATAATGTGAATCCAAGAGTTTCCTGTACATCCTCCCTAAACTAAAGTGAAAAGGTGCAGCCTTGTGCAAACTATTCGTAAGTGTACAGGTGTCCCTGTGTGCCATCTGCATAGGTTTCCCACTGCCCAGCTAGAGAGACTTACCTCTTTAGCTCACAATATAGCAGATTGTGCTTTTGGCTCCAGAGGGTCCCTAGCACAATTTTGCGTGTCAGCCATGAGGGCAGCTGTCACAGTTGCAGTTCCTGGGCCAGGGAACCATCACTACAAAATATTCAGGGAAAACTTTCCCATTGAAATACCCCAAACAGCCACTGAGTCATTTTTTCACTTAAGAACTGAGACTTCTAAAAGCATCTCAGTCCTCAATTCAGAAGGACACACATGCTTAAAATTATACATCTGCTTATGAGCAGGTTGCGGGCCTGTTGAAAGTTTAGCTCCAAATATTTTGGTTCCTGCAGGACTGTAAATTGTTAACTCATTTCTATTCGCACTTCACTACCCGTGTGTCATATTTAAAAACGAACAAGCCAGGATAGTTATTCTGGCTGGCTGGGTGCTGTGCTGAGCTGAGCTAATTGATTCATCTCAGTGGTGGGATTGATTGGGGGAGAGGTAGGAGAGACTTGATAATACTGTGAGCCAAAAGAGCTCAGGGTGTGCTGCATTAACCTTGTTAAAGCTCTGGAACTTTGCCAGTAGCCGACAAATCTCTGAAGAATTTTTTTAAGGTTGATGCCTCAGATGTGTAACCACCGAGAAGACTATGTCAGCCTTTGCCATGACATGGGCATCTTGAAGCTTCCCGCCTTTCCCATCCTGTAGCCCTTCCTGAGAATAACTCTGCAACTAGCATTGAGATTAGTTCTCAATTGATCAAGGTTTAGAACCGTGGGATCCAACACACTCACCACTAGCCACATGTGGCTATTTGGCTGGTTGAGTGTGGTTAGTTCACTATAGCAGTAGCTGGTTGGACACTGCTATCTTCCACCACAACAATTCACCAAGGGGTAACAGTGCCAGCTGTTGTATCACATGGGATTTCTGCTAGCCAATCAAATTAAATTCTTATTATTTGCCTACCCTTGCACTGCTGGGTCCCAATGGTACTGTTGCAGTACAGACTTGGTAAGAAAGAGTCCCTACAATCCAACAAGACAGGCAAAGGGTACAAGAGTAAGCAAAGGCATGGGGAAGTGAGCTAATTTCTTCATTTCCCTTAAATCTGCAGCCTGACTGGGATTAGACTCTTCCTAACAGACCTTGCATGCTCTGTCGGCAGTCAGTGGCAATCACTTCAAAAGGGAAATTCTGTTTTACTCTTCACCTCTCCTTCTGTGTCATAGGATGGGAAGGGAAAAAATAAAATGTCAAACTGCTGCTTTTCCATCCCCACATCCTCCCTTAGCTCAAGTGAGGTTGAAACCAATTTTCTTCACACTTTCCAAAACAGATGACATTTTGCGCTGAGGATAAACTTGAAACATTTCATCCCAAGTAGTTTCTCCCCCCCCTCCCAAACTAAAAATGTTAAACTGTTCCTTCCGTATCCAAACCTGTGCTATAGCCAACTCTCTGCTCTGTACTGTTCTGTAACTGAAACATACAAATCAAGCTGCAGCAGAATAAAACAGAGAAAAAATAAACTTATGGGGAGAGTGAAAACAGGGCTTGAGAATGGAATTGCTTTTTACAATGTAAGCAGGGAGCTATGGTCATTGTAATCTAAAAAAGGGCCAGATTCTGTCAGCTCTTACTTCAGCTGCATAACATCTTCTTCCATTATTTCTTCCATTGATGTCAGCAGGGCTATCCCATGGAGAATCAAGGGCAGAATCTTAGTGTAGTGCATGGAGTAACTAAATGCAGCACATCTGTAAGAATTCTAGAAAGCTTTTAGGGGAAGATGGAGCAGTGAGTATTAAGATGGTAGACATGTTATATTTTGTGAGGTGGCTTAAAGAAAATAAAATCCAATTTAATCCAGTTGAGGCATCTGCTTCCTTGCTTCAACCAAAAGATATCAGGCGCATTCCCAATTTCTGCATGGAGGCCCTGCTCATATTCCCAAATCTAAAACTCTGTGGCTGGAATTCAAGGCGGCATTTTTAAACCACCCCTAGACCAAAAGAGGAGCAGCTAAGTGGTTAAAGGAAGCCAATAATTTTCAATAATCAGGAAAAATAAACACAATTCAATACATTTACATTGAAATTGTCAACAGAGATACAGTCACAGTGCCTCATGCTCATAATATGCCAGCAGGAAGCACTTTAATGCTTCTCTTTGTTCGTGATTTTGGGTCAGATTACTCCTTTGGTGTAATTCCACTGATTGCAATGGAATTACACAGAGGTGAATCTGGCCCATTTGTTTTTTTTTCCGAAGGCAGAAAGCCAGTGGTCTGAAGTGGGATTCTGTTAAGTGCTGCCATATGCAAAGTGTTATATCCATTATGGGGCAGACACAGATGACAAAACCTTTCCAGACTCAAGGACTAATGAAAACATCTTTAAATGTAGCCGTTCCTTGAATGGATATTAAAGAACAGTCAAAAATAAATGCATGAAATAGTCGTGGGAGGCATGGAAATTAAATCCTTCTTGCACCATTGCCAAAAACAAAAAAACCTTCATGGGTCACACAAATCCTGCTCATTAAGTGCTCAAGAAACCTTTTAGTATCCAGAATAAAACAAATCCCAGTGGCCACTGAAAAAAAGTGTGTGTATTCTTTTGGATTTTGTGTTATGTTGAGATGTTTTCCTCTTGAGTTGTCAACCTACCTCAATAGAAAGCTGAGATCACTCACTGAAAGCAGCTAAGTGGTCCTATGCTGTCTGACCTCCACATAAGCCTGAGCTTGCTGCCATAACAGTCCCTCACTCCCCCCCCCCCCCACACACAAAAAGATTCTCTGCATTAGATATAGAGTTTCATTTGCTTATCAGAAGTATTAATTCCTGAGCAAGAGATATCCCTCAACCATGTATGTCATTTGTGGCGGAGTAAAGACTGCATTATTCCTGAATTTGGAGGCATGGAGCAAGGTCTGTGTTTTGTCCTTTATATAAAACCTTCACTGTGAGTGAGTGCAAGAGAAAGAAGCCGGCAAGCACAGGATATAGCTCCCCCAGGTTTCCCAACCAGACATTAAGGGCAGCCAGACTCAAATTAAAATGCATAGCTTCAACTATAGACTCAGGATCCTTTTGACTGAGAGAACCTGCATGTCTCAGAATGAAAAATAAACTGCTACAGTCAGAATGCTGAAAAGATTGACTTGGAAAACTGCAAATTGAATGAGGAGAATTACTCTGGCTAGACACACACGTCATTAAGAATTATTGGCATAGGGATTTCAACAACATTGGATGCCTGAATGAGAAAATTTCAAGCTTCAAGGAGACAGATTTAAAAGGCTTCAAGATAAACTAAATGGGCTGCAGATTGCTTTATTTGGCAACCCTATGTGCCATGGAAACATGCTGTACACAATGAAACATAAGTAATTGGGGGTACGTCTACACTACAGCGCTAGTTCGAACTAACTTAGTTCGAATTAGTTAATTCGAACTAAGCTAGTTCGAACTAGCGCATCTAGAACTAAAAACTAGTTCGAACTAGCGTTTTGCTAGTTCGAACTAGCGCGTCCACACTGATTGGACGCAGGGGGGCATTTAAGGGCAGCTGAAACCGGTTCTGGCAGGGCATCAGGTCAGCAGTTGCTTTGTGTGGCTGCTGTCTGAGGCTATCTGAGGCTCGTGCTTAAAGGGACCCCCCCTGGACAGCCGGTTCTCAGCTTTTCCTGCTTGCTTGCCAACCTCGCCGAGGGACAGCAAAGCGTCGGTCTCTGTGCCCGTCTGTGTCGGTGCTTCCCTTCGGGGGGGACCGCCGCAGGTGGCAACATGGAGCCACAGCTCGCCCTGCACCTTCTGGTGCACGTTCTGGACTTGCTGCTGCAAGCCTGCCAGCAATGGCTCGAGGCTGCCTGGCACCACCTGGGGAACGTCAGCCCCCTGCCTCTCCGCCTGGCCGCCCTGGGGGCCGTGGAGGAGCCGCGGCGGCGCCCCGGCACCGGCGTGCCCCGCCGCATCTGGCGTCTGGACACCAGCAGCGACTGGTGGGACCGCATCGTCCTGGAGCGCTGGGACGACCGACAGTGGACCCAGAACTTTAGGATGAGGAGGGACACCTTCCTGGAGCTCTGCGAGTGGCTCGCCCCTGCCCTGCAAAGAAGGGACACTCGCATGAGGCCCGCCATCCCCCTCCAGAAGCGGGTGGCCATCGCCCTCTGGAAGCTCTCCACGCCGGACAGCTACCGATCCGTCGGGAACCAGTTCGGCGTGGGGAGATCCACTGTCGGAGCAGTGCTCATGCAGGTACGGCGCTCGTCGGCCACCGAGCCGGGGGGCAGGGGGGCTGCGAGGAGGGGATGGGCCGCCCCAGGGACAAAGGGGGGGGCGGGAGGAGGCGAAAGCGCCCCGCACCGGAGGGGTCGGGCTGTCCCGGCCGTACTACACGCCGCCAGGGGGGTTGCTTCCGGGAGTGGGGCGCGGGGCACTGCCAGGGCACGCACGCTCCCAGCCACCCGGGCGCCCCACTGATTGACGCTTTGCTGTGTCTCTCTCCGCAGGTGGTCAAGGCCATCAACCGGGTGCTGCTCCGCAGGGTGGTCCGCCTCGCCGACCCGGATGCCGTCATCCGGGGATTCGGCGCCCTCGGCTTCCCCAACTGCGGGGGGGCCATCGACGGGACGCACATCCCCATCCGTGCCCCGGAACACCAGGCGTCCCGGTATGTGAACCGCAAGGGGTACTTCTCCGTCATCCTGCAGGCCGTATGTGACCACCGGGGACAGTTGACGGACATAAATGTGGGCTGGTCCGGCAAAGCACACGACGCCCGGGTGTACCGGAACTCCTCCGTGTGCCAGCGGCTGCAGGACGGGACCTTCTTCCCCGACCGCCACATCAGGGTCGGGGACGTGGACATGCCCGTCTGCCTGGTGGGGGATGCCGCCTACCCACTGCAGCCCTGGCTCATGAAGCCCTACACGGGACACCTCAATCCCTCCCGCCAGGCCTTCAATAACAGGCTGAGCAGGGCCCGCATCGTGGTGGAGGGGGCCTTCGGGCGACTGAAAGCCCGCTTTCGATGCCTCCTCACCCGTCTGGACCTGGCCGAGCACAACATCCCTCCCGTGGTGGCGGCATGTTGTGTGCTCCACAATTTGTGTGAGCGGAAGGGGGAGGCTTTCTTGCCAGCCTGGATGGCTGAGGCTGACCGCATGGCTGGACACTACGGTCAGCCCCGCACCGCCGCCGTCCGGGAAGCCCAGCGGGGGGCCATCCGGATCCGGGAAGCCCTGCGGGAGAGCTTCCAGGTGGAGGAGGAGGAGGACTGACCTCTCCCTGCATGCCCCACCGGGGCCTTCTTCCACCCTACCCCCCCCCTTCCCCTTTCCCCTCCCTAGCTACTGTACAATAAAGACACCTGTTTTTCAAACAAAAACGTCTGTTTATTTCAGAGAACTGGGGTGGGGGAGGGAGGAATGAAGGTGGGAGAAGGGAGGGGGAAACCTGGGACGAGGGAGCTGGGAGGGGAGGGGAGGGAAGGGAGGAAGGGAAAGGAAAGCTCAGGGGTGGGAGTCTGGGTGCCTCTCCCGTCTCGCCACACTGCGGGTCCGGGGGCGTCGGTGGGGAATGGTTGTGGAGGGGGGGGCAGAGAGGACAGGGGGTGTGGAGGAAGCAGGAGCGGAAGCAGGAGGAGCAGGAGGAGCAGGAGGAGCAAGAGGGGGAGCAGGGGGAGCAAGAGGGGGAGCAAGAGGGGGAGCAGGAGGAGCAAGAGGGGGAGCAAGAGGGGGAGCAGGGGGAGCAAGAGGGGGAGCAAGAGGGGGAGCAGGAGGAGCAAGAGGGGGAGCAAGAGGGGGAGCAGGGGGAGCAAGAGGGGGAGCAAGAGGGGGAGCAGGGGGAGGAGGAAATGGAAAGCGGTCTAGCAGGCTCTGGAGGTGGCCTCGCAGGGCACGGCCCTGCTCCTCCAGGGCCTCCAGACTCCTCTGGCGCAGCCTGAGGTCCTCCTGGACCCAGTGGTCCTGGAGACGGAGCTGTCGGTCCAGGAACCGGAGATGCCGCCTCTGGTAGTCCTCCTGGTTCCTGGCTGTCCTGCTTGCCCGGGCGCGGGCGGCTGCTGCAGGCGGTGTGGTGCGCCCTGCAGTCCCTGGTGCTGCAGCTGTGGTGCAAGAAGACCAGCGGTCAATTACCCCAGGGGCCCAGGTGTGTGAAACCCAGCTCCCCTCTGCAAGGCCAGGGCCCCTGCAGGATCCCCAGCTGCTGCTCCGTGGTGGGCAAGGCCCAGGCGCACGGTCCCGGGGCTCCCTCTCGCCCCAGCCCCCCGTACACATAAGGGGAACACGAGGGTACTCACAGGTGGACGCCTCCCCGGCCTCTGATGATGCAGGCGAGCGGCTCTGTGGGGTGCCTCGGGGGTCCCGGGTCCTGGGAAGGCTGGCAGCAGGCTCCTGGCTCTCAGAGCCCTCTTGCTCCTCCTCGGTGTCCAGGAGCGGTCCCTCTGCCCCGGGGTCAATCACGTCCCGGGGGGCAGGGACGGCATGAGGCCCCAGGATGCGGTCCAGGGCATGGAAGTGGGGGCAGGCCTCCGGGTCAGCCCCTGGCAGGCAGGCCCGGGAGTAGGACTGCCGCAAGTCTTTAATCTTGCAGCGCACCTGCTCCCGGCTGCGCTGGTGGCCCCTGGCGGCCAGGCTGGCAGCCATGCGTCCATAGACGGCCGCGTTCCGGTGGCTAGTGCGGAGATCGTGGACATTTGAGGCTTCCCCCCAAACCTCGATGAGGTCCACGATCTCCGCACTTGACCAGGCGGGCGCCCGCCTTGTGCGCCCCCGGGCAGGCTCCCGGGAGCCGCCAGGCTGGTCGTGGGGAGCAGTGGAGGGCTGGGAGCCCTCGGATGGCTGGCTCATGGTGTGGCAGGTGCAGGCTGTGCAGGCACGGGTGCTGGCAGCCTTGCAACTGGCACAAAGTGAGTAGCCAGCCCGTGGCCCTTTAAGGGCTCCGGGGCCGGGAGGGGGGCAATAGAGTTTCCCTGGTGTTGGCCAGAGTGGCCACCAGGGAAACCTGGGAAGCCTTAGCCTCCCACTAGTTCGAACTAAAGGGCTACACAGCCCTTAGTTCGAACTAGCTAGTTCGAACTAGGCGTTAGTCCTCGTAAAATGAGGTTTACCTAGTTCGAACTAAGCGCTCCGTTAGTTCGAATTAAGTTCGAACTAACGGAGCGCTAGTGTAGCGCATAGGAAAGTTAGTTCGAACTAACGTCCGTTAGTTCGAACTAACTTTCTAGTGTAGACATACCCTGGAAGACTACTTTTATGGAAGCCAGCATTTAGGTAGGTAGCTTGGACATGTTTTGAAAAAGGTGCCTGTGAACTGAAGAGCAAGTTGGTGGGGGTGGTTGTTAACTCAGCCATCTTATTCCCAGAAGTAGGATAACAAGTCTCTGCTTGGCATTTTAACTAGAAAAGTTTTTAAATGTCCCTAAGAGAACAGGAATTTCCAAAACAAAACAATTTGTTTCCTCACCCTCTCCAGAAAGCCACTCCCTAGGCATAAAGACTCTCAAGACCAGCTCCTCAGCTAGTGCAAATTGGTGTCTTGCCACAGACGACAGACCTACATTGATTTGTAACAGCCAAGGATCCGGCTCAGAGCATTCAAAAATAATCTGTTCTCTCATTACCACTTAGAAAATGTCTTGGTGCTGGCTTGTTGTATTGGCAGGACAGCAGAGAGTAACCTAGATGTACATAAGTAACAAGGTGCCTTAGTAATATGACAGAGAGAGATAGCCCAACATGCTTCTTCAGCCCTGTAATGAAATGCATCACCCAGATGAAAGAGGGAAGCAATGGAAATATTCCCAACCATTTCAGTTCTTGTTCCATCTCTCCTGGTCATTGGAAACAGTTTTCCTTCCCTCTACATTTTTCAGCCAATTCCAACCAGGTGCAAGGAATGACGCCACTGAAAACAAGACCAGTCATGAGAGAAAGGAAAAGGAACATTATCAGAATGAGATCTATGTGAAACTCAGGATTGTGGATCTTGGAAACTTCTTCATTCTTAGTCAATGTGAGAATGATACACTTCAAGCATGACAACACATTCAAACACTCAGCTGATACCAGAGTAACAATACAGGTCTGTCCAGGACCAAGACCCTAGTTATCATCTGTTCCCTCTCAGCTACTCTTCCTGCCCTTCCTAAATGCTATGGGTCTCCCCATAATTTTCACCCACCCTGAATGGGGTTTGCTCCCCATTACATACTTCTATATTATTCACCACATTAATCTCCCTCAAATGCCATCATTGCCCAAGATTGTCAACATTCATCCCAAAATCTCTCAAAGGTGGCTTGGCAACACCAGAGAACTGTCCTTTTGATGTACTGCAGCGCACAGGAGATTCTTACTCATGGTAACTCTAACAGGATACACAGTAATGTGAGAGGATACAGATATGAGCCAAAGTTTGCATTCTGTCCCTCCCATCCCCAGTTTTCTACCTTTTCCACTCTCCAGGCTTGTCTTCACTGTGCAGTGGATTGACACTTCAGACTTAGACATAATAAATCAATTTCAGAGCCCTCTCCTTTTGACTCTGGTACTCACCAGGATAAGAAGAGTAGCTGGAGTCGACAGAAGAGCAGCCTCTACCGACCTTACCACATAGAAGACACCATAGTAAGTATGTCAACTATTTGTGTAGCTGAAGTCATAGGGTACGTCTACACTACAGCGCTAATTCGAACTAAGCTAATTCGAATTAGCGCATCTAGAACTAAAAACTAGTTCGAATTAGCGTTTTGCTAATTCGAACTAGCACGTCCACACTGATTGGATGCAGGGGGGCATTTAAGGGCAGCTGAAACCGGTTCTGGCAGGGTATCAGGTCAGTAGTTGCTTTGTGTGGCTGCTGTCTGAGGCTATCTGAGGCTCGAGCTTAAAGGGACCCCCCCTGGACAGCCGGTTCTCAGCTTTTCCTGCTTGCTTGCCAACCTCGCCGAGGGACAGCGAAGCGTTGGTCTCTGTGCCCGTCTGTGTCGGTGCTTCCCTTCGGAGGGGCCGCCGCAGGTGGCAACATGGAGCCACGGCTCGCCCTGCACCTTCTGGTGCACGTTCTGGACTTGCTGCTGCAAGCCTGCCAGCAATGGCTCGAGGCTGCCTGGCACCACCTGGTGAACATCAGCCCCCTGCCTCTCCGCCTGGCCGCCCTGGGGGCCATGGAGGAGCCGCGGCAGTGCCCCGGCACTGGCGTGCCCCGCCGCGTCTGGCGTCTGGACACCAGCACCGACTGGTGGGACCGCATCATCCTGGAGTGCTGGGAGGACCGACAGTGGACCCAGAACTTCAGGATGAGGAGGGACACCTTCCTGGAGCTCTGCGAGTGGCTCGCCCCTGCCCTGCGCAGAAGGGACACTCACATGAGACCCGCCATCCCCCTCCAGAAGCAGGTGGCCATCGCCCTCTGGAAGCTCTCCACGCCGGACAGCTACCGATCCGTCGGGAACCAGTTCGGCGTGGGGAGATCCACCGTCGGAGCGGTGCTCATGCAGGTATGGCACTCGTCGGCCACCGAGCCGGGGGGGGAGGGAGGCTGCAAGGAGGGGATGGGCCGCCCCAGGGACAAAGGGGGGGCGGGAGGAGGCGAAAGCGCCCCGCACCAGAGGGGTCGGGCTGTCCCGGCCGTACTACACGCTGCCAGGGGGGTTGCTTCCGGGAGTGGGGCGCGGGGCACTGCCAGGGCACGCACGCTCCCAGCCACCCGGGCGCCCCACTGATTGGCGCTTTGCTGTGTCTCTCTCCGCAGGTGGTCAAGGCCATCAACCGGGTGCTGCTCCGCAGGGTGGTCCGCCTCGCCGATCCGGATGCCGTCATCCGGGGATTCGGCGCCCTCGGCTTCCCCAACTGCGGGGGGGCCATCGACGGGACGCACATCCCCATCCTTGCCCCGGAACACCAGGCGTCCCGGTACGTCAACAGAAAGGGGTACTTCTCCGTGATCCTGCAGGCCGTGTGTGACCACCGGGGCCAGTTCACGGACATTAATGTGGGCTGGTCCGGCAAAGCACACGACGCCCGGGTGTACCGCAACTCCTCCGTGTGCCAGCGGCTGCAGGCTGGGACCTTCTTCCCCGACCGCCACATCAGGGTCGGGGACGTGGACATGCCCGTGTGCCTGGTGGGGGATGCCGCCTACCCACTGCAGCCCTGGCTCATGAAGCCCTACACGGGGCACCTCAATCCCTCCCGCCAGGCCTTCAATGCCAGGCTGAGCAGGGCCCGCATCATGGTGGAGGGGGCCTTCGGGTGACTGAAAGCCCGCTTTCGATGCCTCCTCACCCGTCTGGACCTGGCCGAGCACAGCATCCCTCCCGTGGTGGCGGCATGTTGTGTGCTCCACAATTTGTGTGAGCGAAAGGGGGAGGCTTTCCTGCCAGCCTGGATGGCTGAGGCTGACCGCATGGCTGGACACTACGGTCAGCCCCGCACTGCCGCCATCCGGGAAGCCCAGCGGGGGGCCGTCCGGATCCGGGAAGCCCTGCGGGAGAGCTTCCTGGTGGAGGAGGAGGAGGACTGACCTCTCCCTGCATGCCCCACTGGGGCCTTCTTCCACCCTACCTCCCTTCCCCTTTCCCCTCCCTATCTACTGTAAAATAAAGACACCTGTTTTTGAAACAAAAACGTCTGTTTATTTAACATAACTGAGTGCGGGAAGGGAGGAATGAGAGTTGGAGAGGGGAGGGGGAAACCTGGGACGAGGGAGCTGGAAGGGAAGGGGAGGGAAGTGAGGAAGGGAAAGGAAAGCTCAGGGGTGGGAGTCCGGCTGCCTCTCCCATCTCGCCACACTGCGGGTCCGGGGGCGTCGGTGGGAAATGGTTGTGGAGGGGGGGGCAGGAGGGACAGGGGGTGTGGAGGAAGCAGGAGCGGAAGCAGGAGCGGGAGCAGGGGGAGCAGGGGGAGCAAGAGGGGGAGCAGGGGGACCAAAAGGTAAAGCAAGAGGGGGAGCAGGGGGAGCAGGGGGAGGAGGAAATGGGAAGCGGTCCAGCAGGCTCTGGAGGTGGCCTCGCAGGGCACGGCCCTGCTCCTCCAGGGCCTCCAGACTCCTCCAGCGCAGCCTCAGGTCCTCCTGGACCCAGTGGTCCTGGAGACGGAGCTGTTGATCCAGGAACCGGAGGTGCCGCCTCTGGTACTCCTCCTGGTTCCTGGCTGTCCTGCTTGCCCGGGCACGGGCGGCTGCTGCAGGCGGTGTGGTGCGCCCTGCAGGCCCAGGTGCTGCAGCTGTGGTGCAAGAAGACCAGCGGTCAATTACCCCAGGGGCCCAGGTGTGTGAAACCCAGCTCCCCTCTGCAAGGCCAGGGCCCCTGCAGGATCCCCAGCTGCTGCTCCGTGGTGGGCAAGGCCCAGGCGCACGGTCCTGGGGCTCCCTCTCGCCCCAGCCCCCCGTACACATAAGGGGAACATGAGGGTACTCACAGGTGGACGCCTCCCCGGCCTCAGACGACGCAGGCGAGCGGCTCTGTGGCGTGCCTCGGGGGTCCCGGGTCCTGGGCAGGCTGGCGGCAGGCTCCTAGCTCTCAGAGCCCTCTTCCTCCTCCTCCGTGTCCAGGAGCGGTCCCTCTGCCCCGGGGTCAATCACGTCCCGGGGGGCAGGGACGGCATGAGCCCCCAGGAGGCGGTCCAGGGCGTGGAAGTGGGGGCAGGCCTCCGGGTCGGCCCCTGGCAGGCAGGCCCGGGAGTAGGACTGCCGCAAGTCCTTAATTTTCCAGCGGACCTGCTCCCGGCTGCGCTGGTGGCCCCTGGCGGCCAGGCTGGCAGCCATGCGGCCGTAGACGGCCGCGTTCCGGTGGCTAGTGCGGAGATCGTGGACATTGGAGGCTTCCCCCCAAACCTCGATGAGGTCCACGATCTCCGCACTTGACTAGGCGGGCGCCCGCCTTTTGCGCCCCTGGGCAGGCTCCTGGGAGCCGCCAGGCTGGTCCTGGGGAGCAGTGGAGGGCTGGGAGTCCTTGGGTGGCTGGCTCATCGTGTGGCAGGTGCAGGCTGTGCAGGCACAGGTGCTTGCAGCCTTGCAACTGGCACAAACTGTGTAGCCAGCCCGTGGCCCTTTAAGGGCTCCGGGGCCGGGAGGGGGGCAATAGAGTTTCCCTGGTGTTGGCCAGAGTGGCCACCAGAGAAACCTGGGAAGCCTTAGCCTCCCACTAGTTTGAATTAAGGGTCTACACAGCCCTTAATTCGAACTAGCTAGTTCGAACTAGGCTTAATCCTCGTAAAATGAGGTTTACCTAGTTCGAACTAAACGCTCCGTTAATTCGAATTAAGTTCGAACTAACGGAGCACTAGTGTGGCGCCTAGGAAAGTTAGTTCGAATTAACGTCCGTTAGTTCGAACTAACTTTGTAGTGTAGACATACCCATATAGATTAGATTGACAGTGGGGTATAGTGTAGACTAGGCTTAAGGCAACTCAATCTGCCCAGCAAAGACCTCCCTGCTCTCTAGCCAAGACCCACCTGTGACACTTCCTCTCATTCAACAGGAAGGAGTGAACGATTGTAGCCCCTCCGACATCCGTTCTTGATACTCCATGGCACTCATGATGCCCAGGTTGACAAACTGGGTGTTAGGCCTATACAAATACTGAGTAACTAATTCACTTCTGTCTAACTGAGATTGAAGCTGGCCCAGTGGATCCATCCCCCAACCCAGCTGTGCTTATATCCATTTCAGAACTTTTTCTCCACTTATATGCCTGCCTGACTCTTTATATAATATACACAGAGCTGTAATTTCTAGATCTGCTTGGATAGCCCAATCACAAATAAATTGCCCTTTCTGTAAATAAATTCCTCCATAATGTTTTACTGCCCAGTCCTGTTCTTCATTGGTTACAGATTCCCATTATTTTTAAAAGGAGAAAGATAAAATTGCCATTAGATGATCCCTCCCCCCTCCCATATTTGAGTCAGACAGACTGTCACCACATTTGTTCCTCTGGTGCTTTCTCCATTTGGGCTTTCAGAGCGCTTCATCTTGCCATCCGTCATGAGACATCACTGACAGCTCCACTAAACCCCTTATGTGGATAAAATATATTCTGTCAAAAAATGCTTAGGACTAAATGCATTTTGTCAAACACCTTGATCTATTCAATATGGAATATTAATCCTGCCAAGTATTTTACAATGTTCTCCTGACAAATTCCTATCTTTCTAACACTGTAAACCATTCACAGAGCTGGACTTTTGTTGGAAATAACTTCTGTTGGTAATAATAAAAAGCAGAATTATTTTCCCTGCCCTGGGCTTAGATTTTTCAGCTGTCCAATTCGGAACTGCTGTCAATCATGGTGCACCTTGGCAAAGGAAAACATCTCATTCTGCTTTGATTTTGGTTTGCTTCGTCCCATCAAATCTACTCAAACCTGCTCCACATTTGGACTGTAGTGAACCTGAGGCTAGGTACAGTCACAAATTATAAATCCAGAAAGGACCATTTAGTCTGACCTTCTGTCTAACACAGGCCATAGAGCATCCCTGAATTAATTCCTGTTTTACTTCCAGCAATGGAGTAGCTCTCATGATCCTTGGAAACTTGTTTCAATAGCTCATTATTTAAAATTCTGTACCTTATTTCCAGGATGAATCTACTCAATACACAGGCTTTAGCTTTCGCAATGTCTCTGAAATGTCTTCTCCAGGAGCTACTCACACCAATACCCTTACTTTTAATTTTGGTTACAGGCAAATAGCTCCCTTTATTTAACTCTGTTGGGGCATTTTCAAGTTAAACATGGGCAAAAACCAGTATGCAAATGTGAATATCTGACTTTATAATTACTAGGTGTTAGCATTATTTTATATATGTTATTTTCCAAAGATAGTAACTCAGTTCTCACATCCCCCAATCCAGCAAAACAACTCGTCACGTTAATGATCACACTATGACCCATTGTGCATAGGTGTTTGAACACTATATGGGTCATTTATCTGTGTACTGTTATTTGTATTTATTCTTCATGCTTCTTAAGAGGAGTGTTTGAGAATCATGAAGATATTTTACAGTGACATGTATTCCTAAGAGTTATCTCTATTGTACATGTAAAAAAGGTTCCCTGGTTTTTACAATGATATTTTGTATCCCTGAAATGTTTAAATTTCAAGAAAACATTTTTAGTATCTCCAATAAACATCCAGAAAAAAAAACCAGAACTGTCACCTGACTTCATAGCTTTTTCCAAAGGTGAGTGGAATTATTATTGATAATATGTCACTTGACTTTACATAAACTCTTTCAAATGGTCACAAAATGATTCAATCAATATGTAAATACCTTGCATTTGTGCAACCTTCTCACTCTGTCCAGAGCATGAAATGAATATTAATTAGTAAGCTCTCTGTAAACTATGGCATGTTTAGATTTATAATTCATAGTACTATTTTTAGCCCTAACATCAAATTAATTTTGGAAACACCTTGGGTAATTAAATTAAATTACAAGCCCATTCTACCTGCTGAAGGTGGAGCGGGTGGCTAGAAAATATATTCATAAAACAAACAGTGGTGGGGTGGGTCTATAAACGAAGAATGAAAATTAGCTCAAAACATGCAATGAAATTGGGCCAAAGAATGAAACCGATCCTGTACTCTTCATTCAGGCAGGGCTCCCAGTTAACTCAGTGGGAGTTCAGCAACAGTAACAAATGTATAATCAGATCCTAAACATAATACACTGCATCAGAACCAGGAAACAGATTTTTTATAGAAAATTGGAGGGTTGATCCAACATATTTTCCAGGAAAAAGTACCTGATTTCCATTAAATATACCAAGATTTTGTCAAAAAACTCAATACACCAAAATCAGAAATATTCTGCTTTTGGATTAAATATTTCAGCTACGATATTTCACCAAAAGTTGATGTTTATCCGTAGTATATTTTAAAGAGGACAGGTTAAAAAAGAGTCAGGTTCTTTCTAAATTCTCATGGGGAAACCCTGATTTTCAAACCAGCTCTAATGACCAGAAATGGCAATTGTGGTTTATCATCTGGCCCATCAGAAACTGAACAAAACTACAATTCATCAAACATGCACTAGAAGACAGGGTCGATATTTTGGTTTTATGTCTGTACAGTGCTAAGCACAGTGAAGTCCTGGATCTATGAATGGAGCTTCTAGGCACTACCACAATACTATTAATAATAATAGGTGGTAACTTCTGATCACTTCCAGCCCAAGAGGGTTTGAAATAGAGCCATTCAGCCCCTCAACCTCCCTCTCTCTCTCTCAATCTTTTAAGAGTAAAAAGAGTACCATACTACTATCTGGTAGTATTTAAATTCTCAGCCACTATCGATTGTCATAGGTTCAACAATGCTCCTCCAAATCTAAACATCTGAAGCATGAAATAAAAACAAACTCATTCTAGTAAAAATATTTCACATACTTAAAATGATTGCCATGTGAGTTCTCAGGACTATTCTTTCCAAATCATTTTTATTAGGTATGTTCCCCTACAGCTGAAATAACAATGCTGGGTCTTTCTCACTACTCCTTTCCTGTGCCCTTCCCATAACCAAAACAAAGCAGCAGAAGAAACAATATGGAAAAGGCACAGCCAGAGTCACAGAAATGCTTTGAGTCCTCTCCTTGCTAAAACATTGAGCCTTCCCCTCTGTGAAGATCTCTGATTGCTCTATACTGTCTCCAGCTTATGCTACCATCATAGCACACTTGATGGTAGTTATCTATGAAGTTCAATATTCTGAATTTCAGTGAATCTTGTGAGGTTTTCCTGAGGTTAGGGTAAAATTCCAGGTTCTGTTGCTCTCCTCAACCAAATCTTCATTGCATTCCAGCCATGGTTGGACATAGTGAATCATGCACTGCACTTACGCATTTTATCCTAGCCTCTATTTTTAAAAAGCTTTATAGGGTAACTAATTTCTTTTCATACACTAATATATTTATATCTGCCTCCAATTTCTGCTACAATGGGTCTAATGGTCTTTGCCCATGAAAGCTGATGCCCAAATAAATGTTAGACTTTAAGATGCCACAAGACTCCTCGTTGTTTTTGCAGATACAGACTATCACGGCTACCCCTCTGGTAAAGGCCTTAAAGACTCCTTTCTTAGCATGTTTGCATATTATGATAGTTCTAACAAGGAACACTGTGACGTAGTGGGGGTACCTGGCTGGTTTCTATGCTGCTGGCTCTGGGGGAACCCCCACTGGCTGCTGTGGGTACCACGACCCAGCAAAACAGGATGAGTCACTATGCAAACCAGTGGCCAGACACCCCCCATGGAGAGGAACAAAGGAAGGTGGAACGCTGCCTTGGCTGGGGGGCAGGGCTGGAAGTGAGTGAGTTGGTTGGTGGCGGTCTGTGAGGATGGATGAGACAGCCTAGGGAGAGGAGCTGGAGTTTAGGGGCCCAGTCTCCCCCATCTCAAGGGGGCCTGAGGCATCCTAGCCCAGTTCCTGTGACCAGACTACATCTGTGCTGCGCTGTGCTGGAGGAGCAATAAACCACCCTCAATTCCACTGGCTGGTGCAGTCTGTTTGCGCCATTTCGGGGTGCAGGAGACGGGGGACCCCAACGCGCCGTCACACTGGTGTCAGAAGTGGGATGCACTGCACCCCGTGGATGGAGCTTCCAGCGGCAAGCGACAAGGCGCAGTAGAAGCAAGAGCCCTGGAGCCAGGCGTGCTGGAGACAGAGCGAAGCGGTTCCTGGGAATCGTGGGGCGCTGCAGCACTAGACTGGTGAGTCTGCACCGAGGGGACCAGCGGGCAGATGGCCTACGCCCGACTCTTGAAGGCAGAGCTGGTGGGGCTGTGCAGAGAGAGGGGCTTGCCTGTGCGGAAAGCAGCCAAGGCCCAGCTGATTACCCAGCTGGAAGAGAATGACCAGCCACAAGGCCAGGATCTTGTCCCCAGGGGAAGCAGCCAGACCCCCCCTGAGAGTGTGTCAGGCTCAGAGAGGGGGAGGAGCGCTGGAACCCAACGGAGAGATGAGACAGCGTCTCCCGGGAGGCCTGCAAGCCGTAGCCCATCTAGGGCAGGGGCCAGCCCAGCGGAGCTGCGGCGGCTGGAGATCCAGCTGCGGATCAGGGAATTGGAAGTAGAGGACCGAGAGAAGGACCGCCAGGACCGAGAGAGGGAGCGCCAAGATCGAGAGAGGCAGCGACAGCATGAGCTGGCCATGGCAGAGCGGAGAACCGGCGGGGCACCGGCTGCGCCAAGTGCGGATGGGCCCCAAGGTCCCAGGGCTGCCAGCCACTTGGAGAGGCTCGTGGTGGCCCAATTGAAGGACATGGGTGACATAGACGGGTTCCTCAGCTCCTTTGAGAGGGCCTGTGGACTGCAACGGGTTCCCCCAGCTGACTGGCTGCAGGAGCTCATCCCCGCACTGAGCCAGGAGGCGGCCGGAGTGCTCAGTCAGCTGGAGGACCTACAGCCAGGGGATTACAACCGAGTCAAGGAGGCCCTGCTGCACAAGTTCGGGCTGACCCCCGAGATATACAGGAAGAAGTTCCGGGGGGTACAGAAAGGGCCACGGGAGACCTATGTGGACCTGGCCTCCCGCCTGGCGCAATACTGCCGCAAGTGGGTGTCTGGAGTTGGAGCCGAGACCGCAGAGGAGCTGCTCAAGCTGGTCATGATGGAGCAGTTCTATGAAGCGTGCCCACCCAAACTGAGGCTGTGGCTCAAGGACCGGAGACCAGAGAACCCCCAGGAGGCCGGGAGACTGGCGGATGAGTTCACGGAGAGCCGGTCCGGGTGTGAACGGGAGTCCCGGAGAGAAAGGGAACCGCGCAGAGACCGGATCTCGGCTGAGCGACGGAGGGAGTCAACTACGGGGCGAGACCAAGGAACAGGTCGTCTGCGCCCCAGAGAACCAGCCAGGGCCTGGACAGAGACAGCCCAAAGCCTAACTTGCCATCGCTGTGGGCAAAAAGGCCACAAGAGGGCTCAGTGCACCAGGTCCCAGGACCGGGGACTGTCCAGGGTTAACTGGCTGGGGCGGGAGGAAGGGCAGGCTGCCCCAGAGGCAGGGGCTGGCAGGCAAACCTCAGCTCAGAGAGAGGGGAAGGATGCTCAGTGCACCTCCCCTGGGAGGTCTGATTCTCAGGAGGCGGATTCCTCCGTGTACCGGGTGGGGGCAGGACGGCCCCTGCGGAGCGAGTGCCTCATACCCCTGGAGGTGGATGGTAGGAAGGTGACGGGCTTCTGGGACACGGGGGCGGAGGTGACTCTGGCCCGATCTGACATAGTGGCCCAGGAGCGGATACTACCCCACGCGCAGCTGACCCTGAAGGGCATAGACGGGTCCCCGTTTAAGGTGCCTGTAGCCAGGGTGCATCTGAAATGGGGGGCGAAGGAAGGCCTCAAGGAAGTGGGGGTGCACCCGCACTTGCCCACTGAGGTGCTGATGGGGAACGACCTAGAGGAGTGGCCCCATGAATCCCAGCGGGCTCTAGTCACTACCCGGAGCCAGAGCCAGCGGGGGGCTGACAACGTGGGTCCAGGGAAGGACTCCTGGCAGCGTCCTCAGGGTCCCATCCCAGTGGACACGGGGTCCAGCCAGGCTGGGACTCCGGACCTAGGCAGAGGTGGGGGACAGGTCCCGATCCCTGCCTCAGCAGCTGAATTCCAGGCTGAGGTGCAGGCAGACCCCTCCTTGCAGAGGCTGAGGGACCAGGCTGGCCTCCGTGCAGCTCAGCCCCGGGGGAGAGGTGGCCAGGAGAGATTCCTGCGGGAGCGTGGGCTCCTGTTCCGTGAGTGGCTCCCCCCCAGGAAGGCGAGGGCATGGAGGGTAGAGCGGCAGCTGGTCGTCCCCCGAAAGTATCGCCTCAAGCTGCTGTATTTGGCCCACGATGTCCCCGTTGGGGGCCACCGGGGGATCCGGAGCACCCGGCTGAAGCTGCTCCAGCACTTCTATTGGCCGGGAATCTTTACAGCCGTGCAGCGGTACTGCCGGTCCTGTGACTCCTGCCAGAGGGGCGGGAAGGCCCAAGACAGGAGGAACGCGGCTTGGGGGTCTCTACCCCAGATAGAGGACCCTCTGGGCTTGCTGAGAGAGTTATGGGAGGGGAAGTCCTCCCTGGATGGAGCATCGGGGGTGGAAGCCGCCCTGGCTGTCCAGAGAAGGCTCGCTGGGCTCATGGCCCTGGCCCGAGAGACCCCGGCCAGAGATCAAGGCCAGCGGAAGGGTGGGTGTGACCCCCGAGGACAGGCCTGGGCCAGTCACCCTGGAGCGGGGCGGCGAGTGGACAGAGGGAAGCCAATTCATGTGGGGCCTCGCCACGGCCGGCCCGAGTCAAGGGGAGCACCCATGTCCTCAGGGCGGGTTCCCACGCAGAGGACCCGAACTTCCCTAGGTCACGAGCGGAGTGACCCTGCTCAGTTCGCTCTCGGAGGGGGGAGAACTGTGACGTAGTGGGGGTACCTGGCTGGTTTCTATGCTGCTGGCTCTGGGGGAACCCCCACTGGCTGCTGTGGGTACCACGACCCAGCAAAACAGGATGAGTCACTATGCAAACCAGTGGCCAGACACCCCCCATGGAGAGGAACAAAGGAAGGTGGAACGCTGCCTTGGCTGGGGGGCAGGGCTGGAAGTGAGTGAGTTGGTTGGTGGCGGTCTGTGAGGATGGATGAGACAGCCTAGGGAGAGGAGCTGGAGTTTAGGGGCCCAGTCTCCCCCATCTCAAGGGGGCCTGAGGCATCCTAGCCCAGTTCCTGTGACCAGACTACATCTGTGCTGCGCTGTGCTGGAGGAGCAATAAACCACCCTCAATTCCACTGGCTGGTGCAGTCTGTTTGCGCCATTTCGGGGTGCAGGAGACGGGGGACCCCAACGCGCCGTCACAAACACTTTCATAGACACGGACTAAAGTCATGAAATTTGGACTTTGGTCTGCCTCTCCAGATCTAGTCTCCATAGTTTCCCTTTGCACTGAGGGATGCGTGGTTGCAAGTTGAGCAAATTCACCAAATTACTTTGTGGAAGATTCAGGGCTAAATTTTCCCAAAGTTTGATCTCAGGTCTAGTGCTTCCATTACGTGACTTAGGGTCCAGATCTGAACTTCCCCAAAGCTCAGGCGTGAGTCTGAAGTGGAGGAAGTGTGTTCCACAGACAGCATTCTGGTGGGGGAAAGCTATAAAATCTAGGCCCTAACTGAATAAGCACCCACAAAATACTGCAGGCAAAATTGCTAATACAGCTTTCTAATAATCTAGAAACATGCTAATCTCATGGCAAAAGTCCCTTGAAAACCCATGTTTGGGAAATGTAAGAATATACTGGTGTTAGGCAATGGTGTTCCCCCTAACTTTCCTATTCAAATAAGAGAAAATAAGATTATGTCAATGAATAATTTGGGATGATTGACATGTATTGAACTATGATGCTAAAAGAGGGAAAATAGCTGAATGGGAAAAATATAGGCTAGGTCTTGTTTGTTTAACGAAAATAGTTTTTGACAATGTGTGTAGAATGGTAAAAGGAGAATGGAGCCGGGTTAATGGAATGTTGATGATTTATAATATAGAATGCAGAATAAAAAAACAGCTTGAGTAAATGTGTAACTGGGTATGTGGAATGACAGGTGATATAGAGAGCAATTCAGTGTATAAAAATCAGGTGGCAAAGGGGCCAAACTAGAAAACACCAATCCAGAGACTGAAGCGAGTACCACGACGTGGGGAACCTACTGGTACCCTGGAATTTAGTAATCTGTTCCAGTTTATCCTGGAATGAGGAATACCTGGGTGGTCGACAAATACCTTTGATGTCGACACCCGCGCGTCCAGACTATCGCGCTGAGCCGACAAACAGCTGATCAGCTGTTTGTCGGCTCAGCGCGGCAGCCATGTAAATTTAAATGAAGCGGCGATTATTTAAATCACCGCTTCATTTTCCTATGTCTGGTAGCCTAATCTACATGCCTCTGGCGACAGAGGCATGTAGTCTAGACGTACCCTTAGGGTGTGTCTAGACTACAGGGTTTTGTTGACAAAAGTGGACTTTTGTTGACAAAACTATACCTGCGTCTACACTACCATCAAGTTCTGTCGACAGTAAGTTGACAGAATGAGGCAGTTTTGTTGAAGGCAGTAAACCTCATTCTATGAGGAATAACACCTTTTTTTCGACAGTTATGTCGACAAAAGGCGCTATTGCATCCACACTGTGCTTTTTCAAAAGAGAGCGTATAAACTCTCTGTTGAAAAAGCGGCTTGCTTTGTCTACAGAACTGGCTGGAGTCCAGATGCTCTTTGTCGACAAAGCCTCTGTCCACAAAAGCCTGTAGTCTAGACGTACCCTTTATTGTCTGGCATATATATATGATCAGAAACTATAAATGCCAATGATTCTGACTGAAAAATTATAAAGGTGAAAAATTGATCAAGCCTAAATTGGATGACCATGTGCCTCAGTTTCCCTTTTTTACAATTCGTTTCAATCCAGATTCATCCTTACATGGTCAGTTCCCACATGACAAAAATAAAATGCACAAAATCAAAATGCATCAGAAATGCACTATGAACATAGGGAGTGGATTTTAAAATACAGTATTTTTCTTTCTGGTTTCTCTTGCCACCCTTGGAAGTAAGGAGTCTATAATCGGTAAGGAGCAGACCATCCTTTTACAAGTCCCACAGAAACAAGATGGTAGAAGGTAGTATCTTCTATCAAGTCAGATTAATGAGACTCTCATCAGCAAAAAATATCCTAGTCCAAAATGCATGATCACCTGCCAAACAAGGCATTATCAGCACTAATTTATTTTCCATATATGGCAATTTAAACTCACAGTAACAGCAGATGCCATTCTGCTTATTCAAAGTAAATAAGCAGCAGCTGCAGTTTTTTTAGCCACCAAAAGTAATATTGAGAGAGCAACAGATCCACTAATTTCTGTGGTAAGTTTGTCATCCTTACTCCTGTTGGGATTTGTAACAGGTTGTGCTCACCACTGCGGCACCTCCTACTGGCTGTCCTAGGAATTAGCTCATTCTAACAGCGCACCCTTGCCAGGCGGTGTCTTGCCCATGGTCACTTCCCCTCTCTCCACCACTCTGGGATCACGAAGAACCCCAGACCGCAGCGTCCTCTTCTGGGCACAGCCCTCCAGCTCTGTCCCTCTCCGCTATCTCCCTCCTCCTGGGAGACTGGCAGTCCTTAGTCCCACCACTTGCCTTAGCAGCCAACTGCAACCCAGCCTTTCACCTCAGGGGCTAACAGTAGTCTGTATCAGCCAAGCTCCTTTACACCATTCCCCCCTGAATAGTCTAATGGAGCCCTAGGCCCACCAATGGGAAAGGGACAAAGGGGGCTGGTGATTCAAAAGGGCCCTGGAGTTCTCGCTGCTGCAGAAGTGCTGAGCCATCACCACCACTCCCACTCCTCCCCCCCCACACACACACCTTGCCCAGGGGCTCAAGGAGGCAGTCGGCACCCCTGTGGAGGCTTTAGTATAAGTGAGACTCAGATCCTTTGACTTGCTAAGTGTTTCTGCAGACTCCAGTTTTGTGCACCTGCATGATCAAAACAACCTTGCTCATTGTCACCTTCTGGGGTGGATGTTAGGGGAAGGGTTCTTTCCTGTTGTATGCTGCGCAGCTTTGGTGTTGTAGGAAAACAGTTGTTGCAGAGAGGAGGGGGCAGGCGGAAAAGCAAAAGCAACTGAAGGAAGAGCGGTGCAAAACAGACCCAAAGCAGAAAGAGGTGACACAAGGAGAGGAGAAAGGTCAGAACATGGAGAATTATGAAGAGCTGGAATAATAAAGTCTGAAAATGGACTGGGAGAGTAAAGGGATAAGAGGAAGCTCTAAAATTTAGGAACAAACTTAAATGGATATGAGATCAGTGGGAAAAAAGCAATGATGGAAAACCCAGTAACAACAGAAAAAGAAACCTGCCTGTGCTGAGGTAAAATGTCTATTGACTTTGTCAGCAGAGGATGCAGAAACTGTCCCCAAATGCATTTAGAGGGCCAGCCTCCCCTCCTTCTCCCCCCGAGCAAGTGATGTACCTCCAGTTAACTGAGGCCTTGTGCACACTACCTCCCTCCCTCCCTCCCTCCCTGTCGATCTAATCCATACAACTTCAACTACACAAATAAAATAGCTGAAGTCAACGTACCTACTGTGGCGTCTTGTGTGTGGTAAGGCCAGTAGGGGCTGCTCTCCTGTTGACTTCAACTACTCTTCTCACCCTGGTGAGTACCGGAGTCAATGGGAGATCCATTTATCACATCTAAGCAGGTGCGATAAAAACACCGCCAGTGGATCAATCGCTGCAGCATCAATCCACTGTTTATGGAAGACAAACCTTAAATTATGGCACTTGGTGCCAGCTGAGAATCTGGCCCAAAATGAACCTCAGCTTGTTACTCTGCTAATGATTTTATGATAATTTCTTGCCAAGTTGTCCGGTCAGCTGAAGTCCAAGAGCAACATTCTCCTTTCTCACTGGCCACTTAGGGTATGTCTACACTACAAAGTTAATTCGAACTAATGGATGTTAGTTCGAATTAACTTTGATAGGCGCTACACTAGCGCTCCGTTAGTTCGAACTTAATTCGAACTAGCGGAGCGCTTAGTTCGAACTAGGTAAACCTCATTCTACGAGGACTAAGCCTAGTTCGAACTTACTAGTTCGAATTAAGGGCTGTGTAGACCCTTAATTCGAACTAGTGGGAGGCTAGCCCTTCCCAGGTTCCCCCTGGTGGCCTCTCTGGGCACAACCAGGAAAACTCCTCTCCTCTCCCCCAGCCCCGGGCCCTTAAAGGGGTAGACTGTGGCCAGACGGCACTTGAGACAGCCAGCCCTGCCAGCAGTCTCTGCCCCTGACCCAGTGGCTGCATGATGAGCCAGGCAGCCAGTGGCAGCGAGCCATCCCCTGCCCAGTCCCCCAGCACCCAGGGGCCATCCAGGGGCCGTAGACGGCGCATGGCCTCCTGGACTAGTGCGGAGGATATGGACCTCATTGAGGTTTGGGGGCAGGCACCCAACCTCCATGATCTCTGCACTAGGAGGAGGAACGCGGCCGTCTATGGCCGCATAGCAGCCACCATGGCCCGAAAAGGCCACAGGCGCACCCAGGAGCAGGTGCGCCTGAAAATAAAGCAACTGCAGCAGGCGCACGCCAGGGCCATCAGGGGCGGTGCCGCAGCAGGGGCTGCCACCTGCCCCTACTTCCCGCCCTTGACAGACTCTTGGGGGGCGGGGCGGTCCGTGCCAACCCGGGGGACAGCGAGCCAGGACCGGAGGGCCCTGACCCGGGCACGCCAGAGGGGCCACCGCAGGATGTCCCAGCATCCAGGGAGACCGTACCGGGTAAGTAGTTCTAATTATGTTGCGGGGTGGGGGAGAGGGCTGGGCATCATCTTCTGCGTCCCCAGGGAGAACTGACCACTTCTCTTCTTTCTCTACAGCTGCACCAGCTGCTCGTGCACGGCGCACCACCCCGCCCGGGACATGCTCCCGCACCCGCGGCCTGCTCCGGACCGCCAGCACGGAGCAGGAGTATTGTGACCAGCACCTGGGGGCCCTGCGAGCCGTGCACCGCACACTGGAGGCCTGGATGCGGGCAGACCTCCAGCTCCGCCATGAGCTGCTGGCTGACGTCCGAGGGCTGAGCACAAACCTGCAGGTCCTGCTGCAGAGCATGGTGCCCCGTGCTGGTCCTGCGCCTGCTGCCCCCCAACTGCTGTCCCTCCTCCCACTCCTGCCCCCCCTCCCACCTCTTCCTCCTCAACCCCCACACCCTCTTCCTCAATGTCCACACCCCCCACCTCAACCTCCGCACCCTCCACCCCATCCCCCCAGGGATGCCAAGGCCCCCTCCCTCGCCATGCTGGGAGGCGGTTGGCCCGGTGAGACCCCCACCCCTGATCCTTGAGTTTCCCCACCCCCTCCTTTCCCTGGCTTCCCCCTTCCAGCTCCCTCCTCCCAGCTTTCCCCCTCCCCTCTCCCACCTTCTCTCTTCCCCTCTCCCACCTCCTTTTCCCAGTCTCCCCGAGTTCTTTTCAATAAAAAGAGTTTCTATTTTTGAACACACGTGTCCTTTATTTTGTACATCAGGAAGGGGGGCTAGGGAGGGGTAAGTGGAAGGAGGTGAGGGAGGAATGGGGTACGAGCCCCCGATGGGGAGGACTGGGGTGGCTCTGCGGGCTCCTCGGGGTGGAAGCTCTCCTGCAGCCCCCCGATTGACACCCCCCCCGGATAGCAGCCTGCGGCAAGTGCAGCCGGTCTGATGGCCGAGTGCTGTGATGTGCCCAGTGTGGGCATTCAGGGCACTCCAAGACAGGACTGCTTTGCAAGTGGGGCACCCTGAGAACTGTCTGTCTGGGGTGGGGGTCAGGTCCCTTTAAGCACAGCCCTGGGCTAGCTTTAGACAGCAGCTCCATACTCTAAGTCCTAATCTGATGCCCTGCCAGCACTGCTTCCGGCCATCCTTAAGCCCGGTTCAGGGTCCACTTAATGTGGACATGCTAGTTCGAATTAGCAAAACGCTAATTCGAACTAGTTTTTTAGTCTAGATGCGTTAGTTCGAATTAGCTTAGTTCGAATTAACTAATTCGAACTAAGTTAGTTCGAATTAGCGCTGTAGTGTAGACGTACCCTTAGTGCATCATGAACCTCTATAGCCAGATCCTTGGCCACTGCAAATTTTTGTTCCCTGTCAGAGCAAGTCAAGGTGACCTGAGGAAAAATCTGTTACATAAAAAAAGCCTCCACCTGAGCTTACTTGATTTTACACGTGCATTTTCTGAAAATACACTAAGGCTGTGTCTACACTGGGCCACTTATTCCAGAAAATCAGCCGCTTTTCTGGAATAAGCTGCGAGCTGTCTACACTGGCCCTTGAATTTCCAGAAAAGCAACGACGCTCTACTGTACAAAATCCGCCGCTATTCCAGAAAAAACTATTCTGCTTCTGCTCAGGCATAAGTCCTTATTCCAGAACACTGTTCTGGAAAAGGGCCAGTGTAGACAGCCCAGTAGTCTTTTCCGGACAAAAGCCCCGATCGCGAAAATGGCGATCGGGGCTCTTTTCCGGAAAAGCACGTCTACATTGGCCACAGACGCTTTTCCGGAAAAAGGGCTTTTCCGGAAAAGCAGCCTGCCAATGTACATGCTCCTTTTCCGGAAAAACTGAAAACAGAATATTATTCCGTTTTAAGTAGTTCCGGAAATTCATGCCAGTGTAGACACAGCCTAACTGTAAAGTCTAAGGTTTTAAACTTCAACTCATTGTAACCTTTGTCAAACCTTGCAACTTGCTGTAATCTTTGTAAAACTTTGTAATCCTCAGAAATGTACTGTAAACTGCAACTTTGTAATCTTTGTAACTCAGCACCACTTTGTAACATTCTCCCCGACTGATGGAGAAAGAGAGAGAGAGATTGTTAGGAGGTGCAAGGCTGGAGCACATGGTGATGAGTCATCAGACTGCTGCTTTCCTGGATAAAGGGAAATCTGGGCATGCTCCCTGGTGACGAGGTGGTTGAGTCAGAGGGGCCATTCAGACACAATGTAAAGGAGAGGGAGACACATGTGAGTCTCTTTCTTCCCCTGCTCCTGAGAAACTCTTCACTACAGCAAGTGTCTTTCCTGACCAGCTTCCCAGCCATGATCAGCAGACAGATCCTCCAGAACCAACATGCATTGGTTCTTTCTGCAACCCATATGCCTGTGTAAGTGTGTGAGTGCCTGAGGGCAGGAATGAATGTGTGTGAATGAGTGAATTAATGGAGTGGGGGATGGAGGTGTTTGTGTGTGTGTGTGAGAGAGAGAGAGAAAGCTGGTTCCCTCTTTAGTTAGAACCTTTGGTGGCTACTCTATTTTTTTTAGTGAATACCGTGGAGTGCTAATTCCTCAAACAATAAACCAATGCTAGTGTAACCTTGGCTGGTCTCCAGTAGGAATTTTTTGGGGTAACAAAATCCTCAAGATTTGATATGCTCCACCATAATGAAAGAGATAGGTGATTTGGATGGGGGTAAGGCCGGAGTGCGTACTGCTCTGGAAATCCTGGTGAAGTAGAGCAGTTCCAGTGGAGCATATGAACGCCATGGGAACAGAAGTTGGTGAATTTTACACATCCCACTTCAGCGCCCAGTTCCCAAGTCAGGCTGTGAAAAGTGTGTGCTTCTAAATGGAGCATTTTGTAAAAACTATAATGTGCATCAACCAGTAGTGATGCTGTGGTTGGAGAAATAAACACTCAAATAAACACTCAAGGTGACAGCACTGGGATCCTATCATGGGGATGCATTATTATAAGGCATTAAGCTTTGCATACCCCTGTATAGCATGGGAAAGATGGGCTGGTACTGTCCAGTTCAGTTCCTGATCTTTGTCTAGTGCTCAACTTCCTTGAAGTTCAGGGAGTTTTCACTTCTCAGATTTTGGTCCATCAGTGTTCTTGCGTTGGAACCCATCAATGTATTTTGCAGAGAGTGGGGCCAGCCAGCTACTGAGAGTGGATTTGGATCCAACATTCCCTAGAGTCGGGCTCACCTTTAATAGCTTGAGCATTGAGTGGCCTACGCAAAGGTTTGAGCTGAGTGATGTTGTGTTAGGGTCTAATGTAAAAAGTGAATGGAGTCATTCTAGCTTTAAGCGCTGTAACTGAGATCAGAATCTACACCCCCAGATCAGAGCCAAGCTACGCTGCTGGGACAATATAGGGGAAAACAAATGAGCTGCTGCCTCTGCCATCTGCAGTCTGTGAAAAACTGATGATGTTGGTTTCATAGGCTGTCCAGTCCGCACTTTTCATTAGCACAACATTAACAGACAAACAGCAACCACGTCAAAGTGGTCAGTGTCTTCCAAAAGGCCTTGTTAAAACAATATGCCAAGAAGAAGAAAAGTGAAATACAGCATAGAAAAGAAAAAGAAACAGAAAAGAGAAAGGATTTTCCTCACAGTAATGCAGTGTGGTGGGAGATGGGCAGCATGAGAGCACTGACTTGAGGGACAAGAATTCAGATTGCCCAGACTGCTTTCTTCTTATCTCCATCTCTGTGTATATGTTCTTTAGTATATTATAACTTAGTATATTATATTATGGCTGCCTTTCCCCGCAAGTATCTGCTGTGTGTGGCTCAAAGTAAAATGATCCCTAAGCACGAAGGAGCGGTTGTCAGGATTCCTGATCTAACAAGCGAGAGGCCTTGCTTTGGGTAATTTAAGCCTCTCGCTGCATAAGGGTCATTGTGACCGCAGTGTCGTTCTGTTCTGAGTAATCCTGCTCTTATCCATACTGGATATCACATGGGCGCACATACACACACACACACACACACACACACACACCCCTGTAGATTGGTTTCTAAATATATATTGCATATAAAAAGCTACCTTAAAAGAACATTAAGGTTGCACAGTTAAGCACTCAAAAGTTGGGAAATGCCGTTACTGTGCCTACAAAATATAATCTTTAATTACATAATCACACATTGTTTTTCCACAGGACCCCTGCCTTGTTCAGTGCACAAGTTGGACCTGCTTTGGGGATGAACCAGGATTATATAATGAAAGAAGGCTGTAGCCTGTAAGATCCCTGCCTCCTTTGTGGCAGAAGTTGGAAGGTGTGCAGTGAATAACTGGGGAAAGAGAAATGTTGGTCTCATACTATCCTCTTTCCCAGCAGTACAACTATGATCTGTTTTAAATTAAAGTTGTTCTGCTGGTATTTCATTTTAGCTGAATGTGACTCCCACATACGGAGGCAACTCCATGAAAAGCTTTGAAGCCTTCACCTCACTTGTCAGTGACAGAGAAAAGCCATTGCACTATTCATTGCCCTATTTTGAGAGGCAAAAGAGTGGGGATGTTTGTACACAACTCTCTTTCCCCCATATCCTCCACACCATGGTTTCATTAATGCAGTTGTTTGCACAAGTGAGACATTTTTGCATAGAACTGCTGAGCTAAACATCTAAATGGTTGTTTGCATCTACAGTCATTTAAAATATTTTTTGGAGGAAGGTGACTACAACTTCTTTTGGAAAAAAGCAAGGAAGTGAGTTTCATTACATTGGTTTTGCAATAAAAAGTAGCTCTCTCAATTCACAGAGCCTTGCCTATTGGCAAAAAATGAACACTTAATGACTCTATAGCTTCCTGCTGGAAATTCACATTTTGCGGCTCTTTTATGCACCAACTGTGAACAATATAGAACAAATAAAAGAACAAGTCCGTTCTGATTTGGATGACATAATCAACTCTATTCCCAGTGAAGATACACTTATTCTTCTGGGAGACTTTATTTCAAGAGTTGGAAATGATAATGACGCATGGAGTGGTGTGAGAAAGAACAATAGAGCTGGAAAAATCAACAGCAATGATCTACTCTTACTCAACAAGTATGCAAAGCAAGAGCTCTCTATTACCAACAGAGTTTTCAGACAAGCTTACAAATAGAAAACTTGGTGGGTGCATCCAAGACCAAAGCACTGACACCTGCCTGAGTGGTCACTGTCTAGCAAAAGGACATCAGGATCATGGGCACCAACTTCCCCACCTGATTGTTCCCAGACAAGGGAATTTGCTAGACCAGAAAAGGTCTGGGAACAGGGGTGCCAGCCTCCCTGCTGGGCTACTCTTATCTACCCTCCACCTGGGCTCTTCTCCACAGCCTCCTTTCCCCAACCTCATGAACTGCAACAGCTCTGCCCTAGTTCCAGTGGCCCCACATCCCCGTGAGCTCAAGCCCCTCCCCTGCTAGTTTCCTGCTCTACCAGATGTGGACTTTGGTGTCCTAGCAGGTTCCATTGCTCCACCAGCCGAAGCCAATCTGAGCCGCTGGCAACCGCTGCCGCTGGTGCTCTCTAATCCAGCAACATCTGTAGTCCTGCCAGACCACGGGAGTTGCTGAACCAGAGAGTCCTGAACCACAGAGGTTTTCAACCTATACCTGCAATCTAAGGCTCAAAGATGGCTTTGCAGTTCCCAGGACAACTGAGGGAGAAATAAGCAGAAGCAGTATAGCTGTATGCTAATGCTAACAACACAAAGCTGGTTTATGACTCCCCAAAGGGCATTTATCATAGAATCATAGAATCATAGGACTGGAAGGGACCTCGAGAGGTCATCGAGTCCAGCCCCCCACCCTCAAGGCAGGACCAAGCTCTGTCTATTCCATCCCTGATAGATGTCTATCTAACCTGTTCTTAAATATCTCCAGAGAGGGAGATTCCACCACCTCCCTTGGCAATTTATTCCAATATTTGACCACCCTGACAGGAATTTTTTCCTAATGTCCAATCTAAACCTCCCTTGCTGCACTTTAAGCCCATTACTCCTTGTCCTGTCCTCAGAAACCAAGAGGAACAAATTTTCTCCTTCCTCCTTGTGACACCCTTTTATGGCCAACTGAAACTGTGATTAGCTCCAGTAAAGCGTGCAGATGGATCTACCCTCATCAGGGAGAAGTGAGCGGTCTCTGAAAGATGGGTGCAGCACTTCACTGAGCTCTTTGCTGAAACAATCCTTCTGCTCTCAATGCACAGATATTAGAAGAACTAGCATAGCACCCCATTCATGGAGAAATCATCTAGTTATCCACTGTTGATGAAATGCAGAAAGCTATTAAATAAACTAAGTCAGGAAAACAACCAGGCAAAAACAGAAAACCTGCTGAAGCCTATGCATTTGCAGTCCTCAAAACTGTCAGTCTTCTAGAAAAAATACTAAAACTAACTGGGAAACAGAAAAAAATCCTCATGATATCAAAGATGCAATTATACGCTATACAGAAATAAAGACCACAAAACTGACACTGGCATTTACTGGGGTATTTCCTGCTACCTGGTATTTTCCTCAAGCAGCTTATTCTACCAGAGGCCCAATGCCCAATGTATATTTAGATCAAGTCAGAGCATCACAACATGACTTTTGCAAATACATTGCAAAACTTGGAACTGGATACTGTCTTCAGTGATCTGAAGGAAGCATTCAACTCGCTGGCCAGAAATAACCACTGGAAAATTCTAAAAGAGGTTGGTCATGTCCCCAAATCTGTTAATATTACATAGCATTTCCAAGAAATGTGACTGGTCAAAGACCTTTCAAGGACATCCTCTCTAAACTATTCCCCATATCTAATAGGATAAAACAAGGCTGCATGCTGTCACTAGTCCTCTCAGGTCTCTTCTCTAATGCCATTCTGATGGGGTCATCTGTGAGTTTGCAAAGACTGACTAAAAAACAAAGGCGACTGGAGACTGACAGGAAGTATATGCCCTATAGAGATGTTCTGATCATGTTAAAAAGGAATGATACAGGAATTATTCATCTGATACTAAAATGGAAATGGAATAGTAATGATTTTCCAGTGAAATAGAAAGAAACTTCAGCCATGCCTCGTCCGGACAAGATATCTGGCATGAAACGGGGGAGGGGGGTATTAAAGCAAAACATAATTTGACATCTAGATTAATTTTTAGTGAAAGAGGATTAAGAGGAATGGGGGTGAACAAGGAAAATAAAATTATGATAAAAACAAATGGCACTTTTCTTTGGTCTTCTAAATGTTTTCTTAAATTAAAAATAGCCATGGCTTTTCATGAATCAGTCATGAATAATACCCAAAAACAACAGTCTAAATTAGAAATTTGAAATATTTCTCAAATACTGCCCATTGCAATGTTTAGCCTTCAAGCAAAATTTCCAGCAACTCCAAAAATGTTCTCATGTAAAACACATGACAAAGATCTAAGCTACTCAAACTAGCTTTTTAACATGGTTTTTCATGCCATGCAAACATAAGATTTTAAAAATTCAGATCAGATTATGTTCTGATTATGCTGTATGTTTTTCATCTTCCTTTCCATTCTTCTCTACTTTGTGGTCTTGGGGATGTTTGGCCTGACCCATGTAAATATGAGTATAATTAGATGTTTACAAATTACAAACAGTGCATTTGTTAAAGGAAATCTACAAAGAATAGTTTTTGCAACCCAGTTCTGGACCTTAAATTGAGTCCTTCATTTTAGTAAGCCTGTTAGTCATTGTTCCCTGGGTCCAGTACTCGAACTGATGTCTGCAGGGGTTTGTGTATTGATGAGTGTCTAAGAACACATTCAGAACAATAAGATTCCCTGTAGAATACTGACAAATAACAGACAACACATTTTATCAATTAAAAGCACTTTAAGCTTTAAAGCTGTGCCAAAAAATACAATTAAATCAATGCTAGATGCATAGGAAGAGATGATTCAAGAAAAATTATATTCCATGGAGATGTGGATGGAAACGTACATTTTGGATTTTGGAGACAGTCCCATTTCAGATACTTAACTCTGTTCATCTGTAACTGGAACATCTGTTGAGACTTATCAGTGAGAAATTCTACTAAAATTCAGATCCCCATTTCTAGAAACACTCAGTTTTTAAGAGAAATTTGTCAAGAAATTGTTTGCAATGGCATAAGTAGGTGTTTTGTTTTGGTTCACTTGTAGTCAAGTCTATATGCCATTCAGGGCACATTTACACTACACAGAAGACTGATGCGACAGAGGCTAGTCTTCTGGCATTCGATTTAGTGGATCAAGTATGGACCCATACATCAAATGCTGAGGGCAGCTCTGGCTGGTGCCTAGGACTCCTCCTTTTCTGAGGAGTAAGGGAAGTCGATGGGTGCGTTGGCTCCCATTAGCCTCCTGCTGTGTGGATGACGTGGAAACTCAATTTAAGGTAGGACAACTCCAGCTATGTAATGAATGTAGCTGCAGTTGCGTATCTTATTTCGACCTTCTGCTGTAGTGTAGACCGAGCCTCGGAGGGGATGGGCTACAGGAGCAGTAAAGCTCCTGAGAAACCATGCAGAAGTTGATGGATTTAAAATTCTGATCACTTTGGGTCTTCTTGTGCATCTCCTTTCCATAGGAGTCTGACTGTTAATATTCTCCCATTTTCTTCTTTTGTCCTGTCTTACATACCGTATTTTCCGGCGTATAGGGCGACTGGGCGTATAAGACGACCCCCTATCTTTTTAATTAAACGATAGGGTTTCATCTTATACCCCAGCGCCCTTCCGCCTCCTTTGCTCCCGGTGTCCCTGGTCTGCTGGAGATGGTCCCCAGCAGACCAGAGGCACCGGGAGCAAAGCCGCCAGGAGCGCCTGGGCTCCCCCCCGCCGGAGCCCCTCCGCGGCTTTGAAAGCCTCGGGGGAAGCCGGCGGGGGGGCATCCCAGGCGCGCATGGGCTCCCCCCCCGCCGGAGCCCCTCCGCGGCTTTGAAAGCCTCGGGGGAAGCCGGCGGGGGGGCATCCCAGGCGCGCATGGGCTGCCCGCCCGCCGGAGCCCCTCCGCGGCTTTGAAAGCCTCGGGGGAAGCTGGCGGCGGGGCATCCCAGGTGCGCATGGGCTCCCCCCCCTCTGGAGCCCCTGGGATGCCCCGCCGCCGGCTTCCCCCGAGGCTTTCAAAGCCGCGGAGGGGCTCCGGCGGGCGGGCAGCCCATGCGCGCCTGGGATGCCCCCCCGCCGGCTTCCCCCGAGGCTTTCAAAGCCGCGGAGGGGCTCCGGCGGCGGGGCATCCGGCGTACAAGACGACCCCCGATTTTTGGGGGATGTTTTTTAACTTCAGAGGTCGTCTTGTACGCCGGAATATACGGTAGTTTAATATCATTCTGTCTTTTTAAAAATTCTGTTGTGCGTTTCCTATTGTCCAGCTGTGAAAATATTTCCTCTCTCCTTTGGCCCTTTTGAGCAAGGAATTGTGTGTCTTCCCACACAGTACCTTTATGCCTTTTTCTCAGCTAAGGATATCCTGTCAAGATTGAGTCTGCTGCTGGGATTTGTGCATATGCACAGCAATGTGCACACACATATCTCATCTTATTCATGTCTGTTACAATATTTGCACACCTGAATCAGACGGGCACAAATGGGCATAGAAAGAAAGCTTTGGAAGTTCTGTTCAGCTGCGTATGTTCCACTAATCCCATGTCTCTCATTTTAATCTCAGTTGTATCTAGGTTTCACAGGAATTTGGTCCACCCCTCAGTTTTATTATAAAAAATTATTTACAGTCAGAAATATAGAATGATGAGCATGACACCGTAGACAGAATTATTTACACTGAAGGAAGGAGTGCCATAGCATTGTCTTCTTCTGGCATGAATCATATTTTGTTGTTCCTCATTCTAGATTCTTGCTTTGCACTGCATCCCATATTTGGAGCTCAGCAGGTTGAGAGAGATGACAAAGTCTTCACTTGACAAAACCCTGGCTGGGATGATTTAGTCGGGGTTGCTCCTGCTTTGAGCAGGGGGCTGGATTCAATGACCTCCTGAGGTCTCCTCCAGCCCTAGGAGTCTATGATTCTACAACTCTCCCCTTCCTTTCAGCACATACATTATTATGTGCTCCTCCCCTCCCCATTCCTTCCCACCCTTGAAATGCTCACTCTGTATTGCTTGTTTGCTGTATCTGTTTTTCAGAGTTTATAGTAAAAAAGAAAAAGAAACGAAAGGAAATAATGAAAAGCAATTTAAGGCAAAAGTGTCGACACACCTGGCTGCTTCCTTCCTGGGTGCTACTGCTTTTGTTAAAAAGGTTCTGTAAATCAAATCAACATTTTACCTCTCAAAATGCGGATACACATTATGGGGTCAAAAGACCAGGTCTCTGACTAAGAGGGGAGTCTGAGCTATCTTTGGTGTCTGTATAAATGTTTTAAGTCACTTGCATGAGAACATATACTGTCCTAGTGAAAAATAATTGTAAATAGCCAACAATGTAAGTGTAAGGCAACACTTTCCCTTCTGTCTCACTGGTATGGCTCTCTTGGCTTTGATGAAGCTGAAATGGAGAGAAAAATGCAGCGCTGAGAATCATTCATAGTCCCAGAAGACGATAGATAGGACAAAGAGTGATGGCCCTATATTTTATAGTTACATTCATTCAAACCCACTGCAATCTATGACACATATGAGCTTCCACACAGGTTAACATTACTCTAATCACTCGTTTAGCCTCATTCATGGTTTCTACTCAGTTGTGGTAACTGTATGTCTGATGCATATGTCTTTATAAAAGTGATTTCAACGTTGCCGCAATGCACTTCCATTCATTCTTACGTTGGATGAGCAATAGGTTGCCTCTGGTAACAACACCAGGTGTAAATCTGCACCCAAGGATCTCCGTGTATAGGCATAATTGAAGTCTCTGAGATGATTCTTCTGCACATAGTCATGTACATACATATATTTCTGCACCAAAATTTGTTAAGAAAACTGCTATTTCCTAAATAAAACCACTCCCTATACCTGGCCTCTGCACAGACCCAAAGTAAACTGCTTGAGCAAGGTATGGTCAAACAATTTCCTTCCGCACCTGGGACAGGCACAGAATCATTTTGGCTGAGTTGCTGTAGTGCCTATGGACCCTACAAGCATGGTTTTGATCAGTGGATCCTCACAATCACAGACGTATGCACCACTGCCCCTCAGTTGCTCTTCCTCTGGCCTGATTTAGAGGCCACCCATGTGCTATACAGACCTACAGCTGAGCTTGGCAGACTTCTTCAGTCCCAATCAATAGCACTTTTGGCTCAGCAGCATACTTTCATCCAGTTGCTACAGCCTGGGTCCTGCCCACACCTGGGCAGACTTGTCGCAATGTTGCATACCTCCATGTTACAAAGAGAAAAGATCTCATAGGAGTGCTTGCTGCCTGACTATCAAAAAAGGGGACTGGTATGATCACCAAACATATATCCTCCTCCACCCTACTGCGCTGGACAAGAAACGGGTCTTAATTCCACCACTTTCCATGAGAATGCGTGAGCATACAGCAATTAAACAACCCATACTTTGACCTCCACAAATGCATTTCATGTGCCCTTGTTTGTGTTCGTTCCTTACGCTGTTTTTAATCAATACTGAGTTGGGCTAGGTTTGCACGGAAGACATCTGGCAGAATGCAAGTCCAAGTTCAGAATTCTGCAAATGTCATGGCTCTTGCCGGGGTATGACTGTCGCAGGATCGGTCCATCATGTGCAGTTGTGAAAGGGTAGTTTATGTCCCATTAACACAAGGTGGAAGTCATTAAAAGCAAAGCGACAGAAGAACAAAGCAAGGGAGGCAGCTGTTTTCCAGATTTCCCTGGCAAATGAGTGAAATGAATAAAACACTGTAGCCTCTTCTCCTCTGTGTCATTGGGAACTTTTATCCCCTGGCTATATCACATCCAAATAAAACAAATGTTTTGCAAGCAACATGCTTTTTCATGAATCTCGAAACAGCCAGGTAGGCACTATAGGCAATAGATACTAAATCACTCCCACAAAGCTCTCAAGCAATATATGACCTTACAGTCCTTGTCCTCAAAGGAAATCTGCATAGTGCCTTCAAAAGACAAGTCTGGAAACTTCATTTAATAACTCTGCTGGACACTAAGCCCCATGAATTTTACAGAGACATGGGTTTCATGGCTAATTACAGCAATTTGTATTACATCTACTACCTCTTCACCCTTAATTGCACATTTAAGCAGTCTGCTACAACATATGTGAACCCTTTATAATTCATCTGTCCTACCTTGTATTTAGCTTGAACATTCTGGTTACCTGCTCCAGACTTGAGGAACATCTCTGTAAAGGAATCAGGTGATTTAATTAAATTGAGGAGGGCTCCCTCTTCTTTAAGCCTGGGAACTAGATGTTGCACTCTATGCCACCAAACACATGTACAGCATAAACCCAACACTGGGAATCTTCCTTTCCTTGTAGTCCTTTGTATTCCTCTGGGCTTGCACACTTGAGATGCTTGGGTTGTATCTAACAGCATTCACACCCTGTAGCATGAGTTTTACACACCCTGCCTCCCAAAAGGCAAATGTACTAAGAAAGGTATTTCAGATGCAGAAATATCTTAATGCTCCTTTCTAAATGTCATTTTTATTAAAAGTCCACACCTGGTGTTGCTGACAATTCACTTGGGGGTACGTCTACACTATTCTGCTGAGTAAGAAAGATAGAAAATATGGGAAAAGACTGCCATGGCTTAATCAGGAGATCTTGCATGATCAAAAAATCTAAAAAGAGTCATGTAAAAAGTAGAAACTAGGTCAACTTACAAAGGTTGAATATAAGCAAACAATACAGGTATGCAGGGGCAAGATTAGAAAGGCAAAGGCACAAAACTAGCTCAAACTAGCTAGAGACATAAAGGGTAACAAGAAGACATTCTATAAATATATTAGAAGCAAGAGGAAGACCAAGGAAAGGGTAGACCCACTGCTCAGCGAAGAGGGAGAAACAATAACAGGAAACTTGGAAATGGCAGAGGTGCTCGATGACTTCTTTGTTTCGTTCTTTACCAAGAAGTCTGATGATGAAGGAATGCCTAACATAGTAAATGCTAGTGGAAATGGGGTAGGCTTAGAAGATAAAATTTTAAAAGAGCAAGTTAAAATTACTTAGAAAAGTTAGATGTCTGCAAGTCACCACGGCCTGATGAAATGCATCCTAGAATACTCAAGGAGTTGATAGAGGAGATATCTGAGACTTTAGCCATCATCTTTGAAATATCATGGAAGACAGAAGAGATTCCAAAAGACTGGAAAAGGGCAAATATAATGCCCATCTATAAAAAGAGAAATAAGAACAACTCAGAAAACTACAGACCAATTTAACTTCTGTGCTAGGAAAGATAATAGAGCAAGTAATTAAGGAATTCATCTGCAAATATCTGGAAGAAAAGAAGGTGCTAGGTAACAGATGGCATGGATTTGTAAAGAACAAATCATGTCAAACCAATCTGATAGCTTTCTTTTATAGGATAACAAGCCCTGTGGATAAGAGAGAAGAGGTGGACATGGTATACCTAGACTTTAGTAAGCCATTTGATATGATTTCGCATGATCTTCTTATCAATAAACAAGGGAAATACAACTTAGATGGGGCTACTATAAGGTGGGTGCATAACTGGCTGAATAACCATTCTCAGAAAGTAGTTATTAATGGTTCACAATCCTGCTGGAAAGGCCTAAAAGTGGGGTTCCGCAGAGGTCTGTTTTGGGACCGGTTCTGTTCAATGTCTTCATCAACGATTTAGATATTGGCATAGAGAATACGCTTATTAAGTTTGCAGATAATACCTAGCTGGGAGCAGTTGCAACTGCTTTGGAAGATAGGGTCATAATTCAAAATAGTCTGGACAAACTAGAGAAATGGTCTGAGATATATAGGATGAAGTTTAATAAGGACAAATGCAAAGTACTCCACTTAGGAAGGAACTATCAGTTTCACACATACAGAATGGAAAGTGACTGTTTGGGAAGGAGTACTGCAGAAAGAGATCTAGGGGTCATAGTGGACCACAAGCTAAATATGAGTCAACAGTTTGACACTGTTGCAAAAAAAGCAAACATGATTCTGGGATGCATTAACAGGAGTGTTGTGAGCAAGACATGAGAAGTCATTCTTCCACTCTACTCTGCACTGATTGGGCCTCAGTTGGAGTATTGTGTCCAGTTCTGGGCACCACATTTCAAGAAAGATGTGGAGAAATTGGACAGGGCCCAGAGAAGAGCAACAAGAATGATTAAAGGTCTAGAGAACATGAGCTATGAAGGAAGACTGGAAGAATTGGGTTTGTTTAGTTTGAGAGCAAACATGATAGCAGTTTTTAAGTATCTAAAAGAGTGTCACAAGGAGGAGGGAAAAAAATTGTTCTCCTTGGTCTCTGATGATAGGACAAGAAACAATGGGCTTAAACTGCAGCGAGGGAGGTTTAGGTTGGACATTAGGAAAAACTTCTTAAATGTCAGGGTGGTTAAAAACTGGAATAAATTGCCTAAGGATGTTGTGGAATCTCCATCTCTGGAGACATTTAAGAACAGGTTAGATAGACATCTATCAGGGATGGTCTAAACAGTGTTTGGTCCTACCGTAAGGGCAGGGGGCTGGACTCAATGAACTCTCGAGGTCCCTTCCAGTTCTAGTATTCTATGATTTTATGTTTCTACACAGCAACATTATTTCAAAATTACTAGCATTATTTCAAAATAACTTAGTCCGCGTCTACACAGAAGGTAGTTATTTCCAAATCATATTGAAATGCTGTCAAGCTTATTCTGACTCCTGTAACCCTCATTGTACAAGGAGTAAGGGAAGTCGGAGGAAGACAGCTCTATTTCAAAATAAGTTCTGTGTAGTCGCTCTCCATTTCAAAATAAGCTATTTTGAAATCAGCTATGCAATGAATGTAGCTCAGTTTGCATAGCTTATTTTGAGTTAAGCCCCGCTGTATAGAGACACACTTGGAAAAGAGATGCTAAAGAGATTATAAGGTCTGTAGCATGCAGGAGGTCAAACTGGATTAGTTCTAAGAGTCCCTTTTAGATACTTTAAAATCCATATAATTTATAAAAGCAGTGAAAATAGGGTCCGTTTCTATCTTGGATCCCGTAATATTATGTTCACAGTATACACACACAGAGAAGTTAGATAAGGACAAAGCTTTCTTGATGGGAGGATTTCCTAGAATGCACACAAGAAACAAAATCAGAACAAGAAAAAGCAGGCTGCTCCTTAAAATAGAGAGGCATAACTTATCCACATCACTCTATGCTGATTGTCTACAGACTGATTCTGATCACATGCTTCCTTACACGGTGCCCTACCCTGCTAGGATGACTGGGAAACCCTTAGAATTTAAAGTGATAGCTTGTAATTTTTACACAGTTCTCAATATACCACTGCGGGGATAACAGATGGATAAGTGACACAAACCTATTTTTGTAATCTTTTCAGGTGGATGATTTAGGTCATTTCTAATAAAAGGTGGGATAATTAGTAAAAGCAGAGCCAGTCAGGCAATCCAAAAAAGAACGTAAAATAGTAGCTGTGAAATAGGTATGTTTAGCTTGGGTAAGTGAATGGGAAACATGTAACCATCTACAAATATTTGAGGGGTATAAAGGGTGGAGAAAAACATGAGGGTGAACATAAGGGTACAGGCTGCCACATTGCTATAAACATAATACAGGGAACAATCTTGCCTGGAAAACAGAAAAGTGTCACAATATGGCCTCTCTTCAAGTGGCCTCCAGTGTCAGGCAGTGGGATAAGAGGTTGACCTGCTTCCATTTTCTCTTCATCCACCCTTGCAAAGGAAAGCTCTCTCTCAGCAGAATATTTCAAACCCTTTTATTCCTATAAAGCAGGGGTGGAGAACGTATGGCCTAGGGGCTGCATGCAGCCCTTGACTTGCCTGGATGCAGCCCCCAAAGCTCAGGGCCTGCCCCTTGCCCCCTCCCCCCCAGCATTGAAGAGCCCATTCTGGTGCTCTAGGCCATCCCCACCCCACGACAGAGCTGAAGCACACAAAATCTACTAGGCTGGGGCCCCCTAGTCTCTGGTGTGTGAGGGGAATGTGGGGAGGGTCTTTCTCCTTCTCAGCTGGGGGTCATGTCAGTGAGGGTTTGGTTTTTATTCCTTCTCACTTGTGTGTGGCCCCTGACTGATTTTTTTGGCGGTCAGCAGCCCTCGACACAAAGAAGTCACCTCCCCCTTATATAAAGTGTCACAGTTCACAGATCCCTCATGACAAAAACAGTCATCCCCCAAAACAAAACAAGGTTACAGCGCAGCATTTCTTTAATCCCATTCAAAGTCATCACTGGTGGGTTGTCCATCGTCAATGTTTTTCACACTAGGGTCAAATATGAACTCACAGCAAGAAATAATGTAAACGTCTCTTCTTCTGAATATGTACCCTGGGGGCGGATCAGCAATAAAATTCAGGAGGTAATAGTGCCTCTCTGCAGAAACCTAGAGTAACAGCATCTAGAGTGCTGTGTCCAGTTTTAGTCTCCATAGTTTTGGAAGGATAGAGGAAAATACAAAGGATGCAATAAAATTGATACATAGAATTGGAGGATGTAAGGTGTGCAGAGAGATGCAGACAGCTAAATGTATGCAGTCGAGAAAAGAGAAAATCTAGAGATACAGTTGTGACCACATTCTATAAATACCGTCAAAGGAACAATGTAAGTTAAAGGTAAGAGGCAATATTCTCCTCTCCATCTCACTGGTGTGACTCTATTGGCTTTGATGAAGCTGACAATGAGAGAAAAATGCAGCCCTAAGAATCAGTGATAGTCCCAGAAGACAATAGATAGCACAAAGAGTGACAGCATAAAAGGAAAGCAGAACATTTCATATTAAGAAAATATTCTTAGCAGAGCGAGAGATTGGGTAGCAGAATTCCCCCAAGGGAAATGATCAAGGCATCATCACTGCAGAGGTTTGAGAAAAGAAGAGATAAGACATCAAACAGGAATAAGATCATTAATTAATAATGTCATTAACAACTGCAAGTTCAGGGTTTTCAGGCCAGTCTTTTGCAGCCTTGCTTTTTACAAACTTCCAAATTTACCTGCTATGTTTTGATCTTTTCTATTCATTCTCAGAAATCTCAATTCTGCAGTAAAGAAACCCTACCAAATAGCATTGGGCTTGTTGTGTTCCACAAAGTAGCAACATGACAGAGAACTCTGAAACTCAAGCGGAGCCATATGGATGTGCAAGGCTTAGTAGCAAGCAAAAGCAAATTGTGTTTCACAAGAACTGTAGTTAATCATGGCCTGTGAAATATGATGAGATGATGAAAGGCAGGATGAACAATTAAGCCTGATACATAACATATGACAAGCATAAATTGTTCTGTATTGTGGCCAGTCTCATGAAGCAGTGACGGGGGATGTCAGAAGAGATGGACAGGAAAAGTGAGTGACACATGAGAACTATTCATGGACACCGGGTAGATCATCAGCTTTTTATAGATCTAGTGCTAAACCATAAAAAAAATCCCATAATGAATGGAGAGGGCAGGGAATAGGCAGAAGCAAGAATCTGATGCAGTTTTGAGGGAGTGGGTACAAATTAGGTTGCAAAAAAAAATTACATGGCTGTAGTTTGGACTCCAGGTACAGATTATTGATGCTGAACAAAGCCTGGAAAATCCAGTTCATAATGGTTACATGAACCAGACTCCATAAGGTTTGCAAAAGTCAACCATGGACTGACCCAGGATGATACATGTGAGGTTCTCCTCCAAGAAACTTCTCTTTCCTAATATCTTAGCTCCTTCACTGGAGAGACTGCACCATAATGTGGTAGGAAGGTTTGTGTCTCCAATGAGTCTGAAAGTGATGCTGGTGGGAGTTAACACCTGGTATTACACATAGGTCAAGGAGTAGGGATCAGTTCAAAATAAGTTCACTGGTCTTCCAGGTTGGGGTTTGAGAGATAGGCCAATTACAGAAACACTACAGAAAGACAACAAGGAAGTGATTCCAGCAAACAACATGGTAGGTAGAAATGGTAGAGCCTTGGTCACTCCCTTAGGGGCATCTGATGGTGCAGGGAGGAATTACAGTTCTTCAGGGCACATTTCCTACTCAAGGTTTCCAAAAGCACTTTTTATAACAATGAGCTAGATGTAGCAGCTGGTAATGAATCAGTGAATGGAGCATTTTTGGATGGTATGACTTACTAGACCTCCATCCCTCATGATTTGCCATGCAAAACTCATACACTATTCTATCAGCTAAGATGCTGTCATTATTAGATCACAAATGTATGTCCGTCCTCACAAAGACACTAGGAAGATCAAGTTATTGCATGTCTTTTTCGATAACAGCTAGTTTTAGAGCAGGGAACGGTCTATATATTTGTGTGTATGCATGTGGGCAGGTATAGGCGAAGGAGACTCATCTGCTCACAAAAAGCAGGAGTTTTCTGAATTGCAACAGCATCTATTTCCTGGCAGTCTTCTGTGCACGGAATGACCATTGAAGTCAATGAAAGTTCTAGAGAAAGAGGACTTGCAAGCCACCAGGGAAAGCATTGTTAAAATATTTGAGTAAGAGGGTTAATCCTTTTGCTGCTGCAAATCAGTGTATCTTCAGTTGCTGGTGGGAAGAACTTTTCTAACATTCTTTGTTGGATGCTTCAGGCTTAGGGCTGAGACAGAAAAATGAAGTAGATATAGCCAAGTGTGCGCATATGCTCGGATCTATCCATGTGTGCGTGCATGGATGGATTATTCCAAGAAGAAAATGCCTCCAGCAGCTATCAAGTGTTGTTTCAGTTTTGGAAAAGAAAAAAAAATAACACCATGCTTCCCATGTTAAGTAAGTCTTCAGGTTTATAGTCAAATATCCATCTATCTTCACAAAAATTCAGACTTGGGTGCATCTACACTGCACCGTTATTTCAAGATAACAATGTGAGTGTCCACACAGCCATTCCGTTATTTTGAAATAACGGCTTATTCCTCCTGGGACTCTAAATCGAGATAGCATGTCAACAGTAGGGAAACCTGCCTCTGACTAATTTTGAGGCTTCCCTGCAGTATAGATGTGATTTTTCGAAATAAGCTATTTCAGAATAACTATTCTGGAATAGCCTATTTTGAAATAGCATGCAGTGTAGACATACCCTTGGTCTTGTATTACTTATATAGACCTTTGTCCTGCTTTTGGATGGAGGAAAACGTTCTTTTCCATTTTTAATTGTGCCATGTTAGCTGTCATTTCTTATTTTCTGATATTGATGCTGTAACTAACTCAGGGTAGCTCTGCTCTTACACTAATTATTTTTCAATCAAGGGTGTAAAGTATGTGGTCATTCCTTAGGCAGCATTAACTAAGCTTTATAACTCTTCGTGCAGTGACTCAATATTCAGTAAAGTTCTGTTTGAGAGGAACTTTACCAGTTTTCACCAATTTGCTGAAAGTCACAGCAGGTTGCTGATCGGGAACAGACATTCAGGCATTCTAGCACCCATCTTTTATTTTAGATTCCAGGCTTTTGTCCAGTACAGATTGAAAGCCAAGTTTCTCCTGGCTCCCAATCAGATGCTCACCTCACTAGATGATGTAGATGATTCTATAGATCTTTTTGATGTTTTTCATTAGATTATATTCTGGGGACCAGATCCTCAGGGACAACCAAAATGCCCAGCATGCAGGCTAGAGGATGACATGCAAAAAAGGCTCCAACTCACCTTAACACTCTTCTCCTCCTGATACTGCAATGAGCGGGACTAGTCCTACCATGCCACGTAAAGCAGACTGTCAAATATATGCCAGGCTTCTGTGCAATAGATACAAGGATCCAAAATCCATAGCTGAGATGTGCCATAGTGCACAGACATCCCTCATCATGACCCCCTTATGTCCATATTTGTGGGTCGTACCATGTAAGCTTGCTACTCCACACCAGTGGTTCTAGGCCTGCAATGTTAAAGGTCTTCCCCACCCCCCATCATCTTTTGTTTTTTTTCAGGGTGGCTGTCCCTAGAATTCCAAACAAGCACACCATGAAATGTTGGTGCTAATTCCATTGCAGAGTCTGCCAGCCACTGTAAGCAATTGCAGTAACTTGTAAAATGTTATTACCTTAGAAACCAAAATACATTCTCTGAATAAAATCTACCTCACAGCACATTTTGTGTCTAGCAATGAACTCAACAAAAGATGGGAATTCACAGTTAGGTATTGAACATCTGACACCCAGTCATAGAGTAGGAAGTAGTCAAGGAAACCCTTACAATAGGGTATTGAATTGTGAATTTTTGCTTTCAGAGCAGTCCCGACTCCCGGGGTGGGAGGGGAGCACAGGGCCTGGAGCACCCCCTCCCTCCCCCCGTGCCCACGGTCCCCAGCCATGTCCCATCTCTGCTCCATCCCTGCCTTGCTCCCACTCCACCTCATTCCCCCAAGCCCACCCCCTTTTCCCTCCAGTGCAGCAAGCTGGGAGAAGGTAGCGAGATTGAATGGAGTAGAGCAGGCTGCCGGGCCACTCCAGTTCCCAACAGCACAATGAACATGGGGGTGGAGGGAGGGGGCTGACCCCTGTTGCCGCCTCACACCAGGCCCCCAGGTAATCCCCTAGACCACCCTGGGACCCACCCATAGGATGCGTGAGGTAGCCACAATGTGGGACCTGGGATGGCTGCCCCGAACTATCCTTTGGATGAGATGTCTCTGCTCACTTTTATAGGGTTTTCTGCAACCACAGTGAAAAACAGAGACATTCATTAGTTTATAGGTTAACATCAATGAGATCTCTATACCAGTATCACTATTACTAATTTGTATTGCTGTAGCATTTAAATTCTATCATAGCTTTGTGCCTCACTGTGCTAGGCACTGTACAAACACAAAACAAAATCACGGTCTCTGCCCCAATGAGCTTAAGCGCAACACATGTTACTACAAGTCGTGAAACTGCATGAGCATTTCTTGCATATTCAAACTTTCATGAAGATGCACAAGCATTTTTGCCTACTTTTCAAAATCAGGAACTACCCTATGATATATATTGAACTATATCTGCAACACTTCCCTAGAACTAATGGGATCTGCATTTCTTACTGCCTGAGCATTGTCCTAGATACTTTCCTCAAACATCCTTGAAAAGATTGAAGTAGCTCAATGAGTCTTTTGGGTCTCTGATTTAATATATCGCTGCTTATTTAGCATCTAGGCAATTAATACCCCTGTGACAAAAATGTGAATAATATTGGTTTACTACTGATTGTATTTCCCTCTCTGAGAGATGTGTCACAGCTCAACAACAGTATACATTACAGTCTCCACTTTCCCCAACCCCCTGGGATGCACAGATTGACTGTGTGTGCGTAAGTAAGATTGTGTGTGTTTATAATGAGCTTCTAGGGAAGGAATGAGAGAGAAGACAAGTGTGTTCTGCCTTCAGCTTATGAATGAGGATGCTTCCTAGTTAGAGTTCTGTCAGGAACCTTTATATCCTCAGTTTTCTGCATAGTTTAATCCAAAAGGAGGTGGACATTACTCTCCTGGCTAAATTCAAACAACTCAAAAACATTTCCTGTAACCTTTGCAGCATGACCTCACACCTCTCCTATCTCAACACTTAAGATTACCTGGCAGGCAGCAGTAGATTCCAAACATCTTAAACAGATGACCTGCCCATCAGGTGGATCTGACTCCTAACAAAGTCAATGAGAAATATTCCATTGATTATACACAGTAGTTGCATTAGGCCTGTGTTTATACCACAGTGATATACCCAGATTTACGCTGCTGGTATGAAGTCAAAATTGGATGGATTCTTCTCAATAAAAACCATGAAAAAGCAGCCTGTCCTTGTGATGCACAGATGTGAGAGAATTTAAGTTTTTCAACATTGTAGGATAGAGCTCTTCCAGAGCAAATAGGGTATTATAAGTAATAACCTTAATTAAAACCATGTTCTTTCCAGATTTGAAACCATTCTCAAATTCCCTGATTTTATAAAGACCCTTTTTGCACGGTCAGTTGATTTTTTTAGCAGCAAAAAAGAAGGATACATCCCCATTTCAAATAAATGAAGCATGTGCAAAAATGGCAGCTGGGCAGTGTTAGTGAACATGATAGATACAGATATAGATTAGATATAGATTTAGATGATATAAGACATTATGTGAATGCAGTTATTGGGGATGAGCTGGTCTATGTGTTCCCAGAGTTCTGATCACTCTTGCTAAGGTATGTCCACAATATTTTGCAAGAGTACAACACTGCATTTGGCATAAGCAGATAGGAAACTTGTCAAAATTAAGATACATTTATTCTATGTTATAGTACAAGGTAAGGAGGTACCTTCACGGACCAGTACTTGGAATGCTAGTATCCAAGATAAATGATAAAGAAAGGAACATAACAAATTAAGGAATGCAACAATGCTGCCTGAGACAGCTTCATGTAGCCTGGCATCATATTGAACCTTTCTCCTGTACTATATTATTATTGGCTTAGAGCAATAAGCCTGAATTATATTACTTATTTGGTCTCACGACTATATTTCATAATGAGCCAAACTGTGGTCAAGCAATTGACTATACAGTTGATCGGTAGCAGTTAGCTCTCTGACCTCTGCATGAAAAGGCTGCATATCAACTTTTCTAGGCACAGTCAGCTACACATGAAAAACATAGTTGTGGGTGCAAAACCAGAGTCCCTATGTAAAAAATGGCAGCAGCTGCTGTCCCCTAAGTCACAATAAATGACCCCTGCTTCCTGCTACCTTCTGGAAAGGGCATAGCAATTTTTTGCTATACTATGCACTCCCATCCTCATCTCAAATGCTCAGCTACTCTGGCTAGTGAGAGGTGTGGACATGAGTCTTTTCCTATTTTCCCATTTTTCTCTGCTCATTCCCTAGCCACCTGTTCCAGGGAAGATGTAAATAGATATGGTAGCCTCACTTACCCTTCTGTACTTGGACCCAAAGTGTGAGTCCTAGAGTTTAGAAGTTTGGTTTTCATAGACCATGGATCTTAATATTGATCCCCACATGGTTGTTAATAAAATTATGTATTCTAAAAAAATTTGGTTATTGCAATTTTTACTTTGCCTTTGGCAAATTTAGAAGATACGATTTTCATCTGTATGATGCTTGGAGAATATGATAGTCCATATGTTTATGGTTTTGACCGCTTATTTAGTTAAGTAAAATATTCAAGCTATTAAGGGAATTCCTTGGAAATCTCTGTTTTCTATCAACTAGTGACAGGCTCCAAGAGTGTCCAAGAGGGCATCTCCTTCGCCATAAAGATATATTTATTACCACCACATGTGTTTATGCAGACTCTGCGATGCTGCTTTATAACTTCTGCATTCAATATTGTTTTCTTTTATGCTATGTTTGAAGGAGGTAAATAAGTGTTAGTGAGATTTGGCCCTTTTATAGAATACTTACTTAAAAATTGTAAATGTACAACAAATGATAAATAACCATTTAAGCTTTAAAGATATAAGCAAGCTTTGGTATGCAGAGAGGAAATAGTGGGATTTCATATGAATTTAAGAGTCTTAATAGTTATTAATTTGCCTGTCTCTTGAATGGTCCATCTATAAGTTTTTTTAGTGATTTATGATACTCTAAGATGGGACTTACTACTGATGTGGAGGGAAATGTACTTTGATCCTAGCTCACCTATGCCAGGTCTACACTACGCAGAAGATCGATGCTGCTGCAGTCGACCTTCAGGGTTTGATTTAGTGGGTCTAGTGAAGACCTGCTAATTCGACCTGAGGGCGCCCCCATTGGTACTGGTAGTCCTGCTCTTCACGAGGAGTAAGGGAAGCCAATGGGAGCATTTGCTCACATCAACTTCCTGCTGTGTGAACAATGCAAAAACGTGATTTCAGATACGTCGACTCCAGCTACATAATTAACATAGCTGGAATTGTGTATCTTAAGTCAACTTTCCCCTTTAGTGTAAACCTGGCCCTAGAGATCAGTGTCCATGCCAAAGGTAGACCCACTGTGAAGTTATCATCTATGTTGAAAGCTATCCACTGAGACACATATAGAAGCAACAGTAGCCAAAGTACCCCATAGAACTAAAATAGTGAGAGTCACATCCCTGAATGGACATTAAGAAAATTATTAAGATTCAACCTTTCAGTTCTTATTTCTCTAGTCTGCACATTTTTATCAGTTTTTACAGAGAATTACTTGGGGGTCTGAAAACACCCCTTCCTACTCCTGATTGTTACTTCTTACTTTCCTGCACTGCCTAGATTGAAATCCAGCCCTTAGTAAGCATCTTAAACTCTGAATTTGCATCTCCGTCACCATATTCCTGCACATAGGTACCATTCTTCTACTCCTTCTCCTGTTTGTCTGATGTCATGAAATCTCAATAATAGAAATCTGTAATTTCAGTAGATAGGCATGCAGCCATGCCTGCTAGCCACAGAACAAATACGCTTTGCTATGCTTCTTGGCCAGACAGTTACAATCCTACTGCGGATGGGGGGAGGGGAATCGAGACAATAATGGCTTCCTAAATCCTTTATATAATAAAGCATCCAATTTGTGTTCAGCTTCCAGTCTTGCCTGGGTATAGCACAGCTTGTTTTTCATAATTTTCGCACCAGAAGTTAAGATGTTGAAGAATGCATGTCAATCAAATGACCTACATTTCCAGAGAAAGAAACTCCTAAGGGTGAAGGGCAAAACTCCAGTTTAATTAGCAGACATATACAACTCTGTGATGAGGCTCCAGGGGCATGAGGAGGGAGGGAAGTACTTGCATCTTGCCTCTGTCTAGACAGCAGCATTGAATGTTTTCCAAAAGCCTGATCTGCAGTAACCTCTCCGCCAGCATCTTGTTGAATGAGGGATTTGCCACAGCCTCTTAGTATTTCCCCTGAGACACTGGAATTATAAAAAAAGACATTTGTACCAGACACTGCACAAGGCACAGGGCTGACTTGTACTTAGAGACACACCAATTACATAGTCACTTCCCTAATTAAAATCATTCTTTACAGCTTTACCTGTTTGCAAAATAAAGACTGCAGTAAGAGACATATAGCCTAAAACTACACCCAAGCTCCATTTTCCTATTAACATCATGGTCTGACACAGTTTATTATTTCTTAAGACCACTGGGAAATGTCAAATGTTTTTCATATGCTTGTCTGAAAGACTCAGACATTCACCAATGCTTGTGCCTAAGCAATGTAGACAGCCATATGACACGCACACCTAATACAGAGCTTCACTGAGGAACATAATGCTTCTGCACACTGGCCTAATTATCATACATGCAGCTCCAGTCTCCTACACAGATGTTTGCTAATGGAATGAGAAGCTGAATAAAGCAGAAGTCTTACAAAAATGATAAAATCGGGCATCTAACAGGAAGGGATTAAAATAGCACTAGCAGGTATTTTAATAGTGATGGGCCTCCACTTAACTCCAGATCCAAAAGAACTAGTGCCCCCTTTTCTTCTCTGTCTCTGGCTACAAACTGTGTAATGCTGGTCCTGCTGTACTTTTCAGTTGTGTCTCTATAAATCCCAATCTATAGCCTACACTGATTCCAATGAAAGTTCCACCTGCATAAGGGGTACAAGACTGGGATCAAATACTGATACCCTCTCCATCAAGAATGCCCACCCGAGGGTTGATTTTGCGGCCAATTGTAGCAGCATGTGTCTTTTCTTTGTATTTTAATCCATTGTGAATTTGCTGCCTGTCTCTTGGGTTATATGCTGTTGCTAGGGAAGCCAGTCACATCCATCTAGAACATAGGTTTCCAAACTGGGGGGCATGCCCCCCCTGGAGGGGGGTGAGAAGAAATTCCAGGGGGGCATGAGGTGACCCAGGCCCCCTGCATCAATTCCTCCTCCAGGAAAGAGCCCAGTCTGTCTGGGCAGACTTCAAAATGGCTGCCTTAAAAGGGGCAATTCCTGCTCTGCTCTTAAAAGGGCAATCTTTTTTTTTTTTTTTTTTTTGGTCAACAACTTTTCCCCTGGAGTACCATCACCTTTTTTTTACACTGGTCCTGGGAATTAAAGGGGCTGCAACTGTTTTTCATGGTCAGGTTTTTTTTTTTTTTTTTTTGGTTTTTTTTTTTGCTATTTTTGGGTGGGAGTGAAGGTTTCTCAAAAATCAAAAAGGAGGGCATGATGCACAAAAGTTTGGGAACCACTGATCTAGAAGGAAGGTCCATATCTGTAATTCAGGTGATCTGAATTGTAAGCCATAAAAAGAAAGGACCTGTATCCTTACCAGAAGGAAGTGAGTGGGGGATCTACTGAAAGAATTAAACCTTGTTTCTACCACAGAATTGAGAAGACTAAAGATAATCTGCAATGATATAAAACATCTTAGGATGAAAGAAAGGGGTCAGGCAATAGAACCCCTTCCAGAAGTGCAGCCAGAATACAAAACACAGCTCACAGGGAGAATGGGACATAGAAAAGAAGACACGACACCAACTGGTTGCTAGAGAGCAGCATTCTTTTCCCCCTCAGAGCACAGCTCTACGTCCATCCTTGGAAAAACTAATTAAAGAGCAACAGCCAGCTGAGCTCAGCTTAGCATAGCTCCATGTGTCTTCCATCCAGACAGGCTGCCATGTGGCTCAATGGACAGAGCTTCCAATGTGGATCTGGCCATGGGCAGTGGATGAATCACAGAGTTGGGGAGGTGAGTCTGCAGCTCACCCTGGCCTGCCTTTTCTGCCCAAGACCCCACCTTCTTGCTCCCATTTTCTGGCTGAAGCCCAGAGCCGCCGCTTTCCCTTCTGCCCCCTGTGGCTTCCAGCCCTTGCAATCTTGAGCCACGTGAGTGCTTCTAGCCCTGGAATGCCAGGCAGGCAGTGTGTAGCTTCCAGCCCCCAATCTCCAGCTGGGCAACACAGCTCCCAGGCTACATCTACACTGCACAGTTATTTCAGAATATGCTATCCTGGAATAATTATTGCAAAATAGCTTATTTCAAAATAGCACGTCTACACTGCAGGGGAGCCTCAAAATTAGTCCAAAGCTGGGTCAAAGGGGGAAACGGCAAGCAGGAGGAGACCTGGGGGCAGAACACAAGCAGGCCATCCAGAGTTGTTTAGGGATGCATAGCCTTCCCTAGTCTAATTATACATACTGTCAATGGATGTGACCACAGGAATGGCTAGGAAAGGAGTAGTCAAAACATCAGAGTGGAGAAGTTCACTAATTGGCTGAGTAAGTTGTAGGGCCTGACCACAGCAAACACCCCAGTCTCTGGATCTAGGACACTCAGTAGTAGAATCATAAAAAAGAACACCCAGAAAAATAGGACGAAATTTGTTAAACAATCTGCATTAGGAGAGCCCCAAATTGCATTGGGCTAAAGAACAAAACCGCTCATAACATCTTCTTCAGATTCCGGAGCAGAACTGTGGAAGAAACAAATAAGAGCTTGTTCCCAGAGAATCTTTGCCAAATTTTGCAATAAAATAGCGTGGGAAGGATTCCCATGGGGTCAGTTATTGCTGTGTGAATACTTACAAACCATAGACACACACACACACTCAATGAACCTCAAAGTTTATAGAATTCACTGTTGCATCTCAGGCGAGGTTTACACTAGACTCAGAAGCTTGGCTTATGGTATGCTACTCCAGTTACACACGCTGTTCCCACAGTGGAGGCTGACAGAAGCAAATGCTCCCATCATCTTCCCTTACTCCTCGCAAGAGCAGGAGTATCAGCCCCTGATGGGATTGCCCTCTGTTAGATTTAGTGAGTCTTAACTAAACTCACTAAATCAAACTCCGGAAGATCGATCACAACAGCGCTGATCTTCTGTGGAGTGAAGACAAGGCCATAGTGCTTTGATTTAAGGAGCAAATTGTAGCCTTAACTTCTGATTTGAGTCCTTCAGGTTAACTATTCATTTTGTAAAATAAGGTTGTTGGTTTCTTCCATTTTAAAATGTATTACCTTTCTGTTTCCTTGACCCTCCCCTAGGTCATGTACTAGAGAAAAGGGAAATATGAGCACCCACTAGTCCTTCTTTGAACCAATCATTTTTTTACAACTCTGTCTTCTCCTCCACAAACCAAATGTCTCAGCTGTTTCTATTTTCCTAAGGAAACATTTTTGTTTCCTATCACTAAATCACTGCCTTTTTCCCACTGTTTTCTTTTGGAGGCAAGATGACCAGCATTCCGAGATGAGGAGGTGGACTTTTCTGGGAGATGGACTATATCATTACAAAATAATTGTTACTAATTATTACCACCTGCTGGCAATATTTGACTGCAGGGTTCAGCTAAAAGTCAGCTTATTGTGGGCATCTTCCTGAAGGCTGGCAAGAACTAACAGAGATTTTGAACTTGGATTTGAGTTTTCATGTTGTTAGTTTAAGTGGATATACTTGAGGGTTTATTGTTATATTTTAAATAGATATTCATATATATGGGACAGTATATACATTACATATTATTATCATGCTGATAGTTTTGCACTGTAGCGGTGCCTGTGTGTCTTCACTTACCACGAGATCAACGCTCTGCAGATCAATCTCCCAGGGTTCAATTAAGTGGGTCTAGTAAGGACCTACTAAATTGACTGCTGATGCAGCCCCCATCAACCCCGGCTTGCAAGAAGGAAGGGGAGTTGATGGGAGAGTTTTTCATGTCTACTTCCCGTAGTGGGGACATTGCAGAAATTTGACCTACAACACATTGACTCTAGCTACACTATTCTCATAGGTGGGATTGTGTACCTTAGGTCAACTTTCTCCGGTAGTGTAGACCTAGCCTAAATGCTGTGCATAAACACTCTGCCTCAAAATGTTTAGGAAGATTTATCACATACAAATATAATCAGTATGTGATTTTACAACACAGCAATTTGTTGATCAGTGTTGTGCATGATATGAGCGGCCACATTTCAGTTATGTAATTCTATGGCCACCCAGTCTCCTATAGCAAACATTAGTTCTGACATGAAAAAATCTTTACCAGTGGCAAAATTCTTCCCTAGAAGTCCCTCTAAACCTCGCCTTTGAAGGAAAATGTTTATAAATCAAATTATTTATTGCACTAGCATTAGAAAATAGTGCTAAGAATTACAAAGGATAATGCATCCATACCAAAGCAAACAAAACAATCCAAGTGGGTTCTGAATAGTGACATTAATACTTGTTTGGTTCCAGTGTGCTGCCACAGATGTAAAGCAGATGTGTCTGTTTACTTGGATGCCAAGAACGCAACAAGCATATTTCAACCCAAAGAAACTCGTCTCTTCCTGCCCCTTTTTTTTCCTCTTCCTCTTGACATCCCTTTTTTATTTTTCTGTTCAGTAGGTCCTTTAATCCATGAAAGCAGTTCGGTGATGAAGGGTGTTTCACGTACATAGATTTCACGTACATAGAAATCCCCAAATCACAGAATGCTTTGGGCTGACCTGCACAGAGACCAGCTCACAGGACTCAAAGCTCTCCTTTGGGCCCTTCTGATGCTAGTCATGTTTGGTTCAGGGCTATCATCTCTGCCTGAAGGCTGCTTTGACTTATGCCAGGCTGCAGAAAGTCAAGGGACTGAAAATACAGCCCAGAATCAGCATAGTACAAGGGTGTGGTAGTCTCACTCCCTTTTGTCTCACTACATCCTCTTTTCCCTTCTGCACCATAAGTAAGAGCATGGCCTAAAAGCCCTCTACATCAGAGTTATACAACCAGAGGATACAATACAAGCAATAAGAAATACAAAATCATGAGCACAAATAATTATGCTCCCAAAAATAGCTGCAAAGGGCTTGTTTACATGGTGGCACAGTGTAGACTGTAGGGGTGTGTCTAAACTACATGCCTCCGTTGACGGAGGCATGTAGATTAGACAGATCGGCAGAGGGAAATGAAGCCGCGATTAAAATAATCGCGGCTTCATTTAAATTTAAATGACTGCCCCGCTCTGCCGATTAGCTGTTTGTCGGCAGATCGGGGCAGTCTGGACACGCCGCGCCGACAAAGAAGCCTTTCTTGATGGGCACAGGTATGCCTCGTGAAACCAGGTTTACCTGTGCCAATCAAAAAAGGCTTCTTTGTCGGCGCGGCGTGTCCAGACTGCCCCGATCTGCCGACAAACAGCTGATCGGCAGAGCGGGGCAGCCATTTAAATTTAAATGAAGCCGCGATTATTTTAATCGCAGCTTCATTTCCCTCTGCCGATCTGTCTAATCTACATGCCTCCATCGACGGAGGCATGTAGTTTAGACACACCCTAGGAGCTGAAGACACCTTTTACTTCCCGCTAGCAGGGTGTGAATGATGTGTGTCTGCAGGCCTGCCAACAGGAAGGGCAAAGGGGGCAATTGCATAGGGCCCCGGTGTTTCAAAGGGCCCCCCAGAGCTCTCAGCTGCCACCATCGCTACAGCGGCAGCAGGTTTGGCTGGTCCAGAGTCCCAGACCCATTTGAATTGCTCTGAGCACTGGGAAGGGAGGTGCTAAGGACCAAATGCCTTCAGCCCCACCCCCTTCTGCCTTCAGCCCTGCCCCTTATGGGAGCATGGAGCTACCCTCTACCCCGCCACACACACCTTGCCCCTGGGCCCACAGTGGCTGTCGGTCTCCATCCCCTTGGCAGGGTAATGAAGGAATTAACATGAGAATTAGAAGCAAATAATAAAAGATGACTTGAAATAAATAAATAAAATAAAAATCCCAGCAACCAAGTAGTATCATTTCTCTGTGCTTTGAGTTGTCCCAGGTTTTTTATAAATCCACCACTGGGCTCATTGGAAGGGCTGTTGGGTGAGGACATTGTGTGGCACTTAAAGCCCATAGAGTCTCAAACCTGACAAAATATTAAAGGTTTTGAAGTAAAAGCAGGCATGGAAGACTAAATCTCACCAGACCCCTCCGGTAAAAGGGAAGGAAAGAGATAAAATTGCAAAGGGAATCTTGTTCCCTGTTCTGTTTTAGTTCACTATGGGGAGTCGGCCTCAATTTGAAGACCACATCTGAGCAGCTCTGATCCTCGGGATTGTTCAGAATCCCTTCCACATCCAGAGATGATCTCTTTAAACATGGCCCACATATTTACAGTGGACTGAACCAAATGCCCAAATCCAAACTTTGGCTTGCATGAAAATTGCATCTGGATGTCAGTTTTGTGGCTTGAGACAATGTTAACCTTACAATCTCATCTCCAGCACAGAAAACATTACAGATAATCATATCCATCTCTGAACAAAATGGGCCAGATCCCAAATGGGTATAAATCTGCCTAGCTCCACTGTCTTCTGACTGATTTACACACGTGGGTGAGCTGGCTCACAGGCTTTAGTCTAGTTCTCCCCACAAAGAGTCTCCTAAATGTCATTTAGTCTTCATCATTAATCTTCATGTTGTATTAATGAATGCTCTATCTACCTCGTGACTTTTTTCAGATTTAGATACTTTTTGCTCATAACCTTTTGGACGTGGGGATTTTTTAATGAGTTAGGATCCTGTTTAGATACTTACTGGTATATAATGGCCAGATTTTTCAAACCTGTTCTGCACCAGAAGATGCCACTGTCACACTAATGGGACTTATTCTAGTACCTAAGTGGAAGATTCAGAAAATCTGGCTCCACATGCTTGTTTTCCCCACCAGTGATCTGAAAAGTTGTTTAAAAAAACCCAACAGACTGCCAGACAGTGAATGAGCTGCTGAATAAATTGTAGCCACACGTTCATGCAATTGACAGAATTAACCCTCTCCTAGCAAGGCTCTCCTAGTCCTTGCAATATTGGCTGCCTTTGTGTAATGGATTGGAATTGTCGTGTAAAAGCAAGCTTATTTATTAGCCTGTTTGCTGGAAGAGAAGAGATTTCATTTTCAGGCTAATCGGAAAAGGGGATTTCTGAACATTTTGTCCTCAGAGCTTCTTTTTTGTTTCCCAGAATGTTAGCTGCAAAATGTTCATAGAGAATCTCTGTGATCTCAGTGGGGAAGTGTTTGAAAATTGCTTTCCTAAACCTCAATTAATTTAAAAAAATAATCTATTATTTGCAGGACTACATCAACATCAACAGTGGGGCTGTGCTAAAATGTTCTGAATTAAAAAAAAAAGTCTTTGCTTAATTCAGATACACCTGATAACACAAGGTGCTGCATGTTCTAGATTGACAGCCTGCATGCTGTGGTTAAATAATCATTAGACTAAAACAAGCTACAACATCAATGCCCCCTGAATTAGAGAGAGAGGGTAATAATATTCAAGGCTCTCTTATTGCTTTATCATCAATAGCTCCTCATGGCATTAATATAAAAGTAATCAAATTTCAAGCTTCATCATGAAAACTGATGTCTTGAAGGTCAAAGTACCATGCTGCCTTTCTGTAATGGATTGGAATTATGTAAAAGGAAGATTATTTATTAGAGTATTGGCTGGTAGAGATCAAGCTGTATTATTAACTAGGTACATTATGAAACAATTTTGCCTCTCTCTCTAAAGCATTAGGAACTGGCTGCTTCTGAAAGCAGAATACCAGACCTACAGAACTGATAGTCTGATGTTGATGTTGTGAAGACCAGGACTTTAACAGGGTTCAAAAAAGAACTAGATAAATTCAAGGAGGTTAGGTCCATCAATGGCTATTAGCCAGGATGGGTAGGAATGGAGTCCCTAGCCTCTGTTTGCCAGAGGCTGGAAATGGTTGACAGGAGAGGAATCAGTTGATGATTTCCTGTTCTGTTCACTCCCTCTGGGGCACCTGGTATTGGCCGCTGTTGGCAAACAGGATCCTGGGCTGGCTGGATCTTTGGTCTGACCTAGTACGGCCATTCTTGCATTCTTCTGACACAAACACTACGTTCTTTATAAGGGGAATCAATTTCTTTCTGGATCAGCCTCTGATTTGTTGTATGACATTGGGGTAAATCCTAAACTCTGTGTCTTAGTTTACTTATCTGTAGCATCTGATCTAAGGTATTTGGATCTGGGGGTGAGGTTTTATGCAATCTCTAAGGCAAAACTAGTGTGGCTCTAATAATAGAATCATAGAATATTAGGACTGGAAGGGACCTCAAGAGGTCATCGAGTCCAGTCCCCTGCCCTCATGGCAGGACCCAATACTGTCTACACCATGAGTGCATCTAGACTGGAAGATTTTGCGCAAAAGCAAGTGCTTTTGCGCAAAAACTTGCCAGCTGTCTACACTGGCTGCTTGAATTTGCACAAGAGCACTGACTTTGTAATGTACAAATTCAGTGCTTCTTGCGCAAATACTTTCATGCTCCCGCTCGGGAAAAAGCCCTCCTGTGCAAGAATACTTGCGCAAGAGGGCCAGTGTAGACAGGGAAGAACTGTTTTGCACAAAAAAGCGCGGATGGCTAAAATGACAATCGGGGCTTTCTTGCGCAAAATTGCGTCTAGACTGGCCACGGATGCTTTTGTGCAAAAGCACTTTTTGCGCAAAAGCATCCATGCCAATCTAGAGGCGCTTTTGCAGAAATACTTTTAACGGAAAAACTTTTCAGTTAAAAGTATTTCCGCAAAATCATGAGAGTCTAGACACAGCCCATGGGTGCCCCCCTGGGTGTGTGTGTGAAGAAATTCTGGGGGGGGCATGAGGTCACCCAGCCTGTCCCCCCCTCCCCAGTCAATCTGCCCCCCTAAATTTTGCTGCTATTTTTGTTTTTCGGACCCGGTCAGTTCCTTTTTTTCTCTCTTAACAAATGTTGCTGCTATTGGGGGGGGGGGAGCGTGAGGGTTTCTCAAAAATTAAAAAGGGGGCATGATGCCAAAAAGTTTGGGAACCACTGGTCTAGACCATCCCTGATAGACATTTATCTATCTAACCTACTCTTAAATATCTCCAGAGATGGAGATTCCACAACCTCCCTAGGCAATTTATTGCAGTGTTTAGCCACCCTGAGAGTTAGGAACTTTTTCCTAATGTCCAACCTAAACCTCCCTTCTGTATTATCCTCTATCTCTTTTTAAATTATTCCTAACATTCTGTTTGGAATGTTTACCTACATCACAGAGGTGCTGTAAAGTTTAATTCACTGATCTTTGAAAAAGCACTTTGTGACCGTAGATAAAAGATGCTATAGAAGTGCAAAACACAAGAAACAGAGAACGACAGCAACTGCATTACTGAATAAAAACCAAACTGCATCATGTTAATTCAGTGTTCTTCTCAAAAGCTGGGCTAAAAATTTCATAACAAAAACCTACCATGGCAGGCTCTGCACAATAGTGTCTAGTATCCTCCTGGCATACTGTTATAAACAGGGACATAATGAAGCTGACTCATGGTGCATGATCTTTAAGTATATCTGTGTCAGCTTAAACAGGTTAGGTGGAGTCAGAAAGAAATAGACTCCAGTGTAAAGCTTGCTTGCTAGTCTATAATTAAAGACAATATCCAACACAAATGGAATGGGATGTTGTTGGTTGTCTCTCGGGAGCCGAGGAAGACATGTTGTGCATTTCATTTGTGGAGACGCATGTGGCTCTGGAGCCCAAAGGTCGAAGCACATATGCGACTAAAAATAGGGCATGGGACGCTGGTTGTCAGGACAGGAGAGATCACAGCTCTATGTTGTCTTTCATGTGCAGCTGCGAGGCATTGGCGGCGGTCATCCTCAAACTTTGTCACTGCTTTTCTCGTAAGGGAACGCCAATTAGTCCGGTCTGCAGCAGCTAGTTCAAATTGTCGAGGTTGAAGGCCTATCCACTGCAAGTTGGTCTTCAGGTCATCCTTATACCTCTTCCTCAGGCATCCCTGTCTGCGACTACCACATACCAGCTCCCCGTAGAACAGCTGCCTCAGGATCCTGCTTTCGTCCATGCAGAGAACATGGCCAGACCATCGAGCTGGATCTGGAAGATCTTGGCTTCGATGCTTGTGGAACTAGTTCTATCAAGCACTTCTTGGTTAGTAATTCAGTCCTGCCAATGTACTTGCATGATGGATTGTAGGGAGCGCATATGGAACTGCTCCATCCGCTTGATGTGCCTATGATACAGGGTCCATGTTTCACATCCATACAGGAGAGAGGTGAGGACCACAGCATTATATACCTTCAGTTTAGTTGACAGGCTGAAGAACTTTAATACTCAATCTCCCAAGTGCCTGACTGGCTTTCTAGATCCTCGCTGTAATCTCTTTGTCAAGGGATCCATCACTTGATAGTGTGCTGCCCAGGTACTTAAAGCTGTCCACTACCTTCAGTTGTGTGCCATCGATAGTGATACATGGCTGTGGAGGAGCACTGTTTGGTGCAGACTGGAAGAGGACTTCTGTCTTTCCGAGGCTAATTGTGAGACCGAATAGTTTAGATGCTTCAGAGAAATTATTCAGTCTCACAATTAGCCTCGGACTGGAATGATTGAGATTTCAAATATACAAAAGGTCAATAAAGGAAAATTAGAGTTCCCACGGACTCTGTAACTGATCTATTGTAACATTTTGCGGAACTGCATAGTATTGTATGTTATACACAGTTACACAGGATTAACCTTTTGACCTGCAGGGATCATCCTGCAGAGCTAAGTATAAATCTCTCTCTATATATATTTGCTTAGATTTAAAATAAAAAGACAAGTATGCAAGGCCTCAGTCATGCTAACACATCAACAAGAAAGCAATCAAAGAAATAAAATTGAATAAAGCACTGTCTGCTGTTGGATGTTCAGCACTTCTGAAAAATCTGAACACGTATTCAGCTGCCTAAATTTGGATCGAGAAACCTATTTTTAAGAACCCACTTTTGAACATTTTGAGCTGTTGGATTAAAGCGTTCCTAGCTTCTTCATTGCAAATAACCTAAATGATTTACCCAGCGTTGCTCGGGTCCTTAATTCAATTAATTTTTGTTTTTTGGAAAATAACATGAAAACGTACAGCTTCATTTAAGTTATTGCTCTGGGGTGGGGCTGGGGTGAAGGGCTCAGTATGTTGTTGCCCCATGAAGTGACGACAACCCCAGCCCTATCTCACTGCAGCGGCTTGGGGTCAGGTGAGAAGCACCTGTCCATGGCTGCTGTAGCTCCTGCAGGCCCAGCCAGAGAGGGCTTCATGTCCCTCAGCTGGGGCAGGTCCAGGTTCATCTGTCCACGGCACTCCCCACCCGGAGTGAGGAATGGAGCGAAGCTGTGCACTTTCCCCTCGCTCCCTGATGAAGGGAAACAGCCAGCAATGCTACTGTATGAACCAGAGGGGGGGGGGGGGTTGAGGGTTGAGAGGCTTAGGGCTGGAATAGTCCCGGACTGGGAGGGGGAGGGCATATCTTCAAGGAGCCCCTTCACCTTCCTGGTGACACTGTTTTCTGTTTTGTTCACGGTTTCTGTCTGTTTTCTATATGATTTCATGAGAAGCAATCCCATTCCAAGCACATCCCATTTTCCTGGCACAACCAAACTGTGACCTTGTTTTAAGTTATGACAAGAGGAAGCTGCATACCAAATTTGGTGGTCCTAGCTGTTACTGTTTAGGAGCAGTTCTTGAACAGACACATAGACACAGGCAAACTCTCTTAAATATATAGTAGATAATACTGATGGTTATTGAGACTCCGTAGAGTACAGATATGTTACGAAACTAGGGGACTAGGAAAAATTCTGCCATGAAATTTAAAGCACTTTTTCTGCACTCTTACCTTTACTGTAAATATATCAGCCACATAATGACTTTTTGAGGGTGAAATAAGGCTAAGAACATTTCAATTACTCGATTTTTATTTTAAAAACTTTAAAGATTTGGGAGGAACCAACTATCATATGTAATGGCACTAAGCTCTTTTTAAATGAAATGTTGTGCTTCTTTGTCTAGAAGTATGTAAAAAGTGGCTCTATGCAAGTACATTAAGCAGTTTTTAAAGTCAGAGAGGGAGGAAACTGTTTGAGAGCATTGATTTTTTTTTTTTTTTTTACATACCGTTAAAAGAAGGTGGAAAATGTGTTGGGGGAAATTGTGGAATTTAAATGAATCCTATAAATAACTTTTACAGCACACCCATCTGCATGGAGGTGGAAAAGGGAGAAATATATCATTTTAATTCATTCTGGTTATCATGAGGTTACTCAATATAACAATCATTCAACTAAAATGTTGAGTCTTGTATTTCTCCATCTCCTCACCCATAGATCATATGTTTTCCAGACAATTACAAGGACATGGACCCTAATCTCAACCAAATCCTTACAAGTATCACTGGAGCATGAAATCTAACGCTTTGTAAAAGTGGTTTGTTCAGCTACAGTATTTCATGTGGCTCATTATAGCCCTGATGAAAAAAAGATTCAGGATGCCTACTAGAAAGTTAAATGATCAGTGATGGTGAAGCAGTATAGAGGACCATCTTCACCAGGAGATAAAAGGAAGGGGACTGTCTAACAGAGGATAACAGTTACACTACAGGAGGACAATCTAGACAACAGAAGAGTTTGCAAATGGTGCTGCACTACTGAGATTAGTCACATCAAGAAAACTCCCCAGCTTCTGAGCTATTTTATTTTCACTTAGAACAGACCCTTAAGAAGAATTATCCTAAGCTTAGAATGCAAATAAGAACACTGTCTCACCCCAAAAAAAGAAGAGCCCACTATCTGCTGTTTCCTGAACTAAACAAATACAATAGAACAGACTCTAGAAATAACTCCCATAGATTAGCACAATCAAGGAACCCCACCCAAAACTTTTATCTATTTGCATCTCCCCCCAAATTAAATAGCTCTTGTACAGTCCTAAACTTAAAATATAGCTAAGACCCAGCTTTTCACCCACTTGCTTTCCAAAGCTCTCCCTCTTATGTGGCTCATCTCACCATGTGACCAATCACCAGCTGAAGCATGGCCTTCATTAATAACCAGCTGTATTCTCACCTATTCCATTTGCAAAGCCCTTAAACTTTGCCTGATCTATTTAGCAGGGCCTGACCCACCCTACTCCAACAAACAGTGAGACGGCTGCTCAGCTTCAAGTGTGTCTCAGCCAATGAAAATCACCACTGAAAGAATTAGATTTCTCCCACTAAATTAATTCAGACAAAAGTCAATTTTTATCTCCTTGTATGGGTGTGCCAGTGTCTCCTAAGAGATGACAAGGAGGCAAAATGCTGTTTCAAGCAGAATTTTAAAAAAAATTAAAGAAAAATTGCCTGTTTTTTCTTCTATGCAAATGTCACCTGCCCCTGTTTCAGATACACCTAAACTGTAGGGATTGGCTTCTCATCAAACCACAGACCCTCTTTATGCTTTCACATCATCTGAGCAGAACAAAAGGGGGCTACTGTAAAGGAGAAAAGGCCTCAGGTGTGTAATGGCCATACTAATACAATTTATAGAGTTTGAAGGGTGAGGCTTTTTTCCTCATTTGAGCTGCGTAGTTGTTTTCAGTAACATTATGAATATTTACCAGACTCCAGCATTACCAGCTTTCATGCAAATATGAACTTGCTCTCCGAAATTCATCTCTGTTCTAGGAACAGAGGCACACACATGTGCCATTGAAGGCTGGGACTACAAATAAAAATGATCTACTAAGCTAAAAAAGAAGCATAAAGAAAGAAGCTCTCTTTCATGATTTACTGCATGGTCCTCTTAAGCACATAGGTGCAATGTTTTCTTTGGCTGCCTTTCTCAGTAGCACATGCAAGCCTTGGATGTTAAGGATTGGTGTGTGCAAAACTTGCTGATACACTTTTGGAGACTGTCTTTAAGATATGCTCAAAATTTAACCAACAGTACAAAAAAAATAATTGGGGAGGAGGATTGAATGCTAAGAGCAGTAGTTTTTATTTTTCCTCTTGAATACTGGTTGCTTTTGTATTTGAACACATAGAACACCGTCAAGGTATCAAACTAACTCCTGAGACTGTAAACCATCTGCTAATAGGGTAGAAAGATTCTGGAATGTTAATATTATGATGGCAGGCAGAGTAGAAAAATTGGAGACAGAGGAAGAACAAGAGAGAAAAACTTGGGATGAGTTAGCTGCCTCTTTATTAGAATCATTGTAATTTATAAAACGGGCCCTATGCTAGAACATTGCCAGTTCTGTTGTGTTTTAGTCTGCTGTTGAGTTTCTCTACATGATGTGCTCAGGGAGTGGATATTTTGAGTCGTACTGTGATATTAGATTTTCCAATAAGTAGGATGTGTCCATGCTGTTAAGCATTCAGATCAGGGGATCTGGCAGCATAGATACATAAGTACAGCTGAAAATGCAAAAGCATCTCCCACATAACACATCAAGTTCCTGGACTTACTGCCCTCCCGTGGACTTAAATTTCTCCTTTCTTGTGTCTTCATTTGTTCCCTTCATCTTACATCTTTTATTATGACACAAAATGCAGAGCCCACAAATATTACACATAAGCAATGCCCATTTGATGTGGTCACATGAGTTTAGTCATTTACAAAAAAAAAAAAAGGTTAAATTCTATCCTTCTTAGAACATTTTTTAGATAGTGTCCTTCCTGCTTAGAAATTATATTCCTCACTGCTCATTTGTTACCATGCTGATGACAACAATTTTAAACATGCAGTGTGTTTATTGGAAAGAAGATGCATATCAAATTAATATTGCTTTAGGCAATTCTTGCTAAAAATCAAGCCTTACAAATCCTTCAACAATTCAGCTATAATAAGCTCCTTTGGAAGCTGTTTCAGTACCGTTTTTAAACTTGTGCAGCCGCCGATAACCCCTCCCTTTTCTAGAGCCTGCAGTTTTCATTCTGAACTTGACTAAGCCTTCATTTGCAGTCACTCTGCATTGTGTACAGCAGGAATGGCAACCTAAAATGTGAACCAAATCTGATTGCTTTAACTTTCCTTCACTGTTTTCTATGTATTCATTCTCAAACAGCTTGGCACCAAAAATTGCTCTTGAGTCTGCTTTAAAATACCCCACAATTGCAGGAGGGATATTATAGATATACACACATCAGCTTCTGTGATTGGAACACAAACACCCAGGTATCTTAGAGTTCACTCTTTCTCCATTAAGTCCTTATACATTTTCACTTAGGGGAGTACTGTGCTTTTTCAGCTTCCTGCATTTTTGTCTTGAGGCCTAAACACTGACGTGATGGGTAATGCCAGGAGGGCAAATGTGAGCAGATGTGTGGTTATCTCTGCCCAGCACCTCACTAATATCTCAGTTCTGCCGCAGGATGGTTGCACTGGAACCAGATGTCACTAGGTTAATTAAGAGCCCTTTAACAAGGGTGACATTTCAGGAGGGGGAGGGCAGTAGCTGTGTGCTCCGGGACACGGCTAGCTTTTCATCTAGTTCCTGTATCTGGCTAACGAAGTGTCTTCACAACAATTACCATTTGGGAGCAGAATATTCTGGTTATGTGTATGATGATGCAGCACAGTTTAAGTCAAAATAATTCCTTGGCTTTTTGAAGAAGAGCAAATGTCTGCTTTTGCCTTAATCAACCGAAGGAAAATGAAAGTCCAACCAGTGACCTGCTGGCATCATTTAAAACCGTTGTGGGAAATTAAGTTTGGCCACCAGCTTTATTAGATCCTTTTCTAGGTATTAACACTGGAACTCTGCCATCCAGAGGTTGTGATTTGCTACATTGAGAACTGATACATCTTTCTTAGCTGAGTGTGATTCTGAAGGTTCCATTGCCCAAGCCTACCTGTTCACAGAGGCTGGCATATTTTTTCCTCTTTTTCAAGACTGTAAAGGATCTTCAAGTGGTAGTATATAACAGGTCAGGGTAAATACCAGGCTAGGAAGTTTCATTGATCACCACCACCATTAGCTAAGGTTTCATAATTAGAAACCTTCAGAACAGTTGAAAAACTGACATTAGAACACATTCTTTTACCTAAGTGGATCATTCTTAGAGCTTTTTGCAATTTATGGATGTTTTAGCTAAAGCTTAACATAAAAATTTAATGAACAAAATAAGTCTTCTGTTTAGAAACTTAAGGCGGAAAGGGACCTCTTAATATAAATTACCTACATTGTATCTAAAAGGATTGTGTACAAGAGATGTAATTTTATTTTGATATTGATTGCTGAAGACAGACATCTCTATTATGGCTTAGTACACTTTGGACCTCTATCAAAAATGTAAAACCAGCACCTGTTAACCAAGCTGTAATATTACCATTTTGGAACCAAGAGTGTAGAACTAAATATAGCCGGGCATGCAAGGGTCTCTCTCTCTCTTCCTCCTTCCAGATTAGTGTCCAGTGTCAGACTGACAGCAACAAAATATTAGAGGCTGAAACCTATAAATGTATGAAGTACACTGCTCCTATTGGAGTTCAACACAAGTGTCAGGTGTCGGCTGAAAGCTAAATGATCAAAGACCTGAATTAAGTCCTGTTTAGCCACATCAGCACAATGGGAAAAGTCTGGCCTGCCAGAGAACCCCACGCCACTTTTACTGGATAAATTATAAATTAAATAATCCAATAGATTTATTTAAAATAGTTTATTGGACAATTGATACATGGACTGAAATCCCTGCTTTCTTGAAATAAGTGAGAGTTTTGCTGTTGACATAAATGAGACCATATTTTGCTCCTTTTGCCCACTTGGCTGTGCCTAGAAACAAATTTAAATAAAATAAGTAATTGATGAGCCTTTGCTCACAAATGAGTCCAGGAACCTGTCTGAGTTCAGAAAAAAATCAAGGGTGGGGTTGTTGGTTTTTTTAAAATATCTGCCTACTGCAGTTTACACCTGCGCAGTTTGCACATTGGGTAACAATAGAAAATGAAAACGTTAGCGCGCCAATCAGAACAAAGCATATGGAAACCAGGTGCTATGCAGGCTTCCCCACCCAAATCACTCAGCCAATGAACCATGAAGAAATGTACTTTTGTATGACGCAGAGGTACGGGGTGAAGTCAATGGGGTGGGACTGAGGAAATCTGCGTTCACTTCCCAGCTCTGACACAAACTGTGTGTGACACTTTGCCAAGTCCGTCTGTGCCTCCCTCTGCAATGTGGAGACAATAATATGGAGGATACTCAGGCCCAGCTCCTCAAAGGCATTCAGGCATCCGTCCGCCTCTTTAGACACCTATGGCCACTATGAGGTGTCAGTGCCATTTTCCAAACTACTGCTCAGCTGCCACCTAACTCCATGATCACCTGCGTCCCCTAGGTGCCCGTCTGTTTTCCCAGAGCCCTCTCAGCCCTGATGTCACCCCAGCTATATGAGCTGCTTGGAGCCCCTTCAGCCGCTCTGTAGGATTCCCCCTACTTGGGGGCAGCAGGACTGGGGATTATTGCCAGCTCGATGGAAATATTGTGGGGGGCTCAGTTATGTTTCCACCCCCATGCTCACATTCTGGGAACCTGCCCACGTGCATGTGAGGCAATTCATATAGCGCAGGCACAGGGTGAGCGGGGGCGCCAGCCTTGACCTGGCTGGGGGAAGGTAACAGTTGCAATGAGAAAGAAGGCTACAGCAGCAGGAAGGAGCCTCCTGGCCGTGGGCCGTGGGTGACCCAAGGGCCTCTTCCAAGTGAGGCCCCACTCCTTCCAGGAGCAACCCCACACACAAAGGGGCAGGGCTCCAGCTCCCTCTCCCCACACAAGCCACCCCCCACTGCAGGGGCAGGGCTCCGCTCCTGCCATGAGCCTCCTTGGCCCTGGAGCCTGGGGAGGGCGGGTGGCCCTAACCTCAGCATGGCTGAAGACCAGGAATAGCCTGGGAGCCAAGCTGAAGCAGGGGGCAGAGTACAGGAGGGGCCACGCATGGCAGTTTGGGAAGGCAATGCCTTCCCCTGCCTGTTATACCCGCCACCTAAGCTCCTGGCTGCAAGTAGTTTTGTTGAGTTGGGCTCCCTAAGAGGCCATGGCAGTTGGCGACCACTCTCACCGGGATTATAGCTGTGGGAGGGGGTAATATTGAATCAGGGATGCCCCTGCCTCTCCACCTTCCACAAGCACCTACATCTTTGGCTGCCCCAGACACTCCCCATCCTCTGCCTTCCATGGACACCCTCCAGCCTCTGCCTCCTGCAGGCACCCACCCTCCACTCCCTGTCTTCTGGATACACCCACAACCCCATTGCCTCCCACTCAGTCTTCCCCTGCCACCCACAAACACCCACCACGATCTCCTACATCCTCCCAAGCACCACACCCAAGCACCTGCTGCCCTAACTCCCACCCTTCCCACCATTGCCAAAGTAGCTGTCTGACAAGGGGATTCAGCTCTGCTTGCCCAGTCCCTCACTCTTCACGGTTTTTGGACCTCAGTGGCTTCAGGAGGCCTCCAGCTCCACAACTGGACAGGAGCCCCCTCTGCTCTCTCTCCCTCTCCTCCAATCTAGACCCTCCCCCTCCACAGGGTGGATGCTTGCCTCCTCACAAAACGGAGGGGGAGGCAGAGCTGAGGACACACACCTCATGTTGGCAGATCCCATTGACAAGCCAAGGGGGCTCCCGGCCTTGCACACTGGCTTTTGTGGATACAGTCTCAGGTGCCTCTCTCTCCCCGTTTGTGGGTTCTAGGATTTTCCAGATGCAACCCCTAACTCTGAGGTAATACCTAAGCCTAGGTGCTTGACTCCCAGGGAAGGTTTACAGCTGAAGCTCCTGAACGGAGGGAGGTGCCTGCCTTCTACCCCTTAGCCAGGCACCAGCTCATTCACCTATGCTCCGAAACCAGGAGTGGGCAATAAGAGGCCCATGGGCCAGACATGGTTTACTAGGGTTAGTCTCTGGCGAGTTACCAGATGTTTTGTTTACCCATGGCCCCACAGGGACAGCCACTCGCAGCTCCCATTGCCCATGGCTTGCCATTCCCAGTCAATGGGAGCTGTGGCGAGTGACAATACCTCTGGCTTCACAGGTAAATAAAGCACTGGCAGCCTGTCATGGGCTAACCCTGGCAAATCACGTCTGGTCCACAGGCTGCTAATTGCCCACCCAGGACCTAAACCCTCTCCATTCCTCCACCTCTTCCCTCAACATTTCACTCCTGGCTCGCTTAGGCAGCTCCCTGCTCAATTTGCTGTCTTCTGATGATCATTCTTGCGTGCCTAACTCTGCTACGGCATTACATTGGGAGCTTGGTCACCCAGCTGGAGGCTAAAGATTTGTTAGGTTAGCAGCAGGCCGGCCGATGGTGGGGCAAAGGGGATAATTGCTGGGCTGCACACTCCAGAGCTCCATGCCATATTCTCCAGGTGTCTCAGTCAGCGGAGTGGGGCACAACACAGTCCAGGCAGCACTAAGGGCTGGCTGCCCCAGGCCCGCCCCTTCCACCTGAGGCCCTGTCTCTTCCGGGAGTGCAGAGCTGCCCCCCCAAAATTGCCTAGGGGCCTGGCAAGTCTGTTGGCCCCTCGGCTAGCAAGGCATGGGATCTAGGCCTTCATTACAACAGCGAGAAATGCCATATAACAAATAGATTTACTATGATCATGGATACTACTTGTGTATTGAGCCCCACAAAAGGCATGGTTAAGATACAAGTACCTTAAGGTTCACAGATATAGCCCCACTCCTTCTGCCTTTTCCCCTTCAAATCATCAGGCTGGTTTTGCTCAGCGGAGAGGTATCCTGATAAGGATTTTTTAATTTAATGGAGCTCCTGCAAACAAACGAGCTTAATGAAGATTACACTGTCCCTGGAATCCGTTCTGCTGCCCCAGTTTGATGCTATCACTTGCATAAGAGACTATGACAAAGTCTCCTGAAAAAAATATGCAAATTTGAGATACTTCAAAGGCTTTTGTTTTAATTGTGCAAAATGTAGAGCAGAGCTCTAGCAGCTCCACTAAAAATGGAAAAAAGCCTCAGAGAGAAAACTTGTAAGTTTACAGGAGGCCTTTCTGCTTTTTTAGAGTGGCTCTAAAGCAAAACAGTTCCCTGAACCAGGGCAGCTGGAGTGGTTGGCAGAATGTTGTGGGATGGCCACAATAAAACCTCACTTTCCCAAAGCTCTCTCTCAATTTCAGCTCACCCCAGATTTTCTAAAGTGTGTAAATGGTGTGAGCCAGTCTTGGACCAAGTTCAAGACAATCTGGAACCAGTTCTCAATGAAGTTAGGGCCAGTTTCAAACACACCTGAGTTGAGTTGTGGTTTGGCATTGAAACCAGTGAAATTGGGTGAGTTGGATAGAATTTGGCCTTGGGTTTGGGGGTTTATTTGAATCAGAGATGAGCTCAAGCTGAAAAATATAGATCTGGACCAGCTTTGGGGAATGTTTGGGTCCAGGATTGTGGTTCAAGCCCAGAGCTAAATTGAGTCCAAACCACAACCCAGATCAAAAACGAAGAAAATGTACACGTAAATCCTGCCAACTAAGAACCGCCAGATTTTACACTGGTCTGATGGTTTGACTGATCACAGTGGATATTCTCCATTCTGAGTGCACTAATTTAGTCCTTATTCTGCATCAACGAACTTTGGAAGTATCATTCTACATATTCCAGTTCAGGGCAGATGAAGAATTTCTTAAATGAGTATAAAAGATGTATATTTGCTAGGATTCAACATGTAGGTCTTTGGGGGGTTTTTCCTGTAGAATTGTGACTTTGTTATAGTCAGTGATACTAATGAGTGCACATTTTGTATAATATGTATCAGGCAACAGGCTAGGCTGTATGTGCAGACAGGCAAATCCACCTATTGGGTGGTTGGAAATCCAAAATATACTGGCACAGTTTGCAAGACACAAACCATTTTAGAGATTTATAGCTGTAACCATGGGGACTAAGTTGAATTAAAATCTTATAGAACCAAATGTAGGCAAATTTGGTCAAAAGAATGAGAATACACAAATCTCACATGACAGATGTGAATCATATGGCATAACAATCATCATCCTTACACCACTGTTCCCTGTAAACTGAGTGTTTGTACAGTCACCCAGGAGACTGAGGGTACGTCTAGACAGTGGGGCTATTTTGAGATATCAGAGATATTCCAAAATAGCTACCCCATGTCTTTTAAATGCATCCATTATTTTGAAATATTTTTCAAAATAACAGGTGTACTATTTTGGCATCCCTGTAACTCTGATTCCACGAGGATTAAGGGATGTGTCAAAATAGCAAGTTATTTCAAAATTTGGCACTGTGTAGACACACCAAATTTCGAAATAAGCTATTTTGAAATACAATTGAAATAAGATATGCAATTTGAGTGATTAGCAAAGTACCCACAGTCACCCACAGATGGCAGCATGTGTTTCTACTGCAGGTGCATATCCGTGCATGCCTTGGTGCACAAAACAAAGTTTATTCTGCTCATGGATGTAAAAAATGAGAGGGAACATTGTCTAACACCACCATTTAGCTTTCTTATAGCATTCTTATTGTGCACTACTGGAGGGTGTTCAGATACTACAGGGAGGAGGAAGATAGAATAGAATAGAATAGAATAGAATAGAATAGAATAGAATAGAATAGAATAGAATGAAAAGTGGGTACCTTTTAGTATAAGCAAGCCAATTAGAAATACTATTCTCCCACCACCCAAAGCTTCATTGCTAACTGGTGATTTACCCATTCAAATGCAAAAAGCTGCAAGCAGGCAATTTATACCTTCACTTTGCTACACTCCTCACCACTTATATTCTTCTTCAGAGCATTATTTCTTAAGCATCAGTAGGCGACCTGGCTGAAGAGTGTATTGCAAGCCTTCATGTTCCGTTACCCTGTACTCCAGAAATACATTTAAGGATAATTAATACTTTTGCAAAATTGACAATGTAATACCTCTAAATGTCTAAAAGCAGCAGATGCATTGCTATCGACACAGGGCTGTGCATGGCCTTTATTTCTTGTACAAGATCCCAGACTGGATCCAATGGGAATTCCATGCCCAATCAACCATAAGACACAACTATAAGCTTTGGCCCCAACACTCATCTCTTCTTTGATAATCACACTGTATGAAAGCCATTGTTGTTCATGGTGTTCCCAAATAGTCCAGTTACATAATATAACAACTCTCAGAAGGAAAGCCATATGATTAAACCCCTTAGTCCATGGCTCAGGAGATTTGTGGTCAGTTCCCACCTATGCCACACACTTCCTGTGTGATCTTGAACAAGACATTTAAGTTTCTCTCTGACCCAGAAATATTAGGCATTTAACTCAATTTCAAATGGATTCATCCCTCAGTTCCCTGTTTGCAAATATGAACTAACAATGTTTTATTTCTCCCCTCTTACATCTGTCTTGTTTACTGATATAGGATAAACTCTCCAGGGCATGGTCTGTAAAATGCCAAGCATAACCGAGGTCTGATCTCACCTAGGGCTTTTAGGTGTTGTAATAAATGAAAATAGCATTTACAATGAAGTGAGGAAAAAACTCTTCTCACCAAGGATTTACTTTACTTTCCAAATATGCTGATGAAGGAGCTGCCCACCAGGGCTATTACTTATAGAGCACAATCTTTTAGAACAGATCTGATTTAAAAAAGAAGTCTCCAAGGATTTATGTTCTTTTGGTATTTGAAATGAAGCAAGGTGTTCCTTCTAGAAGATCATCCAATGGGATTCTTCTTAAACCCAATAGGGGTATCCAGACATGAAGGCGGGTGGAATATTCCAATGAACCAATACAATACATTCCCCGAAAAAGGCATGGGCTGCCTTCTAGCTGCAACTGATCTATAACCCAGCTCAGAGCAAGGAAAGTTTCATGGGGACCAGGAGTATTATCATAATGTCTCTGTTAGGTACTTCTATGGTCCCTGTTATCACAGCACCTTAAATATATTTATCCTCACAATGCCTCTGTGAGGCAGGGCAGTGCTATATCCCCATTTTACAGATAAGGCACTGAGGTATAGCGAGGCCAACTAACTTGTCTAAGGTCCTACAGGAAGTAACTGGTAAAGCAAGGAATTGAGCCCTGCTCTCTCCAGTCATAGAGTATTTCCCTAATTAACAGCCCAGCCATTCATCACTAGAAGGCCCTGCTTATATTATTTGTGTGTGCTTGACTGCTTGGATTTGTCCTCTAAAAACAATTTAGGGGTTTTTAAAAATGATTCTGGGAGACAGTTGCCCAATTCCATGGGAGGCAAAGGCTTAACCTCCTCAGGCAAAACTCTTTAAATAATTTGCTCTGTGATTCAAAAACCAAAGGTATAAAGACAAGGAGAACTGGAGCTGAATGTGCCTATCATATGTTGTTAGCCAGTTTTCTGACTATCCAGCTAAGTCGGCATAGCAAAGACATAGTTCATTAATGGAACCTCGTCATTATTGAAAAGAGATGGAAACAAACCACATATAATTATGTCTCAGGGCAACTTCCAGGAAAATGGAGTTCCTAACTGATCTTCATAAACATCTTTGGCAATAGCCACTTTGCTCCAAAAAGAAAAAATAACAATTCACCTGCAATTTAATGAGTCTAAGATTTTCAAAAGCAACTAGTAATTCTGGCTGCTTTAATTTTTCTGTGCTTGGAGTTTGATCTTCAGAAATTACTGACCATGTTATCTTTGAAAGGTCAATCCCCCTCAAGTTGTCCCATCCAGCACACCTCAAAATTAACGTACCCAGAACATTAATCACCTTGCAAACTCTTAGCCTCAATCCATCGGGCAACAACTGGATAACATGTAGTTTATTTAAAATAATCTCATTCTCTGAATAAGTGTTTTTCAATTTTAAAAAATTGGGTGATTTTCCCCTTTGAGCTAATGCATTGTTAGCATCCACAACTGTCTTGTATAGTTTTTAAAACATACTTTGGCTCCTCCATTGTCTTCAATTGCCCAAAATGTATCCTGCACACCTCAGACTATCTTACTGGTATTAAAGTAATCCTTGGTGTAAATTACTCCAGAGATTAATTTGGCCTGAGACATGCCTGGCAATGCATACTTTGTTCTGTTTTAGGTCAGGTCTACACTAAAGGAGAAGGTTAAATTAAGATACTCAACTCTAGCTATGTTAATTATGTATCTGGAGTTGATGTACCTTAATTCAAGTTTCCGCGCAGTCTCCATAGCGGGAGGTCGACAGGAGCAAACGCTCCCTTATTCCTCACTCCCTTGCTCCTCAGAGGAGCAGGAGTACCAGCACTGACAGGGACACCATCTGAGTTCAATTTAGTGTCCTTTACTAGATCTGCTAAATCAAACTCCGGAAGACCAACAGCAGCAGAGTCTATCCTCCCCATAGTGAAGATGTGGCCTAAGTCCTTCATTTACCTCTGCCTTCTACAGAAGGGATAATTTCTGCCCTCAGATGCTTGTTTGCCATTCTCACTGGATAAAATCGCATCTATGAGAGCATCTGAGGGGAGAAAAAAATCCACCCACAGATTTTAAGTTCCTAAACATTAACCAGCTGGGTGGTTAATTTTTACCAAATTGCCTGGTAAAGAATTCATCCTGGCTAGTTTGTTATGCAGCATGCATTCATATCATTGTTTATTTTAAAATGTAAAGGATGCCTTTAAATAAACCATGAGGCTACAAGTTCCCAATGTGTAATAATATGCTAAGGAACATGGTTGCACAAGGCATGCAACATGAACATTCAACCACTGGACATGCCTGGTTTGCTAAGGAGCAGAATGAACTCTAGTGCTGCTGATAAAAAGGCTTTACAGGGACAAGCATCAACTAACAGAAGCTGAAAGAGGCCTTGACCCTATAAGATGTTTGGCACAGGCAAAGCTGGCAGGTCACATTAGAAACCAGACAATTAAAAAACCCCATCATTGGACCAGTCAATCCTGTTAATTTATTTCCTACAGGATCTTCTCAACTCATTTGTACCAGAAGAATTTGCCATATATAAACTTAACAGGTATGAAAAGAAAAGATTCGTGAGAATCAGTAATTAAAGACATATGGGGTGCGTCTAGACTGGCAAGATTTTGCGCAAAAGCATCTGCTTTTGCACAAAAACTTGCCAGCTGTCTACACTGGCCACTTGAATTTGAGCAAGAGCACTGACTTTGTAATGTACAAATTCAGTGCTTCTTGCGCAAATACTTTCACACTCCTGCTCGGGAAAAAGCCCTCTTGTGCAAGAATACTTGCGCAAGAGGGCCAGTGTAGACAGGGAAGAACTGTTTTGCGCAAAAAAGTCCCAATGGCTAAAATGGTGATCGGGGCTTTCTTGCGCAAAATTGCATCTAGACTGGCCACGGATGCTTTTGCACAAAAGCACTTTTTGCGCAAAAGCATCCATGCCAATCTAGACGTGCTTTTGCAGAAATACTTTTAACGGAAAAACTTTTCAGTTAAAAGTATTTCCACAAAATCATGCCAGTCTAGACGCAGCCATGCAGGTGAACTAGAGCATACAGTTCCTGTGCTGCCTTATACTCCATAACCCTGAGGATATTATCACAGTCAGTGGTCTGTTGAACAGGACAAAAGAACATCTACACCCCAAATCTCTAATGTGAACGTTTGGCAGGATGAAACAGGGGAGTGATCTTCAACATTAATTTGTGCTCAAGGTGTGGGCTTACAAAGATAAACTGAACTGAGCTCCAAGCCCAATGTCCTCATGCTAGAAAAATCCAGACCTGCTCAGAAGGACTCTGCAAAGAAATTAAAAAACAACAGACTGCGGCAACATAATAAGAAGAATTTGGAAATCTTTTCTCAGTGCCAAGAGACAAAGTACTGGAATGCATTTCTGTATTTATAGCTGTTTTGGGGGGTTTGTGGCTTTGGCTGAGTGGTTTAATAGCCATCTGTAAAGTGCTTAAACTTTAACTGCACCTGTTAGAATTCCGCACAGTTATGGTTTTAAATTGTTCCAAAGTTCATTAAATTCTATATGAGATTATCTGTAGTTCTACAAAATCCTACAGTCAGGACCAAAACTCTTCCTTGCCTTAGAACACATTCTCTGTCAACCTTGAACACATTTTTGGAGGGGATTTTGAAAGACAGTCTAAGGATAACATTTGCAAAAGTGCCTAAGTCACTTAGGGTATGTCTACACTACAAAGTTAATTCGAACTAACAGCCGTTAGTTCGAATTAACTTTAATAGGCGCTACACATACAAACCGCTAGTCCTAACCTGATGCCCTGCTGGCACTGCTTCCGGCCAGCCTTAACTTCGGTTCAGGGTCCACTCAATGTGGACATGCTAGTTCGAATTAGCAAAACGCTAAGCTTAGCAAGAAATCGAGTGCAGGCTCATTAGAAGTCTCTCAAATTACCATTTTAAAAATGAAACAATAAGATTTTCATAAAAGTATTCCAGAGAGTTCTCAACTCTTAGGGTATGTCTACACTACCCTCCTAGTTCGAACTAGGAGGGTAATGTAGGCATACCGCACTTGCAAATGAAGCCCAGGATTTGAATTTCCCGGGCTTCATTTGCATAAGCAGAGCTCCGCCATTTTTAAAACCCCGCTCGTTCAAACCCTGTGCCGCGCGGCTACACGGGGCACGAACTAGGTAGTTCGAACTAGGCTTCCTAGTTCGAACTACCGTTACTCCTCGTGGAATGAGGAGTAACTAGGAAGCCTAGTTCGAACTACCTAGTTCGTGCCCCGTGTAGCCACACGGCACAGGGTTCGAACGAGCGGGGTTTTAAAAATGGCGGAGCCCCGCTTATGCAAATGAAGCCCGGGAAATTCAAATCCCGGGCTTCATTTGCAAGTGCGGTATGCCTACATTACCCTGCTAGCTCGAACTAGCAGGGTAGTGTAGACATACCCTTAGGCTTTAGTGGGAGTTGGACATCTAACTCTATTATGTTCTCTAGGATAGCCCATCCATAAATCTTTCCACTGCTATTAAGAGACCTGTATTCCAGCAAGGAACGGCCTGCATCATAACTCATTAAAAGAATGCACCAATTTATAATACTTTTAAAAAAGTGATCATAATAGCAAGAATCATAGAAATAATTTGTCCCTCTTCTTACAAGCTGCTGGAACTTTATTGAACTGAGGAACAGACCGATACCAGATACAAATGCTTTCTGACATACCAGCAGCTCTGATTTTAAATGTATTAATTCTCCGTAGATGCAGTTTTATTTCTTTGTTAATGCATAGTACATAATTCAGAAAATGCTAATACATTTTATCAAATCTTGCTGTGAGTCTCACCATAGTTGGATCGAAATCCTGACCCTGTTGAAATCAGTGGGAGTTTTGCCATTAACTTCTTGTCTCCATCACGTCGAGGATCAATGCTGCAGCAATCGATCCATCGGCCATCGATTTATCACATCTGCTTAGATGCAATAAATTGCTTTCCAAGCCCTCGTCCGTCAATGCTGATACTCCACTAGGATGAGAAGAACTGCCAGCGTCAATGGGAGAGGAGGCCCCTCCAACCTTATTACACACAAGACACCACAGTAAGTATGTCGACTTCAGCTACGCTTCAGCTTAAGTCACATAGATTAGATGGACGCTGGGGTTTTCCTAGCCAACTCCTTCTAAGTTGGATCAAGAGGAACCCAGAGGGTTCCCCTAGGATCTGCCTCAGTTATCAAGCCATGGCCAAAGTTCAAGTGAAAAGGGGGAAAAAATCAGTAAAAACTAAATGGTTACATTTTGTAAAGCCTAGGATTTTGTGGGGTTTTGTTGTTGTTTAGTAAAAATGAGTAAACACAGAGACCAAAGGAGCTATCAAAAAATGCAAGTCACTGCATTCCAGACATTTAATTTGCCTAAACATGCCTTATAATTTAGTAACACCATAGAGGTGGGCCTGAATCCAAACCCTAAATCCAACAGACCCCAACATTGTGATTTCTGAAGAATCTGGATCTAAAATACTGATCCTTTTCTAATATACTGTTAGAACGAGGTTTTCAAGAGAGCTCAGCTCCCTTTTTGGTACCTAAGGAAGGATCAGATTTCTAAAAGAGCTCCAGTGGAAGCAGCTCCCTTTGTGACACTGATGGGCAGTGTATCAAGGGAACTCAACACCTAGTGTGTTGAAATCTTTGAAATTCTGGCCTTTTATTTAGCTTTCTAAAGGGGAGATGAGTCTTTGGAAAATATGGCTCCTAAAGTACTATAGCTATAGATTTTACTATATATTTTAGAAATGTGCATTTGTCTTTCTGTCCGTCATCTGTGAATCTGTTTGTTCAAGAGCTCCTCCTAAAAAGTAAGATCTAGGACCACTAAATTTGGCATGCAGCTTCCTCTGATCATAACTTAAGCAAGATCAAGGTTTCCAGGACAATGGGATGTGCCTGGAATTTGATTGTTTTTCATAAAACAGAAAGGGAGGGGGCTTGTAGGAAGGACAGTTATGCAGTAGAATGGCCAGAGGGGGATAGCCAAGGGCCAGAGATGGGGACCGGGACAGCTATAACCTTTGGGCCAGCAGGGAACAGGGGTGAAGAAAGGAACAGCTATCTATTTCAGAGAGTTTGTCTGTGTGTCTGTCTGGGTATCTGTCCCTCAGCTGGGAGACATGCACCCCTCACCTGGCTGTGTACTCCTCATCTCCAGCCCCACCCCAGAGCAATAATTGAAATTAAGAAAAGCAAAACATATTTGAGTTAAAGTCCTGAGCACCATTGAGTAAATCTTCCAGTATAGATATATATCGAACAGATAGAACAGAAATGGAACAATTCTCACTATTATACTAAAATCCCTCTGGGTATGTCTACACTACAAAGTTAATTCGAACTAACGGATGTTAGTTCGAATTAACTTTGATAGGCGCTACACTAGCGCTCCGCTAGTTTGAACTTAATTCGAACTAGCGGAGCGCTTAGTTCGAACTAGGTAAACCTCATTCTACAAGGACTAAGCCTAGTTCAAACTTACTAGTTCGAATTAAGGGGCGTGTAGGCCCTTAATTCAAACTAGTGGGAGGCTAGCCCTCCCCAGCTTTCCCTGGTGGCCACTCTGGCCAATACCAGGGAAACTCGTCTGCCCCCCCTCCCGGACCCGGAGCCCTTAAAGGGGCACAGGCTGGCTACGGTGCCCGTGCCAGGTGCAAGCCTGCCAGCACCCAGCCAGCAGACCCTGCACCTGGCACGGCTCGAGCCAGCCACCCGATGACCCCAGCCCTCCCCCTCTTCCCGGGACCAGGCTGGCGGCTCCTGGGAGCTTGCCCGGGACCGCAACAGGCGGGCACCTGCCCTGTCTAGTGCGGACATCGTGGACCTCGTCCACGACCTCCGCACTAGGCACAGGAAAGTGGCCGTCCAGGGCAGGAGAGCTGCCAGCCTGGCCACACAGGAGCAGGTGTGCATGAAAATCAAGGTGGTCCACTGAGACCCCCGACCCTGAGCCATGAGCTTACAATGGCCGTACTGGGTCAGACCAAAGGTCCATCTAGCCCAGTAGCCTGTATGCCAACAGCGACCAACCCTAGGGACCCTGGAGGGGATGGACCGAAGACAGTGACCAAGCCATTTGTCTAGTGCCATCCCTCTCCAGCCTTCCACAACTTTGAGCAGGGACACCACGCCTACACCCTGGCTAATACCACTCCATGGACCCAACCTCCATCACTTTATCTCACTTCTCTTTAAACTCTATTCTAGTTCTAGCCTTCACAGCCTCCTTCAGCAAGGAGTTCCACAGGTTTGACTATTTGCTTTGTGAAGTAGAACTTTCTGTTACTAGTTTGAAGCCTGCTACCCATTCCTTTCCTTTGGTGTCCTCTAGTCCTTCTATTATGGGAACTAATGAAGAACTTTTCTTTATGCACACTCTCCACCCCACTCATGTTTTTATAGAGCTCTATCCTATCCCCCCTCTGTCTCCTCTTTTCTAAACTGAAAAGTCCCAGTCTCTTTAGCCTCTCTTCATATGGGACCTGTTCCAAACCTCTGATCATTTTAGTTGCCCTCCCCTCTCCCATCCTCTCTCTTCCCCTCTCCCACCTCCTTTTCCCAGTCTCCCCGAGTTTTGTTCAATAAAGAGAGATTCTATTTTTGACCACAAGTTTTCTTTATTTCATACATCAGGAAGGGGGGCTAGAGAAGGGTAAGTGGAAGGAGGTGAGGGAGGAATGGGGTACAAGCCCCCGATGGGGAGGACTGGGCTGGCTCTGCGGGCTTCTGGGGGTGGAAGCTCTCCTGCAGCCCCCTAATTGCCCCCTCTCCCCAGATGGCAGCCTGCGGCAAGTGCAGCCGATCTGATGGCCAAGTGCTGTGATGTGCCCAGTGTGGGTACTCGGGGCAATCCAAGCCAGGCCTGCTTTGCAAGCGGGACACCCCTGAGAACTGTCTGTCCGGGGTGGGGGGTCGGGTCCCTTTAAGCACAGCCCTCGGCTAGCCTGAGACAGCAGCTCCACGCTCTAAGTCCTCATCTGATGCCCTGCCGGCACTGCTTCCGGCCATCCTTAACCCCGGTTCAGGGTCCACTTAATGTGGACATGCTAGTTCGAATTAGCAAAACGCTAATTCGAACTAGTTTTTTTAGTCTGAATGCGTTAGTTCGAATTAGCTTAGTTCGAATTAACTAATTCGAACTAAGTTAATTCGAATTAGCGCTGTAGTGTAGACATACCCTTTGTTACTTGACACTAGAGATCTCTGTTTAAATAGTCCTCTCATAGTTCTGTGTTATCCCATATCTTCATCCATTTCCAGTGGAGGGACACAGTGAATATCTAATTGTGTTGATGTTTTTTGTTTCTGTCCCTTTTACATATTACTGAATTATCCAGATATTTACTGGATGTGGACAAAAGGTTCTCATTCAGAAATCTGGCAAGCCTAAGAGACTGAACCACAAACAAAGCGATATATAGGTCTAAGTTAAAAAAAACCTGGAAAAATGCCCTAGCTTTCCATTTCTAAAATCCTCCTTTGTTTCATTCGCTCTGCTTTTTTACTGTTGGAAGTTCATGACCTGTCAATCAACCAAGTATTAAGAGTAACTATTAACTAGTTAATAGAGTAGCCTATTTGTGTGAGAGACACGTCCAGTTCTTGGCATAGAATTTAGCCTTTGTCTCCCTTTAAACCCACTGATTTCTCTCAGATCGTTTTAATCTGGAAAGAATAGCCTACTATCAAGTCAAGTCATTTAACCATTGATGGAGTGTCTGCTTCTCTGATTTTAAATTTGTGATCTGTGGAGGAATAATTGTCTGATTCAGACATTAACATGAGAGGAAGGCTTTGCCCAGTGAATCATTAATGTGGAGTGCATTTTAGATGCAGAAGTCAGTACAGACAAGCCAAAGCAATGGTCTGGGAGCAATCTCTTGTGGTAGGGTCTCCCTAGAAGATCCTGCTGTCAGGTGCAGGGGGCTCTTGGAGCGCCCCACTTTTCCTATGGGATATGCAGAGTGAAATTCTGGACTTAATGAAGGCAGTGGACGTTTTGTAATTGATTTCAGTGGGGCAGTGGGAGAAAGGGGAAGTGAGAGGAAAGGTAGGAAGGGTTGGAATGATGGAAAGAAATGAGACAAAGAAAAAGCAAACAGGAAAAAATACAAAAGTAACAAAATTGGTGGAAAATTGGGCATTTGGTGGGAAATTGGGTTTTACACTAAGTAACATTTGTCATAGAAACCATCTGCTTTCCTCAGTTTTTCTTGGTAAACTGAAAACCAAAAATTGGGAGGGAGGAATATGAGAGAGGGATTTTATCAAAATGTTTCCTTTTTTGGCAGTTCTTGGCCACAAGAGAGCACTCTTAGAAGGTTAAGCACCACATCTCTCATCTCAGTTGTCAACAGAAACAGAACCCACAATTTCCTGGTCAAAAAGGATGGGCTGCTATGGCTTAAGATTTTTAAAAGGTAGCTAGCTGCCTAAAATGCAGATAGGTGCCTAGGGCATCTAGGCAGCTAATTCCTATTGATTTCAAGGCACTTTATAATATCGCCACTAAGCACCTATCTGCATCTTTAGGTGCTCAAGACACTTTTAAAAATCTAGCACTAGGCCCTCTAGGACAGGATATTAAGCAGACTGAGTTCCTTGTTGACCAAGCACAGAAGAGGTCACAATGCATGCTAAGCAATGATTAACTTAAGAACCTCATTAGCATGCTGAGGATCACCATTCTGTGCCTAGGGCCCATTCCTGCCTTCTACAGGGTATGGGACAAGAGATTTGAATTTTGTATCTCTTCATTGTTGAAAAATATGTGTATTGCACATCCTCACTTGAGTCCATACCTCGTCCATACCTGGCAATAAAACAAAACAGCCTTGCATTCCTTACCTATCTATCTTAGGGCTTGTCTCCACTATGCCAGCAATCGATCCACCGACCATCGATTTATCATGTCTGTTTAGACACGATAAATCGATCTCTGGGCACCATCCGGTCAATGCTTGCACTCCAGCAGGATGAGGGGAGTAGCCAGCATCACTGAGAGAGCAGCCCCCACTGACCTTACCACACACAAGATGACGCAATAAGTACATCAACTTCAGCTATGTTATTGGTGTCGCTGAAGTCACATAGATTAGATCGATGGTGCGGGTTGGTATAGACAAAGCCTTATTAGTCTTTTCTAGAGCATGGATAGGTATGTCCCTGAAGTCCACCTCCAGTTACCTGCCGGCTCAAAGCCATGATTCATTACAGAGGTTCAATAAACCCTGTTGGCTAAAGAGTACGGAATCCTTTTATTTTCTATAGGCAGCATGTCTATTATAAATAGCCTTGCTTCCCCATTTGTCTTTCATCTCTATGTCCCCCATGACACCCAGTCCAGCCCTCTCGCCTGCTGTGATGTTACAAGGCAATCCATCAGTAACAAACTGTCTGTAGGGCTTTATTAGCAGAGGGAGAAGAGGGGATGGAGAGCAGAACATTAGCAATGGCCGTGCCCACAGAGGCTTTCACAGGCACCAGCTTTGTCGCTTCATGACAATTTCAAGGAACTGAAGCAATAAAACAAAGATCAAATAGGCACTTCCGCTGTAGTGAACTTAGGTTCAGATGGGACCAGTCTTATAACTCCCATATTGTGCTGAGTGCTCAGTGCACCGCTCTGCAGCAACAGGGAGAAATTAAACTAAGCAAAAGCAGTTAAAGGGGGATAAAAACCACCAGAGTGATAATGCATCATGGAAAGCTGTCACAATAAATGAAAGTACTGGAGCAATTAACAGGCACAGTACTAAGCACTGTGCCATTCTTTCCCCCCTCCCCCTTCGTTTTAATTGTACTCCATCTTAGTCAGATGCTACACTCAAAATGTACTCTGTTGAATACAGCAGAATTGACACATTTAGAAGTGCACAATGGTCTAACAGTTAACTTCTACCTTCCTGACAGCGTAAGAAATAGGATCTTGAGAGCAGAAATCTGAAGGAGGAAAAAACCTGGGAGTGGTGCTGGTTTGCAAAATCAGACTGGAAAGGTTTTGGTTTCATGGGGTTTAGACACTCATAAAAATCTGCAAAGCCACCACATTGTTTTCCTTCCAACCCCTCCTTAAAGCTCACCAAGATGCCTACAAAAACATGGCCATAGAGTGTGCTAAGACCACTGCTTATCACAGCCATCTCATTGCTACCTTGTGAGTCCAATGTCGTTGCTATAGTCACCTTGTATTTGGAGTGGGAGATCTTTGCAGCAGGGGCCATCTCTGTGTTATTTGTTTGTACAGCACCTAGCACAAAGGGGCCGGGACCTGTAGGTTCCACTGTGGCAACACTGCCCTGAATCTCTGCATGGCCCTCTCACTCCCAGTCCCTCCCTGATCACATCCTCTACCCCTTGCAAAGGGGTCCTTAACTTCCTGAGTGCCTAAACCAGGTCTATCTATGCTCCACCAAGCAAACTTGGGGCTTATATAGCCCCTTTATACCATCATGCCCCTTTACTGGATTTGACGGGGTGTAAAGCTCCAATGCGGTAAGATAGGCCATTAGTAAAAGAGGGTTCTTTCGTACACCAATTCTGTTATGGCCAGTGTAGACTCCTCCTAATCAGAGGGTTTATTCTGCACCTACCCACTTTGGAGATGTCAACCCTTCTACTGTGTGTGGCATTACTTCTATTACACACAATAAGTAGCAAAGCGACTGCTATGTTTCTGAACTGCCATGTTACCCCACAAGAAGCACTCTAGTCCAGTTAAAAGGGATGTTCAGAGTCTTCTCATTGTTAGCAAATGCTATTTGCAAATGAAAATATGGGGGCCAGCCTGTAGCCAGTAGTTCAGCTTGGGGGAGCAGATTCTATGACAAAATTTGTGTCTCCTGGAGCCACACAGTCATCAGTATAGAGGAACTCAGGCCACTTCCTAACACAAGCCCCTCCTCACCCCGCCCCATTGTCGGGAGCCAAGAACTGACCTGACACTAACAGGTGAATTACATAGAATCAGAGAATATTAGAATGGGAAGGGACTTCAAGAGGTCATCAAGTCCAGTCCTCTGCACTCACAGCAGGACCAAGCACCATCTAGTCCATCCCTGACAGGTGTCTGTCTAACCTGCTCTTAAATATCTCCAATGATGGAGATTCCACAACCTCCCTAGGCAATTTATCCCAGTGCTTAACCACCCTGACAGTTGGGAAGTTTTTCCTAATGTCCAACTTAAACCTCCCATGCTGCAATTTAAGCCCATTGCTTCATGCATCTTTAAGAAAATAGTGCTGTTCTCTGTCTCCAAGACAGACATTTTTCCACCGTCAGGGAAGCCAGGGCATTGGCTAAAAGAAAGCTGCACTTTCTTCATGGGTCACTCTTGCTCCATGAGAAAATCACCACACAGCACACACCTCCCTTCTATGACATGATTTACAAATGCAGCATGTAATGTTTTAGCATATCCTTCTTGTTGCCCTCTTCTCCCCCTCCCCTCAGGCAGTCTGATGAATACTCCTCATAAGCGAGCAGCGTCTGTGCTGAGCGAGGCTGGGATGCGTTGCCACATGCTGTCTGCCTTCATTAATCATTATCATCCTGCTGCTTCGGTCCCTAGGAAGTCTTGTGGGCTTCATAAATAAATTACTTCATGTAATTCGGTCTCTCTAAAAACAAACTTCAAATGCGCCACACACACACAAACCCACCAAAATACAAAAACACACATTAGATTATGGGCCTGTAAAATAGAATTGTGGCAAAGGCTTGTTCCCTCTGGGCAACCAACAGCTGCTCCAAGCCCAGGCTGGCTAGTTTACTCCTCTGTATGCCTGCTGGGCTCAGTCTTCAGTGCAAGTCTGAATATTCTCGATAGACTCACAATGCACAGATGACCAAACAACCTTTTGACAATGTTCGCTCTGAACATTTGGGGGCAATTATTTATTATTATTACTACCTGTATGTGCAAGCCTAAGGCTGCCTTGTCTGTCAGAATGAAAGTGATTGAGAGACCTGAACATAAAATTGTAGTCTGGGTATGCTCCTCTGAAGTGATGCTGCAAGATACTTTGTGTATCATTAGATTGGACCCTGTAAGGATTTGGGGGAGAGTATTTCTTCTTCTTTATCGTCCTGTTTTAAAGAGTTCTCACTCTCAGAAACATTCACAAGTCTCAGAGGGGTAACAGTGTAAGCCTACATCTGGAAAAATGAGTTGTCCTGTAGCACCTTAAAGACTAAGGCCTGGTCTAGACCAGACCAGGAAGTATGCAAAATAAGATACGCAACGTAAAATACGTAGCTGGAATCAGCTTACCTTACTCTGAGCCTTACTGATTTCCACATGGCAAGAGGCTGAAGGAAGCAAACGCTCACATCAGCTTCCTTTATTCTTCACAAAAGGAGGAGTACTGGATGCCTGTGGAGGAGACCATGCCACTGTTGTTCCTGTTAAATGTAAGACTGTAAAATTTGGCCTTTACATTTTACCACTTTGTCTTTAATTCCTCTTTCCCTAGGCTTGGATGACTAACTAGTAGAGCTGACATTTTCTCAATAAAAAAAATGACATTTTTGAGCAAACTAAAATTGTAATTTTAGTTAAAAATTTGTATTTTCATTTTAAAAAACTTTTTAATGAAGCAAACTTTTCTGGAAAAATCAGTTTTTTTAATTTATTTTCATATTTGAAAACATATTTTTCAAATCAGGAAAATGTTCTGGTATTGAATTAGTTTCTTTCACTCATGTTAGCCAAAAAACTGAAAAATATTTGCAGAAATTTTTTTAAAAATTCAACATTTCCCATGAAAACGAATTACCATTTTTGACCAGCTCTGCACACTAGTTGTTATGAACACTGAGGTCTCTACACACAACACTTTGTTTTGCATCCCATTTTTACAGGTTTTGATGCCCTGTCTTAACATAAGTTTTTTCTTCTGCGAGATTTTGCATCAAGTTTTCAAACCAGATTCTTATATTTTATGCACACTTTACATACAACAGATTAGAGTACGGAGCCTTACTTTTGCTTGAGACAAAATGCACATACTTCTGTGCAATCTGGCATGTAAGCAGGGCTCACAAAATCAGATGCCACAGCTGAAAATTTGTTACCAAATCTACAAAGCAACCTCATTTTGGCTTTAATTTGCGCATGGAAATGGGGTTAAAAGACATATATTGTTGCTTGTATCTGGTCTAGATACAAAAAACAAAAACAAAAAACCAAATGCCCTGCAAATGCAAAGTTGCTGAAGCACAAACAGGAGCCACATACACAAACAAGGGCCCTTTCCATTTTTCACTAGACAGAGCAGGGGAAAAACAGAGTATGAGAATGGGACAGTACTTACGAAGCACACACCAGGGAACTGTTTTGGAGAATATTGGAATCTGAGATAATAAGAGTGACATTTTTATGAGTCCTGAACAAAAATTACAATTAAAATAGTATGTTTACGTACCTTTTAAACCAAGAATTTCTAAATTTTATATCCTGTCTTGCTCTCTTCCTCTTTGCCTATTTGTTTTAGCACATCATGTAGGCAGAAATGGAACAATGACAGATAATTTGACTGCATCTGGATTTCTTCCCAGCTCCAGTTATTACCTAAAAACATCTGTAAGGGAACTTGAGATGAAATTTCCTTAGTCCAGGGTGAGGTTGGCATTAAATTGGAGTCCCTGCTGGAATCGCATAGCCCCTAATGATATAGTATGAAATGTGACCGAGGAATAGCAGGAAAAGCCATGGACAAACATGCATACCAGAAACCGGAGAGACAATACAGTTTATTTACACAGAGCATTCTTCCTCAGACACCGTATCACACAATGTTGTTCTGTGAATTAAAATGAAAAAAAGAGTTTAAAGTGACATTTGCAGAGAGGAAATGTTTCCCTAAGAATGGGGAGTAAGAGAAAAGACAGAAGTCCAATGGCAGAGGTAAACACAAGTGGCAGTGCTATCTCCTGCCATTTTGGATAGCAATTTGTCGAGGCCCAAGACTGGAGGAGGAGCCTGAGTGGGCAAGGAAAGAAAAGGCTTAAGGTCCAAGAAGTGGTGAGGCTGGGAGTGTTTGGAAAGCAAATAATGTAATTTTAAGCTGAACATGATGTGAATGGCTAGATGGCCAGGAAAGGAGGATGGGAGGGATATGGATGGGCTTCCTGCAATGAGAGCAGTCTAGCTACAGCATGTTGGGAGCTCTAGAGCTCAGAGCACACATAGGACGAATCTGGGTAAGTCAAGACTAGTTGCACTTTCTCTCAATCATAGACTCATAGACTTTAAGGTCAGAAGGGACCATTATGATCATCTAGTCTGATCCCCTGCACAGTGCAGGCCACAGAATCTCACCCACCCCTCCCAGAATAATCCTCTCACTTATATCTCAGATATTGAAGCCTTCAAATACTTTGAAGACCCCAAGATGCAGAGAATCCTCTAGCTGTGGTCTGTACCCCATGCTACAGAGGAAGGCGAAAAACCTCCAGGGCCTCTGCCAATCTACCCTGGAGGAAAATTCCTTCCCGACCCCAAATATGGTGATCAGCTAAACCCTGAGCATGTGGGCAAGACTCATCAGCCAGACACCCAGAAAGTTCTCTATAGTAACTCCTATCATCCCTCCATTGACCTATTCCCACTGATAATGAATGGACAATTAGTTGCCAAGATCATGTTATCTCATCAAACCATCCCCTTCATAAACCCATCTAGTTTAATCTTGAAACCAGAAAGCACTCTGTGTGCAATCCTGCCCTATTTACACCATGGGAAATCTGGAGAAGGCAGAGTGCAGTTCAACTAGATTTACACTCATATTATGGAGGTCAGAATCTGGCCCACCCTTTTAATTTTTGGGCAGCAATATTCCTGAGTGTTATAATCCCAAGTATTGTTGAAAGGTCACATGAAAAGACACTGTTTTTTCCTAACCCTTGAATGTCCTCCTCTCATCTTCAGTTCTCACCCGAGAGAAGGAAATGAAGCCATTGGGGGAGAGCTGCTTTGTTTCCTTAAATCTTTTTCTAGCAAACATGTAAGAAGCTATTTCCTTTATTTTACAATTGTTGGTCTCGATCCTTAAAACACTAATGTATATGCTTAACTTCAAGTATGAACATAATCTCACTATTCAACTACTCCTGTACAAAGTTAAGCAGATGCCTACATGTTTGCAGGCTTTGGGGGCCAAGGAAAACTGATTGAAACAATTATAAAAAGAAAGACTGAAGCCTCATCTCTAATGCAATAATGTGCTCTTAGACCCAGAAACAGAGATCCTTGCTGAATAGGCAGGAATATTAAATAATCCTAAAATGTATTTCAAGATAATTAAGAGACTAGGAAGTTAGAACAAATGCTGCATTTTTCCTAAATCTGTTTTAGTTTAATCCCCACATTGCTAAACTAGCTCAGTATGAAATGCAAGACAAGGCTCACAGCCCACAGTATTCAGGATTGATTTCAAAGCTTATTTATTCAAAACAAGTTTTGAAAGTTGAATGGAGCCTTTGCAAATTCTTCCCTCAGATTCCTGTTGGGCAGAACAATGCTGGAAAAAATACCACGAATATGTCATCCAAAGTCCTTCATTCTCTTGGCATGTAATCATCAAGGACAAAGAAGTATTAGTTCTCAGTGCTAACTGCTTAGGTCTTAATGTGACCGACACAACTTTTTGCCCTTGAATAACACTATTTTTTTTATTAGTAGTAGTTACATATCAGCACAAAACATCAGAAACCAACAAAGAAGCAATGAAGGAACATTTCAAGAAGTGAATAAAGGGCTATTCAGAGCAGAGATTGTTTTCAGGCTGGCCTGTGTAGAGAGCCTTGTGGGTGTCCATCTTGTGTTAGTAACATGAATGGTTCACAGATAGCCTGATTCAGTGGTGAAATGTCAGCCCTGTTAATTACATAGGGAAAAATACTAAGGTCCTGACTCAGCTTTTATTCAAGAAAAATTCCCATAAAGACCGGCGTTGATGGTTGTTAAAGCACTGGGATTAGACTCAGGAAATCTGGGTTTAAGTGGCTGTCACAGAATTCTTGGGTGAATTTAGGTAAGTTGCTTTGGCCAAACTGCACAGAAATACTTGGTGGCTATGTCCCTGTTTTAGGCATCATAGGGTATGTCTACACTAGCCCCCTAGTTCGAATTAGGGAGGCTAATGAGAGCGACCGAAATTGCAAATGAAGCATGGGATTTAAATATCCTACGCTTCAATAGCAGTTCCTGGGAAGTCGCCATTTTGGAAACTGACTAGCCCGAAATAACTGCCCGCGTCTACACGCAGCAGTGAAACGGGAGTTCGAAGTAACCCCTTAACTCAAATTAGCTGGTAAACCTCACTCCAGGAGGAGTAACAGCTAATTCGAGTTAAGGGGTTTCTTCGAACTCCCGTTTCACTGCCGCATGTAGACGTGGACAGTTACTCCGGGCTAGTCAATTTCCAAAATGGTGGCCACCCGGGAACATGCTAATGAAGTGCGGGATATTTAAATCCCACACTTCATTTGCAATTTCGGTCACCCTCATTAGCCTCCCTAGTTCGAACTAGGGGGATAGTGTAGACATACCCTAAGATCCAGCGTCAGGACCATTGTGATGCAAAAAGCTCCCCCAATCCCTGTAGGCACCTAAACTCACTCAGCTCCTAACAGGGGACCTGACAGAACTTCCAGATCCCTAGGAAAGGTGGGGAGTGACTCCGCAGTCCTTCCACAGGAGGGACTGAGGGAGCCCACATCATCCATTTGCCAGTGGTTAGGGCAGTCAGCTGAGGAGTGGCAGGTCCCTATTCAAATCCCTTCTCCCCTCCAGGCAGAGAAAGGATTGAATTGAAGATTTCCCACATCACTGGTGAGTGCCCTAACCGCTAGGCGAGAAGTTATGAAGGAGGAGGTGGCTTCCTGGTAAAAGTCCTGAAGGACTTTGGATGACTTATTCGTGGTATTTTTTCCAGCATTGTTCTACCCAACAGGAATCTGAGGGAAGAACTTGTAATGGCTCCATTCAACTTTCAAAACTTGTGCAGAGGCGTCTAACTCCACAGGAGGTTTCACAGTTGAGAATTGCTTACAGAGCTAGGCACCTCCCTGCAGCCTGGATTTAGGCACCCATCACTGTGAAAAGAGTAGGGATGAGCACAGACCCATCTGACTGGCATCTCTCATTGGCTAGCTTTGGGGGGGAGCAGAGGGTGACAGGCTTCCTGGACCCCTGGGTAAAGTGTGGGGGTTTCTGTCCACACCTGTGCTCCCAGAAGAGGCAGGGCCGTGGGTGGATGGGGTGGGGCTGGGGCAGCCAACCCTTGGCACTATCTGGAGCATGCCACAGCCCTTCCCCCCAGCCCTCAGAGCCACCCAGAGAGTGCTGTGCCAAAAGCTATTTAAAGGATCCAGGGCTCCAGCTGCTGCCACTCCTGCAGTTGCAGCAGTGGCAGCCAAGAGCCCCATGCCCTTTTGAATCACCAGGCCGCAGGGCAACTGAGCTCTTTGCCCCCTTCCCCATCAGCAGCCCTGGCTAGCTTAGGAGGCCCAGCAGCCTAGCTCTGACTTTGGTGAATCACCTGCATAGGCATCTTTTCCCATTCACTCTAACGGTCGTACAAGTGTCTAATTCACTTCACAGTGACCATCTAGAGGCCTAAAAGACCATCTAGAGGTAGGTGTGGTGATGCTCAGTGTTACAACGCCAGATTCCTTTCATACATCCAGACCTTGACTTCTCTGTGCCTCAGTCCCCTGCGCCCACAGGGGGATAATAATGCTTCCTCTTTCACATCCATGGTCTGTCTCGTCTATTTAGATTAAGCTCGTGGGGGCAGGGACTGACTCTGGTCATGCATTTGTACAGCAGCTAGGAAAAAGAGGCCTGGATCTCCACTTAGGCTCCGAGGTGCCATAATAAAAGTAATAAAGAACAACATGAATGAGGAAGTCATTCACATGGGATATTGGAACTGATATAGGGTCTTAACACAATCATTAACTTTTACAATTCATCTTTGCCCCCTTCCCCTCTCCCCAGTTCATATTGGACCCTGCAAAGGGCTGATCAGCCCCTGGAAGTGTAGCGTATACTCCTCTTCCAGTGGCTTTCATGAGAATTCCTGATTCTCATTTCTCAGGGGGTTGCTCCGCACTTCACTGACTCAAGCCCAACATTAACAGAAACCCCAGCTGGCATAAGGAGCGAGGCAACTATCTCCAGTGTAATAGCTCTGCTGTTAACATGGGCAATATGCCCTGAGGCTCTTGCACATCAGTGGATGGGACTGAAGCATCATAAGTTCTCAGCCCTCGTGAAGATCTTCTCCTTGAGCCTCCTTAGCATTGCCTCAGCATCCTCTGGTTAGCTGTGTAGGAGGGTGAGGAAATTCAATGGACACAAGGCCCCAACTCTGATCTGACCACCAACCTATGTAAATCAGGGGCCACTTGTCTGAAGTCATTGGAATTATTCTGCTGGAAAATTGGGAGAAGACTGGACTCAGGCCCCAAGTAATTATTAAAGAGAAGCCTTCCAAGTATCCCTCTTGTATCCCCAGTTCTGCTCCCACACTTCTATAAACTGGTGAGACTACAGAGTTACTTACACTAAAGGAACAAATCCAAGAGTTTTTTACATTCCTTGTATGAATCATTTTTGTGTCAACCTGTGGAACTCCTTGCCAGAGGAGGCTGTGAAGGCTAGGACTATAATAGAGTTTAAAGAGAAGCTAGATAATTTCATGGAGGTTAGGTCCATAAAAGGCTATTAGCCAGGGGATAAAATGGTGTCCTTGGTCTCCGTCTGTCAGAGGCTGGAGAGGGATGGCAGGAGACAAATCGCTTGATCATTGTCTTCGGTCCACCCTCTCTGGGGCACCTGGTGCTGGCCACTGTCTGTAGACAGGATACTGGGCTAGATGGACCTTTGGTCTGACCCAGTACAGCCATTCTTATGTTCTTATGTGTTCTTCATTTTGGCTCTTTGTCCTGAGCTATGTGCTACACCTGGGCCTGGACAAGGTGCGAGGCATGCACAGGAGTCTGGCATGCCATCTCAAAAATAAGCATCCACCCTAGAATTCAGTAAGCCTCGGCTCCTTCCATCACAACAAACTTGCATTAAAAACTATCCCTATTGTTTCCCAGAGCGACATCAAAGTGAGAATTAGAAATCTAGGCCTTTCTATTAGCTCAGAAACAAACCTAAGTGAGACAGCAGCTGAATAAAGGAAAAGGAATCTGCTCTGAGAGCTCCCTTGTGGCACATTAGTGTAGAAACCACGTTCTTTGTCTGTAGGTATTGGGATAATTCTCCCATGGAATATGGCCTTCAATCGTTGTACCACTGAGAAAAGAGAAAAACAAAGCTTAACATGAAAACAAAACTAGGGTTTGAATGCCAGAGAAAGAAAGGAGTCTCTCAACATTTCTTAGAGCAGTTGGAAATAACATCTTTTCAATTTTGCCATGACAATGCTATTACTATGGTAATTGTGATGCGTTTAAATATGAGTATTGTCCAGTTCAGTACTGAGTTTCTCAAACTTCATGCAATAATGTTTCACTTTTGCATTGTCCTTTGAGTTACATAAGGACACAATAACATGAGGTATCTTAGTAGTAGGGATGTAAAATCCCAGTTAATCAATTAACTTGTTTAAACCTTAGGTTTAATAGGTTAACCAATAAAGCAGGATTCCAGGGGGGAAACACTCCAGTCTGGCTGGAGAAGCACCAGCCCGGGAGGATGTTGGCTCCTGCTCCTGCCCCCCTCTATATGCGGGGCTACCACTCCCAGTCTCCCCCACGCGTAGGGCTGCTGGCCTCCTCCTACTTATTAGTATGTAAATATTTACACTGCACCATCTCTTAGCATGAGATCGGAGTGTTCTGCAGAATCAAATAGGTTCACCATTAGTGACTGTATCGTACGTTTATCCATTGTGAGCCAGATTTTCATGGACTTTATGAAGCCAATTATTTTTCTGCCATCTGCAAATGAGGGTACTGGATATGGATATGCAAATGGACAGTTAGATGCAGTTGTACATCTATGACTCTACACCTAGATTATATAAGCAATCTGTTCCTACATAGCTACGTCATTTTCACAGTGTGTATGTATAACTTTGACGGGGTAGGTTACAAAATATGCTCCCAATTCAGCATGTGCCTAACTGCAAGCCAGGCCCGGCCTTCGGCCACAGCAAGTGAGGCAGTTGCCTTGGGCCCCGCGCATTCAGGGACCCGAGGCTCCGCACATTCAGGGTCCCACTCTGCCCTGCCCACCCAGCCAGGAGCCACACGGCTCAGTGTGCTGCCTTGGGCACCGCACACTCTTTGGCCAGGCTTTCTTCAAGCCCAAATAGTCCCTTTCTACTCTGGCATTTCCAGTTGGCCTGCACTGAAGTGTTATGCTGAATCTATATTCCTATAAACATATGCCTGGTGTATTTTTATTATATTGGAAACCTTGCTCGTGATGCTGTCCCCCGGCATCCACTGGACCCACTGCTGTCTTTCCTTCTCTGATTTTGGCAGTGAGAGGCCTGAAACACCCCAGGATATATTGATATATTGTGGAAACTTGGAAACTTGAGACTCTCAGAAGCAAGGGTGAGTGAACTTGTGTTCTTGTTTGAAACCCACAGGAATCATGGGGTTGAAAGTTTGGCTTCAACTCAGTCTTTACTAGGTTCACATTCACTTAGGGGAGGTTATGTCAATAGGAGCAGAAAGAAATTTTCCAGTGAAACCATAGAATAAAAGAGAGAGCTGAGAGCTGGAAGAGGATCTATAACAGGGGTGGGCAAGATACGGCCCGCAGGCTGGATTTGGCCCGCCAAGCCATTTGATCTGACCCACAGCTCACCCTGACATGCCCCCACCCCCAGGCCAATCGGGACCTGCAGGGAGGAGAGTGCACAAAGTCCTCCCCCCCACACCCAGCAGGGGCATGAGGTGGTTCCCTCCAGGCCCGGCGCACCCCTGGCTGGGCGGGGAGGGGTGAGAGATTTTGCACATTCCCCTGCCCCCTGGTCTCGATTGGCTTGAGGGTGGGGGTGCATGTAAGTTTCTCCCCCCCACCAGGGGCAGGCAGCACCAGAGGGAACCACCAGCTGTTCAAAACAGCTGGTTCCCTCTAGGCACCACGCATCCCTGGAGTTTCTGCTCCGACCAGGGACATGTGGTGCCTAGAGGGAACCGCCCCTTCTACCTGAGACCTTGCCCCTTCCGCCTGAGGCCCTGCCCCTTCCAGGGATAGAGCTGGCCCATGACCACCATCAAAATTGGTGAAGCGGCCCACTTACAGAAATTATTCCCTCCCTCCCCGTGTCTTTAAAAAGATCCACAGGAGTTCAATTCTCAAAAGGACCACCACTTTCTAACGTCAACAGTATACCTACAATTTGGGGCCTTCAGAACCAAGCATGGATCTCTACCACGACTTAATCTGTTATTTGGCAATGGTAGTCTCTTATCATCTGGGTGGACCAGCCCTTCTAGGAAGACATGAAACACATACCCATTATGTTACAGTATTCTGCCATAGCAGGAAATCTATTAGAAATAAGCTACCTGAAAACCTCATTCTACTGGGGCCTTGAAGGTTGCAAAAGCCTCAGGTGGCTCAGACAGGGCCTGATCGAAAGCTCATTATAATGACGCATATAGCGAATGCTGCCAGTCCAGAAGAGAACTGGTGGGGGAGTGGGACATCACAGTGATGAGCTCATGCAGAAGCTGCACCTGAAAAAAAAAAGTTGTAAATCAGAACAAAGTATATAAACCTATTTCTATTATAGTTAGCTAAAGAGACCCACTTTATGGGAAGAAATATACATCCTTATTAGCCAAATTCTATGCTTTTTTCTGGTTTTGTAGATATTCTAAGTGTTTATTACTAACAGTTTGTTGTCCTCAAAATTCTTGTGTCGTTGATAAAATCATCCAGATGTCACCTAAAATATCTGCCCTGTTCTGTAGTCTGTACTGTACATCACTCTTTCATATGCTTCTGAGTTTGACATTGAATCAACCACTCAGCACCAGATGGTTGAGTTTTATTCTTCCAGTTTGTTAATTTATTTCCTTTTTTAGAGCATATTGGGGCAATTTTTCTCTATGTTTTATTTAGGCTGGAGGCACTTTGCTTTTCAGAAATATCATTTAAAATACAGAGGGCAGGATAGATTGCAATCTGATTGTTACAAGAACAGTGGACTTTTTATGGTAACTTATTTTTATTTTACAATTTCTATCTCAAATTAATGATTGCAGTACCCTTCCAAAGTGTAAGATTTATTCTAGGTGTGTCAAGCATCATGTAAATGTATAGAAATAATAATCCAGGATTATTTTTGCCATTCCAGCTCGTGTTGAAATGTCTGAAGTCCACAGAATCACTCCATAATAAGGTAAAGAACTTCTGTTCCAATGTCTTCAATTACGGCCAATTTAAGATTGGATTTTGCAAAAGTAATTTTAAAGGGACTCAGGTTTCGTGGAAGGTATTGAGCAACTTGCTTGTACTGGACTTTTGAAAGCCAAAGGTATATACCAGTGCCCACTAACGGCCTCCTCACAGCTGAGACCACTGAACATTTGTAATTTTTAAGGCCTCCGTCCAATTCTCAGAAGGCTTTCAAGTGTGCGGAAAGACACGCATCAGACATGGCTGCAAAGCTAAAGAATTATGCCTCTTGCATTTTATTTCTTGTTACTGGACTGCAAGGCAGCAGTTTGCTTATGTTCTCAGAGGACTTAGGAAGTTCTGTATTGTGGCTCCCAACAGCAGACCCTGCCAAAAGAGTGCTCTACTCGGCCCCTTTTGTTCCAATTTGAAGGAAGAGACAAATCTGTTGTTTTTTTAAAAAAACAGTCCTTCATCCTGTTTGTACAGTTCAGCCTTTAATCAACTTATTAATTAAAGGCTTACTCCTGATATAGGGCCAAATTTCCTGTTGATACAATTCCAAAGGACTTGAATGGAGTTACATCAGCAAACAAATTCGTACCATAGATTTTTAATTCAACTGCTTCCTGGATCCCCCATTTTCTATGCATTTTACCATCCCTATGAGCACCCAGGACTTGGCTCCTTGGAAATAACAGATGATTTTCATAACCAAATATTCTTTAATGCCAGATTAACAGTTGCTGACAAAGAGTTCAGGGTGGAGAACATCATTTATATATCTCAGATGTGTATCAATCACCAAAGAAGAGGTTGAGAAACAAGTGCTGTCATTGCAGGTGAGACAAGAATATCTGAAGGAAGACTGCAAGACTTCATCAGTGCATTGTTTGAATCTCTCTTTGTCAGAGAACAGAGTACAGTAATTCCTCATTTAACACGTGCCCACTTAACACGTTTTTGCAATAGCATGATTTTTTTTTAGGGAATGTTTTTTGAATTACATGACTGTCCCTGGAATAACACGATTTCAGCTGCACAGGCTTCCTCCGCCTCCCTACAAAGTGGCGGAGGGTTCGCCACTCGCTGCGCCGTTCCGCAGCAACCCCCCCTTGCAGGACGCAGTGCAGGTCCCAGCAGACCCATCACAGAGGCATATTCCCAACCCAATCCCTCTCCTCTCTCCTCCCCTTCCCTTCCCCAGATCCAAATACCTCCCCTCCCTGCTGTAACCCAGTCCCCTTTCTCCCCCAACCTTATGTCCCGGTCCCAATAGACACCACCACTTGAAATGCAACCCGCAGCTTTCCATTATTTTCAATGGGAAAATTGACCCCGCATAACACGTTTTCACTTAACACGATCATTTTCTGAAACATCTCTAGTGTTAAATGAGGAATTACTGTAATGGCAATTGAGTAAGGAAGAGGAAGGGTTAAGAAGCAGGTCTAGGAATCAGTTTATGAGTTTATGCCCATTTTACACTTGTGTACCTGCATTGACTTCATGGGACTGCTCTTGATTTGCCCTCTCGTAAAGGAGATCAAACCATCAGCTCTGTGACTTCAGGGAAGTCAGTTAGGCCAAGATTTGTAAAGGTATTTAGTTATTGCTGTGCTCAGCACTGCACTTCCAAACTGATTTAGGTGCCTATGTTACATTTTCAAAAGTCATTTAGGCATTTACAGGCTGTCCATAAATTACATAACATAAGACCCACCCACTACTTGTAACACTTTGTAACCCTGACACAAACCTGCAGGATTAAGGATCCACCCAGCCCTAGTGCATTTCCTAATGGACAACCCCTTAGTCTAAATCCCATTGCCTGTCTTGTCCCATGGGCTCCCTTTTGAAAATAAGATTTAGGCTTCAAAATCAGTTCAACATTGCAATATTGAGCACAGCAATGTAACTTACAGGGCTAACCTGCTTGCTTGCCTATAGATATACTTTTCTTATATATTTCTTATTTCCTTATGGTTTAATTATATGTTTATTATAGTGCACTAACCCGGCATTGCCCAGGTTCTTCAGGGCAAGGCCATGGCGATGGACGGGGGGATCCAGGATGGTGGGTATCAGAGACCTCTTCTTCTCCCCCCAAACCTCAGCCCACCCAGGGCCTGTTTTTTCCCACCCCCATGCCATCCCAAGCCATTCCCCCCTAGTCCGTCAGAGGTCTGTTCTTTTCTGTCCCCCAGGACACCTCCTCAATTCACCCAGGCTTGTTCTAAAGGACCCAGCCAACGCTGGATAAATCTAGTCTACTATAGTTTTGAGAGAAAGTCTGTCTGTCTGTTTGTTCAAGAACTCCATTGAAACGGTAAGAGCTAGGGCTGCCATATTGAGTACAAGGCTTCCTCTTATCATAACTTAAACAAGGTCAGGGTTTGGCTGTGCCAGGAAAATGGGATGTGCCTGGAATGGGATTGCTTCTCATCAAACCATACAGAAAACAGACAGAATCACCAGGCAAGTGAAAGGGGTTGGCTGGGGGCTTGTCCCCACCCCCACCTGGACTGCCCCAGCCCTGCACCTCCTAACCTTCCAGGAAGGGTAGGGGGGGTTGAAGCTCCCCCAGACTGGGTCATATGGGGATGGTGCCGACTGTTCCTCTTCGTCAGGGAGCAAGGAAAAGGTGCACAATTTCCCGCATTCCTCACTCTGGCTGGGGAGTGTAGGGGGCAGACAAACATGGGCCTGCCCCAGCCAGGGGACATGCACCCCTCCCCTGGCTGTGTCCACTGGAGCTGCAACAGCCATGGAGAGGCATGTCCTCCTGGCTCCAAGCTGCTGTGGTGAAAGAGGGCTGGGGTAGTCCTCTCTCCCTGGGGCAGCCTGCACACTGAACCCTCATCCCCAGCCCCACAGCAGAGCAATGATTTAAATGAAGCATGGACATTTTCATTTTATTTTAAAAAACCACAACAATGAATTGAGTTAAGGACATGAGCAACACCAGGTAAATCTTCTAGTAAACTCTATTTGTAAATACAAAAGAGTCCTTGTAGTGTGAATGCTGCAACAGTGCACATCAGGGTTCCCAGTCACAGAATCATTTAAACATTGGTCCCGATGCTGGGACAAAGCATCTGTCCATCCTAAAGGTGATAACTGGAAATTCATAAGTCATCTATGTACTGATACACAATGTAAAGATCAGCCAGCTGCAATGGCTAACTACCTTTACAAATCTGGGCCTTAGGTACAAAACCTGGCCTTGATATACTCCCATCACACTGTGTCAGATCAGTGATGTTATATAAGGTGTAGATCAAGGCAGAATTTAGTTCTCTCCCCCTCAGTATCCTCATCTTTGAAACGGTAATAGTTACTTCAAGAGGATGTGGGAAGGCTCCATTAATTAACATTGGTAAAGAATGTTAGAATCCTTACATGGAGGCTGTTATATGGATTCTTCTCTCCATTACACCAGTTTAAATCAGGAGTAATTCCAATGGAGTATCACTGGTGTAAAAGGCAGTATTACATTGACAGTTACTTAAGCAATGATGTAAGAAATAAAGAAGAGATAGTTAATCGCTATTAAGTACATAGTCACACAAGGAAGTAGTGAGGGAAGAGGGCTAAGAGAGAGGTACTGTATCATTTTTCTCCTGCTAGAAGTACAAAATGCTGAGTTTATTCTAGTGATTTAAATCTACCCTTCCAGGATACACAGCTGAAGAGTACTTTCTGCTGACCTATGAATTTCTCACAAATTAATTTACTCCCTAGCAATGTTCACTGACCAAAATAGAAGTAGTGCAGAGTTTTTACTGGCAGGTAATTTTGTTAAGTACCGTAAGACAGTATTTCTGGGCAAAGCTAATCTCATAATGTGCTTCTTGATTTTTTTTAAAAGCAAGAGAGGAAATACCAGCACTTTTACATCTAAACATATCTGGACTCATTTGATCCTGCAAACTTTATTCATGAGAATACCCCCTTGGTTCTAATGGAAATATTCACACAGGTATGTGCCTGGGAGCCCAGAAGAAAGATGGAGCAGTGATTAGCTGCCAGTCTGGGAGTGAGAAGACTTGATTCAGTTCTGTGCGGTCTCATAGGGAATGTTTACACAGCAGCATTATTTTGGAATAATGGATGTCATTCCAAAATAACTTTGCGAGCATCTACACAGGAAGCCTATTATTTCAAAATAATTTTGAAATAATGGGCAGCTTATTCCAGATCCTGTAACCCTCATTTTAGGAGGAATAATGCCTATTCCAAAATAGCTATTTTGGAATAGCGCATGTGTAGACAGGATGGCTGGAGTTATTTCAAAATTAGGGGCCTCCAGGAAATCCCACAGGTGCCCTGCAGGCTGCTCTGTCCACACTCTTCTGAATTCTATAGCTTCCCTTCCTCTGCAGCCCTTAAAGCTGTAGGCAGAAGGGAAAGGCCTTGTGGCAGGAAGCAGGCTCTGCTTGCTTCATACCACACAGCAGGACTCTGCATAGCTTTCCCTGCTGCCATGGCAGAGCCCACCGCTCCAGTTGAGCCCCCCACCACTGTCAGCACTGCGTTAGGCAGCTCTCTGAACCCTGACAGAGTCTGGAAGAGACACACATGTTCCTGGTCTAGTGTGGAGATCCCGGACCTCATTGAGGTCTGGGGCGAGGAGGAAAATCGACGGTGTCTCCACATCAGGTGCAGAAATACAGAAGTCTATGGCCGGATGGCCGATAGCTTGGCCACCAAGGGACACAGCCGCACTCAGAAGCAGGTGCACATGAAGGTTAAGGATTTGAGGCAGGCCTATCCCAGGGCCAGAGAGCGCAGCTCCCATTCCAGGGTGGCACTCCAGACCTGCCAATATTACTTCCAGCTCCACTGCATCCTGGGGGGCAGGTCAGTCCCTTCCCTCCCTTTCCCCCATAGTGGACTCAAGTCTAGAGTCCACGAGGAGTAACGGTAGTTCGAATTAGGATCTTTAATTCGAACTACCTACTCCGTGCCGCTTGTAGCCGTGGGCATGGAGTTCTGACTAAGGCGGATTTAAAAATGGCGGCGCCCGGGAACATGCAATATCCCGGGCTGCATTTGCAACTCCGCTTGCCCTAATTACCCTACCTAGCTCGAACTAATGAGCTAGTCTAGACATACCCCTTTCGTTTAAAAATCAAACTCCCCATTTGTTCTATAATCAATGTTGGTTCTGGCTCAAAGTCGCCCTGTCTTACTCAAAAGCGAGGCAAATGTCAAAATTGTTCAGTAATTAACTGGCAATTTGTAGAGGAGCTAAGGTAGCTTTACAGTAGGGGCATAATGGGATGCTTTCAGGCAGTTTTCAATAGTACTGCATGAAAATACAGTGAGAGACATTGGGCCTCATCTACACCAGTTTCATAAATAAATACTTAATAATAGCTTGCAATCACACTTGGCAGGGCATTATTTCCCAAACATGCAAGGTCCAGACTCCAGAGCCACAAGCAGTGACTCACTCTGCCAGCCGCTGGGATGGTAGAGAGCAGCTTGCTAGTCTGTCATGACCCATTTTATGCATGCTGCAAAAGCTTCCTATACATCTGATTCCTCCAGAAAACATCCGGCAACAGTAAGGAAGAAGGCAGGTTTTTCCTTTGTCTGATTTTTCCGATGTATATTTTTGGTGGAAGGAAAGTAATAAAATCAAACTTTAAAAAAAAAATAAAGCACAGAGAGCTAAGTAATATTAATGACAATTAGGAAAGGGATCTGAGGGGTTCTCATGCAAAAGCAATGTAAGATATAGCTATCTCTTTTACTTGCAATGCTGTTCATAATGACATTGCAGCAATGTTATTGCTGTGCGTCCAATTCTAGAACAAGGAAACAAGATAAAATTGTGCTGTAGGTCTTTACAATGTATATCATATGGGGATCTGATCTTACAAGTTTGTTATTAGGAAGACTATATTGCCCTTGTCTGTTAGATCAGAGCCAAAAGTCCAGATAAATGGTGATTTTAAAGTGGCAAGCCCCCCATCTTCTTTTAAGGCTGATTATCCACATGCCTACACCATTTGACATTGATGTAACACCCACAGAAAGAGGAAATCACAAGTATGGTGGTACATTTCAGCAGAAGGTATGTTTCCTCCTCCTTCCAAAAATGTGGGTGGTTCTCAAAAGGTCTGGAGTTTAGGTTGGGAATGAGTGAGGAGGCACAAGTTGGAGATGGACAAACCACTCTACGGCTGTGTCTAGACTGGCAAGTTTTTCCGCAAAATCACATGATTTTGCAGAAAAACTTGCCAGCTGTCTACACTGGCCGCTTGAATTTCCACAAGAACACTGACGATCTCATGTAAGATCGTCAGTGTTCTTGCGGAAATACTGTGCTGCTCCTGTTCGGGCAAAAGCCCTCTTGCGCAAATCATTTGCGCAAGAGGGCCAGTGTAAACAGCACAGTACTGTTTTCCGCAAAAAAGCCTCGATCATGAAAATGGCGATCGGGGCTTTTTTGTGGAAAACCGTGTCTAGATTGGCCGCGGATGCTTTTCCGCAAAAAGTGCTTTTGCGGAAAAGCATCCTGCCAATCTAGACGTGCTTTTCCAAAAATGCTTTTAACGGAAAACTTTTCCGTTAAAAGCATTTTCGGAAAATCATGCCAGTGTAGACGTAGCCTAAGGCTATATCTACACAGCAGCATTTTGGAATAAATGACCTTATTCAGAAATAACAAAGACTATGGCTATATCTACACAGCAAGCTATTATTTCAAAATAATGGCCAGGTGGAGGAATTCTTAGTTCGACACCTGTAACCCTCATTTCACAAGGAGTAACTGAAGTCAAAGAAAAAGTGTTTTTCCTTCGACTTCCTCCTGTGTAGACAGTGCCAAAAGCTGAAGTAAGCTATTTTGACTTCAGCTACGCAATTGAGGTAGCTGAAGTTGCGTAGCTTCGTTCGACTTTTTCCCTTTAGTGTAGGCATACCCTAAACATCCTGAATTTTCATAGTTTGGCTGAAGTGTTTCACACAGGCTGGCTTACTTCATGAGACTTCCTGTTTCTATACTGAACAACCATGAGATTAGCCTTCCTGCCGGTATTTTAGCATGTCTAGCAGACCTGGCTCAAAGCTAGAAGTGGAAAAGCAACTGCACTAATGAAAAAAAAAATACTGTGAGGTGGGAGAAGTTAAATGGACTTTTCAAAAATCTTCAGAAACGTTCAGGTTTAAATTGGTAACATTTTCTGGTGGGGATGGGGTGGGCAGAGGAGACAGGAAAGCATCTTTCCTTGCCTGATCTTTATAATCTTTATAATCCATTTCTCTGAGATTGCCACAATATATCAAAAGTCAAAACGCATCACAAAAAGCCACTATTCTTTTCCTCAGGCTATTCACTGCTACTGATTTCCCACGGACATCCTCTTCAGATCACATGCTGTGCTCACTCCTCTTCCATACCTCAGAACAATTGAGTGAGTGATATATGGAAGGGTTGAAAACCCTCGACTTTATAAACTTCCTGAGGATACAAAATTTCCTGCTTTGGAGCATAAGCCAACCACTCCAGGGCTCAGATTAGGAAGGAAATCTTGGAACACCAGAAGAGCTCCAGGAGACTGGAAGAAAAGTTAATGTTGTGCCAATATTTTAAAAGGGTAAGTGGGATGACCTGGATAATTATAGGCCTGTCAATCTGGCATCGATCCCAGGCAAGATAATGGAGCAGCTGATCTGGGACTGAGGAATAAAGAAGTAAAGTAGGGTGATATAATTAATGCCAATCAATGTGGGCTTATAGAAAATAGATCTTGTCAAACTAACTTGATAATTTTTCTGAACAAGATTACAAGGTAGGTTGATAAAAGGTAACTGCCCTCAGTCTTCTATGGAGTCTGTATTGAGAAGCCACAAAACTCTGGACACCTATGATCTCCTACTCTGAATGGATGCCAAGAATTCCATTCATTCACATCCCTCTCAATCTCGTACTTCTCTCACTGGCTGTCAGGCACTCTAGCAGCATTACAGTATCTGTGCCATAGCAGGGCTGTTTCATTTATTCATTAGCAAACTACTGTGACCCACAATGGGATGTTATCCTGTCCCCAGGCACAAACAACAGGTGCAGATGCCAATCAGTCAGAGCCTAGGCAATTCACACAATTTGCAGGTGAATATGCAGATATGTTCAAACATGCACAAGTTCCCAAATCAGGACAAATCCATTCTTAAAAAACTGAGCTAGAATTCATGATCTCCCCTACCTGTCCTCTGTATATTCCCTATAGAACATATAAATCAGGCAAAATGGCTTCATTGCAGTGTGACAAAGCAGAGGAAATACATTTAACTCAGGCCCTGCCTACCCTGCTGCCTCATTTAATACCATGATAGATTCACGACTTATCCACAAGACCTGCGGCCAAAAATCTGTTTCTAATTGACTTTTTTAGTTATCTGGAAGCAGAGACATATGAGGGGAAAGTAGCATTTGCATACTGTGTCCTTCACTGTAGATTGTAGCCATGTAGCTTCACCTACATATCCATTCAAGCCTTCAAACAATCAGATTTCGGCACAACATTCCACAGTGTTCTTTGGGGCTTGGTACATTTTCCATAGTTCTGGGTCAACCTGAAACTGTATTTTTCATGAAATAAACTCTCTCATAAATTACACCCAGCTCTCGTGTGTTGCCTCAGCGGCCCACCACCTGAGTGAGTCACAAGCTGAGTAAGGGCAAAAAGGGAATAGGCACTCTGGTAAGGCCAACTGAACCTTTAAGGCAGAGGTCTTCAATCTGTCGGGCATGACCCCTAGGAGGCATGGAGTAACATTTGGGGTGGGGTGGAGTGGCTGGGCAGGAGCGTAGTGGCAATCAAAATAGGCCCAGGAAATGGATTGAGAACGGCCCTCCCTATGACGTCACCCCTGCGTGCCCCTCAAGTCCCACCCCCTTTCCCTACATCATGTCCAGCATGCGGCGCAGGCAGCGGGTCGGGCTCTGTGTGCCGCATACAGCGCGGACACGGAGCCACTCGGAGTGAAGGGCAACAGCGTGCGGACACAACGGCCCACTGGGAAATTCCCGGTATTTCCTGATTGCCTACCTTGCACCTGGAGTGCCATGCCTGGCTGCAGGCCTCAGCCTCCAGCCAAGGGTTCTCTCCCAGACCCGCCCACAGCTGTGGCCCCAGCCTCAGCCCTTTTACCCCAGGCTGTATTCCTCCCCCAGAGTCATGGCCCCTCTCCCGGTTCTGTGGTAGGGAGGCATGACCAGAATATGGTGGGGAGAGACTATGAGGTAAAAAGTTTGAGGACCACTGCTTTAAGGGCTAAATTTCCCCATCGGGCTGCATTGAGCGTTGTGAAACTCTTGTTGTGCACAGCCAGTTGGAACTAGACACAGATTAAAGCAGATCTTTTCCAAGCTCTTGAATCACTGAGTGACCTCTGAGCACCACAGTGCCTTACTCCACCTTTCTCCACTGCATGGCTGAGTAAAGATCACATCAACCCAACTAAGAATAAATTGTTTTTATTGAAACCCAATTAAATCTCCCCAAATGTAATCCTAATCCAAACCACACTGCAAGATCGCTGCCATATCTGGAGTTGAAATTTTTAAAGTTCTAGGAATCAACTATATGGCAAGTAAACTATGAATGCACTTTAAAGTCATAGATATCAGCTCATAAGCCCATGCCCAATACACATTACACAGCCTGGATTGTATTCAGTTTACAAAATTATCAATGCAGTAGTGGAAATTCACTCTAGTATATGGACATCTGTGGGCATAATTGTCTGCAAAGATCAATACATAATACTCTCATGATATTCCTCAGCATTTGTGTTTCATGTCTGGGATTTATTGTACTTGTAAAGTTTCCTGTTACTGTCTTTACCCTTTTCAAGGACTATGGAATGAAGGGCAGGTGTGATTAGCTGTAAACTGTCCACTTCATTTGACTGTAAATTATGGTGAAAGATTTCAATTTTATCTATTTAAAACAGTGGAAAATATATATGACCAATTACAACTTTTTGTTAGAATCATGCTAATGCCTCAATGAATACATTCTAAGAGCAACCATAAATTATTCTGCCTTTGAAAAGATGACAGCATCAACCAACCATTACGATTATGCCACTCTCAGAGCTGGAAAGACTTTAAAGTGGAAAACAATGCGTAGTCATTACGAATGCTTTCATTTTGGCAAGGATCAAATCACTCCATCATTTTCATATGCAACCTGACATGTAAAAATAGTCAGTGGCTAAGGTGAAGACATATATTTTCACCATGGTTTGAATTAATATCTTTTCACATCCCTAGACTTCGTTAATCTGCTTTCACATTCTCAGCAGACAAAATTCTTGTAACACAGCTTGGAGATGGGGGAGTCCTGACACAGAACCAAACAGCTCCAACTCCACCGTATAGTCCAATGAGTCCATGAACTCTGTTTGAACTGGAATGAGCAAAGTTTTGAGAATTTGGGGTCCCAACCCTTTTTCCAAGGGATTGTTCTTGTTTCAGGCATGTTCAGTCTCAACTGCTATAATTCACTGGTGTGTACAGTTGTACTTATGCTCATTCTGTTGTGGCCTGGCCCAGCAATGCAGGCAAATTATTGGACCAAAAACTCTGTAGATATTGGCCATCATTTTTCAGAAACTTTCTCTCCTAAGCCCTAGAGACAGGATGCAACGTATCGGCCTGAAACATATTTAATTGCATTTCTAATGTGCAATAACTAGAGACTTGGTGGGTCAGGCTAAGTCTGGCAGTTCTGAGCCATTGTTTCTGGGGTCTCCCCCATTTTCCCTTCCAGTTCTGTAATGTGAGGATCCTCCAGCCATCTGAGAACATGATTTCAAATTCCACCCTCTCAGGTGATTGAGAGCTGAGGAAATAGTGCACTGAAAACTGTAGCAGAACCCAGGTGATTTGGGGCGAGTAAAATGTACCATGGGCAAATGAATTCCAAATTCTCTGCTCTGAACGGGGAAGAAGTTTATAATCAGAAGCAGCAGAATATCCACCCTTTTGGGGACTTGCCAAATACATTGACATGTAGAATGGCTGGTCCAAATGATAGCCAGTAATCCCCCTGAAAACCAAAATACATTCTAAACATTGAGATGCATGACACTGTAGAGTGGGTACTATATACGATCCCCATATTTAAAAAAAACTCAAGAAATAATGTCATTCACTATTCCTTTCACTCCACAGTACATTGGGATAGGTCCTAAGTATCACAAATAGACATCACTCTATTGAGGTTAATGGATCTTTGCTGATTTATAACAGATGTTGCTCTGTCCAAATATGATTCACCAACAAATTTATGGCCTTTGTAATGTACCTGAAGCCTTTGGATGGGTGACAGTTTATTGCTAGCATGATAAGTGCATGCAGTGACTCCTGGGTGCTTTCCTGACTCTGACTCTGACACTGGCAACATGTCAGCTGTCAATGATATTCAGGTCTAAATTTGCAGGAATTTACGTGCACACGTTTTGCACCTGCATTTGTGCATCAAAGCCACATGTGAAATGATCACAATTATGTCATTTGAAAATTGGGCCCTAATATCTCTCTGTATCTCCAGATAGCCTGTAGGAGTATCAGTGAATATCATTGCCTGCTTCCTGGGGGTATTATGTAGCAATGTTTGCAAAGCTGCGATCTTCAGGGGCACCGAGAGGAGTTTGTACAGAACAGCATCTATAAGAATGCAAAGTTCAATTACTCTGAACACAGCAGGTGAGAGGTGACCTCTCACAGTATGTCTGGGCATTCAGAACAGTTTGCTGGAATATATTTGGTTACATGCTGGATGTTTGTAATGGTTACCCTCCCCTGTTTTGGGTGTCAGAGTTGAAAGCTATTACACATTGACTTGTCTCCCCACAGAAGAAAAGCTTCCATGGGTGCATAGGTACAGGAACACCCCCCGGGCTCCCGGCCTACTGGTTAGGGTCCCAGCTACAGGCTCCATTCACTGGGGACCCTGCAGCCACCGACATGCCAGGTTCCTGGCAGCCACCCCATACGCCAGGGACCTCTGCTGCCAACCCCATGTCCAGGGTCAAATCTGCCAGCTCCACATGCCAGTGCTTTGCTCCCAAACTCTGCTGGGACTGAGGGTGGACAGGGTAAGTAGCTCAGCACTCCCCCCACCACCATCACCTTTTAAAAATGTTTGTCTCTTGTTCTCTCTCCTTTGGAAATACTCAGTCCTTTGCCGCTCCGTTTATGGTTTTATCATTTTAAATTTTCGTGAAACTGAAAACCAAAGTGATTCATAAGCTCTTCACAAGGTCTCAGCTAACAGTAACAATACAAATGCAGAAAGAGTGAGCAAGGCTTTAGAATTCACAAGTTAATAATTATATCTCAGCAGCTCGATTAGTCAGTAACATGGGGGCAATTCAACTCTTATACTTGGGAGGAATGCTGAAGGTTACCTTAACAGTTTCTAATTCAAATTGTTTCCATTGCAAAAACTGTCCAGCATAAGCATAAATCCTCTATTTAGGCACAGATTCATATATGCTAACTTATGCTGTATAGCTCCTTAGTCCTTAAATAGCCCCAAGTGACTTCAGTAGAAGTCAGGGGCTACCCAACTTGAGGAATATCAGAATCTGTCCATCTGTTATACGGCACTGTTTTCTGGTGGCAACAGTATGAACAGAACTGCTGAGTTCTAGGTCTCGCTCTGGAGTCTGTCCCCTCTCGAATCCTCATGCTGAGATCCCCGGCTTCAGGAAATTACAGCTGTGAGGTGGAGTGGAGTGGAAGAGTTGTGGAGGGTGGTTTTGTTTTATTTACACTCCTGTGGGTTTAACAAGCGAATCTACTCAAAACTGGGAATAGTTACATTTCAGGGAGCAAGGTGGGAGACCAAAACTAAATTGTGTGTAATATCTAATCAGAATTCAATAGTCTGTAGTGTCAAATATTGAACTTATTTTCTACATCTGTTGGATGTGAATTAAATCTAGACTCAGAAGTGCAAGAGGCTGGAGAATGCTGAGGACTTGAGGAAAACAAATCAGATAGTTAAAACACCGAACCAGACAGACAGACACTCTCAACTGTAGAGTGCACTGGAGCAAAATGTAATGGTCATCCTCCCCTTTATTGAGCCTTTGAATAAAAAGGAGAGGAGTCTTTATTCTAAAGATTTTCCTCTTTGCTTGCAAACTGTCCTTCACAAAACCTGTCTGCTTTTTGTGATGAAATTTACTGACAAACCTGAAGGTTCTACAAAAACAAAATTACCTTTTTGTGAATTATTGTATCTGCAAAAATGCAAACACAGCCAGTTTTTTTTCAACAATTCAAAGAGATGTCAGGAATGTAATAGGCTTACTCCAACTACTCCTTTTGTGAACCACAGACTTCATATAACATGAAAGAGTAGGGCTCTTTAAAAAATGTAACATTTTATTAATTTTCCCAGGTGCCATATGGTAATTCACATAACATAAAATCACAAAAAAGCAAAGCAAGGTCCCAAGACCATACAAGGAACTCCTAAAACAAATTATTATCCCTGGAAATTTACAAGATTCATATATGACTATTCGCATATGAAAATAACATCAAGATCATGTAGAAAACTGATGGAAAAGCATGACTCAGCCCCATTAGTCTCTAGGGTTTTTTTCCCGTCAATATTAAAATATAATTCCCAGTCTTGCAATGGAGCAGGGAATCAAACTATCATCTCTTTACCTCCATGGGACCTTCAAAACAACCCCATAGTCCATGCTTATCACAAGAAAAACAGAATAGGGGAGCATATGCTAGTGGTGACAGTGAAAGGAAATTGATTGTAAATATGAAATAGGTCACCTTGCTGTCTGTGTGTGTCAGCTGCAAGCCAAGGATAGATATGGGTGATATCTCTCCCTACTGATGTATGAGTGACACATGAAAGTCTTCAAGCAGCAGCTGCTTGCATAAAAGCCAAAGAACATAATCAAAAGCAATAAGCAACTGCCCTTTAGAAGGGAAAGAAATGAAGAGAGGTTTTGCAGCTGACTGACAGTTTTGTAACCACAAAAATTAAAAAGTTTAAACTCTGTCGTGGTGGTAATGGGCTCATGCTTTTTCTCATATGGTTTCTATTGCATCTATGCCCTTCATAAAAAAAAAAGAAACATACAATGAAGGAAAGATCAGAAGGTTTTCTTTGCAATTAAGGGACTAACCTGGGACACAGGAAATCTGGATGCAGTCCCTGCTTCTGCCACTGACTTTAAACTGGGTTTGAGTCAGTTCATGTCCACATGCTCTACTTTCCTCATCTGTAAAATGGGAGTAACCCTATTTCCTCCCTCCTACCTTTTGTTAACTTTTCCAGGTAGGGGCTGTTGGTTACACCATACTTGGACACTGCAGAGATGTAAAAAAGGTTTTAAAAAAGTAATTGTGCAACCACTAAATATCCCAGTGGAGGGCTGCCCCCTGCAGGCTCCACAGTAGAAGACTTATACCACTAAGCCTGCAGCACAGCCAGCTCCCAGGGAGCCTTCTACTGCAGAGCAGAGTTAGCAGCAGCAGGGCAGAAGAATTTAGCCACAATGAAAACTGATAAGCATCCCTTACCTCCCTAGTACAGTGCCTTGAACAATGGGGCCGTGATCCTAGTTTAGGTCTGTAACCACAACCTGATTACACAGAAGACAAAGGCTAAAGTTTCACCAAATTCACCAAGGTGCAGGATCAGGGCCTATATACAGCACTAGAGTAGAAATGATAGAAGTAGACTGGATAGCTTCACTTTGCACTAGCATGCTGTTTTCTAGCAAGGCTAACCATCTTCTCCTCTCTTGATATGGCTTCCATTTTTCTTTTTATCCCTAAGCTATTTTCAATCTGCGTCACTCAGGGGCCAGAGATAAACGTAGGGCCCTCTTGCCACTCTCCTGCTGTCTCCTGAGCCAGAAATCGGCTACTTGGTTTGAGGGGGAGGCAGGTTGTATGTCAGGGGCATGGAGGATGAAGAAAGTGAGGGGACATGGTGAGATGTCACCCAGTTCACCACTTTCTTAGGAACCTTCAACCAGTGGTATAAATTGAAGACCTCCATTTAAGCTGGACTGTGCAACTGAGAATCAACAATCAGTTCCCTGTCAGCCCCTCCACTCAGCACCCAAGCTCATTTTGGGGAGTCTGTCCCTGGGACCTAAATTTCATGGGATGCTATTATCTAACAGGGGAAACCACCATTCAACAGCCATCTGTCAATATAACAGTTGGCATACAGTACAACTTCAGAGTTACCAACGCCAGAGCTACAAACTGACCAATCCACCACACAGCACGTTTGTAACCAGAAGCACTCAATCAGGCAGCTGCAGACACAGGACCAAAAAAAAAAAAAAATCAACTACAGTACAGTAAATGTAAATTACTAAAAAAAATTAAAGGGAAAGTAGCTTTTTTTGGATATAGCAAAATGTTTTAAAGCTGTATTAACTCAATGTTCAGTTGTACATATTTTAAACAACCACCAAAATATTTTATTCAGAGTTACAAACAGCCTCCATTCCTGAGGTGTTTGTAACACTGAGATTCTTCTGTACTGACAAAACAGTGCTCTTCTAAAGCAGCTTTCATTTCAGGATCTCAAAGGACCTCATGAAAATGAATTAATCTTCACAACACTCAGGATAACTTTACAGAGGATCCTCCATCACAGGCCACATTGTCAAAAAGTGGCACTGTGTGCATGGCACATAACTGAGCATTCAGGTACCATGATTGCATGTGTGTATGCCTCATTAGTCCATTTTTGCACACGCAGTTAGCCCATTTGCTCACACAAGTGCATGAATTGTGCTTTGTAAATTAGGACTGCAAATGCAAGCCCTAAACTTTTGGAATATCTGTTTTATAAAGTCATATTGAACTAGCTCTTTAAAGGATAAACTCTATGCATCCTATTTAATGTGACTGTGGCACAGATGGGAGCTGACTAACCAGCCATTGGTATAACTACTTACTAGTGACTTGAGCTTGGCACCATAGTAAAAAAGTATAGCAACTCCATACACATATTTCCAGATGGATCTCTTCCCTGTTTTAAAAAATTAAAAATCAGGCCTTTTATGTGATTGTCAAATCACAACCCCAAACCAATCAATACTAATAGTTACTTAAAGTCAATTAAACTGAGTCAAACAGGCTGGGAGAACAGTGTTTTTGTTTCCATGGGCCTTCTATATAACTGTATTTCCATTTAAACTCGCAATGTCATGTTTCCCTCTGAATAAAGGAATTGATCTTTGTGTCATTTGGAAGCATACTATCTCATAAGTACAATTCACAAAGAACAAATTAAGAGACTGATCAAATGCTCTGTAAATGTAACTCTTTAGTAATAATATCACTTAGATATTAAGCTGCTTAATTAGATTTCAGTCATTGCAATGAACTGCCTCATTGAAACTGTTCATTTATAATTGATAGTTTGTTTGCATCTTCCAGTTCATTTCAAAAATAGGAGCAAAAACAAAATATATAAACTAGACACAAATAAAAAAGAAAAGATGAACAAGTCACCTCAGGTAATGTATAGAGATATTGGGCATATAGAAAATAAACCGCCCCAAACAACTCTCAAGTTTAGGGATGCAACCTTGGCTTCTTTGGAAGCAAAAACTCCACTGACTGCAGAGGGGTTGAGATTTAACCAACTCAGAAACCTGAGAATATAAATAAAACATTTTTTGTATTTTTGAGAAAACTGAAAGATGAAATTGATCAACTTGGCGTGAGCTTCTGGCTCAAAAATATAGTTTGACATCCACCTGGAGATATTTAAAAGGTAATGTTATATAAAGAGCAGATCAATACACTGTCACAAGGAGGATCTTTTCATAAAACAGTATGCATTTTAATCTGGATAGAAACTTTCTATGAAGGAAGCTTTTATGTGTGCGTGTGTGTGTGTACACGTCAGGCCCGTACACAGGAATTTCGGGGGGGGGGGGGACTTTTTTTGTAAATGTAGACCTAGAGAGTGTGAATGCACCATGATGGTCCCCCAAGTAAGCTGGGAAATCAGCCCCAGCCCTCCCCCGGCCAGCCAGAGCATGGGGGAGGGAGACTCGGGTAGCGCGCCACTCCTGCCTTCCTCTGGCTGGCTGGAGCATGCTCACTTGGGGGACACGGGGGTGCTTTCACCCCCTTCGCACCTCCTGCTTACAGGCCTGCATGTGTGCATGTGCCTATCTGAGCCTGTGATTAGAAAGAAGCCATGGATCAGGGGACAGGTGACATAAACTGATTAAAACAGGCATCAGCTGTATGGTAGACATAGCAGCGCTCAGATCAATTCCAAAATTCTTCAGAGATGAAGGGGCATCCAAAGGCCTGATCCTACAAAGTGCCAAGTGTCTCCTGGGAAGTGCTCAGAAGGCTAAACTTGATTCTGGAATGGAAGTTTGGCATTGATGGTCAGCCGAGACCACTGCCTGCCACACTGATCAATCCTGTCTCCCCATCTGCTGTCTCTCATACATATTAGACTATAAGCTTCTGGGGCCAGAATCCATCTTTTTGTTCTGTGTACAGCTGCTAGCACAACTAGCTCCTGGTCCCTCAAAGACTCCCAGGCACAACCGCAATACAAAGAGCAAACAGGCCCAACGTACAGAAGGCCGGATTGAAACTATGATTCCTTTTAAAATGCAAAGGTGTCACCGAGCTAACAGAGCACAATGTACAAGGCTAGGGACCAGTGTTCCCTCTAAGCTGCATGGCAGCACAGCTTCAGAGATGATTAATCAGCCCCAGCCAGCCAGAGGCTCAGGGATCCTTGCAGGGAGCTGACGGACAAGGAGGGGCTGATTAATCACCTGTGAAGCTGTGATGCCCCGCAGCTTAGGGGGAACACTGCTAGGGACACACTAACACTTTACAAAGTAGACTCAGACTCTGAGGTCATGATCATCTAGTCTGACCTGCACATCGAGGCTACTGAACCTCGCCCATCCACCAGGAGTGGCAAAAGCTTCCGAAAAGTGGGAGTGAGCAAGAGCATCCAAATGTTGATCCCACTACTGGCTATCTCTGCTCCCCAAGCTTCTGCCCCCTGTTTACTCTCTCCCCCTATCATCACATTTTTAAAAGTGGAAAGGACATGAGGAAAGCTCTTGCTCCCTCCCCAATCTAGCACCCACTCCTGTAATAGACTAGTATCTCAGCCGAGACTATGGAAGTCTTCAAGTCAGGATTTAAAAATTTCAAATGACAGAGAATTCACCTTTTGCACTACAGTTGTTTAAAATAAAAAGTACAACACAGCAACACCCTTAGTCAAATGTTGTGCTGTCGGCACTCACACAGAAAGCAATGAGTTTTTGGCCTGAACATATAGGACTTCTGCTTCTTTCCAAATACCAACACTTCGTGGAGCCTTTTCAATGGAAGGGTCAATATAGCAGGGACAGAAGTATATTTTATAGATGGGCAAAGATACAATTCTTGGGTCTGTCCTGCAGGAAGGTGGAGCTCAGTATTCAACCACCCTCCCTTGATGTTGAAATGTCACCGTTCCAGGACTGTAGCTATGACCTAGGAGGATTTAGATCCCTATCAACATTCAGATACTTCTTTTCCTGGCAGGGGGAAGGAAACCCCGTACTGGCCTTAATAATACACGTTCCCCTCTACCTCTTCTCCCCAAGCTCCAGCTCTCTGCTCACTCTCTCTACCTCCTCCCCCCATTGCTCACCCTTTTAAATTTGGTGAGGCCATAGCTTCCTGCCCCCTTCCCTCGTCACCCCTGATTTTCATCTCTGTTGAAACCCTGATTGGTGGCAGGACATGGAACAGGGGTAGCCAGGTGGCAAGGTGCTGTTATCCATAGGAAGAACACCTGTTGCTGGCTTTATCCTACAGTAGCCATTACAGCAGCCATTACAGAAACCAGCACAAGGTTTGTTGACATCAGTCCCTCTATAGCAGTGTATTGATAGGTTCAAAACAGACTGGAAGCTAGCAGGCACCATTCTACCAATGAAACACCCTAAGTGAAGATCTCAGAAAATAAATAAGGGTACATCTACACTGCACTGTAGCTCGAAATAAAATACGCAATTTGAGCTATGCAAATTGCATATCTTATTTCGATCTTATTTTGAAATAGCTTATTTCATAATTTGGCACTGTCTACATAACACCAAATTTCAAAATCACCTGCTATTCTGAAACCTCCTTTACTCATCGTGGAATGAGGTTTACAGCGATATCAGAACAGTGAGCCCGTAATATTTCGAAATAACGGGCTTGCTGTGAAGATGCAGAATAGCTATTTCGGGATATTCCAGTATCCCAAAAGAATGTTGCAATGTAGACGTAGCCTAAATGTAGCTGAGTTGCAGACATTGAGATTTATAGCACTTTCCCCCATTTCCATTTTCACACTACAATAAATACAATAATGGCACTGGCTAATAAACAGTCATAAATCTGCTTTCCTGTATTTAGGATGTTTGCTGATTGAAAAGTAATGTTGTGAAGTGATGAAGTCAGTGTCTATAAATGTGAGAAGGGTTTGGAGAGTTTACTGTATATATGAAATGTTTCATATTAAGGGATTTTTCCAGTTACGTGTTGATGTGTTGGGTTACACACACACACACACACACACACACACACAATCTTCACCTCCTCTATATTCCACATGCCGTGTGCTAGAAAGTCTCAATAAATTCAGTAGACTTAGTGCAGGTGCATAATAGAAAAGGAGGCTTGGAGGTTTCCTGGTGTGTTTTTCATTAAGCATTCAGTACAAGTCCCAGTGAAATCAATGGAAAAATCTGTAAACTTCAATGGAAGTTGGATTGGGCCCTAAGTTTCTTCCTTCCTTTCACTCATTTTTTTCCTTCCTTGAAAAATCATTGTGTTCACAGCAGAGCTTTGGGGCATTCGCATACAACATAAATCAGTGCTCGGATCCTAGCAGATTCAGAAGAGCATGGGACTTGCAAACAGATAGAACCAGACCATCCGTAGGTGTAATCTGATAGAGCTGCAATGATCTAAATGGAGCCACCTCAATTTACACCCAGTGAGGTTCTGGCACAAGGCAGTTGGGCATGTTGGCTACTCCCCCTGCTTCTCCCAATGCTTTGAGTTGTATCGGGTGTGCAAGTACCGTCCTCAACTGGCAGATATCCTAGAGCTGGATCAGTCAATATCACTCCAAGAACTTTGGGGTGACCTTTTCTGCAATGTCACCTGTGGTAGAGAAGCTAATAGAGGGGTACTCTGAGACTGGGTGAGAATCAGCCGAGAGGGGGTGAATAATTTAGGTGGCCTGGTATCAACTTCTTTCTGTGTGTAGTGGGGGAAAATCCATCTGTGTCTGTCTCTCACTTCTGCACTGGTGCAAATGCTGGGCATTTTTTATGTAACTGTGCAAACTCTATGTTCTAGATCGGGGTGCACAACCTTTTTGTATTCTCAACCAATAAAAGAGGTCTGGAAAAATTTTCATTACGCGCAAAAAAAAAAGTGTGGCCCCTTTAATTGCCACTCCGCTCCTGCCACTCCCCCCAACCCTGCCGTGTGTACAGGCACCAAGCTGGTAAAAGAAAATACTGGCCAGCCCTGATCGAAGCGCTGCCCACGGGTTTCGCACCGCTGTTCTAGACTGCAGTTCTGCATACCTGCTTTGCAAACACAACTCACTACACCAACTAAGGAGCCGGCTACCCACTTTGTTCGCGCCTGTTGGATGAGCGTGGCACAAGCAAAGAAGGTGGAGTTTGGTATATTGCGCCTATTAAAGTCAATGAGGAAACCAGCAGACTGGCTTTACATTGCCTGTGAACAAAATTCAACATATGTGTTGAAAGGATATTTTACTTAGGAAGGGTACATGTGATGTCTTGTAATTCATTATTCTGCAGAAGTTCTTAGCTATATTGGTGCTTAGGAAAGGACAAGTTAGAGGGTGTGATAAACCTTTTAGTGGGTGGTTGCTGAAACAATCAACAATCACTTTTTGCTGCCATTTGAGCGAGGCAATCTTGGAACCAAAAGCTCTGTCTTTACCTAGAAAGAAGATTCTGGTAAGCTAGCCATATTCATCTTTGTAGCTTCCTCATGAAGTCTTTCAGTCACAATGGTGGCATCCAAACATCAACAATACTCTAGAATATGCCTCCTGCCAGCACTGAACTACTGCACCAAATATTTCACTCTCTGCAAAGCATGAAGGAACACCTATTCATCTTACATCAGCATAAAGATAGCTGGCCATTTAGGTAAGGCTCTAGACTGTGCGCAAATAGAGCTAAGTCTTATCCCTTGCTCTACCACAGACTTCTTGTGTAACACTCACCAAGCCACTTTGGTCTGGATCCACAACAGAGCTGCAACATTTCAGCAAAGCCCAGAGCTTGCTTGCCAGGCTGGGCGACAGAGGCAAGTGGGCCAATCCTTATCTTCACCTGCTTTGAAGATCACAGGGAGGGGGATGAATAGACATCTGCTGCTTCAAGCAAGCACTTCATGTGTACATGCCCAGAGGTGCATGGGAAACAGATGCGATGGGAAACTTTTACAGAAGAAATTTAGGTACTTAGAACCAAATTTTTAAAGGTATTTAGGTATTGCGGCACCCAACACTGCAATGCTTACCTGATTTAGACTCCTAAGTCTCATTTGCAAAAGGGATTTAGGCACATAAATCAATACTGAGGGTATGTCTACACTACCACCCTAGTTCGAACTAGGGTGGTTAATGTAGGCAACCGGAGTTGCAAATGAAGCCTGGGATTTGAATTTCCCGGGTTTCATTTGCATATTGCCATGCACCGCCATTTTTAAATGTCCGCTAGTTTGGACTCCATGCCTGAGGCTACACGCAGCACGAACTAGGTAGTTCGGATTAGGCTTCCTATTCCGAACTACCGGTATACCTCGTTCCACGAGGAGTAACAGTAGTTCGGAATAGGAAGCCTAATCTGAACTACCTAGTTCGTGCCGCGTGCAGCCGCGGGCACGGAGTCCAAACTAGCAGACATTTAAAAATGGCGGCGCCCAGCAATATGCAAATGAAGCCCGGGAAATTCAAATCCTGGGCTTCATTTGCAACTCCGGTTGCCTACATTAACCACCCTAGTTCGAACTAGGGTGGTAGTGTAGACATACCCTAAGTGCCTTCATCTCTTTTAAAAATGAGACTTGGCATTGCAACACAGCATAGCAACACCTAAATACCTCTAGGCCTTAGCGATTTTAGGCACCTACAGTGTTAGGAAGCAACTGTGCAAGGCTTTTGCATATCATAGTAGTGTGTGGGCTTTAGCCACCTAAATCCCTTTGTGGATCTGGCCTTTAATCTCTCTGGGTCTCAGTTCCCCATCTATGAAATGGGAATACTACTTTCCTGCTACTACTTTTGTAATTATTCCCACAGAGGGGATGTGAAGGCCAATTTGGCAAATATTAGAGAGTTGCTCAGATATTAAGGTGGTGAATACCACAGAGAAGCATTTGAAAGGATTCACGAACAGTTCCTGAGAAAGAGTTGGACAGCGCTGACAATGAAAGTACAGAGGGAAGCCTTATGCCAAGGAAGAAACAAGGTCATCACACAAAATTGTAATGGATTTAGAATGTAAACCCACCCTCCCTTTCCACCTCAGAGAGGGGTGTTAGAATCACAATATTTTTAGAAGCAGAGGTGAGTGAGTTTATTTACTTACTCTTTAATTTCTTTGTTTCACTGGGAAAACAGCATTCTGTTTTCCACAAAAGCCCATCTAGTATGCGCAGGAGACATGTTGTCAAAGTAAAACATTAACTGCTGCTGCCACCCAGGAAGATATATTGGGAATAGGTCACAGGATGATTGCTTGTGCCTCAATTCTAACCCCAAATAACCTAATCTCTGAACTTTTTAACTTAGTAGAATCAAACTCTGCCATGTTCACACTCGCTGGCTTCTATTTGAAGTCATTTATAGCACCTAGGCCTTAGGGCTTCAGTCAGTACTTGTGGGGGGATTCACTATGTTTCAGTTTCTGAAGCTACAGAGAAAAACTCCTCTCCTTTTCACCAGAGAGGGCAGACTGCAGGCATGAAGTGCCTTCCCTCCCTGTCCTGTAGCCTCTCCTGTCTGCACCAAGAATCACAACTCTTTCCTAGTGGATCAATCAATTGTAATGAACATGCGTCAAAGCTAGCAGCGGCATCTTTTAAATGCAGCCCTTGAATTAAGCCTGCTTATGCTCACATCTGGAAGCTCAAACTCGTTTAAACAAGAGTGAGAGAGAAGCTTAGCATCTTCTCAGTCAAAATCCCCTCCCTCACAATATAATAGGCACCTCTGCCTAAGAGTCACATGTCAGACCTCGCTCGGAGTGATGTGATGAGAAGATCCCCAGGGATCAGGAGAACTGGATTCTTCCTTTGCTAGATGCTATGGCATCTCTGTGGCTGTTATGGCCCCAACACAGTCCCAGATCCAGGGGTCTGTCCTCTAGCCGACCAGAAGCAGCCCACAAGCAAAGCCAGTCACTCCTTCAAGGTTATGGCAACTTAGGAACCTTAGCCACTCTCTAATGATGGCACATATACAAACAGGATATTATGGGAAAGATGCAGCCACACAATCTGCTCTTCATTTTGGACTGGTAACATTGTGTCCTGCAATACAATTATCAGAAAGATATTTTATTCTAAATAGGAGCATTATTTAAAAAAAAATTTTCCTTCCAGGATCATCATTGATTTGACCTGAATGCTGAGCATGGAGGGCTTTAAATATGTATTTAAATGAGTAAACAAAATCATTATTGTGCAGATTTGATGCTTTGATGCTTTGGTCCAGGCATTTCCAGCTTATTGTTTCACCGGAGTATGTAGATCTTGAGTCCCATTTTAATTAGTGCAAAAATAGACAGTTTTTCCATTGTCACACCATCTGCCTCCCTTCGCTCTGCCCGACACTACACAGAACATCTAGGAGTTGTTCTGAGAGGAAAAAACAATAAAAGAGAAAACCGTATTGTTTTGGTCACACACTGACAGTGACAGCCAGCTTCCAGCAGTGACTGTCTCTACACAGGGGCACAGTCAACTGTTGCCAAGCTGTGACATGTATTTTGTTTTTATTTTTAAACCACCTCATTGGTTTGGTGTAGGAAAAATGTGGTTTCTTTTCTGTTCTCCCACTGTCATTTCAGAACCAGGTGACTCCTCCAAATGTTGTTGAGGTGCAGCTGACATTTCAGACTCTTGCTGGAAGTTGCCTGTGCTTGAATGAGGAGCAGTGAGACCTGTTCACATCACACACCAACTACCGGCCTCATGAAAAGTGACAGAAAACACAATCTGGGCTGTTGCTGTGGGTTAAAAAAAAAGAACACCAACTTTAAATCCTACAAATGCTTTCACTGGCTTTTGATTGTGAAAGAGAAGGTCTCTTTTGTCCCGCACCATAATACCCCTCAATATGAATAACGCTCCAGGAGAAAATAAGTCCCAGTACACAGCTGAGAGAGAAAGTGGCTTAGAAAGTGTTAGACGGCATCATTATGGGGTTTACTCATCATTCAGGCACCTCCTCGTGGCTGCATCTGGGGACTAGTTTCACTTAGTGTGATGCTTCCTTCTGTCTGCCATTCATGCTGTGACTCTTCTCACATGCCAGGAGTTTCCCTGCTTTCTCTACACATTTCTGCCAGCTCACTATGCAATTTCCCCCTTTCAGAAGTATTCAAAGTCGCACAGGGATGGTCATTCCAGGCACTCCTCCAAATCAAGGCTATGTCATGTCCCCAGAGGTGGATAGGGGAATCGGAGCCTATCCAATACTCTAAAGTCCCAGCCTACTTTGAGCAGCTCAAGTCTGCTCTGTTCCAAAATGCTGCTCCATTTCCCTGGGCTGCTTCCTATTTTATCAGGATTCTTTCTCCTCCCCACCCCAGAGCTAAACCCTTCCTTTACGGCCAATCTACTCCCTGGATTTCCTCACTATGCCTGCTCTAAGCCCAGCAAGCGACTGCAGGCATCCACATTGCAGCCCCTTCTGGCCTCAGTTCCTGGCCTCATATAAGCCCCGCCTGCTGCTACACAGCTGGGCTCCATCCTCACTTATGCTAGCCTATCAAGCCTACCTTTTCCTCAAGTTATGTAACCCCTTCTAATCTACATTAATCTTTTCCAGGCTGGTTCAGGGTAAACACCTCACCACAGGAATAAACAGCTCAGCAGAATGGTTAGGGATCTTTTAAGGAACATCCTTTTGTAAAACTTTTATGCCTTCCTGGAGCAGGTCTGAGTAGTCAATCTCAGGAAGCAAACTGGACTGTTCACTTTCCATTATATTGCTAGAAAGAGCTGTCAATTTCATTTTTCTAATGAGACCGTACCACATAACAGGGCTGTCAACAGGAAAAGAAAAAAATGGTAACAAGAACGCATCTTTCAGAATGGATTACAGGGCATACCATTGTTTAAGTCTTGCTGTAGTTTGGGAGCAAAATGTGGATGTATGGTTTCTGAAGTCATCGATATGAGGTGTATCATTTATTTCTTCCACATAGAACCTGCATATCTAGGGGACACAGTGTTTGTTTTGAACTGGGATTGACATGTGCATTATTAAGATGGCTCCAGTAACTTCCCTGCTTTGATGCCAAATATATGTATAAAGTATAATTCAGCATCAAAAGAGGGGAAAAGAATGATGGGTACACTAGAACTGAGGACAGGTACACAGCTTGCAAGTTCTGAGCCAAATTCTGCCCTGGCCTATGTCATTGAAAACACTCAACTGGACAAGTGGAGTTAAGAACAGAATATGGAGCTATGCCAGCAGGTGACCGAACACCACCATAGCCCTGATCTGAGCTATGTCTGGATCCACTACAGAGGGGTGCCCTCAGGAAGCTAACTGTGGCTCGCTGTTTCATATACTTCCCAAGCTAAGCTGTTGTGTATGCTATTGAATGGTTCTGGAAACACTCTTCATATCTTTCATGCAAAATCATTTTCTCACAAAGATATATGAAGTTTCCAAATTTAAGAAAATAGCACCATCTTTAGAAGAAAATTGAACCACTTTCATTCCAATATATTTCTGCTTTCAGGCAGAATGCCGATGCTCCAAATGCCACGACTGGACATGTATTCATGAGTATATAGACTAGAGCCCCTGTCTTTGGAAATTCCCTCTCCAAGGCTTAGATGCAATGATTCTATATTATTCTGTGCTACGCCTGTCAATGGGGGGCTGGAGTGAAGGCGGCAGTTGCACTGGGGTCCAGTGATTCAAAGGGGCCCAAGGGCTCCGGGCCCCTGGAATTATTACTGTATCAGCAGCAACAGCCAGAGCCCTCGCCCTTAAAATTGCCGTTGGAGCAGGGGCCACCATTCTGAATGCTCCATGAGGCTCTGAGGGCTGGAAGAGGCCCAGCATTGCGGATTGGGTGGCACTGAGGGCTGGCTGTCCCAGCCTCACCCCTTCTTACCAAGACTCCACCCTTTCTGGGGATGCAAAGCTGCCCCCCCCCCCACACACACACACACACACACCATTTGCCCAGGAATGCACCGAAGTTGTCAGTCCTTGTGAACTCACACTATTGGATCAGACAGTCAGATAATGTAAATCAACATAGCCCCGTAGACTTTAGAGGAGCTACTGATGTAGTTTACCAGAGGATCTGGCTCACAATATATTCAAATAAACACCCCCTATTGGTAGTGCTCCTTACTTAAAGCACCAGTGTAAAGGTTTTTCATTTTAAAAACTACAGAATCTCCTGCACTGTTGACTACCACAGTCCTGCTTGCTTCCTTGGGGTCAGAAGAGAAAATGCTTTTATCTATTTTGCTTTCAGGATTCACACAAATTATTCACAGGAATGAAAAATGCCATATGAGAGACTTGTTGATTTCCTGAAGTCCTACTATGGTAATCCAAAAACACCTGCACATACAAAAAGCTAGTATTTGCAGCCAGTAGTGGCTAATTAACAGAGTAAATTATTGTTAGATTTGTAGAGCAACTGATAAACAACTTATGCAACTGATGTTTAGTTCCACCATAAAACACTGCTACATAGCTATCTTTCATTGTTTGCTCTCACGTTGAAGTTATGTTGGTCCCCGCATATGAGAGAGATGAGACTTTTATTGGACCAACTTCTGTTGGTGGGAGAAACAAGCCTTCAAGCTTTCAGAAATGCTCTGTGAAACTCAAAAACTTGTCTCTTCCAACAACATATAGTAGTATATGCATAGCGTGTCCAGCCATTTGATGGCACTGCCCTCTGCCAGGTGGAGAGCTGGTAACCAACCATCAAAATAAGTCAGTGGGTACTCGACAACGATATGCAACATAGTCTGAAATTGACCACAGCTGCATCACAGATCATTAGAGAGAGAAAGGGTATGTCTACACTACCCCGCTAGTTCGAACTAGCGGGGTAATGTATGCATACCACACTTGCTAATGAAGCCCGGGATTTGAATTTCCCGGGCTTCATTAGCATAAGCGGGGAGCCGCTATTTTTAAATCCCCGCTGCTTCGAACCCCGTGCAGCGCGGCTACACGGGGCTCGAACTAGGTAGTTCGGACTAGGGTGCCTATTCCGAACTACCATTACTCCTCGTGAAATGAGGTGTACCAGTAGTTCGGAATAGGCACCCTAGTCCGAACTACCTAGTTCGAGCCCCGTGTAGCCGCGCTGCATGGGGTTCGAAGCAGCGGGGATTTAAAAATGGCGGCTCCCCGCTTATGCTAATGAAGCCCGGGAAATTCAAATCCCGGGCTTCATTAGCAAGTGTGGTATGCATACATTACCCCGCTAGTTCGAACTAGCGGGGTAGTGTAGACATACCCAAAGATCTTAGAGTCATTGTGGATAGTACTCAGTGTGCATCAGCAGTCAAAAAAGCAAACAGAATGTTAGGAATCATTAAAAAAAGGATAGAGAGGAAGACAGAATATCTTTTCTTATATAAATCTATGGTACGCCCACATCTTGAATACTGCATACAAATGTGGTTGCCTATCTCAAAAAAGATATATTGGCATTGGAAAAGATTCAGAAAAGAGCAGCAAAAATTATTAGGGGTTTGGAACAAGTGCCATATGAAGAGAGATTAAAAAGACTGGGACTTTTCAGCTTAGAAAAGTGGAGGCTAAGGGTGCGTTTACACTATACCCTTAACTCAAAATAAGATATGGAATTTGCACTACGCAAATTCCATATCTTATTTTGATTCTATTTCAAAATAGGATATTTTGAAATTTGTCATGTCGACACAAATTTCAAAATGACACACTATGTTTAGACATACCTTATCCCTCATGGAACAAGGTTTACAGGGATGCCGAAATAGCAGGTCCACTATATTTCTCAATAGCAGACACATTCAAAAGATTCAAGGTATCCCAAAATAGCCTTGCAGTGTAGACGTACCCTAAGAGGGGATATGATATAGGTCTATAAAATCCTGACAGGTATCAAGAAAGTGAATAAGGAAAAGTTCCCCATAACATAAGAAATAGGAATCACCAAATGAAAATATAGGTAGCAGGTTTAAAACAAACAAAAGGAAGTTTTTCATCATGCAGCACACAGTCAACTTGTGTAACTCCTTGCCAGAGGATGTTGTGAAGACCAGGACTTCAACAGGGTTCAAAAAAGAACTACATAAATTCATGGGTGTTAGGTCCACCAATACTTATTACAAAGGATGAGTAGGAATGGTGTTGCTAGCCTCTGTTTGTCAGAGGATGAAAGTGGATGATAGGAGAGGGATCACTTGATGATTCCCTGTTCTGTTCACTCCTTCTGGGGCATCTGGCATTGGTCACTGTTGAAAGATAGGATACTGGGCTAGATCGACCTTTGGTCTGATCCAGTATGGCCATTATGTTCTTATTAGAAAAAAACATGTAAAGAGATTAGCTGCCTAGTTTCCCTGTCCTGTTTAAGAAGAGTGATGAACAGCTGCTCCAAGCAGATTCATGTTCTGTGGATGCATAAATGACCATAATGGGCTTCTAGATTGGAAGACAGGTGAGCAGGCAATGGTTGCAGATGTCTGCATACAAAGGCAGGTCACTATTTTCAGTGATCTTGGCCAGGAGCATGATAGAGGCATTTTCACAGTGAAGGAGGTGGTGCTATGTTACTAAGTATTAGTAGCCATGACAACAGAGTTGCCTGCAAAGTCCAGGTAGCAATATGCATAGCTTTGTTAAACTACCTCAACCAACTTTGTATGGGTATGTCTACACTACCCTCCTAGTTCGAACTAGGAGGGTAATGTAGGCATACCGCACTTGCTAATGAAGCCCGGGATTTGAATTTCCCAGGCTTCATTAGCATAAGCGGGGAGCCGCCATTTTTAAATCCCCGCTGCTTCGAACCCCGTGCAGCGCGGCTACACGGGGCTCGAACTAGGTAGTTCGGACTAGGGTGCCTATTCCGAACTACCGGTACACCTCGGGGTAGTGTAGACATACCCTATGAGATGAGAAACACCACCACAGTATTCTGGTGCTGAATAGCAGAAGGAAAGGGTTCATGTTCTAAGCATCCAGGCAATTGAATCTGAGACTGAAGTGTCCAATTTTCTTAGCAGGTTGTCTGAGTAATGGCATTTGATGCAATCTTCCTCAAGTGGCTGCAGTATGTTAACGACCTATCCAATGTCACACCAGGTAAGCCAACCAAACATGGTTCAGTAAAAGATGTCACCTCTACCCACCTTCTCTCTCCAAGAGAGTGATAATAAGTAATATTAAAATATGGGACCAGGCCTATCGCTGGTATAAACTGGTGGAAATGCCAACTTGCATGAGCTGAGAATCTGGCCTCTATTGTTTTGCCCCTTCTTCTGTCCCATTCTGACCACTACTGCCTCTCTGGGCAGTGATAGCAGAGATCCAGCCATGGCTTTGTCTATCAGCTTCACAATGGAGGAGACATTGAGTATCAGTATCCTGTACGTGTAATTTTCTTTGCAGGGCTGGGGTGTCTATGTGTAAATAAATCGACGGTCAAACATCACACAGCGTAATCCCTTCTCCCAGGAATCTCAGCCCTATACCAGTGCCTGGTTTCAGAGAGCACCTCTATGTCCAGAATTAATTCCAAGATGACCCACGGCACAGAGCAATCTTCCCTGTTGCTCACACAGTTTCTTCTCTGACCAAGCTGCCTCTACTCTAAAACCTTGTGAAATCAAAAGTTAACTACACAGCATCTCTTCCCAAACATCAAATCATGCTCACAGGCTGAGACAACGATTTTAGAAGACTACATCCAAGGACCCATTGGTGATTCCTACAATGACCATATTTCTAAGAAAATATATATATTTCAATGTGGTGAGGGTTTAAAGGCAGCATGCCAAGTTACTACTTGTATCTAAGCACCAATATATTGAGACTGTACGAGAGTTTTGAAAAAATGTTTCTATGGCCTGAACCTGATGAAATTTCCTGTTGCTTATTCCCACATGCTCAGTCTAAACCTAAAGCTTAAAAAAAGTTTTAATAAACACACCATATAAATATTTTGCTAATTATAATAATAACTGGAGATTAATTTACAGTTGTTTATGGTGGCACATTTTCCTGAAGGCTCCTTGAGTATTTTATGTCATATGCTCTGAATTAACCCAAACATTTGGGAACATTTAGGAAACTCTCCTCTAAATAAACATCAAGCACGTAATTCTCAAGCATCTGAAAGCACTTCATAAATGGCCATAAAAGTTCATCACAGCAAATGAGAAATGGACAAGGCTTACGGGGAAACTAGCCATCCTTCATCACCACAATATAACACTCTACACACGAGTTTCGTAATTAAGACACAAAAGTTGGGCTCAGAAGATATGGGATCAAGTCCTGGCTGACACAGAACATCTTACGTGACATTGGACAAATAACTCAATCGTTCTTTGTTGCTCATCCCAACTGTTAAAGAAGGATGCTAGTATTTTGCTTGCTTCTTTCCTTTTGTAAAACCAACAGACCCAGGTCATCAGCAGGTGAGACTGAACCTAGGGCCTTAGGGGCTAAAGCCATGTGAGTCTACCACATGAGCTAAAAGCCAACTGGCTTGTAGAGGAGACATCTCTCTCCCTTGTCAGTGGTCTCACTGCCTCTGGATTACACGTTGTCTGTCTTGCTCTAGCAGATGTAAGAGGTCACCCAACCTAGTGAGCAATCTGGGGCTTTACAGTCTTTTCACCCCTAAAGTACTGGGCTGGCCTAGTGAATCTAGTGACCCAACTGCAGTGCCATTCTCCAGTGTTTCACAGTTTTCCCAGCCTCTTCCTGGTGCACCTGACTGGTCTCTGGATTGCTTCAATTTGGAGTGTGATCACAGCCCTCACCCACTGCTGGAGGAGTTCTCAGTCAGGCTCAGCAGCTTAGTCAGTCAAATTAGTGTTCCCCAGTCTTCTGTTATTCTTCCTCAGCAGTGTGGGAGGGAGAAGAGCTAGGCCCCTACTCCCAGTTGGGGTCTTTCCTAAAGTCCTGTGGATCACTTTGTCCCCACAAACTACAACTGGCCGCCTCCCTTTGGACTGCCTCACCTTCAGTATTCCCTTCCGCTTGCCTCTCAGTCCCTGTTTGAGTGGATTACCCATCTGGAGCACCGGGACTGACACACCACAGCCACCGAAGAGTGGGGCCTCTTGGTCTATACTGCTCCAGTGTCATTCCATTAATCTCTGTGTGAGGTCTATAAACCCCATCCTACTTGCGTATTTATAGTATAAGCTTTCTGAGCCAGTGATGTCTCTCTGTGTGGTACTTAGCACAATCAGGCCCTGATCTGAGACTTCAAGGCACCATTTTAATATTATTAATCATAAACAACGATAGGAGAGCAACAGATGGAGGATCTGATTTTCAGTGGGGTTTCAAACTCGTTTCCAGCTCTGTGCACACACGTGTGCGTGCAATGCGAGGCACTAGCAGCATCCCACATGGCTGAAATATTCTAACACATGCACATGCAGCTGACAGAACTTCCGCAGGCAGCCCACATTTGTTCATATTGAATGTGTGTGTGAACAATCTCCTTTCCCATGAGTGTAGTTGTTTGAATCTATCACACATGCATGCAGGTGTTAGTGTTCCACATCGTGAATATAGGGGAGGGGCTGCAACAAATTGTGTGCCATAGGAGTCATGGTATGAATCCCTATGTCTGCTTTCACCCCAGTGTCAGTGACCATACATAAGGGCTAAGTCTAGACTGGCATGATTTTCCGCAAATGCTTTTAACGGAAAAGTTTTTCTGTTAAAAGCATTTGCGGAAAAGAGCGTCTAGATTTTAAATTGTATCCTTTGGTATATATGGTTGTGACTATTTTCTTCCACTATTTGATCTGAGGAAGTGGGTCTGGCCCACGAAAGCTCATCATCTAATAAACCATCTTGTTAGTCTTTAAAGTGCTACATAGTCCTGTATTTTGTTTTAGATTGGCATGGACGCTTTTCCACATAAGCACTTTTTGTGGAAAAGCGTCCGTGCCAATCTAGACACGGTTTTGCGCAAGAAAGCCCCGATCACCGTTTTCACCATCGGGGCTTTTTTGCGCAAAACAATACCGCGTTGTCTACAATGGCCCTCTTGCGCAAAAGCTTTTGCCCTAACGGGAGCAGCATAGCATTTCCGCAAGAACATTGACAATCTTACATGAGATCATCAGTGTTCTTGTGGAAATTCAAGTGGCCAGTGTAGACAGCTGGCAAGTTTTTCCACAAAAGCTAGTGCTTTTGCGGAAAAACTTGCCAGTCTAGATGCAGCCAAGGAATGCACTCCAGTCACATTAGTACTGAAAGACAGAAGTATATTCCAGAATCATCATGAAAACTTCAAAAGCAAATTCACATCTCTTTGTTATTCAGGAGATGTTAGTGTATTATTTGTAAAAAGGTATCTATTGCTCTTGTTTCAAAGAGAGAAGGCCTGCTCATAAAAAGATGTTTCAATGGCAAATAAACTAAACCATATAGCCACTATCCCATCTGCATTCAGCATTGATCAGCCATTGCATCAAAGCACTCTGTAATCCAGATGCTTCAAAGGAAATCACAACATTGCAAATCTGACAGCTAGGCAGTACGTCACATCTTTGATCCTTCCATACTTCCTGTACAAAACAAACTGTGGAGGTCAGAAAGCAATTGAAGCCATGAGATATTTAAAAAGCCATTCAAACAGCAAGCTCCAAGTGGAGGCCTTCACAGATAGTTTTGCTGGAAATGTTAACAAACTGTATAAGTCGTATGTCAGAGGGTCCCTTTGGGGTTCTTTCTGCATGAAATTAAACACTCTAGAGAAGAAGGGTTAAGTGACATGACCAGGTAACATGGTATTCTCTTTCATTTTTGTATAAAGAAGAAGAAAAAGCAATAAACATTAAAAAGGCAGCTAAGATCAACACACTCCATGTGACCATTTGCCCCATCGACTAATCCACTTAGTAAGTCATTTTCATCTGCAAGCGAACTATTCTGTACACAAATGGCTCACTGCTCTTCAGGGCACACATTTGGAATGCCATTATTCACACCAAGTAGAATTTTACTACTCCAGTAGTGCCATTACCATCAGCAGGACTGCTTGTGGTGCAAAGTGCTTCTTGTTCTGAGTAAGCTCATGACGATCTGGTCCAATGTGTTTCTGAACTGACAAACTCAAATCTTCAGTGTGATTCATTTTGTCGCCATTAAAATGTCTCTATTCCATTCATTTCCCTTCCATTCACAAACTGCTTCAAACTCAAAGCCAGGTATCTAAAATGGCAAGCTATCACACAACTGGTTATTACTTTGTAGGCTTCCATAATGATGTATATATACAATGCATTAGACATTGAGCCAATAGACTTGAGCGTCACACATCCAACATAAATAAGGATGTTGGGAAAAGACAGGGAAATTAAACACTCTAGAGAAGCTCCAAATATTATTGCATATGTAGCAAGAATATTTTACACTGTTGTTTGGAGTACCCTTTGATATCTTATTAAAAATGTTGCAAATGACTGAAAATGACTTTAAGGAGGAGAACTAAAGTGAAGCAACCAGCTGCTGTTAAAAAGACTCTTGGATATCTGAATGAAGCTGAATAGGAAAAAGTGGTGAGAAAGCATAGGTAGTCCAGGAAATTTATTTAGGCATGATCTAATGCTTCTGAAGTTAATGGGATTCTTTCCATTTAATGGTCTTGAAGGAGACCCTTAAAGAACTTAGATAGGTAGCAGTTAAAACAAACAAAAGGAAATATTTCTTCACGCAACACATAGTCAGCCTGTGGAATTCCTTGCCAGAGGATGTTATGAAGAACAAAACTTCAATAGGCTTAAAAAAAGAACAAGATTAATTTATGGAGGATAGGTCCATCAATGGCTACTAGCCAAAATGGCCCAGAATGGTGCCCTTAACCTAGGGGTGGGAAAATTCTGGCCTTCGGGCCAGATCCAGTCTGCCAGGGCTAATCCCTAGTGGGCCCCCACTTCTATATTTACCTCTATAGGTATTGGACAATCACAGCTCTTGCTGGCTGCTGATCACCATTTACGGCCAACAGGACTGACAGGAAGTGGTGTCCCAGCCACTCCCATTGGCTATGAATGGCGATCCACAGCCAACAAGAGCTGTGATCACCCAATACTTATGGAGGCGCAGGTAAATATAGTGGCAGTGACCAGTGTTCCCTCTAAGATGGGGGCCAGCACAGCTTCACAGGTGTGAAGATTGGGATTGATCCTACTTTGGGCAGGGGCCTGGACTTGATGACCTCCTGAGGTCTCTTCCAGCCCTATGAGTCCCCGCCCAGTCAGAGGCTCAGGGCTCCATGCATGGAGGTGACTAACAGGGCGGGGCTGATTAATCACCTGTGAAGCTGTTCTGCCATGCAGCTTAGAGGGAACACTGGCAGTGACCCACCAGGGACTATCCCTCAAGAGCTGCTGCTTTTTTATTGCCCACCCCTACCCTAGTATCTGTTTGTCAGAAGCTGAGAATGGGTGACAGAATTTTGTGGGTAAAACCCACTTTATCAGATGACTTGGAGTGGAAGTTACAGAGGCAGAGGTAGATATAAGGGGTAGATTTTGAGATAGATGATTAAAGCATTTAAGGGGGAGGTGAATGCACAAATATGTAACAGTTTAAGACGGAGTGAGCTCTATGAACTTCCAAATTGAAGAGAACCTAACATTTTAATGATTAAAGTGTAACCCTTCTGCCAGGTAGCACCAGCAGCAGCCAGAGTCAGCTTCAATATCTAGGGGTTCCTTTTCATTCATCCAACACTGAACTGGCTCAAGCCCTCACCCAGTAACCTGGGAAATTCACATACACCCTTGCGTGCGTCTGTGAGGCAATGCTTCCCCACTTGCAAGCACAGAGTCTGAGCGTAGAAAAGAAACTTTTAATGAAAGAGGGAGAGGAGTAACGTGGCATAAACTTGGGAAAACACCACAGAGTTCATAACCAAACCACGAGTATATATCCCAGCTCAAGTAGGTTGGGCAATGTCCTTTGCCCCTCATGAGTACTGTGCCAGTCACATGCCCAACCATTCTCTGCACCCCACTCACAGTTGCTGCCCTTGGTCAGGGCAGACCAGAGTTCAGAGATGACCTGCAGAGCTTACCTCCCATCCTGGAGTGGGGAGGGAAGAGTAGGAGGCATCTCACCCACTCTGCTGGTCATTTACTATCTATCTGCTCACTGCTCTCTGGCGCGACCTTGTGCATCCTAGGAGTAGGGGTGGGGGTGGGGGAAACAGGTTGAACCAGTCTTATAGGTCATGCCTGGAGGGCATGTAGCCTGCTGGTTCAGAACTCTGCCCTTCCCCTCAATTCACTTCACTGAGTCAGGAAGGGAAAGCCTTGTCATTCTTTTTAATGACAGTGTCACTCCAGCAAGCACTGGTGGTCATATTTTACAATTCCTACATTTAGGGTTAACATGATTTGTGACCCCACAACTGCCAAATGAATTAAAATAGGCAAAATGCCATTCTAACAATTGACTATCTATGAGGCCTATAGCACTGACTGAACTGTATTTACATAACCACACCCTGGATTTCTTTCCCATTCCAGCATGAACTGTATTTACATAACAACAGTTGAATATCTTGCAGGGCTAAACAACTGAGTGAGCATAACCACACCCAGGATTCCTTTCCTCTTCCAGCTGGCTGCATTGGATGCGTTGGTTCAGACCCTATTCAAATGCCATCGCCAAAGGCCTGTAAAGCTAGGTATTAATATCAGTTTTACAGAAGGGCAAATAAACAATGTAAATGACTTTACCCTTCTCTAAAATTGATATTCAGGGCTAGCTTTAAAGGCCTTTGGAGATGGCATTTTAATAGGTTTAACTTAGATTCTTGTTAGCTTCTGTTTGAGCATTTTTGTTGTTATTTTGCTTTGTGTGCTTTTTTAAGTTTGAGAAATGTACTTTTGTTTTTTCCAGTGAGACATTAATATAGTCATTGGGGGGGGAGGGTGTTTTAATGACATTCTATGTTATCTGGTGGTGTCAAATATGCACCTGGTATTTCAGTTAGATTACTAAAAGTTTCCTAATAATGATTTGAACATACAGTGGGAAATATTGGCTTGATAGAGAGAGCAATCTTTCTTTCTGTGTAGCCTGAACATGTAAATGTGTTGCACACAGGTCTCTTTCTTTCCCAGATATCCAGAGTGTTATTGATTTTTGTCTAAAGATCTTTTTTCTTCTTTAATTTAGTCTTCACATTTTGCTTGCATTTCTGTTACAACCCTTATCTGAACTACGACTAAAGGCATTTAAGACCTTTCCATCTCCTTGTTTAAATTGCCTAGAGAACATCCTGATGGTTGTTTACATAAATATCTGCAGCACAGTTGCCAAACAGGATAGTTCAATAGACAGTTCCTTTGAGGTTTAACTGTTCTGTTGGATCAGATCTCATTGCTAATGCCAGTTTATTTGCCAGGACTTCAGATGAGATGTAAAAAGCCATCTCTGTTACCATCACGCTATCAGTTCATTTCTATGGCACAGCTGCCCATGAGGGCTACCATGTCCCTTGGACTGAGGAACCAGACATTATACAAGGGCTTGCTGCAAAATAGTTTAAGAAATCCAAAAGACAAAACAATACACTAGAAAGGGAGGACAGGATGAGTTTTCCTTCTGCTTCCAGTTGCTGCTCTAATACCACTGTGTGATGCCAGGTCTGTAATGCAAAGTTAACAGAGATCCCTTTCAAAATGACACCCATTCCTCCTCGCGGAGTAACAGAATTGACTCCACAGACACAAAAACATATTTCCATTCCAATCCCTGTTTCTGAAGACCTCAACAACGTAAGTTCGGCTCCATTTCCCTGGCTAAAGCTAGATTGTGGCTATGAAAGAACAAACTTCTAGTAAAAGGGCTGCAAAGGCTTTCTGTCTCAAAATCAGTGCAGAGGTATCAATCTCGACTTGGGCAAATTGAGTCCAAGATCTACAGCAAGCATTGTCAGAGTGCTACATCTTCTGAAAGGATGAGCAGTCCAGTTCTACTTGCCAGACCAGAAACTGGCCACACTAAGGCCAGGTCTACACTAGAGAGCAAAGTCAAACTATAAGGTACGCAACTCCGACTATGTGAATAGCATATCTGGAGTTGACATACTTAGTTTGACTTTCTGTGGCATCCCCACTGTGAGGGGTTGATAGGAGAAATTGTCCCATTAACCTCCCTTTCTCCTTGTGACCCAATAGAGTGCCGGAATCGATGGGAGTCTGATCAGCAGTTGGTTTAGTGGGTCTTTATTAGTCCTGCTAAATCAACCCCTGGGAGATTGATCGCACGTGGAATGCAGGTTTTCTCTCTGAGAACATTGTCTTCCGCTGCACTAAGTAATGTTTGCCCAGCACTTCCCTGAAACCGGTGCTTGTAGTGTGCAAATTAAGAAAGATTTAAGGAATTATTTTGCACAGAGATAATTAAAAAGAAGAAAATCTTAAGATTCAGTAAGTGCAAGGCATGTGAGAGTTAATGGCAGAACCTCATAATTTCAGGATGGAATCTACGCCAGGTGGCAACTGGCTTTCAGCAAGATCTGAACATGAAAATAGGATACATGCTGTTCTAGTCAGTACAGCACAGGGAACTTGTATGAACCATTATGTATTTTTTATTTAAACAACATATGAACCTAGTAACCAAAGCCTGCAATCTATAGCAGTCTACTTTCCTTAACCTGTCCCTGTAGTCCAGAGCCCCATCTTTCAAGATGAAGTAACCTTTGGTTGACCCTCATACAACAGTGATAGCTGTTGCTATTCCTTGGCATGTTACGGACATATATTGGGTGAAATTCAATCCCTGGGCACAAGGCTGGCAAAAGGCCCATGCATCCCTTCTGTCTCAATCATGGCCTAGATTGGTAACTGAGGGATTTATGCGCGTCCTCTGTTTGAGACCAGATTTAATCTTTTTAAAGCCCTTTATGAGTCTTCCGGAGAACTTCATACTCTGATGGGTGAGATTGTCTTTAAGTCTTTCATCAATTTTTCCACTGTGACATGTGTTGTGTTTGAATAACACACTGTATCCAGCTGTTATGAAGAAAGTTATCAATTAATTACTTTTTGCAGATGCTCACAGATAACTACAGACAGAAACATTAGACAACACGTAGCACGTATGCATGCTAGTCACACTGCTGACTCAGAACTTCTGAGATTTAGAATCAAGATTTTGTGCAAAAGTTGTCTTCCTTCCAATAAATATACAGCATTAACATGTTGTACAGTCCAGATATATGTGACAGTGCTAAATGCTTTTGGTGTGCATGCATCAGATATTCAGGAAATATTCAAGCAGTAGGAAAAAAATCAGGGAGCCATCTCTACTCTTTTTTATGAATGCCAGTCAAATGTACTAATGCAGAATATTTACACAGTAGCAGGTACCTACTTTTTCAGTGATCTCCTGCAGTTCCTGCTGGTTCATTTATGGGCACTGCTCCATTTCCTTACATCTCCTTGAATTTCCACACACACTGAGATTTGAATCACCAAACACACCATAGCTCATGCTCTCAGGCACTTGTTGAGCATGTCAGTTTTGTTTGACAGGTGCAGTGAAGGACAGAAACTGTGTCTTGTTGCAGGCTGGCCAATGAGGGGGGCAATTGCCCAGGGAGCTGGCAATTCAAAAAGATCCAGGGCTTCTGGCCACAGAGGTGCCCAGAGCCCTGGTCCCTTTAAATCACCTCAGGAACACTGAACAGCATGCTCAGGGTGGTTCTCAGGCCTCGGGGTGCACTGCAGTAGCACAGGGGGCTGGCTGCCCAGGCATCACCAGTGTCACCTGAGGCCCCGCCCCTTCCGGGAGCTTGGAACTGAGCCCTCACACCTTGCCCAGGGACTCGGAAAGACTGTCAGCTCCCCTGTCCTGTTGGTAAGCAGTCTCAGCTGAAGTGACTAAGCAACACAAATAAGTCACACCGTAGACTGTGTGTTTACACTTTCAAATGCCTGGGAACCAGTCACACAATCACACTTGTGCCTTTCACACGTGCAGAAAACAAGACTCACTTTATTATACTTTTTTACCCAACAGATTTCATCAGTGTTACAAAGTATTCAAACATGTCAGGCCCCCCAAATCATGAGATTTTTAAAAAATCTTGTGGTTTTTAGGCTAAAAATAAAACATTTGGTTTGATTTGTCGGTGGCGTTTGGTTTTGAGAAGGGGAGATTATCTTCTAGAGGGATACTCAGATAATATGTTCAAGCTTTTCTCAATGTCCATGAGAGTTAGAAACCTACCTTTTAAAAATAAAATAACCCCCTCTCCCAGACATCTGAGATTCTCACATATGAAGATGACTCCAGGACCTGAGGTTTAAGAAAAACCCTAATTATCACAAGACGTCCAATAAAACCAGACTAGTGATAGCAACACAGTATTATAGGCATGCCTGTTATTACCTGAAAAACTTGCAGGAAGGTCCTGTGGATTCAGTTTGTAACCACTTACCGGCATAGTGGGCTTTCAGTATGATTTGTATCATATTTTATTTCTTATAATGGTATGGGAGTACTTACGCTCACCCATCACATACTGGTCATGGTAACCAATTATGCTTACTGTACTTATCATCAATGTAAGCTCAGGGACTGTCTTATTGTTCTGGTTTGGACAGTGCCTAGCACAGTGGAGTCCTGAACCATGATTCAGTTTCTGAGGTGATGCTGGAATAAAATAATAAAAAAAATAACAACAATAACTTATGAAGTCCCTAGTTTAAAGTTGTAGTGTCGATAATGGCTTAACAGAAGAAGAGCTCCACAGCTATTCATCAAGGTAGCATACTGACAGCTGTTTGGAGAGTTCACACTGAAACCCAGAACCACACCATGAAAGCTCGTGATAACAGAATATGAGCAGATAAACCTGTCACACTTGGGGTGCTTGATTCTAATTCACACCAAGGCCTCTTTGCATCACCCTAGCAATTTTAACAGGGTTTAGTGTTAATGAGAATCAGGCACCTACTGTTTTCCCAAAGACAATGTCCCATGTATTCCCTTTTTCTTCAATTGCCTGCCTTTTCTATCACGCTGGTCAGAACATTTCCAGTTTGCTTTTGGTTTCTTTGGGATCTTTTTTTGTTTGAAGGGAAGTTGGTTGGTTTTGGTTTTAGTTGCTATTGCTGGAGTATTTTTAGCAAGCTGCTGTGCAGACCCAGTGAAAGTCCATGGAGGCTTTACTTGCCCATCTTCTGCTCTCTGGTTTAATGAATTGAACTGGGAAAAGAGGACCAGGTTTCAGGAGAGACTTAATTTAGAGTGATGCCTGGAGCTCAAGAAAAGTGATTTGATCAGACTGCTACTTAGACAAACATTGACCTCTCAGAAAGTTCAATAAAATCTCTTTCCCGCAACTCTGTCTGCTCCTCCTGCATCACTTACTGCTAGTGAAACATTCTATATTAGTCACCCTGGCAACTGCCTGGATCTCACCTAATGTTGAGGGTCAGTTACAAACTCAGAGTAAATCAGGTTCTCTGTCAGTTTTGCTAAGGTTTGTGTAACTGAACTAACATGGGCTCAATTTTCAATGATCTTCAACTGATTTATTTTTTTTGGTTCTGAAATCCTGCAAAATGAATGGGTTTGCATGTTTTCCATGAAGAGCTAGAAGAAACTCAACCATTTGGAATGAATTTTGCTTTCAATGTGGGTTCATTTGATATCACAAGTGATGGCAAATCTTGCAGGGCAAGGGAAGCAGATGGAATAAACCCTCAAAAGCTAGAAACTTAGGCCATGTCTTCACTAGGGGGAAGAGCAATGATGCCACAATTGATCTTCTGGAGTTCGATATAATGGGCCTAGTAAAGACCTGCTAAATTGAACTCAGAGAGTATCCCCATTGGTGGCCAGTACTTCCACTCCTGTGAGAAGTAAGGGAAGCCTCCCACTATGGGGATAGTGGGGAAACTCAAATTAAGGTATGTCGACTCCAGCTATGTAATTAATGTAGCTGGAGTTGCATGTTTTAATTTGACCTTCCCCTATAGTATAGGCCTGGCCTGAAGGAAAGGTTTGCAGAAGCTCCTATGAAGTAGTAGTCCCAGGTGTTACACAACTTAGTCAGAATGCACTGAGAAACACAGAATATTAATAGCACCATTGCAAAGCTTATAGCTTTCATTTTAGGACCGGGCCTCCTACTGTTTATGTTTGCATTTGATTCGTAAAAAGGAAGAGCCAGCATCACAGATACTGGGGTTTCTGCTTTTGTGGTTTGGCATGAAAAGAGACTATGCAAACTGATAGATGAACATTTCTGAGAGCAATTGTCCCAGAGAGACACATTTTCATCTTTCAAGACCTCTCCTTTCATGGTATTGCATCATGTAACATAACAATGTGATATGTCTGAAAAACAAATCACTTGGCTCCCTGCTGAAACTGTAAAGAAATAATAAATATACTTTGCTTTCTCTCCTCTTTTCTTTTTTCTAAGCTAATGACAATGTTTTAAACTGGAGGGCTGACAAACAAAGTTATTTTGCCAACATTCAAATTACCAAGGATGCAAATGATCATGTCTATTCAAACAAGGTGGTGAAGAGTTCTGTCTTTATTTTTTAATGCGGGCATGACTCCATTTCCTGCGGCTGTCTCACATGGCTCATCAGATGCACACTCTGCTTGGAAAACTGTCTTTTAGATGTTTAATGTTTATGCCTCTGCAGACTGGTTCTTGTTGCAGTCATTAGGAAAGACCAACTTAGCCCTGTATAAAGATAAGGCACATAGGGTGTCTTGAGATAAGTGTGACCAGAGCAGTGTAAGGGCACCACAATGTAAATGTGAATCTGGTCCTCTGAGTTATCATCCTAAAAGAGCACCTGTATCTCTAACGTTGTTACTTTTGAAAATCAGACCTCTGATTCATCCCCTGTTGCTAGTATTCTTGCTGGTGGAGAACAGTTCTCTAGGCTGCAGTAAAACTGAGGGAGGAGTACAATGGGACCAATTGTTTCCTTTTGCTATTGACCTCTATGGGTCCAGAATTTGGTACAAAGGCTTCCAAGTCCAGCAAAACATTTAAGTACATGCTTAACTCGGAGCATGCAGGGAGTCTGGCCACAATTTTTAAATGTTACAAATGTCTGCATGGAAGCCGGTGGGCTCTTTCTGGCCCATGCACCTAGAACAGCCGTCATACACAGGATGTCCTTTTTAAAAAGGAAACAATAACACAAGTATCTGTTATGTCTACATTTCCCCCTGACTTGGGCTCCTGCAGAAGTCCCTATCTACTCCCTCCTGGTTCACACAGCACAAGCCATCTCCCTGGGACTCAAGTGAGCCTCTCTGCTCCTATCTCTTTCCTAGGTTGCTTCCTAGAGCATTCCAATCTGCAGGTCACCCATCTGATAGTCACAGAGAAACTGAGTTCTTTCCCTTGCCCCTTGAGCAGTGTTTCTTAAATTGTGTTCCGCGGCACACTAATGTGCTGTGAGGCAGTTGGAGGTGTGCCGCAGAGAACAACAGAATTTAAAATGGCCACCCTTAAAGGGACAGGTGACCTTTTTTTTTGTTTGTTTTTGCTCATTAACTTTTAACTTTCTCCCAACATTTTTCCCCCTTGATCTTTGGATCAACAAAAAATCCTCATAAAAAAAATATTATTTGGTGTTCCTCAGTCTTAAAAAGTTTAAGAAACATTGCCCTAGAGTCTCTTGTGGGGGTCCCCCATTCAGTGCTGTGTGAAAGGGCTCAACAATACAAAACACTGAGAACCACTGCACTAGCAATTCTGCCAGTGACCTCTCTTGCACTGCTGGAATGGAGTCAAAGGGATTAAAATTGTCTCATTCTCTATAGACAGCATGAAAAAAAATCTCTGAGGGGAAGCCATGTTAGTCTGTGACTTGAAAAGCAACAGGCTGCCAGACAACTCACCAATGCCTCAATCTAAAGGCCTCTTTCTTCTGATCCCACTGAGGAACTACTCCTTCAATAAACCCCACTGTCAGCTCTGTCCAGACATCTATACAAGCGACACTATCACAGGACCTAACCACATAAGCCACAATGTCATGGGCTCACACAACTGCACATCCTCTAATGTGATCTATGCCATCAAATGCCAGCAATGCCCCTCTGCTAGGTATATTGGCCAAACTGGGCAGTCTCTCCAACAACGGATAAATGGACACAAATCAGATATCAGAAATGGCAATACACAGAAACCTGTAGAGGAACATTTTAACCTACCTGGGCACTCATTGATGGATTTTAAAGTAGCCATTCTTCTACAAAGGAATTTCACAAGTCAGCTACAGAGACAGAGAGTGTAATTGGCCTTCATATGCAAATTTGACACTGTTTCTCGTGGCTTTAACAAAAACCTGAACTGGATGGCCCATTATAAAACCAGCTTTCCTTACATTCAACATCCAACTGACATCAAAAGCTAAGTTTGGGACACTTCCAGCCCACTCCACTAGCCTCATTAGCACCAGTACTACAATTGACAGGTATTTTCTCTCTCTCCCTTCTTTTTCTGTTATAAATTGTGAGTCCCTCCTTTTCTCTCCACTCTGCTCATCTGAGGAAGTGGGTTGTGCCCACGAAAGCTCATGATACTTTATATAGTATTGTTAGTCTCTAAGGTGCTACAGGATTACATGGTGTTATGAAAAATATATGCCACTCATGCTCATCTCACATCTTCACGTCCATTCCTATCCTACTATTCCTACTGTAAAGCGGGTAGAAACTGACTTCATCAGAAAGAACATATAACTATAAAGATGGCTGTTCACACTGTCACCTATGATATTTTCCAAGTCTAATGTCCTTCATTAAAAATGTCCCTAACTAATCTAGTGATTGAAGTGATGAAAGGTCATTTAGTGCTTTCCATTCCTTTAAGGCATTTAATCGCACTTTGTGCTGCCAAGAACATTTGTCTTCTCAGTATGCTTAATTCCATATAGAAGGCAGCCAACATTGTCACACTGAAAGAGTTGTTCATTTATCTTTCCCTGATTATCCTTTGTTACAGAGGCTACTGTTGGCTCATTCTCTTCTTGTTTTGTTTGTCAGTAACAGGGAAAAGGAAAAGTTCACTCAAATTACTGATCAGACTTTTATTGATGAATAACTAAGTCAGCCTTACATCCCACTAATGCAGGGATGGGCAAACCTTTTGGCCCAAGGATCACATCAGGTACAGAAATTATATGGAGGAACAGGTAAGGGAGGCTGCGCCTCCCCAAACAACCAGGCATGGCCCAGTCCTCACCCCCATCCAACCCCCTTTGCTCCCCACCACCAGACCAACCCCCAAGACTCTTGCCCCAACCAACCCACTTTGCTCCCTACCCCCTGACCATCTCATAGGACATCCCTTCCCATATCCAACTCCCCTAAATGCACCACCCAGAACACTGGGGCTGGTAGCACTGCAGCCACACCTCCCAGGTGCTGGGGGGAGGCTACAAGGGAGGGAGGGGTCAGAAGCTGGCTGCCTCTGCTCACCACACTGCCCAGGATTTGGGCTGGCTCCTCCTGGCAAGGCTGTCCTGATCACATTCCTTGGTGAGGGTTCAGGGGCCAGACTGAAGGGTCCAACGGACCAGCTCTGGCCCACAAGCCATAGCCTGTGTCCCTCTTCAGATCTTATCTAACCTGCTTTGGAGAACCTACATGGTGAGTGTCTCCCTTTTTATTGGGTCTCCACAACACTGCTGACTAACTTTAGTTCCTCTTGCAGTGGTGATTTCTCCACAATATCCCAACAGACAGCTTTCTGCCTTATTTAGTTCACCCTTTGATTCAAATAAAGTCTCATTCTTTTGTAATCAGGACAGTATCCAGCTCTCTGTGATTCAGCAACACAATGCCTTTGACCACAGCAAGTTTTCCTGATTAACTCTGCCAAATCTGACCATAAAGTTTCTGAGCTGAAGTGACCTAAGGATGCTAACTCCATTATCCAGACTATTTGTATACAATGTAGTTCGGTTCCAGGATATTAGAGAAATGAGGTTGGTGACTGAGGTAACATCTGTTATTGGACCAATTTCTTTTGGTGAGAGACACAAGCTTTCAAGAGAAGAGCTCTGCGTGGCTCTGTGTCTGTTTCACCGACAAAAGATGGCCCAATTAAAGATATCCCCTTATCCATTATCTAGACAATGTTTAAGCAAATCCTAAGTTAAATGAATTTTCAGGAAGATGCAAGACTAGCAGACGTAGAGACTCAGTTCTGCTGTTTACTCACAGAATGAGTACAAGTCGGACACTGTCATCTCATTCCTTTCCCAGTATGCATCAACACCAACTTGCAGGGATTATTTCTGGAATGGAAGGGAAAATACCAGTGTTTGTGAAATAGCTGAGGCTATCCTCCCTTATTTGTCTAGGCATTGGAAATTTGGTTTCTCTGAGGAACAGGGTTGCCAGTTGCCACAGTGTGGAAAAATTTCTTGTGAAATGCTGACTTCCCTTCCCAAATATTGAGAGGCTTTGCATTTCAAAGCAATAGTCCAGGGCTGAGAAAGGACTAAAATGGCCAGGTTCCAATGTCAGTTGTCTGTTTGTAGGTTCGGGGGGGTTTAAACATTACTCCAGATGGAAGGATTGGCGTGAGAAAAAAAAAGAAAAGAAAAAGCAATCACAGGACTAAAGAAGGCAGATATGAGTAGGAAATGAACAGCAGAGGAAGAAAGTAATGTGTAAAAACATACTGAGACTGCTGAGGATTATAAGAGGAAATAGTGAAGAAATGGAAGAATAAGTCGCAAATGTAAGAATATTTTCAAAATCCCGTGTTCCTGGAAAAGTAGGACTTGCTTCCCTCCTTAAACCATCCTGTTTCTTGTTTCAAAAACACATGCCTGGCCTTATTTTTGTAAAGACTGTGATAACTGGGAATGCTCCCCTTGGATGTAGTCATCATAAGGTTACTAGATACTGCACACAAGAAGGTGATTCATGGATATTTTATATCAGTGGCTTTGATGGAACGTTCTCCACACCAACAGAACATTTTTGACTGCCATTGAAAGGCATGAATATCCCAAACCAGCTCTCCTGTGCCCCATGCTGGAAGCTGGAAGGCCATTTCCAAAGGTTTCACAGGAAGGCCCTTTTCTATTTTGTGACTGCCACCAAGGAAAGAGAGGAACTACAGATTATCCAAAAGCAAAAGAAGGCTCCACTGGTCTGAGATTCAATAGATCTAAGTTCAAGTCCCTGCTCTGATTTCCCAACAGACTGTAAGCAAGAACATAACATAAGAATGGCCATACTGGGTCAGACCAAAGGTCCATCTAGTCCAGTATCCTGTCTGCCGGCAGTGGCCAGTGCCAGATGTCCCAGAAGGGGTGGACCGAAGACAATGATCAAACAATTTGTCTCCTGCCATCCATCTCCAGCCTTTGACAAACAGAGGCCAGAGGCACCATTCCTTACCCCCTGGCTAATGGCCTTTTATGGACCTAACCTCCATGAATTTATCTAGCTCTTTTTTAAACTCAGTTATAGTCCTAGCCTTCACAGCCTCCTCTGGCAAGGAGTTCCACAGGTTGACTGTGTGCTGTGTGAAGAAGAACTTTCTTTTATTCGTTTTAAACCTGCAACCCATTAATTTCTCTTGGTGTCCTCTAGTTCTTATATTATGGGAACAAGTAAATAACTTTTCTTTATTCACCCTTTCCACCCCACTCATGATTTTATATAACTCTATCATATCCCTCCACAGTCTCCTCTTTTCTAAACTGAAAAGTCCCAGTCTCTTTTGCCTCTCCTCATATGGGACCCATTCTAAACCCCTAATCATTTTAGTTTCCCTTTCCTGAACCTTTTCTAATGCCAAAATATCTTTTTTGAGGTGAGGAGACCACATCTGTGTACAGTATTCAAGATGTGGGTGTACTATAGTTTTATATAGGAGCAGTAAGATATTCTTCATCTTATTTTCCTTCCCTTTTTTAATAATTCCTAGCATACCATTTGCTTTTTTGACTGCCACTGCACACTGCGAGGATGTTTTCAGAGAACTATCCATGATAACTCCAAGATCTCTTTCCTGATTAGTTGTAGCTAAATTAGCCCCCATCACATTGTATATATAGTAGTATGCAAGATTCTTCAATTGTCTTTGCCCCAGATTTCAATTTGTAAAATGGGATATCACATTACTTCCTTTCTTACCACCCTTTGTCTTCTCAATTTAGACTGTGAACTTGTTGGATCATGGCCTGTCTCTCATGTGCTTACTCTCCACCGAGCATAATGAGGTGCCAGTCTTCTCTGGGACATCTACCATGATACAAATAATAAAATAAAATATTAATATTATTAATAATAATAACTACCATATCACTGTACCGAATACTAACCAGAAAATTCCTTTCAACACAAGAGTCTTTCTGCAAAGAGTGGGCACAAATCTTTGTCATTCTGGTTTATATTCTCTGCACTTTTCAAATGGGGAAAAAAAGCAAAATTGACAGATTTCACTGTCTAACTTGGACACATCTCCATCATTTCATGACATACCCCAGTAACAACAGTCTGCTCAACCTCTATTGCATCTGATTTGCCTGTCATGGATTTATACAAAAGAGATCACTGCCTGAATTATCCGTGACTAGTGTGAAATGTACAACATTCTTGGGGTATGAAATGAGAGAGGTTTAATGGCATTAGAGGAGCACTCGCCAATTTTTTTAATTGTGAAGAAAAAAAGATATTCCCTTTAGGGGAAAAAATGAGATCAAAAGAGTGCAAAAAAGCATCTTTCATTTCTCTGCACTGCTTTTAGCTGTGTTGTAAGCTAACTTCGCTGAAGTTAGTACAGATTGTACCCATTTGCATCAAGGCTAAATTTGAACACTCTCTCTCTCTCTCCAGTTTCTATTCAGTGTTATACACACACAAAAAATACATTTTTTAAAAATCCAAATCTAACCATCCAGTTGCTATAGTTACCAATACTGATCAATTGATATGTTGGGAGAAAAGAGATACTCAGATGGTATAAATCAGTATGAAGTCAATGTAGCTACACTGATTTATATCAGCTAAAGACTGGTCTTTATTCATCCTAGCCATTCTGCATCCACGATATCTACATTGCCAATGATGTTTTATGACTACACTAGCTCCTATTTTCTTGTACAGATAAAGGACTTACCTAGTCAACATAAAGAAACAGAGAACACTAAAAGTATAAGTATTGATGCATAACCAGAATGCATCTAAAAATCAAGAGCAGATGAGAAGGTGTTGCCTGTTTCTTTGAGGCTTTGACTACTACATTTGAAAAAAGTACAACCTATATTTTCTTTAAATACTGCGCCTACTTTTCCTTTTAAAGTTACCAGCACAGTCTAATAGTGGCCTCTACTGAGCAGCATTTACACGGCAGGCAATGAAGAAACACATTTGTTATTCAACTTAGTTTAGGCAAAGACATTTCAAGTGTAAATGAGTAACAAACTACTCATTTGTAGTGGCGATGCATACATCAAGGAAACCTTATGTGCAATCAAGGTGTAATTTTGCAGCCTGGCCTTATTACCAAGCTGAGTTCAGGAAAATGCAGCTGTTCAGTGGGAGAGGGTTGCAGTTTAGGATTCTGCTTAGCACCTTAATAAAAGATAAAGCAACATCTCTTAAGGAGGTGTAAAGGGATATTTTTATATCAGAAATAATTTAATGCAATAAGCAATGAATCCACAATAATTGAATTACACAGATGTGCATCTTTATGGGAAATGCAGGAATGTCTTACATGAGGAAAAACTTTAAAAATAACAAATAGTCTAGTAGCACCTTAGGGCACGGCAAGACAGCAAGGGTCTATCGGGAAAAGATACGCAAAATGCAGAATGCATTTTGTGTATCTTCTTCCAATATTTTTGTTGGAAAAGTCTTTTCCGAAATTTGACCTGTCTAGATTGGGCCAAATTTCGGGAAAAAAACCTATTTCAAAAGCCCCTTCTTCCTCGTGGAATGAGGAATACAGGGGCTTCCAAAAGAATGCGTTTGCAATTCTGCAAAAAAAGCGGAAGAGCAAACACATTCCCTGGAAATGGCTGAGTTTTTACCGGATACCTCCGATATCCAAAAAAAACCCCACCACAGTTTAGCCATACCCTTAAAGACTAACAAAACATGTAGATGGTATCATGAGCTTTCATGGGCACAGCCCACTTCTTCAGATGACCAGAATATCCTGAAGAAGTGGGTTGCACCCACGAAAGCTCATAATACTATCTACATGTTTTGTTAGTCTTTAAGGTGCTACTAGTCTATTTGTTGGTATTTTTACATTTTTCCTGTTACAGACTAACTCGGCTACCCCTCTGAAGCTTTTAAAAAGGAAGTAGCAGTACTACTTGCTGGCTACTTCTTTCATTAGCCCGTTGATCTAATATAGATTAATAAAATCTCTCTCACATTTTTCACAGCTTCCTCCCCCGACCCTTCACAGATCAGGAAAGCCTTATTCTCCATTCTATTCTTCATTACTGTGGCCTTGCTGCTTCCTCATAACGCCCCAGTGATCAGTTTGGGTCTGCTGGTGCAGGATGATTGCCCAGCATTAGCTTATTTCATAAAATCATAGAATACTAGAACTGGAGGAACCTCGAGGGATCATCAAGTCCAGTCCCTTCCCCTCATGGCAGGACCAAGCACATCTAAATCATCCCTGATAGGCATTGCTCCTAAATGTCTTCAGTGATGGAGATTCCATAATGCCCCCTGGGCAATTTATTCCAGTGTTTAACCACCCTGATAGGTAGGAAGTTTTTCCTAATGTCCAGCCTAAACCTCCCTTGCTGCAATTTAAGCCCATTGCTTCTTCTCCTGTCCTCAGAGGTTAATGAGAATAATTTTTCTCCGTCCTTTAAGTACTTTGAAGCAGCCATTGCCCTGGATGCTGTCCAATCACACAATAGCAGTCTCTGCCATGAATAGCTAATCATCTAAACAGAAAAGAGACTCCAGGGAGGAGAGGAAACACACGTTATCACCTCCACTTTACAGGTGAGGAACGGAGGCCCAGAGAGATTTAAGTGTTTCCCCATGGTCACCCAGAGTATCTGTGGCAGAGTCCAGAACTGATCTCAGATCTCCCGAGTCCCACTCCAATGCCTTCCTGCCCAAACATATGTCTGAGAGGGGAGGATCCCAGGTGAATGACAGCTGATTGCCCAACCAGGATGTGGGTTTGGGAAAAAGAGGGGGATGATATAGGGTATGTCTACACTACCCCGCTAGTTCGAACTAGTGGGGTAATGTATGCATACCGCACTTGCTAATGAAGCCCGGGATTTGAATTTCCCGGGCTTCATTAGCATAAGCGGGGAGCCGCCATTTTTAAATCCCCGCTGCTTCGAACCCCGTGCAGCGCGGCTACACGGGGCTCGAACTAGGTAGTTCGGACTAGGTGCCTATTCCGAACTACCGGTACTCCTCGTGAAATGAGGTGTACCGGTAGTTCGGAATAGGCACCCTAGTCCGAACTACCTAGTTCGAGCCCCGTGTAGCCGCGCTGCACGGGGTTCGAAGCAGCGGGGATTTAAAAATGGCGGCTCCCCGCTTATGCTAATGAAGCCCGGGAAATTCAAATCCCGGGCTTCATTAGCAAGTGCGGTATGCATACATTACCCCGCTAGTTCGAACTAGCGGGGTAGTGTAGACATACCCATAGTCAGTACAAAGCTGTCTCCTTTCTCTGCTGCCAGAGGTTGGGGTGACAGGTAGAAGTGAGATGCTCCAGACAGAGCTATTAATTCGCATCCATCATTTGGCTGGAAGATTGCTCTGCTGGTTTGGGAGTCCTTCATTCTTTCTAATGCTAATTTGCATATATTTGAATAAATTCATAAGCCCCTATTTTTCCAAATGCCATTCACTGTGTATGCTCTGGCTTCCCCTGGTATTGCAGTTTCAGTCCTGTACAGCTTTCACTCATATTGTCCTGCCATAGTGAACACTTCAAAGTTCAATAATAGGACTTAATAATTATGATCATGCTACTAATAATAATCATCACAGCATGAGGACCAAATTTAGACGAGATGGAAAAGGTTCATTTCCACTGGAAACGGAATTACATCACATCAGAATTTGCCCCCATCTTTGTTTTATTTTGTTTATGTATTTATCTAATTTAATTTTCCCTAATGTGATATGGGAGCTCTCATGGGCACCGTGGTCAATTGCTTGCCCACGTGTAGTGAAATTAACAAACTAAGTCCCAATTTTTGGAAGCATAGGAAATGGATACAGCATTGACTACCAGTCAAAACTATTTGTGTCCCTATGCTAAAGAGTACACTCTATACCATTACATGACAGAGGTTGCTTCCTTATTGCTGCCTTGAAGAAATGTGTGCGTTTAGCACATAATATACATAGTCATCAATAGACCAGTGAAGAAAGAGACAGATTCTGATCTCAGTTACACCGTGTAAATCCAAGTGACTCCACTGACTTCAGTGGAATTACTCCAGATTTGCACCAGCATTACTAAGATCAGCATCTGGTTCAGGCTCTCCAGAAAGCATAACTACCTTGTGGTAAATTTACACCCACCCAAGAGTACACAGAGACATGCCACCAGCATACAGATGCTACCAGGAGTGGTGTGGGGCCATGGTAGGCAGGCAGGCACCCCACCTGAGCTCTGCTGTGCTGCCAGCTGGGAGACACCTGGCCAGACTCTGAACCTCACATCCCCTTCCACACTTCAACCCCCTTCTCCCAAAGTCAGAACCCCTTCCTGCATCCAAATTCCTCAACACTGCACCCCCCTCCTACACCCAACCCGTTGCCCCAGGTCAGAGACCCTTCCTGCACCCGGACTCCCTCCCAGACCTTGCACCTCGATCCCCTGCTCCAGCCTGGAGCCCAGTCCTGCATCTAACTCCCTCACCCTCTCCTGTGTCCCAACACTCTGCCCCAGCCCAGAGTTCCCCCTATACCCAAATCCCATCCCAGACCCCTCACCCCTTCTATTAATATAGTAGAAAAGCACAGCCCATGACAACTTACAAAATTCGTGGAGTGGCCCCCCCTGCAAAAATTGTTGCCCTTCCCTGTCAATGCAAAAATTAGGGGTGTCTGTGAATATAAATTTGCTTGATTAATGACCAGCTTTTGCCAAGTCATCACCCTAATCTGTTAGGTAAATAATCGAGGTTTATAAAATCATGGAAGCTGAATAATTCAATATCTCATTGGCTGATAATATAGTTGTGCATGTGCTACCAGCATAAGCTTTTCTGTTACTTCTGCTGAACAACCTGTTCTATTCATTGGACATTTTTTAACAAACAGATTTTTAAATCCATTTTTTAAATCCATGTTTATTCACAAATGGTCTCCTAACAACAACCCCCTCCCTACACACAAACACACAGTTCTGGTGCGGTATTTCAGAAATTCTGTTACAACCTTATCACATAGACCTGTGGAGAAAAAATATGTACAATGGAGAAGTTAAAGTAGCATGTTACCTCATCTAAAGATTATGAATAAGAATTCCCAGTCATTACTTTGAAGCCCAACACTCACACAATGGGAACTCTTTTATATTTACAAATATATCATTTATTAAATCATTTAGCAACATCAAACACTCATTAACTAAGTAACTGGGGAGGCTAACAGACTTACTGGACAAGGTGAGGGAGCCCAACTCCACACTCCCATGGAGGGGAGAGGGGAAGATCTGGTGACAGTCAGGAGCCCTGGACCCTTTTGAACACCAGGTACCAGGGTAACTACCCCTTCCTCCCTCCCCCGTCAGCAGGCCTGTCAGTAAGGTAGATAGCGGTTATGCAGAAAGTACATCTGAATATCAATATTCCTACCATCTCTTGCAGAACAACCTGAAATGTTAGTCATTATCTTCCTCATCACCATCATAAGAACATAAGAATGGCCGTACTTGGTCAGAACAAAGGTCCATCTAGCCCAGTAGCCTGTCTGCCGACAGTGGCCAGCACCAGATGCCCCAGAGAGGGTGGACCAAAGACAATGATCAAGCCATTTGTCTCCTGCCATCCTCCAGCCTCTGACAAACAGAGGCCAGGGCACCATTTCTATCCCCTAGCTAATAGCCTTTTATGGACCTAACCTCCATGAAATTATCTTCCTCATCTTCACCAGCGTCCAACATTCTGCACCTCCCAAGGGCAACATTTCTCCTTCCTATGTTACCCGGACGTTACCACGTCTAGTACATATTCAATAGGGGTTTCTTCCCTCTTCCTTATTTGTATTTCCTTCCCTTAACAGTGTTAAGAGGTCCTTCTTTTATAAGTGAGTCTTTTTATGATTTCACCCCATTATCATACACATCAGTTCATTGCCATGGCTTCTTTGTGGTTGGATGTTCCATCTAAAACCTTCCAGAAATGGGTGTCAGTTCATGTTCTGTAGTTGGCTGATGCCATTATGGACAAAATTCCCCCTAATATTCTCCTTCCAGCTCCCCAAAACTTATGGGTTACCTAAGTTTATCTATGCCAAAATGTGAAGGCCTCAAGCCTCCTGCTAACTGTAGAAGGCAGTGTCTTACACAGTACACGGTTGTAGGTTTCTTGCATTCTGGCTGAATATAATAAAGCTGAATATAATAAAGCAGAATATAATGGAATGGAATGAATACAGTAGAGATAAGCTGGCCAACTAAGCCACAGCGCTAACAAATATGGCTGGTATAAAATGTCATCTGGATTTTTCTGGCTTTATAATATATCCAATATTAATTTTCCACCTCATTTTCTAACACAAGTACTCATTATGGTTTTTACAACCATGAGAACTTGCATTCTTCCACATGCCACATACATAAGAGCTGATCTTGACAATTTAGTTGGAGGTTAGAAATTGAGCCTGAGTTCCACATAATTTGCTGTTGCAACTGTTGAGTCTTACATAATTTTTGCCTATTAAATGCAATACGCATCGATAAATGTATTCCCTTAGATATCTGAAGACTGAGGACAGCAACTGTTAGCAAACATCTATTGCATTCATTGTTACTGGAGCCATGTAAATCCCAAAGGGTATGTCTACACTACAGCATTATTTCAAAATATCTAATTTCTAAATAGTTCATTCGAAATAAGATATTTCAAAATAAAGTGCCTACACACAAAATGCATTTCGAAATAGCATTTTACGTCCACGCTGCGGCCTGAGGCTATCTGAAGCTTGTGCTTAAAGGGACCCTCCTGGTCAGCCGGTTCTCAGCTTTCCTTGCTTGCTTGCTGTGACGGGGCGTCCCCCGCCCGTCCCTGGGGCGCCGCCGAGTAGGCATTCCTGGGGGAAAGGTGGGGGCCCTGCCGGGGCTGCGCGGCGTGCACGCACGCCGCGCCGGGGCAGGGAAAGCCGACCGCCCCCCCCCCGAAGCGGTAGCGCCGTGGCGGACGGCGCGGAGATGGCGGGGGCGGCACTTCCCCGCCTTGAGGGACAGGGGAGCTGGCCAATGGGGAGACCGGACAGGCAATAGGGGAAACGCCCGCCCGGTGACGTAGGCGGAGGCGGGCGCCCGGCGGGGAATTTAAAATGGACCCCCTTCCGCTCACGGGGGGAGAGAGGGGAGTCGGGCAGCAGCCGCGAGCGGGCTTGTTGCCAAAGAGGCGGAGGTCGGGAGAAACCACCTCCCTTTGAGCCCGGCCACGACAGTCCTCTGGGCTGTGGAGCCAGCCCAGAGCAAGGTGCGGGCACACGGACGCCTGACCGCCAGCCTGACGGACGAGCCAAAGGTGACCGCCCCGAGGAGGGGGAAGAAGGGCACCTGAGGAGGGAAAGGAAGCAGCCCAGGGCAGAGCTCATTGGAGCTGGCGGGCTGACGCGTTTCGGCATGGAGCCCCGTCAGCCGGACCGGAGCTAAATAGATCCGTGTCCTTAGGGCTCTGGGCTGGGGCCCGTGAGTGAGGGCGGGCCCGGGCCCCCCTTTCCCTCCCCCTCCCTAAGGGGGAGAAACGTATGAGCTAGGGACCGGCCGTGCGGCTACATAAGGCACGACCGGCAGCCCGAATCCACCTCCTTGAAAGCAGGAAGACTAACCACTGAGTGGGAACCAAGCCCACACGGGACGTGGTCAGAGGACCCCGAAACGGGGCCGGCAGGGTCCCCCTTGTACACTTGCCTACCTCGCTGAGGGACAGCAAAGCATTTTTGTCTCTGTCTGCTTTGGTTGCCCTGACTCGGGACACAACAGCACTCGGCACCATGGAGCCAGAGCTGCCCCAGGCACTCTGGTGCTCATTTTGGATGTGTTGCTGCAAGCCTGGCAGCAATTGCTGGAGTCTGCCTTGCAGCATATGCTGCAGCCTGACCCCCAGGCCCTCTTCTGGACCCTCCTGGGGGACGAGGAGGAGCAGCAGCAGCACCTGGATGCCAACGTGCCCCACCGCATCTGGCGTCTGGACACCAGTACCGACTGGTGGGACCACATCATCCTGGAGTGCTGGGGAGACCAACAATGGACCCAGAACTTCAGAACGAAGGAGGACATCTTCCTCAAGCTTTGTGAGTGGCTCGCCCCTGCTCTGCAGTGACAGGACACGCGCATGAGGCCCGCCATTCCCCTCCACAAGCATGAGGTCATCGCCCTCTGTAAGCTCTCCATGCCGGACAGCTACTCATCTATGCGGAACCAGTTCGGTGTGGAGGAATCCACCGTCGGAGCAGTGCTCATGCAGGTATGGCAGTCTCCAGCCACTGTGCCTGGGATGGGCGGGGGGAAGGAGGAGATGGGCTACCCCAGGGAAAAGGGAGGGAGGTGGTGCAAGTCCCCTCCACAGGAGAGTTTGTTCAGCCACACTACGGACTGCCCGTGGTGGCTAGGATTGCAGGGGGGTTGCTCCCGGGGAGGAGACACGGGACAGTGGCAGGGAAGGAGCACTCTCAGCCACCCTGGCACCCCAGTGACTCTAGGTTTTGTGTGTCCCTCTGCAGGTGGTCAAGGTCATCAATACAGTGCTGCTCCGCAGAGTCATCCGCCTCACTGATGTGGATTCGGTCATCGAGGGGTTTGGCGCCCTGGGCTTCCCCAACTGCGGAGGGGTGATCGACAGGACGCACATCCCCATCCGTGCCCCAGAACACCAGGCCTCCCTGTACATAAACCGGAAGGGATACTTCTCGGTCATCCTGCAGGCTGTGTCTGAGCACCGGGGTCACTTCCTGGACATTAATGTGGGCTGATCCAGCAAAGCACGCGAAGCGCGGGTGTACCACAACTCCTCCGTGTGCCAGGGGCTTGTGGAGGGAGGGCATCGTGCAGTGTCCCTCCCTGGGGTCAGGAGCATGTCATGTGCTTCATGCCTACACACATGTGGGTAACAGGCCAGGGCCCCTGTGTGGCAGCCAACCGGGGCCACATGCCCAGGGTGGCATGGCACATGAACAGGTTGCTGTGTGCTCCGTGGTCAGCAAGGCCCACACGTGCGGTCCCTGGTCTCCCTCTCCCTCCCCACCCCGCATAAGGGGACAGTGATGGCACTCACATGTCGAGGCCTCCCCAGCCTCAGACGATACCAGTGACATGGCTGCTGTGACACTTCAGGGGTCCTGAGTGAGTGCCACACTCCCTCCAGGCTCCTGCAACTCCTGGCCATCCTCCTCCTCCTCCTCCTCCTCTTTCATGCCCTGGTCAGGGCCCTCTGCCCCAGGGTCAATGACCACCTGGGGGGTATGGACCGTCTGTCCCCCCCTCCCTCCAGGATGCGGTCCAGGGCATCATAATAGGGGCAGGGGTCTGGGCCAGTCCCTGTTTGGGAGCTGCCTCCTGTGGCCCCGACACAGGCCTGCCGCAGCTCCTTTATCTTCATGCACACTTGCTCCTGGGTGCACATGTGGCCTTTGGTGGCCAGGCTGTCAGCCATCCACCTGTAGACAGTCACGTTCCTGCATCTAATGCAGAGATCATGGACATTGGAGGCCTCCCCCTAAACCTCAATCAGATCTAATATCTCCGCACTGGACCGGGAAGGCACCCGCCTTTTGCAGCCCCTGGCAGACTCCTGGGAGCTGCCAGCCTACTCCTGGGGAGCAGTGGAGGGCTGTGTGCCAGTGGGTTGCTGGCTTATGCTGGGCTAGGGGCAGCGACTGCTGGCTCTCTGCTGGCAGGTTTGCAGCTGGCACAGGCACTGTGGCCAGACTCTACCCCTTTAAGGGCTCTGGGGCTGGGGGGAGCAGAAGAGTTTTCCTGGTTTGGCCCAGAGTGGCCACCAGGGCACCCTGGAAAGGGCTGGAGGCCTCCTATTTTGAAATAAGCATCTACACAGCACTTATTTCGATTTAGCTATTTCAAATTTGATGTTATTCCTCATGGAATGAGGTTTACCAAATTCGAAATAAGTGCTCCGCTATTTCAAATTTATTTCATAATAGCGGTTTGGCTGTGTAGATGCTGGTAAAGTTAATTCAAAATAACAGCTGTTATTTTAAAATAACTTTGCTGTGTAGACATACCCAAAGAGACAAGGTGGGGGAGGTAATATCTTTTATTGGAACAACTTCTGTCAGTGAGAGACAAGCTTTTGAGCCTACTTAGGAAGAGACAAGCCTACTCTGTAGCTCAAAAGCTTGTCTCTCTTACCAATAGAAGTTGGCTGAAAAAAGAGAATTACCTCACCTACCTTTTTCAGTGAGTATCTCTGTGCTCTAAACAGTCTTTCTAGTCAAATGCTGACCTTTGAAAGGAGATATTTTCTGGGAAAAACATTTATTTTTGAAAAGCTCATATTGGAAAAACATTCTTTAAAAAAAGAATAGGCTTGGTGCACCACTTTTGTTTTGTCTAGTCACTCATCCACTCGTGGTGATAGATGACTTTAGACCCCAACTTGCCACATCTCTATCACTGGAGACACTATACGAGTGAAACAGAATAAAGATGTAATCCAGGTGCTTGGGAGATGCCAATTCCCATATTTTGCTGCAGTCTGTGGACAGTGGATACTCCTAGCAACTAGATATGAAAAGGACTAACTAGGAGTCTCATTAGGCCACATCTCCACTTGCCACGCCAGTGATCAATCTCCCAGTCGATGCTGGTATTCCTCGATTCTCAAAGAGTAAGGGTATGTCTTCATGACAGAGGTTTTTTTGAAAAAACAGCCATTTTTCCAAAAAAACTTCAATTATGTCCACACTGCAATCACGTTCTTTTGAAAGAAAATCAAAAGAACAGAGGGGTTTTTCCGACATTGGTAAATTTCTTTCTTCGAGGAAAAAGCCTTTTTCTAAAAGAGCTCTTTCGGAAAAAGGTGTGTGTGGATGGGGAAGAGGGAGTTCTTACACAAGTAGAGGAAAGAGGAAAAAGCACAGGTGCCCTGGTGGCCATTCTGCTCAGAGTAATCACAGCTTACTTGCAAGATAGCATCCAGACTGAATGGACACTATCTTTCAAAAAAGCAGATTGCTTTTTCGATGGACTTAGGCAGTGTGGATGCTCTCTTTCGGAAGAAGTTTTTTCGGAAGATCTCTTCCGGAAAAAAATTATTCCAAAAGAAGCCTGCAGTCCAGACATAGCCTAAGGGAAGTTGACAGAAGCATAGACCTCTCACTGTGAAACAGCACCAAGCTCAGCTTAAGTTCATTGACTCCAGCTATGTTATTTATGTAGCTGGAGTTACATACCTTAAACCAACCTTCCAGGTCTAGTATAGACTTGGCCTTAGGGATCTAACCATGGAAAAAATCCCATTAACTCCATTGGAGATGGAAAGTGTCCTTACTTCAATAAGTTCATTCTGTACATGTTAATATAGATCTCATCAAGCCTTATACGGATACATTATATAGATCGCATCTAATTCTGGTCAAAAAATATGTAAAGTTCACTAAAATCAGACAAAATCCCCATGAAAATCTTGGGAAAGGCCTGGGTAGATTTTTCAAAGGGGGAAATTGCAAACTAAAATGAGATCTTGCTTTCTGGATCATGAGATGTACATGTAGATTCATAGTTGCCATCTAATAAGCAAGATCCAAAAACATATTTGGCCACATACAAATTCATGAAAATCAGACTTTTTGTGTGTGGGGGCATATTATCTATGTGATCAATTCAATATATGAGTAGAAGACCTCAAAGGAAAGATGTAAGTTGAGTACTCAAAAAATATGAATGTGTTAGAGTTGAAATACAAGTTCCCATGATTTACACCTAAAACATGATTCTTTATACAATTTTAATATGATCACTACTGATCAGCAGAGCTGGCCACAATATTTCAAATTCTAAACTTTTATTGACAAAAAGGGGCATTTTAAATTAAAATATTCATGTGGTCATCCACATGAATTCACAATTTCTGAGATACCTGCCCTTCCAATGTAGTATACACTGCAATAAAGACTCTCCACCTATTCTTTAGATGGACTGCTTACTTATTTGCCCCTTTTAATGTAACAGCGTTAATGTCAAAAAGAGATCAGAAATGCCCACAAAAATATAATGAATATTCAGTAGCTGGCAAAACAGCTATAACTGCTCTTTGAGTGGTTTTTTTTAACATGGTTTTTGAATTAGCATTATTTTTAAGCAAAGCCATAATTTTTCTTTTTTCTCTGTCTTTTCAATAAATAAATACAACCGAAGCTCCTATATTTGACCAGAGCAAAAAATGGTGGCTTAATCTAGCCCTGAATTTGTAACACATTTATATTTAGAATTTCTTTAAAGCTGTAAAATTATCATATTCCTCCAAATGACTCCCAGACGTATTCACCATAATTAATATTGCTCCAATGAGCACCCAAAAGAATGAATAATCATTTTAATACTAATTGAAGAGCAGTGCCCATTCATTACAGGATTCAGTACTTTAGGAGAGCTATTTTGCTTAAAACAGACAGTAATAGTGGATTTTCTTTTTCTTTTGGGTAAAGCACATCTGAGAGGTTTGGAATTCTCTAGCTCATTAGCTGGCCCTGAATCATGAAGAGTGGGTATTTCCATCACTACATATCAAAGCTGTCTTTTTTTCCCCCGTGTACAGATCTTACCTCATATTGGGATTTTTAAAGACGCCCCTTGCCATTGGCATTAAAGCACATACCTCTTTGTTTAAAAGAAAAAATATCTTCTAGAAAAGAAAAAGAAAAATCAAACAAATGAGCAAAGGGAAGAGAAAGAAAGGAAAATAAAGAAGGAAAGAGAGGGAAGATAAATTGTATAAGTTCAAGATATTTTGATATTTTCCACAATTTTCATCCATCCCTTCCTGATTACTGTCCTGACCCTCAGTGTTAAAGTCCTTGGCAATACGGATGTTACCTTTCCTATCATTATCTGTAATCTTCTGGCTGCTCCTCAAAGAGTATTTATGAAAATCTCACTAAAATGGGATTATATCACCCTGGGCAACAACAGCAAAACCACACCACTCTTCCTCATTTCATGGCTAAAAGATATTTGGCTGGGGTAATATTAATGGAAAGCAGAATTCCATGCAGTATTTTTGTTGTACTAGATTAAAGAAAATCCCCTATTTCAGCTAGAACCTGATATTTCATCCAAATCAAAAGATGTCACTACAGGTTGTACCTCTCTTAACTGGAACTCTCTGGTCTGGCAACATCTCTGGTCTGGCAGGACAACTGATGTTCCTGGACCACAGGGCCCAGATATAGGGAAGTCTGTCTGCAGGGCAGAAGCATGGCAGGAGGGCAGCTGGGAGACCCATGTCATGATGGGGGGAAGAGGTGGGCGGCATAGCAAAGAGTTCTGGTCCCAGCAACCGGGCAGTAGTGGGGGGCTGGCCCAGGCCATGAAGCTCTGGCCCCAGCAACAGCCAGGGAACTCTGGCTCTGGCCCCAGAGTTCTGACCCTGGCCCCAGTCATGCAGCTCCATACCCAGGAGCCACAGATGACCAGGCAGTAGCAGGACCAGACTGCAGCCCTAGCTGTGGGGCAGTGGTTTAGCACAGGTCATGAGGAGAGAAAACTCCCTTGGTCCAGCAAATCCCCTTGTTTGGGACCGGTCAGGTTCCCCAGGGTGCCAGACTGGGGAGGTCCAACCTGTAATACAAATTTGTTGCAAGAAAGAACATAATGAAACAATCAAGGCTTTTAGGTTTTAAAAATTGTAATAAACATAGCACAACCATTGATTAAAATACCAAAGAACATATAAAAACCAATCAGTTCTGGTGGATAATGCAGTAATATTTTCAATTTATGTGGTTTACTGGCACCCCCTACCTTACCTAGCCTCAACACTTCAGGAGGGCTGAAGTGTCCTATAGTTTATAGATAGATACGATTTTATTTGCTGAAAGTGAACCGAGTCACATAGAAAATCCACTCATCTACTTCTAGAATCGAAAACACAGTCTCCACACCAGACTCAAAAGGTATGTCTACACTACAGAGGGCTTGTGGGAGGAGGGTTTGGAAAAATGGCCATTTTTATGAAAAAACTTCGTTTACATCCACACTGCAATCACGTTCTTTCAAAAGAAAATCGAAAGAAGAGAGAGGATTTTCTTGCATTGGTAATACTCTTTCTACGAGGAAGAAGCCTTTTTCCAAAACCGTTCTTTCAGAAAAAGGCGTATGTGGATGGGGAAGAGGGAGTTCTTTCGCAAGAAGAGGAAAGAGGAAAAAGCACAGGTGCTCTGGTGGCCATTCCGCCCATAGTAATCACAGCTTACTTGCGAGATAGCATCCATTCAGTCTGGACACTATCTTGTGAAAAAGCAGATTGCTTTTTCGATGCACTTTGGCAGTGTGGACGCATTCTTTCATAAGAAGTTTTTTTGGAAGATCTCTTCTGGAAAAGCTGATTCGGAAAGAAGCCTGAAGTCTAGACGTAACCATAGAGGGGTGAGTGATACCACCACCAAAGCTAGCAAAAGGCAGCCCTCTGCCATATATCACGTGGTCTGCTCAGCATTACAGCCCCGGCATTCATTCACCCACCAACTCAAGGCCTGTATTAGCAAGCAGGAGTGGAAAGAAAACAGTTCAATAGGGCCCAGAACCAAGGAAGGAAATTGGAAGCCAGCAACATTCATCTTGAGCTGGCATTTGCATTCAATGAAAAAGCAAGGGGCTATTTTCCAGAATGATTTGGGAGATGTAGCTGCTCAATCTGGTGTGATACTTGCTCAGCATGGAACAATGAGCTAAACGACTGGGTGGGTTGTTGTTTGTTTGGTGGTGGTAGTGGTTTCTTTCTTTGCTCTTCCTTGCTTGGAAAATTAACACTTGAATGGGGAAGTCTAGCAGGACTGGTGAAGCTTTGCAGGCAAAAACAAGCATGAAGGCTTACCACACTAATCTTATCAGTGTCCCGAAAGGAGCATTTGAGTCATCAAGAGGTGAAACAATGGGCATAGGTATGTAATAGATATTGAATATCTAACTGCAAAGATCTACTGGCTCCAAACACTAGTTTGCTCTTGAAACAACAAATTGATGGCTAGTTTCAACATGACTTCAACTTCCTAGTCACAATTATGATCACATGACTGCATCATTCAAAACTTTTTACTTTAGCATACAATAACAGACAGCAGAGAAAAAAGTCCATGGGTTAGAGAACTGATCGTTATTATGAAGGCATACAATGTGAAATTACAGCACAAAGCCAAGTTACAAAATCTTAACATTAAGCAAGGGGTGAGAGAACAATTTCCACCTGTGCCTTGCACCAGGAAAAGCATAGGGTACAATGTGACCTTGCATTGATTGCTCTGGAGTACCATAGATAAATGGACAGCATTCCATGGACTCTTCTGAAAGAACAAGTGTCATTGTAGCAGCCTCACTGCTGTGTGTGAATAAAGGCTCAGGTATCAGCATAATGGCAAAAGGGTTGGAAAACACCCAATGACTGGAAGTCACAAGCAAATAGGAACAATTTATAACATTCTGCCTTCAGGTTAAATACAGATTTCTGGAATGATGGGTACAGTTTTTATTTATCTGAGTGTACCTGGGGGACAGTCCCTAGGAAATTAATGGTTGGTAAATCAAGAACAAATAAAGGTGGCATGCTTGTTCACAACATATAGGCAGCACTGTAGAGTTAAATACTGCAACTGGATTTTTAAATGGATTAGACCATTTTAGTACCAATCTACATTCATACCTGCTACAATAAAAGCAATTAGCCTTCATGCTTCAGAAAGAAAACTGTCTAAGTAAGTACTTATATGATTCCCATTGGAGTAATATCAAAGAACCTTAGCATTGGCAGCAAGAGGTACCATCAGCTTGTGGACCAGATGACTGGCGGGTAGCTAATGTGATGCTGATTTTTTTTTAAAAGCTCCAAAAGGAGATCCTGTTAATTACAGGCTGTAACCTTAGGTTCAGTTCCAAGCAAACTAGTTGAAACTATAGCCTGGGAATCTTTAAAGCAAATATTAGTACCTGATCCAAGTATATTCTACTGGTTGCACCTACTGCAATACAGCAAACAGTGATTTATTATGTATAGAATTATTATAGAAATTTATACCGCACATTTCTCTTGTGGTTCGGGAAGAAGATGAATCTGCTGCACCAACAGCATTACAATGATGGATTTCCCATGGACATTATAGCACAAACAATTTAAAACAATGTCTGCTGTTCATAGGATAAGTCTGTGAAGCAGCTGCACAAACAACACTGACAGCCCACTGCATGAGTGACTACCTTTGTACTAGTCCACTGTGACAATTACCTGATGTGGTAATGGCTAGCGTTCCAGTAATCACCATCCATCCCTTTTCTCATGCCTCACTTTATAATCTTTACAGTGAGCTACATTACAATATTTTAAAATCCCTAATGTATGTTGAAAATGAATCTGTCAGAACACCTCATGAGGAACCAGCAAGTTACAGCCAAATACATCTGCTCAGCACTTTGCTTTTATTTTGCTCAGCTTGGGCCTGATTCAAATCCTATTGAAGTCAGCAGAAAGATTCCCATTGACTTGAATGAACCTCTCTTGCTTCCCTTTTCTGCATTTTACCTGTTAAGGTTGCAAGCATTTTAGGGCAGGGAATTTACCATCTTTTATGTCTATAAGGTACCGTACATACTGGTGATGCTCTATACAAAAGAAATGAAAAGACCACAGGTCCAACAGATGCTTACAGAAATTTCATGGGTTCAGCTCAACTTGGACAATTTGGCCCTAATCTCCCCCAAATATGAACTATGTGTTTTAAATACACAAGAATGGTTATATAATATATTAAAGACAAGTATCAATTGAACGTATCTTATTGGGATCAAAATAATTGAGAAGAATATGTCATGTTGTAGGAGAATGAGATTCAGGAGAGATTGTGCCATTCATGCTCCTTGGGTAGTAAGTGGTATCCAAGAAAGCCCCTTGTCAAGTGCACCACGAAGAGTAACTGTACTGAAGGAACAAAGATTTGAATGCCACATCTGTGGGCTAGAAGGAAGCAGAAAATACAAATGCCAGGCCCTTGCTCAGCTCAGCCTGTTATCTTGAATCCCTCCCTAAAGGCAATGAGGTCTTGCTTAGAGAAGATTATGACCTTGTAGCTCAGGCGACGTCTATACTGCAGCCTTTTGTCGGCAGAGACAATGCAAATGAAACACTCATTAGCATTTGTCACGCTGTCATTTGCATATATCTGCCAATGCTTTTTGCGGAAGAGGTTTTTGTGCAAAAACAAGCAGTGTAGACAGGGCCGTTTTATGCAAAAAAAAACCTTTTGCGCAAGATCCTGTATACCTCCTTTTTTGAGGCATAATGGATCTTGCGCAAAAGGGGGGTTTGCGCAAAACGGCCCCGTCTACACTGCTTATTTTTGTGCAAAAACCTCTTCCACAAAAGCATCACCAGAGATATGCAAATGACAGCGCGACAAATGCTAATGAGCACTTCATTTGCATTGTCTCTGCCGACAAAAGGTTGCAGTGTAGACGTAGACTCAGTATGTCTACGCTAGCTCATTAGTTCGAGCTAGATAGGGTAATTAGGGAAAGCGGAGTTGCAAATGAAGCCCGGGATTTAAATATCCCAGGCTTCATTTGCATGTTCCCGGGCGCCACCATTTTTAAATCCCCCTTAGTCTGAACTCCATGCCCACAGCTACTCGCGGCACGGAGTAGGTAGTTTGAATTAATGATCCTGATTCGAACTACCATTACTCCTTGTGGAATGAGGAGTAGCGGTAGTTCGAATTAGGATCTTTAATTCGAACTACCTACTCCGTGCTGCGTGTAGCCATGGGCATGAAGTTCGGACTAAGGGGGATTTAAAAATGGTGGCACCCGGGAACATGCAAATGAAGCTCAGGATATTTAAATCCGAGGCTTTATTTGCAATTCCGCTTTCCCTAATTACCCTACCTAGCTCGCACTAACGAGCTAGTGTAGACATACCCTCCGAGACCTGGAAACAAGGACTCTGGAGTCTATCTGTCACCAAGTTATTCTCTCTGCAGGTAAGTCACTTAGACTAAAATCAGATGCCCAAATTTAGACAAACCTAATATAGGCACAATATTTAGGCATGTGAATAGGTGACAACTTTTAATAGTGCTGAGCATCTGCAGTTTCATGATTTCAGCAAAAGATCCATGTTCGGAGAGATGAAAACATATGGACCTAACAAAATATAAAAGGTAACGGCTCCATTTCACTGTCAGTGCCTCCTAAAATGGCTACAATTGCACATTTAAATGTACTAGAAATCATCTTTGTTCATTTCGTTTTACTGTGTTTGCATAAAAAATAGGCATGCTGCCATTCATGAGCATCACATTTCAACAAGCAAAGATAAGCTCAATCCAGGAGACAGAGAGAGAGTCTTAATCACTTTCCAGTCTCTTATGAAAAAAGGAAGGGCGGATTTGAAAAGTAGTTTGTTTGATATACAGATGCGCTGCGACACTACTCTAGAGAAAGTTAACAAACCATCCAACTGAACTATTCAAAAGGTGACTATAGAAAAGAGATTGATTCTGAATTTCAAAAAACAACCACCACACAGGCAAATTGTTCTTAGGGTAGAAATAAAGTATTTGTACATATGTTTTTAATTAGCTGGGTCTGAATTTCTTTATTCTGATTTGTCATTTTCATCACTTTGTTTTAAGATGACAGTGGAATTCTAAGCACAGAGAAACTTTATTTATGAATTGCTTGCTACATTTTACTATTGGTAACTCAGACTGTAACTGCAGCTGACAGAAGTTTCAATAACAGCATGTGCAGATAAACCTATTTTACCAATTGCAATGAGAGACCAAAGGAACTATAAACAGAAATTAAAAAGTTTCAATTGTCATAACTCTGCCAGACTGTTAATCTAAAGAGAACAGTTAAAGTTCATTATCATTAAAGTTCTTTGTTATTAAAGGAAGAAGGCAGATTTCTTAATAATTGCTTTTCAGTTTTGTTCAGCACCATTATTTCTCCTTTTTCAGCTTACATATACAGAAGTCAAACTTTTATCAGTGAATTCAGGGTCACTTGTCATTGTCTTAATGAGAACAGAGTCAGGTTATTTAAGACTGTTCAATTATATACAAAGATTTGTGTCAAAAGTCATTTTTTTCTTTCCAAAGATCACATTTGATTCAATTCATATAAATCCATTTTACCTAAACTGTATCCTTTAATTTAATACCATGCATGTCACTAGACTGCCACTAACTATAGCTTCTTTTTCTCTACTGCAGCCATGACATAAGATGTCAAAATTAATGTATAATCAAGACTAGGAAAATGAATTATTTTGAATACTACATTCCAAAGAAATATGATGCTATAGCTCAAGTGATGTTATCTTCTTTACATCTGCAGCACATAGTTTCTTATTTTATTAATAAATGATTATCTCATTAATAGCAAACAGAAATGTTTCATTACTATAAATATTACAGAAAAAGCATGCTTCAAACAAAGAGACTTTGCTAAATATCCTATTATTTTGCTACATAATGCTAAATACTGTCCACAATTAAAGTATTAAATAAGATGGTGGATTTGTAATATTTTTTACAATCATACAACATTCCATTTAGTGTAATATACGTACTACTACCCTGCATGGAATGTCTGATTTGATTAGGGTTTCCATTCCAGCTAGCAATGCACATATGTACACAGAGTTCCAGTCTTACATTTACAGCCTGTACTGAAACCCCTGCTGCCATATCTTCACTACTATTTTTAGCTATACTAGCTAGATTAAAGCTAGCAAAAGTTATGTGTATACAAGCTGCAACCACATATTCAGTTGCAGAGTAGACCTATCCTCAATGTGTATAATTATGTTGTTTCCCTAATAATTTCCTTAGAGAATGTCTAACCCATAGTAGCGCTAACACTAGACATTTTCCTTCAGCTCATATAGTAAAGGCTTGTGTTCTAGGAGCAGAAGGTTCATTGTTCAGTTCCTACCATTGACCAAGTAGTTTATTTAGCTATGTAGAATAATATAAATAAACACCACAGAGTCTGCGTAACAATAGAATCATTACAATTCTAAATCAGATAATTGCAATTTCCCCTTGTGGGAATGAGACTTTTAAAAAATTGTGCTGGCTTTATTTTGTTTAACATATAACCTACTTCAATATCCACTAATATTCAAGGTCTTCATTGATTTAATATATATCACTGTTTAAAGCCTGCTGAACTTTCCCCATTGATTCAGAAGGAAATATTTAATATAGTTTCATAGGCTAAAGCTGTGGTGTCTAACACACTAGACACGAGTCCCATGTGGCTATTAGACCGGCTGTGTGTGGTTAGTTCGCTATAGCAGTAGCCATTATAGCGGTCTGAACTGTGTGGACACCATGGGGCTAACGAATACAACAACAATTCATTCTGTAATCCATACAAAATATTTTAGTTTTAGTCTATAAGACAAAAATAAGTGCATGGCTCTTCATAGTCATTTTTTTAAAAAAAAACTACAATCCCTGCCATGAAGAGTTTACAATAAAACTAAACTGGGCACTTTTTCTACAGCTGTCAGCAATCTGAGTCTCAACCTTTAATCTGAACATTCATAACATCTGTTTGATGGTCATATTGGGATTTGAACAGGACTATTAAGCTCAAATATTTTTAATAACTTTTAGCTTAGTCTTATATTTCCTGCAAATATCGAACTCCTACTGCCATTCATGGGAAACGTGTGTGCCTGAGGAATCTACATAACTAAGGGTACGTCTAGACTACATGCCTCTGGCGACAGAGGCATGTAGATTAGGCTACCCAGCATAGGAAAATGTAGTGCCACTTCATTTAAATTTAAATGGCTGCCGCGCTGAGCCGATCAGCTGTTTGTCGGCTCAGCGTGGTAGTCTGGACGCTCCGCGATCGACATCAAAGGCATTTATCGACCTCCCAGGTATGCCTCTTGGGATGTTTACCTGGGAGGTCGACAAATGCCTTTGATGTCGACCACGGAGCATCCAGACTACCGCGCTGAGCCAACAAACAGCTGATCGTTCAGCGCGGCAGCCATTTAAATTTAAATGAAGTGGCGATAATATAAATCACCGCTTCATTTTCCTATGCCGGGTAGCCTAATCTACATGCCTCTGTCACCAGAGGCATGTAGTCTAGACATACCCTTAGGTTCTAAGAGCACACTCTTGCTTCTCATACATGATGTTTGTGTGTTGGTAGGCACCCCCTTATGAGAAATGTTAAATTTGTATCGGCTGATTGGCTAATAAAGACTGAGTGGTTTAAAAGGAGGCCTGATGCAAGCCCTCCATTGAGTTCATGGGGCTTTGAATGAGGCCCCAGGTCAACTCCATGATTCCTTGGACAAGCTCCGAGCCTCTAGGCCCTTTAAAGCTCTTTCCAGAGCGCATGGAGGGGTGTAATCCCAGAGGCTTTGAAAGCTGCCTGGAGGCTGGCATGTTATGCTTTGGGCTGACTGCCCTCCCAGCCCCAAGTCCCCATCCCTTCCATGGGTACGGAGCCACTGCCCCCATCTTGCCCCGGGACCCACGGAGGCTATCGGCTCCTCTGTGGCTGAATAAAGGCCTCAGATTTTGGTCTTAATAGAAGAAAGCCAACGGCTTCCAACCTGGAAGGTGAAGAGAAGGTGGTCATTGTGTGGGACCCAGTTTGATTTGCTGTTAAGAAGCAGAGTGGGAGAGTTAGCACTGCTGCACATTGATCAATGATCCAGGCATGGCTGAAAGCATAAACAATCTATTTTAAACACTGATATGAAAAAATATGTTTCACCATGCAGTGGTTTTTGAGTGCTATCATTATGCAAGGAGTAACATGTGCAGAGTTAAACATGCATCATGGCATTTGTGGAGCAAGTGCAAGGGGTCAGCTTAATACATTTTGTTTTGCTTTGCAGAAAATGAGAGAGAGAGAACTGTTCATGGGGAAACAAGCTCTTCTTCGTTGCAGTTTTAACATACCATCAGTATTATTATTGTCCTGTCCCCTGCTTGGTGCAGACTGGTTTTGCTCCTGAGTTTCTCTATTTTTACTTCACCCTAGAAAACTAAGGAATCGACAAGCAGTGAGCACTCCTCCATTTTTAATTTTTTCCTTTTCCAAAACTACTACAGTAAAAACTTAATTATTTAGAAGACCTGGTGTTATTAAAGCAAGCACAGGAAGATGCATAGCATATAATTTCACTAACACTTTTATTTACAAAGAGATTATAGATCTCTTGCTCACCCCAGCAAGCATTTACTCATGAGACTAACTGAAACCAAATGGACTGCTTGCATGCTAACTAATGCAGCTAAGGGCTTTACAATCTGCCTATTGAACTGTAAACTCTTTAGAATGGGGACTCACTCTTATTAAGAGTTTTACAGCACCTAGAATAATGGGCCCAATCAACAGGGTCTTCTAGGCATTACTGCAGAGGTGGGAAACCTAAGGCTGGATGTGGCCCCCAGCTTGTCTGAATCCAGCCCCTGAGGCTTCGGGATCCCTCCCAGTCTTGGGGAGCCCGTGTTGGTATTCCAGCTTCTCTGCCATCCCTCTGCAGGGCTGGAGCATGCAAAATCTACTAGCCTGGGCCCCCCATGCTCTGGTATGGGAGGGGAATGTGGGGAGTGTCTTTCTCCTCAGTTGGGGGCCGCCTCAGTGTGGGGCTTTTTGTTTGGTTGGTTTTTTTTGTTTTTGCTTCTCACTTGTGTGTGACCCCTGACTGATTTTTCTGTGGGTCAGCAGCTCCCAACCCAAAAAATGTTTTCCACACCTGCATTACTGGAACACTAATCATCATCATTATTACCATAGGATAGTGTTTTAGCAGACATGCAAAATGTTGAAATTATTTAAACCCATACTTATATATAATTATATATATTATATAATTCACAGGCTTTGAACTACCATGCCATTGTCCCATACCTAGTAGAACTGATAGAAAATGGCAGCAGGAAGAATCAACTGTCAATTTCTGCAGTTTTTACTCGGGTCTGGTCTGCACTAGAAAATTAGGTCAGTTTAAACGATGTTGATCAGAAGGTAGATTACCTACCCCATCCAGAGAATCGCTCCCACTAAGTGTCTACACCCAAGCACCATGGTGGTGCAACTGTGCTGCGGTAGCATTTTAAGTGCAGAGAAGCCCCGAGGCAGTCATCCAAATTGTCTTCCCTTGGAAGTTTGAATAAGGACTGAGAAAATCACATTCAGAAAAAGGACCCTGAATTCAGTCTGCAAATGTTTATACTGGTGCTTTACATGGCTGCATAGTGAGTAATGTCATAGAAGATAATGGTACAACTCACATATCTAATGTTACGCATGTCTTTCCTAAAAATAGAAGAGCAATCAGACTGTATATTCAACATTCCAAACCACACTCACTTAAAACTGAGAAGCTGAAAGGCTGGTTCTTCTTGGTCTCCTTATTTAAAATTGTGTTTATTTATTTAGAGCAAGTAATTAATGGAACTGTAAGATCACAGTTAAGGCTTCCTGGGTAAAATTTCAGCTTCAGCACACACACGCACACACTCGCATGCACAGAATCCATCAAAGCAAGAGTTTTAAAAGCCTGGTGCAGTGAAGACAGAAAATATTAAACTTTTCAAACCCTCATTTCCCTGGCCTTTTCCTCACCCCAGTCTTCTATCACTTTTTTCTTAAAAGACATTATGTGTTAGGAGAGCAAAGCAGCCTGGGGAGGTGATATTTTACCATCGTCTGTGCTATTAATGCAGTTAAAAAATCCTCAGACTGGAAAATTCAGACAGATGCATCTTCCAGGTTCACATGTGCCAACTCCATCTGTTAAATCATTAAAACACAGTCTTGGCAGAGTCTGGAGAAAAACACATTTGTTTTCACTATAAAAAGGAAGAGTAAACTTTCTCTCTGTTCTTATAAGCTTTATTTCCAATTTCTTTAATGTAAAAACCTGCCTGAATGGGTAACATTTAACATGCTACTGACAAGTGATGGAGGCGTTCATTAAATTATATATATATAGTAGATTACATGTTATATAACTCAGATGGGCTAACAGCTATTTAATAGTAATAAGATCTATTATACCAAAACATACAGCTACATTACAACGCTCCATCACTGGCCTTTTTCAAACATATATCTTTATACAGAACATAGTATGAGAGGGACTCAAACTATCCTCAGAAGAAAATGGACTAGCTCAGATTATGTTTAAAGGGGCAATTTACATAAGGAACAGCAAATCAGATTAAAATATGAAAGGTAGGTAATATTGGAGGCAATAATATATGCCAGTCAACCTATGCTACATTTGGAATTGCTCCTTTTATGAAGAGCTACTTAAATTTATCCATTACTTAAACACAGGATAGCAAAAACAAAAGCAAAATGATAGTCTAAATCCAATAACAAGGGCTAACATTTGCCAGAAATTGCTAGTAAAATTATTTATGCAGGCATCATGCAATGATAGCCTATTAAATTTATTCTTTGCTATAGTAATTCCACATATGGAACATACATTTAAATACTGACATGTGTAGGGTCATTGGATTTCATACTTTTGCCTTTTGATATATTTTAAGTCCGAATACCCTCCACAACTACAGAAAAAGCCACATTGCAAGGGAATGCATTTTCTTCCTCTTTATAGTGTACTGAGGAAGTGAATTTCATTCTCTGGGCACGGACCCATTTTAAGGGCCCACAAGGCAGTAATATCAAGATTACTGTCGCAATGACAACCATCTTTTATAGTACGTCATAGTGCAGGATGTCACAGACTGGTCTATGCTTTTCAACAGCATTCAAGTTCTGGCAGGTGAGCTCACTCAGCCCCTTGGCAGGATGCAATCACAAAGCTGTATTTATTGCATAGCATTTTTGTGCATTCAGAAATGACCTTTCTATTCTCCTGCCCAATGCCATATAAAATAGTCATTAGGCAACCTGAGCTAACACCTCTTTTCCCGAGCTGATGCTACTTCTAGATTTTCATATTCACAACTTCTTACTGTGCATAAAGAAGAAAGGATAATAAAAAGATGTCCGCCAAGAGCAAATAGTGGTAAACCAAGTGTGTTATGCTGCTTATTTTTTCCATGATAATATTGCCAATAATTCTTGTGCTTATTTTCCTACTACAAATTGTACCTCTGCTGCCAGAACTTAAATCTCACAAATCAAAAGGAGAATTTGGGAAGGTATCTATTTTTCTGTCTATTTCATGTGGAGTGATAATTATTGGGGATTTAATTTGGACAATCCTTCGTATTGTTTATATCATGTAGATTGTGTGTTTTGGTTTTGCATTGTATTCCTGTAAAATGGTTACAGTCCCCCATAGCAAAGGATAGGTGCTTACTATGAATTGAAACAAATGAAAAGGGAAGCCTGGAAGCCCTGTTCTCAAAACCTAAACTAAACTAAAGTTTGGAATCTGCACATGACGTAGGTGGAAGGCATCTCTGAATAGCACAGAGTGCAAGTACCCACTCAGATTTCAAAGACTCATATTTGTGCATGAACACACAAATTGAGTACCGTAAAATCTCGAATATAATGCACACCGATGTATAATGCGCACCCTGACTTTTGAATTTTATCATAATGAAAAAATCTATACGCCTATATATAATGTGTACCCCGACTATTGATTAACTTACTTTTTTGAAAGTCTATATGGGTATGTCTAAACTACATGGCTCCGTCGACGGAGCCATGTAGATTTGTTTGTTTGGCAAAGGGAAATGAAGCTGCGATTTAAATAATTGCGGCTTCATTTAAATTTAATGGCTGCTGCGCTGAGCCAACAAACAGCTGATCAGCTGTTTGTCGGCTCAGCGCAGCAGCCATTAAATTTAAATGAAGCTGCAATTATTTAAATCGCAGCTTCATTTCCCTTTGCCAAACAAACAAATCTACATGGCTCCATCGACGGAGCCATGTAGTTTAGACATAACCTATGATTGCTAGTCTATGGGAATAAAATTTAACTTCACATCCAGTGTCCATGTTTATAACTTATTTTCAGAAATGTCAGCAATTAATTAACTATAAACTATTTCATACGACAAGTAAGACATACATTTCATATTATTTATTGTTTTAAAATATTTTAAAGCTTTCTAGGAATCTCTGCCATTTCACTTGATGTTGATTTCATGTTTACTGCCGTTTTAGTGTGGCATCGGCATAGCGGAGGTTCGTCATCTTCTGACACAGAACTGCCAAAATAAAACTTTCAACAATAATTCATATATATAACGCACACCCCGACTTTGACCAAAAAAACCTCAGAAAAAACGTGCGCATTATATTAGAAATTTTACAGTAATCCTATTCTATCACCCCACTCCTCTAGCCACCTGATTTCTGAGGCCCAGTTGAGAGTACATTTAAGTTTGGCCAGTATTTCATCACACTTTAATTACATGAAATTCCATTCCTCCCATTGTAGAGAGCCCATGCTCATAGGACACACTAAATTCTGCTTAATCCTCTTAAATTTGGCATTCCCCTCTGTGCATAGGATTAACCCAAGGCCAACACTGCTAAGTGCCACTTAAGTCTTCAGACTAGGAATCAAATATGCATAGGCCTGGGCTGAATCTCTGCCCAAGAATGAGTATTCCCACAATGTAAGGTGAGTGTGAGGTTTGTGTGATGCATAGGCCCACGTTTTGGCTTTCTGTTTTAGGATAAATGTCATGTACTCAAGACATTTTGCATACAAGATAAACCCACAGTATGCATTACCCCCAAGAAACTAAAATTTTAATTTTAGGATATTGCTTTGCAATGCCAGTCATTTTTACTATCAGAGGGTATGTCTACACGACAAAGTTAATTCGAACTAACAGACGTTAGTTCGAATTAACTTTCATAGGCGCTACACTAGCGCTCCGCTAGTTCGAACTTAATTCGAACTAGCGGAGCGCTTAATTCGAACTAGGTAAACCTCATTTTATGAGGACTAACGCCTAGTTCGAATTAGCTAGTTCGAATTAAGGGCTGTGTAGCCACTTAATTCGAACTAGTGGGAGGCTAGCCCTCCCAAGCTTTCCCTGGTGGCCACTCTGGGCACCAACAGGGAAACTCGTCTGCCCCCCTCCCGGCCCCGGAGCCCTTAAAGGGGCACGGGCTGGCTACGGTGCCCGTGCCAGGTGCAACCCTGCCAGCACCCAGCCAGCAGACCCTGCACATGGCATGGCACGAACCAGCTACCCGCTGCCACCCAGCCCTCCGCCTCTTCCTGGGACCAGGCTGGCGGCTCCCGGGAGCCTTCCCAGGTCCACAATAGGCGGGCACCCGCCTGGTTTAGTGCAGAGATCGTGGACCTCATCCATGACCTCCGCACTAGGCACAGGAAAGTGGCCGTCTAGGGCAGGATAGCTGCCAACCTGGCCACCCGGGAGCAGGTTTGCATGAAAATCAAGGTTGTCCACTGAGACCCCCAACCCTGAGCCCTGAGCTTAGACTGTCCATACTGGGTCAGACCAAAGGCCCATCTAGCCCAGTAGCCTGTCTGCCGACAGCGGCCAACACAAGGGACCCTGGAGGGGATGGACCGAAACAATGACCAAGCCATTTGTCTCATGCCATCCATCTCCAGCCTTCCACAAACAGAGGCCAGGGACACCATTTCTACCCCCTGGCTAATACCACTCCATGGACCAAACCTCCATGACTTTATCTCACTTCTCTTTAAACTCTGTTATAGTTCTAGCCTTCACGGCCTCCTGCAGCAAGGAGTTCCATGGGTTGATTATTTGCTTTGTGAAGAAGAACTTTCTGTTATTAGTTTGAAGCCTGCTACCCATTCATTTCATTTGGTGTCCTCTAGTCCTTCTATTATGGGAACTAATGAAGAACTTTTCTTTATGCACCCTCTCCACACCACTCATGCTTTTATAGACCTCTATCATATCCCCCCCAGTCTCCTCTTTTCTAAGCTGAAAAGTCCCAGTCTCTTTAGCCTCTCTTCATATGGGACCTGTTCCAAACCCCTGATCATTTTAGTTGCCCTCCCCTCTCCCACCCTCTCTCTTCCCCTCTCCCACCTCCTTTTCCCAGTTTCCCTGAGTTTTGTTCAATAAAGAGAGTTTCTATTTTTGAACACACGTGTCCTTTATTTTGTACATCAGGAAGGGGGGTTAGGGAGGGGTAAGTGGAAGGAGGTGAAGGAGGAATGGGGTACGAGCCCCTGATGGGGAGGACTGGGGTGGCTCTGCGGGCTTCTCAGGGTGGAAGCTCTCCTGAAGCCCCTTGATTGACTCCTCCCCCCTCCGGATGGCAGCCTGTGGCAAGTGCAGCCGAGCTGATGGCCGAGTGCTGTGATGTGCCGAGTGTGGGCACTCAGGGCACTCCAAGCCAGGACTGTTTTGCAAGCGGGGAACCCCTGAGAACTGTCTGTCCGTGGTGGGGGTCGGGTCCCTTTAAGCACAGCCCTCGGCTAGCCTGAGGCAGCAGCTCCACGCTCTAAGTCCTAACCTGATGCCCTGCCGGCACTGGTTCCGGCCATCCTTAACCTTGGTTCAGGGTCCACTCAATGTGGACATGCTAGTTCAAATTAGCAAAATGCTAATTCGAAGTAGTTTTTAGGTCTAGATGCGCTAATTCGAATTAGCTTAGTTCGAATTAACTAATTCGAATTAAGTTAGATCGAATTAGTGCTGTAGTGTAAACATACTCTGACAGTTGGAAGGCTAGGATGAAAGTCTCCATTGAGATCTCGCAGACAGGACCTAGTAGGTTGAAAAAACCTATTTTCTCCAACTTCTTCTGCTGTGGAAAATACTATAAGGAGGCTTTTCCTTTCCTGTCCCCTTTTTTTTTTTCTTCAGGGTTGTTCCGTGTTCATAAGTCATTTTTTCCTGCATACTTTCAAATATCACCAACCTCCACTTTTTTCTAAGGCAAAAATCTTGGAAAGTGGAAGGAGAAAGAGATAGCCTATATTGGAGGAGGAAGAGAGCAGTTCTGAAATAGCTCCTGAGGACTGTTTTTAAATACAGGAGGATGGAGATTTAAATATGGAGTATCTGTGGGAGTTGGGCCATGAAGCTCTATTCTGTGCCTATCTAAAATAAATTCTGGAATTTTTTTAATTTTACTGTATTTAGCGCCAAAACCTCTTCTCGTTCTTTAGAAAGAAAGCCAGGAGCTTGAAATCTTGCAGCTTTACACCGTGTAGTGATCTGAATGATTTAGAGGAAACTTAAATAGAACAAATTTCACCCTTGTAGAGTTACTTAAATAGTTACTCTGTGTTTTGTGTTACCAGCTATCGCGCATTTCAATATTCCACAGTACCTGGAAAGTTTAAACTAATATGCAATCTGGAAAAAAATTACCACATTCTCATCTCAGCCACTCCACTGCCACACTGGAGTAATTCTAGTGATTTCAATACACACACACAGTATGGTAGCTGAGAGTGGAAATTTTTCCAAGAAATTCATTGAGATAAACCATCAGAGCCATCAAAATGGCAAATAGTTGTTTAAAAGGATTGACATTCTCACTTCTGCAAGACGATAAAAATATTATTTATGTGATCATGTGTGTACTGTTGTCTGGTGTTAGAGATGCAAAATGCCTACAATTGGAGACATTAAGTTAATTGCACCCATGAAATCCTGTTCAAGTAATTTAGGTTGCACACTTGTAACAGAAGGGAGAATATGACCCCACTACTTGTGAATACAGCAGTTTGTGATGAATTAGATGTACAATCCAGATTGTGTCACCTTTGCCTTCTAGCCTCCTGTGTCCTTTACTACTTTGCTAGTGTAAACTCGAGGTTAGAGTGTTCACAAACACTCTCCAGCATGCATTCATTCTCAGTTGTGTCTGTGTATGTTCTATGGCTAGCTAGTTACACCTTGCCTCTTACCAGATTTGTTATACTAAAGGGCAACCCCAACAAACTTTTAGATTTTTCCCTCCCCCCAGAAATATATGTCCTGTTCAGCCCAGTCCTTCCATGTAGTTTGTCATTGCTTTAATAAAATAACATAATTTGCCACACAAAATGGAGTTTCCCAAACACTTCTGTTTAAACACGCTGGATTAGATAAAAACAATTATATTAAGTACAAAGGGAAAGGTTTTAAATGAATACAAGTAATAAGGCATAAAATAAAAAATGGTTATAAAAAGAATAAAGATAAAACAGCTAGTGTCTGAGGGTATGTCTATACTAGCCCCCTAGTTCGATCTAGGGAGGCTAATGAGGGCAACTGAAATTACAAATGAAGCGTGGGATTTAAATTTCCCACGCTTCATTAGCATGTTCCTAGCTGGTCGCCATTTTAGAAATTGACTACCCCAAAGTAACTGCCCGCGTCTACACGCGGCAGTGAAACGGGATTCCAAATTAAAGCCCTAAATCGAATTAGTTGATAAACCTCATTGCAGGAGGAATAACAGCTAATTCGATTTAGAGCTTTAATTTGGAATCCTGTTTCACTGCCGCGTGTAGACGCGGGCAGTTACTTCGGGCTAGTCAATTTCTAAAATGGCGACCGGCCGGGAACATGCTAATGAAGCGTGGGAGATTTAAATCCCGTGCTTCATTTGCAATTTCGGTCGCCCTCATTAGCCTCCCTAGATCGAACTTGGGGGCTAGTGTAGACATACCCTAACTTAACTATGTTAAACTCAAAGCAAAGTTATCTCCTCACCCCATGCTTTTAGTAGTCTCATTGACTAAACTTCAGAGCTTCAATGGCTGCTTTCTTTGTCTCTTTTGGATCAGTGAATTGATAGGGAAACAGAGAGAGAAGGGGATACATGGAGTGTAAGTCCCTCCTTTTTGTAGGATTAGGCCCTCTTTTGGAAAACATTTCCAGTGGTCATTCAAGAGACAAAGAGGATTTTCTTTGCTGCTTTTCTCTCACCTGTTGGAGCTTCTTTTGTTTCCCTTCCTGCATCATGCCTCTGTGTACTGTTTAAACACAAATTAAGCAGAGCCCACATTCCATTGTTTGGGACAGACCTATTTGCCAACCTCAGTTTGGAACATGTGTTAATAACACCGTACAGTAGAAACTTATCACTTCACATACAATCTTGCCACACACATTTTATTAGGACAATAATGTGTGTGGCACGGGTTTTCAAGTGAAAGTTCACAAAATATATTTTGTACCAGGATTATTACAATAACGCATAGGGTATGGATATAGGCGCTCATTATGTTATAAGAGGTCAGCTCCACTATTAAACCCCAGTAGTTTCACAAATCTGTTCATATCCCAGGCCCCTAACATTTTCATGAATACCAGTGGCTAACAACACAGCAAAGGGGTTTCTTTGTCCTGACTTAGATGCAGAGATGTACATGTAGCTACCTTAGTCTAGATTTAATTCCACTGAGCTCAACACATGGGAGGTTATCCCACTGAGTTATTAAGGAAAAATTCTATTCTCAGCGACCCCTGTGTAACTGTTGAAATCATTACAGTTACTTCAACTTTACAGTGGGATAAGCAGAGAAAAATGTGGCCAATAGTCTTTTGTAAGCATTAATAAAAAATGCTGTTCACAATGATCCCAGAAACAACAAAGCATTCCCTCCTGTTGCAATGTATCAGTTTTTATCTATACACTAGGGGAATGTATAAGAGGAGCATGGAGCAACCTTACTGTCAACATTAGTGAATCCTTTAGCCCTTTTCTGTTTGATCTTCTATACGAATATTTACACTTCCAGTTATTAATGGGCTCACTTTCCTCTCCTTGGGTACGTCTACACTACAGCGCTAGTTCGAACTAACTTAGTTCGAATTAGTTAATTCGAACTAAGCTAGTTCGAACTAGCGCATCTAGAACTAAAAACTAGTTCGAACTAGCGTTTTGCTAGTTCGAACTAGCGCGTCCACACTGATTGGACGCAGGGGGGCATTTAAGGGCAGCTGAAACCGGTTCTGGCAGGGCATCAGGTCAGCAGTTGCTTTGTGTGGCTGCTGTCTGAGGCTATCTGAGGCTCGTGCTTAAAGGGACCCCCCCTGGACAGCCGGTTCTCAGCTTTTCCTGCTTGCTTGCCAACCTCGCCGAGGGACAGCAAAGCGTCGGTCTCTGTGCCCGTCTGTGTCGGTGCTTCCCTTCGGGGGGGCCGCCGCAGGTGGCAACATGGAGCCACGGCTCGCCCTGCACCTTCTGGTGCACGTTCTGGACTTGCTGCTGCAAGCCTGCCAGCAATGGCTCGAGGCTGCCTGGCACCACCTGGGGAACGTCAGCCCCCTGCCTCTCCGCCTGGCCGCCCTGGGGGCCGTGGAGGAGCCGCGGCAGCGCCCCGGCACCGGCGTGCCCCGCCGCATCTGGCGTCTGGACACCAGCAGCGACTGGTGGGACCGCATCGTCCTGGAGCACTGGGACGACCGACAGTGGACCCAGAACTTTAGGATGAGGAGGGACACCTTCCTGGAGCTCTGCGAGTGGCTCGCCCCTGCCCTGCAAAGAAGGGACACTCGCATGAGGCCCGCCATCCCCCTCCAGAAGCGGGTGGCCATCGCCCTCTGGAAGCTCTCCACGCCGGACAGCTACCGATCCGTCGGGAACCAGTTCGGCGTGGGGAGATCCACTGTCGGAGCAGTGCTCATGCAGGTACGGCGCTCGTCGGCCACCGAGCCGGGGGGGAGGGGGGCTGCGAGGAGGGGATGGGCCGCCCCAGGGACAAAGGGGGGGGCGGGAGGAGGCGAAGGCGCCCCGCACCGGAGGGGTCGGGCTGTCCCGGCCGTACTACACGCCGCCAGGGGGGTTGCTTCCGGGAGTGGGGCGCGGGGCACTGCCAGGGCACGCACGCTCCCAGCCACCCGGGCGCCCCACTGATTGACGCTTTGCTGTGTCTCTCTCCGCAGGTGGTCAAGGCCATCAACCGGGTGCTGCTCCGCAGGGTGGTCCGCCTCGCCAACCCGGATGCCGTCATCCGGGGATTCGGCGCCCTCGGCTTCCCCAACTGCGGGGGGGCCATCGACGGGACGCACATCCCCATCCGTGCCCCGGAACACCAGGCGTCCCGGTACGTGAACCGCAAGGGGTACTTCTCCGTCATCCTGCAGGCCGTATGTGACCACCGGGGACAGTTGACGGACATAAATGTGGGCTGGTCCGGCAAAGCACACGACGCCCGGGTGTACCGGAACTCCTCCGTGTGCCAGCGGCTGCAGGACGGGACCTTCTTCCCCGACCGCCACATCAGGGTCGGGGACGTGGACATGCCCGTCTGCCTGGTGGGGGATGCCGCCTACCCACTGCAGCCCTGGCTCATGAAGCCCTACACGGGACACCTCAATCCCTCCCGCCAGGCCTTCAATAACA